>NC_080456.1:0-600000 GCF_028018845.1 Melospiza georgiana | reverse complement strand
GGCAAGGCTTCCCATTCCCATTCCCATTCCCATTCCCATTCCCATTCCCATTCCCATTCCCATTCCCATTCCCATTCCCATGAACTCCCTGCAACCTCCCCAGGAGGGACCAGGGCTGGCAGTGCTGGGTTTGCTCAGCCCCTGCTCCCTTCAGAGAGGCTGAGGGCTTCCTCATCCACCTCTCCATGCAGCCCTGGTAATTCCATCCCTAAGGCCCAGGGAAGAGCAGTGTGACAGCAAAAATGCTGACACAGCTCTAGTAAGAGAGCAGCACATGCCGTGTTCTCTCTGGAAAGGTGTTCTATGGCTTCCTTACCCACTTTTGTCCCCCTGTGACATTTAATCCATCAAGCTAAGTTGGAAGCAAGCTTGGGGAGGGGGGAACAAAAAAAAACCCAACCCAAACCCTCTAAGATGTGTCCCATTTAGCATCCTCATAGCTCCCAACAGCAACAAATTTACAGCGGAGAGAGGGAGGGTGAGGGAAGATGAATGAAATTGCCTAAGAGAGGGAAATGAGCAAACCCAAAAAAAGCAATGCCTTTATTTAAAAATATATAGTTGAGAAGTCTAATCACAGAGCATTCAGCTGTGAGGTCTATCCATTATCAAGAGACTGACAACACACACCAGTAGCCAGTCGGGGAACGTTACTTAATAAATCAAAGCTGACAAGCGCTCCCAAACTGATATAAAAATGCTCTTTAATGTCTGTGACCTGCATAAGTTTTATTCATTTTACTTTCTAAAATAATAGATGAATAGCAATCGAAAACAATCTATTCTGCTCAAGTAGGCATCATACATCTTTATTTTTCAAGTGGTTATGGGAAAGAAAGAGAAGTCCCTGGGTATGGAGGCACAGGGCAGGGCTGTGTGTGCCATGGGCACCTCTGAGGTAAATTATTCTTCCAGCTGTTTCTCTGCCTCTCCCTTCCTGAGCTGCCAGCAGTTGATGTGAGTGTTATTGACATGTTGGAGGGGCTGGAGGATGCTCAGCTGGGCTGAGACAGGCCCCACATGCCAAGGGCACACCTGACACCTGCTCAGCTCGACACAAAACCCCCTGGAAATCTCCAGGCTCAGCATTCCGAGTGCTTACCCATCCTGCAGCCCCTGACTGCAGAGTGCTCCTGTGAGCCTGCATCCCTGACAGCAGCTTGTATATCCTACATTCCAATGGATACAAAGGTTTTAGGAAGCAAGGAGCATCCATGAGAGCCCCAGTGACCATCACACCTCCAAAAGGCAGAAGCTGTCGTGGGAAGATGCCCTGACAGCCAGAAATTTTGCTTCCAAAAATCAGCTATAGCTGCTTTGGAATTAGCCCAGACTCCCTGTAACTCAGACTATCAGCCTCCCTGCAGGGTTGTTGTTTGAAAAGTAAAATAAGACAAAAGGAAGCAGTTTCTCCATTGCTCTCAGTTTCCATTAAATGATGATCTTCCAGGAAAAAGAAGATTGAAATTGCTGTGTGTGTGTGTTGCCTCCGTCACCCCACCTCTCAGCTTTCAGAAGAAATAAGGTTTGATCTTTTCAAATGGAAATTAAGCAATTTGCAAAATATGTATTTTGGCATTTCGGCAACTTGGCTTTCAAAACAAACTGGGGGTTTATTGATTCCATGAACCACCACCAGAGTTATCTGCAGACCATAATTTTCAGCTTTAATGAGAAGAGCAGCTTTTTATTTGGAATAATAAGTGCCCTGCTCTTGTGTTTTGGCCCATGTCCTCCTCTCCCATCAGTGCCTGGCAGCCAGGACCTGGTGGAGCACGGGCAGGGATGGATGCTCCTGACATCCCAATCCAAAATCCCAGGGTGAGGCAGAAGGGAACCTTCCTTCCACTTTAATCAGCCTAAATTCACACTGTGCTACAAAGTGCTTGGGAGGACTGGTCAGGCATAAATCACCATCCTTCCCTGCAAGTTTAATCAACTTCCAACTGAACCAAGCACCTTTCTGGTGATGAAAAGGATCATAAAGCCATGGAGAGAGGTATCCTGAGTGTTATTGCTTGCATGGCCTTAGGTCTGGGAGCAGCAGTGCCATAACCCTGACAGGAGCATCTTCCCTCATCTCAGCACTGATAAACATTCATCTTACACAGGGGAAGGGATTTGCAGGCAGCTTTCTGTGATCATGTTCACAGGGGTCTCAGGTTGAGGGAAGAGATGAGGGTCTGACTCCATGTTTCAGAAGGCTTGATTTATTATTTTATGATATATATTATAATAAAACTATACTAAAAGAATAGAAGAAAGGATTTCATCAGAAGGCTGGCTAAGAATAGAAAAGGAAGGAATGATAACAAAGACTTGTGTCTTGGACAGAGAGTCTGAGCCAGCTGACTGTGATTGGCCATTAATTAGAAACAACCAACATGGGCTAATCACAGATGCACCTGTTGCATTCCACAGCAGCAGATAATAATTGCTTACATTTTGTTCCTGTGGCCTCTCAGCTTCTCAGGAGTAAAAGTCCCGAGGAAAGGATTTTTCATAAAGGATGTCTGTGACAGCTTTCCATCTCCTGGGTGCCCCTCCAGGTGTGTCCCAAAGAGGGAACACCCAGCCCTTGCCCAGCATTGCTGCAGGAAGCACAGCTTTAGTGGGAGGTTTGGGAAGGCAGGCTGGCAGGAGACATTACCAGGGAAAATGTTCTGTACCTATACAATGAGAAGAGTGATTCTGCTTTTACATGCCAGGAACAACAAGGATAAGCTTCTCAGCACCTGTAAAATGCCCAGTGCTTCATTAAAACAATGTCCCAGCAGACAGGAGGATCAGGCTGGATGGAGGAGAGCAGGGAATGTACTGAGCTTAAAATAACATCCAAAAGGAGCGGTTTGTGGTTCAGCGAGGAGACTGGGGGTCTGGCTCAGCATTTGGGATGTTACATCCCGCCCTTCCACAAATCCTGCTGTGATCAAACACATGAACAGACATGGGAACAGCAAAAAGAACAAAAAAAAATGAGACAAAACTCAAAAAAATGGGAATTATGCATGGCAGACCTCTGAGATGTGCTAACAGGGCTCCAGCAGTCGGCTGCTCCCTGCTGATGCACAGCCCAGGAAATGAGGCTGCACGAGACAGCTGAGAGGCAGAACATGGAACAGGAGATGTTTCACCTCCACCCTCCCCTGCCCCAATTACTGAGCTGTGGCAGGTTTGCTCCTGCTCTGCCTCTCCCCCAGGGAGGCTCCAGCTCCATTCCCTGCTCAGGCGAGGCAGGAAGGTTCCAGCAAAGCCAGAGCAATCTGGGGAGGGCTGGGGAGGGGATTTGGCCACTCCAGGTGGAGCCTGACAGGCTGAGAGGATGGTTATGGCACTGCTGCTCCCAGACCTAAGGCCATGCAAGCAATAACACTCAGGATATCTCTCTCCGTGGTTTTATGGTCCTTTTCATCACCAGAAAGGTGCTTGGTTCAGTTGGAAGTTGATTAAACTTGCAGGGGATGAGCACCAGGCAGGGTCCCAGGCTGGGCAGAGCTTGGATCAACCTGGGCTGGTGGAAGGTGGAATGAGAGTTTTAAGGTATTTTTCCAACCCAAACCATTCTGTGATTCTGCAAAATCCCATTTCCAGTGAGCCCCAAAAGCAGAGGTGAAGTCCCCATCCCTGGAGGTGCTCAAACACAAGCATGACATGGCTTAGTGGGGTGTCCCACCAAAGGATGGATTTGATGATTTTCGAGGTCTTTTCCAACCTCAAGGTTTCTGTGAACCATGCTGGGAATTGCTTGGTTTGGGGACATTCCCTGTGGAGCTGCAGTGCCCAGCCTGGTGCCTGGCTACAAATCTGGGCAGGGTGTAGGAAATGTATGGAATAAAGAGTTTCAGAGAAACAGAAAATATTTGTGAATGTCACCAATGCCAAACTGCTAATGGAGTTTGCTTTGTTTTTTAAAAGCCAAAACGTTTTACCGTCAGCACTTCTGAAATAAAGTAATTTGACATTTTGGAAATAAATTCCTTTTGATAGAGCATTTTAAATTCAAATTACTCTAAAAACAGAACGCTAAAGCAAACATGAGGGTTAAATAGTCCCAAACCCCACAGACGAACATTTTGCATAGTTTTACAACAATCTGCTTTAAATTTTCCTTTGTGAAAAAAAAGCCAGCGAGAACTCCAGCGCTGCTGGCATGGTTTGACCTGAGTTATTAGTTTTTTCCTCCAAAGCTTTTGGCTCAGGCACAGCAATGATCCAGGCTCTATTTAGAGACACTGACACAGGCAAACCTCCCGTGGTCAGTGCATCCCCTTTGCCCAGGCATAAAAGAACCTATTTTCAGCCTGGCCCCATTAACAGGGCACGGCCCCCCCTGCTCCACCTCCCAGCCCAGACTTCTTCAATAGGAACATGAATATCAATAAAGCATTAATGAGCAATTTTCCCAGCTCCACCGGCTCTTACTGGAAATAAACCCTGACATCTCTTATGTCATTGACTACCTCTCATCTCCCTGCCTGCCCTGACAGATCCCCAATGGAGCCTGGCCTTCCCTCGCCTCTCAGAATAGCAGCTTTGCTCCACGGGCCATGTCTGGGCTGCAGCTCCCACTTGGGCCCATCTCAGATGGTCTGAAGCCATGCCAAGGAGTAGTCAAAGGCCTTTCCTTTCTTCTGAAGTTTCCTTTCTTCTGAAGTTACTGCTGAAGGGTTGGTGGTGCTGCCCTGGCACCAGCCAGCCCTGGAGGGTGGGAGATGCAGGTTCCAGCTGTGGCTGCCCCATCCCTGAAGTGTCCAAGACCAGGCTGGACAGGGCTTGCAGCACCCTGGGATAGTGGAAGGGCACCATTTCACCAGCCTCCCAAATGGGCATCTCCACCTGAACAACCAAATCCTCCTTCCAATAAAATAATCCCTAATCCTGGATAAAGCCAGCACTGCCTAACTCCAGACTTGGAGGAAGATGGATGAGTTATGTCATCCCTCCAGGTCCTCTCAAGCCATTCTTATTCTGCATTTCTCCAGTACCAAGAGGAGCTGTGCCCCCAGTAAAAACAGCTCATGTGTGTCTGAGCTGCCTCAAACACCTCCAGGGTTCTCTCTCCTCACAGAGAAAAGGATATTCCAGATGTTTAAACTAAATGTCCTCACTGGAATTTAAATATTAGATTATGACCCTTTCCCCATGGTGGGCCATGGTTCCCCTCTGCTTTGCAGCAGTTTTTGGCATGTCCAAGGCTCTTGGTGATGCTCTCCCTCTCTGTGCTCAGCTGCTTCCAGACCACCCCAGAAAGGCACAAGGGAAGGAGTTACAGGCATGGGAACTGCCTGGCCTTGCCAAATACAAAAACCAAGCACAAAAAACCTCAAACACCCCAATCCACCCAAAACAAATTAAGAAAAATCCCAAAACACCAGAGGGGAAATGGAATTGGCTTTGAAACCTCTCAAAACTCAGCAGCAGGGAAAATGGGGGGTGAAACCATGGTAGTGAATGAAAAGTGTGGGGAGGCTGGGGAGGCCCAGGGGTATTTTGTGAGGATGGTTTGCATGGAAATAAGATATTAAAAAACCCTTAGATGGAAATAAAAACAAAGGGGATTATTTTTTCACCCCTTTAGAGCAGAAGGTTTTCCTGCTCCATCATTACAGGAAACCTCTGCCATGAATTGCCCCCAACACAGAAGATTTCCCTGCATAACGAAGGGATAATTTCTGCCTTTTCCCCTTCCACACATCATTTACAACATTCTGCAGTGATTTACCAACATCAGCTAGCATGAAAGCCAGGAGAGGAGCAGCTACAGAAGTGTTTGTTCTCAATTTTTCCACGAGGCATCTCCTAACACGCACTGAGCTATTCCCTAACCCTGCCCCATGGGAGCAACTCCCCTGGCTCAGCCCTCAAGCCAAGGATGGAGGTTTGGAGAGCTCCTTAAACCTGAGCCCTGCTGCAGTGCTCTCAGAGCCCCCTGAGCCATGGGATGTGTCTGAATGAACACCCTGGGATCTGCTGCCCTCAGCAAGGCACACTGAAGGCAGGGAGCACATCAGTCAATGGAAAAATAATAAAAAATCAGCCCTGCCCGGGTCTAAGCGGTTCCTTCAGTGGGACTGGGTGAGTGAACTCTAAACCCCACACTCAGGCACATCCCAGTGCTGCTCTTGGGGTGAAAATCAGGGTGTTGGGGTTCAAACCAGCTGTTTGCTCAGATGCTGTTTTTATCTTCATGTTAACAGCCACGTGGTGAGATAAAACACAACGAGGGGAGAAGCTGCTGTTTCCAAGGCTGACCCAGACAACAGCAAGTTGGGGGAGCTTCTGACTCCCTCAGAAGAAAGGCAACGCTTGACTCCATGCATTTTCAGAGGCAAAAGGCTCCTTTGTTGCAACCTCACATGATATTTATCAATATTGCACGATATTTATAACCAACATCATTCACCCAGAACCTAATTGGTTCTTAACACCCCTCACATGACTGACTAATTAAGGAGATACCCTTTGGTAAACATCTTATGGGAAAACAACTGTTCAAAACACCAGCTGCAAGATTGTTTTAATTATTTCTCTCTCAGCCTTCTCAAAACTCCCCAGAACAATTCCTGGGGAAGTTTATCGGGTTCCTCTCTCTCACCAGGCTGTCAGTATCCACATCCTACAGGTCCCTGGAAGCTGTGGCCAGGTAACAGCAGCAGCAGAAGGGAAACAGCCTCAGGCTGCTCTGGGGATGTTCAGGTTGGATATTGGGGACAATTCCTGCCCTGAAAGAGTGGTCAGGCTTTGGAAGGCGTTGTCCAGGGCAGTGGTGAAGTCCCCATCCCTGGAGGTGCTCAAACACAAGCAGATGTGGCACATGGCTTAGTGGGGGTGTCCCATCAAAAGATGGACTTGATGATTTTTGAGGTCTTTTCCAACCTCAGGGTTGCTGTGGTCAGACATCTCCACTTTCCCAGAGCCCAGTGGAAGAGAAGAGACATTCCTGGGGTTCTGTGTCCTGGGCCACCACAGGAAATGCTTGGCTTGCTCAGCTGCTTTGGAAATTTGCCTCCAAACAAGTAGCCAAGCCAACACACAATAAAGATTTTTATATATTTATACAAAATCATGGAATCCCAGAATGGTTTGGGTTGGAAAGGACCTTAAAGCCCATCCTGTTTCACACCCTGCCATGGGCAGTAACACATTCCACTACCCCAGGTTGCTCCAAGCCCTGTCCAACCTGGCCTTGGGCACTGCCAGGGATGGGAAATGTATATTTGGGAAATGTATATTTATATGCAGCCAGGGATGCAGAACCATCCAATTGCCCAGCCAAGACTTCCTCCAGTGCTTCTCCACTCTGGTTAGATCCTCCTAGGATCCTCCCCAGTCACTCTTGGGGCCAGCCTAGGCCCACGGATGAACACAATATCTTCCCACAGGAAAAAAAATCCATAAAAGTCAAATTTTCTCTGAGCAAAAAAAAAAAAAAAAAAAAAAAAAAAAAAAAAAAGGAGGGAAAAAAAGTCAGTTTTGACAGGACTTTCATTTAAAGAACTTCTTTCCCTTTTACAAAGGAAGAGTGCTTTAAAAATGTCAAAACATTGGATTTATTTATTTATTTATTTGGAGCAAAATGACATTTCACTTGGAAATGTCAGTTAATTTTTAGCTTTGAAAGTTTTACAAGATGAAGCAGTCAAACTGATTTTTCTGACAATACCAAGACAATTTCAATGAACTTGACTGGAACATGTTTTAGGAGGGAAGTGCAGGGCTTGAAGAGGGTAAAAAATAATTTAAAAAAAAGAAAAAGAAAGGGAAAAAAAATCAGTGCTCTTCTAAAACCTTTAGAACAACAATAGGGAATGAAAAATATCATTTGAATCCTCAGAAAGCAGTGAAGAAAATTGCCAGCTCAAGTGCTTTGTGCCCTGTTGGAATTTACAAGTTTTACTTGAAGCAATTAAACTTCCTGAGTGGATTTTGGTGATTGCTCAGAATAGAAAGTCTAATGCTGCTCCTCCAGCTCTCCTCGCCTCCTTAATCCGAGGAGAGGTGGGAGGAGAGCAGTCACTGCAGAAGGAGTTCATGGAATAAACACTCCTGGCTCACTGCACCTCCAGCCCCGGCTCTAATGGAGCTGTTGGCACCCAACAGGGACAGGGGGTGTTCCACAGAATTCACAGAGTCACAGAATCACTGGGTCGGAAGAGACCTTCAAGATCATGGAGTCCAACCCAGCCCCAACACCTCAACTCAACCCTGGCACCCAGTGCCACATCCAGGCTTTGTTAAACACACCCAGGGATGGGGACTCCACCACCTCCCTTGGCAGCCATTCCAGGATTTTATCACTCTTTCTGTAAAAAACTTTTTCCTGATATCCAACCTGAATTTCCCTTGGTGCAGCTCGAGGCTGTGTGCTCTGGTTGTGTCAGTGCTGCTGCAGACAGAGCCCAGCCCCAGCTGAGCACAGGCACCTTTCAGGAGCTGCAGAGAGTGATGGGGACACCCCTGAGTCTCCTTTTCTCCAGGCTGAACAATCCCCCCTTGGTGCCACTTAAGCTGAGACCTCCCATCTACAGAAGATCATCAGGGGAGAAGCTGATGCAATTTAAGGAGCATAGAACAGTTGTTGATCTGTTTGTTTCTCCTGTTAAATAGGAGGGAGAATGACCAGGGGAGCCCAAAGAGCTGCTGCTGCGAGCCCTGAGCCTTAGAGCCAGCATGGATTTGGGGAAGAGTTTGTAAAGCAAGGATGGAAAGGACCTTCACCTCTCCATGTCACTGGCCCAGCTGTGTGCAGACCTTAGGTTGGGCATCAGGGAGAGTTTCCTCATGGAAAGGGTTGTCAGGCGCTGGAAAGGGCTTCCCAGGGTGGAGTCACCATCCCTGAAGTGTCCAGTTAGGGTTGTGGTCTGGGTGACAAGGTGGTGTTTGGTCACATGCTGGACTTGAAATCTTGGATCTTTTCACATCTTAAATATTTGATAGAACAGCAAAGCCATGGAATGGTTTGGGTTGGGAGGGACCTTAAAGATCATCTCATTCAAACTCTATGGCCATGGGAAAGTGAAGCTGTCCCACATCCATGGGCTGATTTACTGGAGAATGGAATTCAGGATGAGCATGTGGCTTCCCTTGCACCAAAACCATTCACCAAGAGTTTGGAGTAATCTTCAACTAGGACATCCTGAACTGATGAAGATTGACCACCAACCTCTTTTTTGGGTGATAACCCCAAAGCCCAGGAGGGACACAGGGCTGTGCCTGTGGTCATGGGAATGAACAACTCCATGGGTAGCCTTGAGGCCCCTCCTGATGTCCTTGGCACACACAAAGACAACTCCAGCCAACCAGGGCAGATACTCCCTTGTCGTGGGTTGACAGCCTTTATCCCAATATCGTGTGTTGTGTCTGGCAGCTGTGCCTTTTCTCTCTCCCCCCGCCCCAGCCATCTTGTCGCGGCGGGGCGGGGAAGAGAGGAGGGAGTGTGTGACCAGGCGCTTTTGGCTTTTGGGCTGCTTGACTTGGCTAGCCGCTTGCTTGCTTGCTTTCTGCTTTTTGCGCTGGTTTTTTTTTTCCTTTTCTTTTGTTCCCTCTTTCTTACCCTCCCCTGAAGATACTGGACCAGCTCTGGACCTGACCTGAGACGTCCAGGACACCCGGAGCTTGTGAGAGAAGCTCAGCGCCCTCCACAACACAGTCTGTTTTCTTTTCTTTTCTTGTGTTGGGGAGTGTTCTTTTGTTACTTGTAAATAAATAGGTTTTGTTTTCCACTTTGCTCTTCCGAGAAATTCCTTCCCGAACCCGGTGTTGGGGGAGGGGTGGTTGGAGGTTTGTTTTGTTTTGGGGGGCTCCCTTTTGGAGATTTCCCCTAATTTGTCCTAAACCAGGACACCCCTCTACTCTGCTCTTGTGTTGAAAAAATCCAGAGAAAGCCATGGAGATTCTCCAGGGCTGGAGCCCTCTGTGCTGGAGCCTGGCTGGGAGAGCTGGGGGTGCTCACCTGGAGAGGAGAAGGCTCCAGGGAGAGCTCAGAGCCCCTGCCAGGGCCTGAAGGGGCTGACAAGATGGATGGAGAGAGACTTTTTGCAAGGGCCTGGAATGACAGGACAAGGGCAGGGTTAGATGGGATATTGGGAATTAGGATATTGGGAATCAGGGTGCCCAGATCAGCTTTGGCTGCCACTGGATCCCTGGCAGCGCCCAAGGCCAGGCTGGATGGGGCTTGGAGCAGCCTGGGACAGTGGAAAATGTCCCTGCCATGGAACGAGATAATCTTTAAGGTCCCTTACAATCCAGACTATTCTGGAATTCTCTGATTTCTGTGAGCTAAACACCTCCTGCAAACAGGATTTGTGCTGCAGCCAAGAACTTCCCTTGCACGCTCTGAACTCCCATCAGTTTCCAGCACTGAACAGTTTTGTGGAAGGACCCAGTGAAGATTTCGTTGCCAGGGCAGCTCCTTCAGAGCATTGGGGATGTCCTGTAAGGGATTATCTGTGGCCACTGGCACAGGGATGGGCAATGCTGCAAACTCTGACCCTGGATAAAAGCCAGCAAAGGCTCCAGCCCTCTGTGCCTCCAGCTCTCTCCAGCTGCAGTCCAACACCTCCAAAGCCACGGAAATGCTGCACACAGGAATCGCCCGCTGGAAATTTAAAGCCAGCAAGCTTTGTCAATGAATAAGTGTTCCAAAACAGTAAATTAATAAATTCCCCCGAATCCATAATAGATACATCTTTGTTCAGCCACAAAGCTTTGATATAAATTGTAGCTTTTTAGGGCTGCACTGTCAGAAGTGTAATATATCACCCGAGAGTGGATCCGAGTTCAAAAGTACATATAATAATATAATTAAGATAGCTTGACAAGAATGTATTTTAAAAGTATAAAATACCTGCAGGTATAATGGCTTCATAAAGTCTGTCAGATTTACTTCTGCTGTGAAGAAATTTAAAATGTTTTACTCTAATGCAATGCAAATTAAGCCAAGGATATTCATATAACGGCGTCCTGAAGAAAAATAAAAAGAGGTGGAGAGAGGGAAGAATCAGAAGTCAAGAGCAGAGCAAACAAGGTACTGAGCTTTCCAGGCAACTGGGCTGCTCAGTGGAGCGACCAGGAGGCAGCAGAGCAGGGTTTGGTGCATCCCTGTGCTGAGTTTCCTTCCAGGTTGGTGTTATCATCCCAGATTCCTCACCTCGCACTGCAGCACTGATGTGCTCTATAGACTCATTTGCAAGTGGAAAGTGATTTTCTTCTTTTTTTTCCATTTTCTTCCCTTGCTGCACTGAAAGCTTAAAATAACAGAGGTGTTCAAGGGGGAAGGAGTGCACGAGGGTGGAAACCCAATCCAACCTTGCCAAAATTCCTGTATTTTCTTCGTTGGGCATTTCCCCTCCAGGGCAGCCTGGGACTCAGCCTAGGACACCTTCATGGCACCCCTGACACCCCTGCCCCACTGCCAGCCCCTGCCCCAAAATCATCACAAAGCACCTTCCAAGCACAGTAAATATTTGCCTGTTTCCAGGAAGAAAAGCCATTAAGAAATCAATAGAGAATGTTAATAAAATACTTTTCACTTCTCAGTTTCCTTGGCTCCAGTGGTTGTGTTTGGATTTAACTCTGACAGCTCTGCTGAGCCACACAAATCCTTCTGACAGCACAGGCAGGGAGGGCCTTTCCCCCTCCCTCACTTCACATGTGGAATTTCTTTTTAGGCATTATGAATTAATCTCCTTTCTAACAGGAATACACCATATTCAAAGGCCACTGTGTGCAGCAGGTGAGACTTGGCTTCTCTCTGCCCCCATCAGTTTGGCTTTGTGCCTCAGTTTCCCCACCCAAACCACAGAGGCTGCTCTGCTTGAAGCCCCTTAGCAGGACCTATTCAAAGAAAGACTCTTTTGGGGTCCTCCTTCCCACGCAATAAAACTCCTTTGCTGGGACTGTCATTCATTTTCCCATCTCAAAGGGAAAGAAATAATCTTTTTAAGCTTTAATATAGTGCCTGAGGGCATTTGGGATTTTTTTCCCCCTTCTGTTCCCTACTGAAAGCAGCTTGAACGTTCAGTAACCAGTTCCAAGAGGTGGGCTCCAGGAACCCAGGACATGAAATATTAAGAAGTTTGCAAGCAACAGCAACACCTACAAGGGTGGAACAGCCCCACTTTTAGCAATATTTGGGACAAAGCTGAGCGTAAATATATTTTAAAGCTGGGGAGAAAGAGAGGGAGCATGGAAATGAAGCAGACAGCCGGCACTGGACGAGCTCTCTTCCTCATGCTGTTGCATCACTCTCCTACCTTGCCTTGCTCCCCCCCAAAAAAGGAGTCAAAAAATCAGAAAGCGAAGCAGTGACAGCCAGGGAGGGACCGGGCTCGTCCCTGTGACAGGTGGCAGAGTGCTGGGCTGCAATTGCTGCTGTTGAGTCACAAGAAAACAAAGATGTCAAGAGTCCACGGGGAGAGCTGGGAGGACGCAAATCAAGATCCATTTCCCGGTGTCTGTGCCAGGTGGAAAGGGAAGTGTGAGCTGATTAAATCTGTGCTGGTGTCAGATGGGGAGAGGCTCCTTCCATCTGTTTGCTCCTGAGCCTTTCCCAGGGCTGGCAGCTCCGAGAGAGCTCAGCAGCCGCAGGTGAGCAGAGCCCGGCCTGGAGCTGCCTGTCCCTGTGCAAAGCTTAAAATAACTGATCCTGATGGGATAACCCAGGCATGGATGGGCACAAAAGCTCTGCCTGTCCCTATGCAAACTGATCCGGGATGGGATAATCCAGGCATGGAGGGACAGAACAGCTCTGCCTGTCCCTGTGCAAACTGATCCTGATGGGCATGGAGGGGCACAACAGCTCTGCTCCGCCTCACCTGCTGATCCCTGCGTCCCTCCTGCTCCAGCTGGCTGCTCCCCATCCACACCCAGCAGGTTCTCTCACACCCAGAGATGCTGGGTCCTTTCATGAGTACAGTGAGAGTTCCTCTTTCTGTCTGCAGAGCAGGAACAGGGATGCTCCCCACACTGCAGGGGAGTTAATACAGGGCTGTTAGCCACTGAAATAATAAAATCCTGCATTGGTTTGGGTTGCAAAGGACATTAATTCCATTCCCATTTCAATCCCTGCCATGCGCAGGGACACCTCCCACTGTCCCAGGCTGCTCCAAGCCCTGTCCAGCCTGAACTTCAACACTGCCAGGGATCCAGGGGCAGCCACAGCTGCTCTGGGCACCTGTGCCAGGGCCTGGCCACCCTGCCAAGGAACAATTCCCCCTCAATATCCCATCCATCCCTGCCCTCTGGCAGTGGGAAGCCATTCCCTGTGTCCTATCACTCCAGGCCCTTGTAAAGAGTCTCTCTCAATCTTTCTTGTCAGCTCCTTCAGGCACTGGAAGGATGATGAAGGGGCTTGGTGAAGTCAGTGCTCCTAAAAACTGAGTTTTTTTGTCTTTTATGACTTTACACTTTCTCTGTAGTTTGCCCACAGCAAAGATCTCCTCATGTCTTGGACAATAGCCTGACCTCTCTATTTCAGGCAAATTATTCATTGCATCCTTCCTCCAGGAAATCATTCTCTGGGACTGCAGGACCACCTGTCCTTCCAAGGTTTGCTATCCAGCCCCTCACCAGCCCCACTGAATTTATCATCTGCCTTCACCAGACAGACCTGTAAACTCAGGAGTTTCTCCAAAAGAATTCCCAGGTTTTTGAGAGTGATCCAGCTCCACCTCTGCAGTGCACACTTCACACTTCACTTCATCCTTTTGTTGATTTTCTCAGTTGTGCAGCCACCTGAGGTAGTTTATTTTTAATCAAATAACCACAGCACTCCGGAAGCCAATGCTCCATCAACAGACTAAAAAGTCTCTTTGCATCGTGGCTCTTTTCTGCTGCATGCTCAGTCTGACAACACTTCCTACGAGGGCTAATGCTAAAAAAAAAATAATAATAATAAAATGCTTTCCTCTATTTCAGCTTTTATTGGCAATCCATTCTCATTAAGCCAAACACATTTGTCTTCATAACGTGTACTTCACAATTACAATATCAAAGGGTTTGTATCTACATAATAAAAATGATCTATAGAATAATACAAGGGGAAAACATCGCAACATAATGTTGTTATTAATGAATCCAATGGGACGTAGGAAGGAGATATTCCCATGGGGCACTTCCATGGCCTCCACTGCCAGATGCTGTGGAGTGAGCTTGGGGCTGGGACCAGCACTGGGAGGGGAGATGGGAGTGGAATTAAATGGAATTAAAGGAGAGTTCCCAGTGGCAGAGGGAAGGCAGCTCCAGGGCACTGTTAGCACATCTCAAACACCTGCAGGGTGTGATCCAGCCCCAGCCTCCTCTGCCTGTCCTGGGCACCAGCTGGGCACAGACCCCCAGAGTCACAGATCACAGAACATCCTGAGCTGGAGGGAGCCACAGGATCATCCAGTGCAGCCCCTATCCCTGCCAAGACCCACAACAATCCCACCCTGGGCATCTCCAACCCCTCCTGGAGCTCTGGCAGCCTCGGGGCCGTGCCCATCCCTGGGCAGCCTGGGCAGTGCCAGCACCCTCTGGGGCAGAACCTTTCCCTGATCTCAGCTTGCCCTGCCCTGGCCCAGCCCCAGCCGTGCCCCGGGTGCTGTCCCTGTCCCAGGGCAGAGATCAGAGCTGCCCTCGGGAGGAGCTGCAGCCCCTGAGCTCTGCCCTCATCTCCTCTGCTCCAGCTGCACAATCCCAGTGCCCTCAGCTGCTCCTCAGGGCCCCTCCAGATCCTTTCCCATCCTCACAGCCTCCTCTGGATGCTCTCTAATGGCTCCATGTCTGTTTTGTATCGTGGCACCCAAAGCACCCCCAGCACAGGAGGTGAGGCCGCCCCAGCCCCAGCACAGCAGGACAGTCCCTCCCTGGCCCAGCTGATGTCCCCAGGGCACAGTGGCCTTTGTGCTGCCAGGGCACTGCTGGCTCATGCCCAGCCTGCCCTCACAGAGCTCCCAGATCCCTTTCTGCTTCCTTGAAATCCCCCTGGGCTGAGGCTCAGGCAGCCCCTGAGGGCAACATGTAAGGGCTGAAATGGAGGAGCAGGCCTGGCGCAGCCCCGTGCCCAGGTAGGAACTGATCTCTGGCACAGCCCCGTGCCCAGGTGGGAGCTGATCCCTGGCACAGCCCCCATGCTCAGGTGGGAGCTGATCCCCCCTGGCACGGCCCCGTGCCCAGGTAGGAGCTGATCAGATCCCTGGCACAGCCCTGTGCCCAGGTGGGAGCTGATCCCAGCAGGGCCCTGCACAAGCAGCCGCTCTCCTGGAGGCAACTCAGACGCTGGAAAAAGCTTTTCAACACTCAACCTCTTTAATTCCTTTGTGTCTCCCAGACAGGATTCAGCAGAGCACCAGTGGGTTGATTAAGCTACATTGTAGGAGATCACAAAGAAGGAGGATAAATAGAAGGGGGAGGTTCCCGCAGTTGGCAAAGGCGTTTTGGTCCAGAAAAGTGGGGGAGGAGGAAATAACCCCAAGCAAAAGGCAGAGCTCATCTGCAGCATACAGGAGAGACTCAGAGCAAGGGGGAGGACATTCCAGAGGCACCCAGCAAGCAAAAATCATCATAAATAGAAATAATAATAGCAATGCTGTTATTTAAAATAATTAACGCTTTTAATAATAGCAGCAGTGTGAAAAACAGGGGAAGGGAAATATGGAAGATGAGGTTTAATTCAAAATTTGTGTTATTTGCCCAAAGCTCTTCATTTCCAAGTGCCCAAGGTGGGAGGACAAGACCACTCCCTTGTCTGACCCCAGCTCAATATTCTCAGAGCCAAACACACAAAAAAAGGAGCTTGAGGCTCGGAGCCAAACTTTGTCATTTAGGAGAAGTGCTCCCCTTTGTGCTCCATCAAAGTGAGAAGGCAGATTTTGTATAAAAGGGCACATTATTGACTATCATTGGCAGCTGCTGGCCAGCTCCAGGAGTTTAACCAAGATACATGGCTGGCCTCAGCAAAAAGCAGCTCCACACGGGGCCTGGGATGGTTTTTTCTGAGGCAGCCAAAATAATGATGCTCTCAAATGCAAAAAACCCACCCAATACTATCAACATTTCACAAACAGTCCCCAGTTGGAAAAAAAAGCCCTGGGAGATTAGGCAGGCAAGGCAGTGACAGCAATTCTTCTCAATAACTTTGACGTGCTGCTTGTCGTGCTGTTTTTTCCTCCCTCTCCTTCTTCAAACAGACCAACACAAACAGTATTTGAAAACAGCCCTTTCAAACCAGGAGCTGGAATGTTGGACATCAATGATGTCAAACCACACAAATCCAGTGCTTACAAATAACTTCTCGCCTCCTGACAAGAGAAAACTGATTTTTGCCTACAAGGTGCTTGTTCAGGGAAGTGCTCGGTGGCTGCGGCTCCCTCCTCACCAGCTCTCATACAGGGCAGAGTGTGGGATATCAGGGAATATCCTTCAGATATCAGGGGAAATGTGGGAACCCAGGACATCCCTCTGGCTGGCCAGGATGGCCAGGACCCTGCCAGGGGGCTCAGAGACCCTGGCACAGAGCCCAAAGCACCTGTGGGTTTGATTATGACCCGTGGAGCAAATTACCAAGCTTATGTGAAGATCTGCATGCCACAACAATTTAGGTAGAATAATAGTGAAGTTATCACAGGGTGAAAAAGTAGATTTTGGGGTTTTTGGTATTGGGGTTCAGGGGACAAGATGGAGGGATCTGGGTGTGTCCAGCCTTTGTCCTTCTTCTTCTTGGCCTCCATCTTCTGCTGTGATGGTGGCACTTTTAGATTGGTTTAGAGTAGAAGCTCACTGTGATAGGTGATAGGTATTGGGAAGTAATTGTAAATATTGTACATGTAGTTTTTAGTATAAAGACATAACACTGCCCTGGGGGCAGGCAGAGTGCCTGGACTGTCCTGCTGGATGGACCTCAGCAGGGCAGGAGAAAGAATTTTATAGAGAAGGAACAATAAACAACCTTGAGACCGAGAAATGAAGAGCTCTGACTCGTTCTTTAAGTGCCGGGCTGGAAAAAGAGACTTTATAACTCTTCTCAGGGTCACTCTGAGCAGTAGAGATCCTGACAGGGAAAGGTTCTTCCCCCAGAGGGTGCTGGCACTGCCCAGGCTGCCCAGGGAATGGGCACAGCCCCGAGGCTGCCAGAGCTCCAGGAGGGTTTGGGATGCCCAGGGTGGGATTGTTGGGAGGTCTGGGCAGAGACGGGCTGCACTGGATGATCCTGTGGGTCACTCCAGCTCAGGAGGTTCTGTTCCACCCCCCTGCTATGAGCAAAAGCAAATCCCACCAGACCAGGCTGCTCAGCCTGGCCTTGAGCACTTCCAGGAATGCACAGTCCACAACCACTCTGGGCACTGCTTCTCACCACCCTCACGGTAACAAATTTCTGCCTAATATCTCATCTAAACCTACACCTCCAGCTTTCCTGTCTTTTAATTGTCTTAGCTCCAATAAAAAAATCACTTTTTTTTTTTTTTTTTCATAATAAGAAAAAAACAAGACTGGCATGCTTTTACTAGTGATGAGGTGCAGCACCTGGATTCCCAGCTCTCTCTCACACTCGGCACCATGCCAGGTGTGCAAGCACATGCTGGAGGGAGAGCCAGGCACCTCCTCAGAGCTCAAACAGCAGGATAAGCATGGAAGTGAAGTGCATTGCCCATCAGCAACAGTCCAGGCAAGGCACAAACTCAGGATCAGAACTCTCTGTTTGGGAACACAGCTCTGGAGCTGCCTGCTTTTCACCATATTCATTTTATTGAAAAGGGAAATTTATATAAATAGCCCTCCCTCCCCAGTTCTGTTTGTAATCTTGGTGAATAACTATTGCTTTAGGAGGGTGAAATTGCTGACTCCTTTATTTCTGAAAAATGTATTAGAAAACCTTCTCTTTATAAGAAAAAATGAGAAAAACAAAATCAATAGAGTATGAAGGAGCATGAAAAATGCATTTTAGAGTCTCCCTTTTTTTTTCCTTTTTTTTTTTTTTTTTTTGGTCCAACATTGCTTTCCTGTAAAGCTTCTGCAGAAACACACATTTAAATGTAAATGTTCTGAAAGTAAATGGGTAAGGATGGAAAAGATGAAGAGGAACCGTGAGCCACTTCCTACTTGGGATAAGTAATGCAATAAGCAGTGACAGGCCAGCATGGCACATGGGGCTTCCCTGGCTCTTCCTGAGACAGTGGGGATGTGCTCCTGATGGGGGAGAGGAGACTCTGCTGCTGCCCAAATCCCAGAATCCCAGAATCAGACACTGGCTTAGGTCGGGAAGGGACCTTAAAGATCAGCCAGTCTCACCTCCTGCCATGGCAGGGACACCTTCCCCTGTCCCAGGCTGCTCCCAGCCCTGTCCAGCCTGGCCTTGGGCACTGCCAGGGATCCAGGGGCAGCCACAGCTGCTCTGGGCACCCTGTGCCAGGGCCTGCCCACCCTCACAGGGAACAATTCCCAATTCCCAATATCCCATCCAGCCCTGCCCTCTGGCAGTGGGAGCCATTCCCTGTGTCCTGTCCCTCCATCCCTTGTCCCCAGTCCCTCTGCAGCTCTCCTGGAGCCCCTTCAGGCCCTGGCAGGGGCTCTGAGCTCTCCCTGGAGCCTTCTCCTCTCCAGGTGAGCACCCCCAGCTCTCCCAGCCTGGCTCCAGCCCTGGAGCAGCTCCATGACCTCTCTGGGCTCCAGCAGCTCCAGCTCCTCCCTGTAACAGGAGCCCAGAGCTGGAGGCAGCTCTGCAGGTGTGGTCTCACCTGAGGGAATCAGATCCCTCAGCTCCTCAAGGCTACAATGCTGAGATTTGAGGGCACCACACTTGGAAGTTTTTGGGCAAAGCAGAATCTCACAGATCTTCAGAATGGAAAAGAATAAAATGCAGGGAGCTGTCCCTCACCATAGGCAAGACAGCAGAAAGTCAAACAGCAACAAAATGACCACCCATAGCTGTAATTCATAGATTTCCATACATTTCCCCGAGTTGGGAAGGGACCTACATGGATCATTGCATCCAATATTTGGGCCTGCACAGGAGAATCTCAAAAATCCCACCCTATGCCTGAGAACTTTCCTGTCACTGTCATATGTTATGGAAAAATCCCTTCACCAGGATTTCTTCTCCTGGGAAAGAGAGAAGCCTCAGAGAAAAAGGAAAATAATATTCTGTCATTGCTTCTCTTGTTTTGCTGCTTTGGAACATGGTTGAATCTTGTTTATCCAACAGGTGGGTGTTTGATTGGCTTCATGTGAATTGTTTTGACTTAATGACCAATCATGGTCAGGCTGTGTCAGGATTCTGGAAGCAGTCATGAATTTTCATCACCATTCTTTGTAACATTCTGTCTGTATCTTTTCTGTATCCTTTAGTATAGTTTTAGTATAGCATTCTTTTATATAATATAATGTAATGTAATGTAATGGTAATATAATATTATATGATATGGTATAATATAATATAATATAATATAATATAATATAATATAATATAATATAATATAATAATAATATAATACAATGTAATATAATATAATATAATATAATATAATATAATATAATATAATATAATATAATATAATATAATATAATATAATATAATATAATATAATATAATATAATATAATATAATATAATATAATATAATATAATATAATATGCCTTCTAAGAACATGGAGTCAGATTCTCAATTCCTCCTTTCTCCTGGAGACTCCTGAAAATACCCCACTTTCCAAACACTTCTGGCTGACCTTTGCTTGCCCAGACAGTTTTTGTCCTTCAGCAGAGCAGGTCAGAGCCAATCCAGTGCATGCCCAGCCCTGGCAACACATCCCATGGCATATCCCAGCCCTTGCAGCCCTCATTAGCAGGGAGGAGAGGGAATGAACCCCCCCAGCTGCTCGGGAGGTATAATACCAGATCTAATTTCATAGACACCGTATCTAGGCCACAAGCCTATAATCAGAATAATACAGATGTGAGATACAGATGTTCCCAGCGCCAGGCTGGGTGCATCCTGTTAGAGAGTGACAGTCTGGTGCTAAAGCTGAGCTAATACCGAGCTCCTGAGAGGATTAACAGACATTAACAGGGCATTATCCAACCATTAAACACACTTGGGATCCTGCTAGGCTGGCCCTAATGCTCCCCATGGTCATTCCAGCAAGGTCAGGGATTCTGAGGGTGCTGAGCTCCCTGGCAGGCACACAGCACCCCATGAGCTGCTCCTGAGCACAACCACACTCCATCCATGCTATCTGGATGTCACTGAGATATTTTATGAAAAATCCCTTTGCCAGGATTTTTCTCCTGAGAAGATGAGAAGCCTCAGAAAAGAAATGTAAACAAGAATTATCTGATTGCTTGGAATGTGGTCTGGCAGTTGCTTACCAACAGGTGCATCTTTGATTGGTTCCATGTGAATTGTTTTTAATTAATGACCAATCCCAGTCCAGCTGTGTCAGGACTCTGGTCAGTCACAAGTTTTTATTATTCGTTCTTTTCTAGAATCCTTCTGATTTCTCCTTTCTATTTCTTTAGTATAGTTTTAGTATATAATTTATATGATATATGATATAAGATATATGATATAAGATATATGATATATGATATATGATATATGATATATGATATATGATATATGATATATGATATATGATATAGGATATGATATGATATGGTGTTATGTTATGATATGATTGAATGGAATATAATATAATGTAATGTAAAGTAAAGTAAAGTAAAATTAATATAATATAATATAATATAATATAATATAATATAATATAATATAATATAATATAATATAATATAATATAATATATCAGCCTTCTGAGAACTTGGAGTCAATTCTCATTCTCACCTCATCCTGGGACCCGCAACACCACAACAATTGGTGACCACACGAGCATCTCCTGGAGAAAGGACATCACCAGAGGACAGGGACTGAGGAGATCCCAGCCCCAGGAGTGCTGCCTTGCTCCTGTAATGCCAGACACCTCTGACAGAGCTGGCACCTGGCCCAGGGAGGAAAGAAAACTGTTTTTTGGGTAAGCCAATATGCTCAGGTGGTGGCAGCTCTAAGGCTGGCATAATTCCTGTCCCACCTGGCAGAGACAGAGAGGATGAGAGGAAATGGCTGCAGGTCGTGCCAGGGGAGGTATAGACTAGAAAAAAAATTATATTAGGAAAGTTTTCTTCATGGAAAGGATTGTAACATACTGCAGAGACATGTGGTGGAGTTACCATGGATGGAAGTGTTCAGCAAACACGTGGATGTGGCACCTGGGACATGGATTAGTGGTGTACGTGGTGGGGCTTGGTTAATGGTTGGCCTTGATGATCTTAAAGGTCTTTTTCAATCTTAGTGATTCTGTGATTCCCTGAGCATCTTCTATGAAAAGAATCAGCCATTATTTCCCTGACATCTCCAGAAGAAAGTGGAGAAAATGTGTTCCTGCAGAAGAAGGGGGAGAAAATGTGTTCCTGCAGAAGAAGGGGGAGAAAATGTGTTCCTGCAGAAGGAGGGGGAATATTTTCCTTTGGAAGCAGACAAAGGCAGAGGACAGAAGGGAAGCAGAGACTGTTAAGGCCATTCCTCACTCATTTCCCTCATTACTACAAGAAGGGAGAAGAGGCTTCCCAAAGGATTTGTTCATAAGGCTCCTCTCATGCACAATCCAAAGAATTATTCACCACTCCAGAACAATTTTGCAGTGCACAAGCCTCCACATCTCTCCAGTAACAAAGACCATGAAGAAATCTTGTAATGTGAGAACTGAACCACCCAGACCAAATACTCAGCCCTTCACCTGCTGGTAGGAAATATCAGGGTTCAGTCCCATCAGAACTGGAGGCACAGCATGAAACTTGTAATTCCAGAGCGCAGACAAGCACTGCTTTAGCAAAAGGGATAAAATCCCATCAGGCAGCAGTGGGAACAGGCAGGTATTATCCTGTTCCCCAGGCAGGAAGGATGTGCCTCAGCCAGCACAGAGCACCCTAAAGAAAAGAATCTGAAACCCTCCCTGGCCAGCAATTGTTGCATTGACCACTTCACCTGGTTTATCATCATACACTGCTTTTTCCTTCTACCTTTATTCAGGTCTTTCAGCACCTACCTCGCAAGATTTATTGACTGAACATCTATGAGGTTTTCTCTTCCTTACTTGGCTCTGAAGGAAGGGGGGGAAAAAAAACCCCTCTCTTGAAATTATTTGTATTCTTCCATATAATACCTCTTTCAGAGACCCATCAGAAAAGTCCTTTACAAGCGAGGAAATAGCCAATATTTTAGAATCTGCAGCGAGGCGCTTCAGCTAAGCTCACTTTATTGTAAAATTAGATGTCATTGTGAGAAGTACCCATATAAATACAAGTGCAAAGGGCCCTTGTGCTAATGCAGGAGCCAGGGTAACAATGTGCTATTTCTACCTGTCTGCAAAAAACTCCCCTTGATAGCTTTGCCCATATAATACACAGCATATTTACATCCAGCATTAAATAAATATTATGCAAAGAGTACCGCGCTCTAATATCCCAGTGTATTTATGAAAAGCTAAATTATATTGCTGAGTTTATTTTAGCCCTAGAAAGCCCCTTGGGGAAAAGATATTGTGCATCTTAAAAGGTAAATGTAAGCTCTTCAAGAGAAAGGAGCCTTTACTGGAAGCAGCACATTGTACCTGGGTAAATCTTGGAGCAATTACACAGCAAAGTTTTCTTTGATGAGGCAGAGATGTGATGACATGTAATTACTTTTTCAATGCTGCACTGTGTGTTTATCAAAATGTTAATGCAAGCATAATAACAGGCTGTATGTTTGTGCCGAGAATGTCAGAGCCTCCAGATGTCAATCACATCTGAAAATAAAATTGCAAATAAGTAGGAAGGCTTGATGGCACAAGTGACAGCCCGGTCCTCGGGCAGCTGACAGGCACCAGCTCCCTCTCCCCGGGTGCTTTGTCACTGTAATGCACCTAATGGAACAGAGATTCCTTCTATTAACCCAAATGGAACAGTCTGGCTCCAAAGTGAGCTTGGCCATGCATGGCCACGGACACAGGGAGGCTGCTAATGAGCACTTCTGTAGGCAAAGTTTGATGGGTTTCTCATTTCTGCCATCCCTCTCATTCTGTGCAGACCAGCACAGGCATTACTGGGCTCCTGCTGCACAGAAACAACCTGGAGCAGCTGCACTGCCAGGTGAGGATGGAGGGTTGGAGCCTGCCAGGCGAGCCCACAGCACCCTGAGAGTCAGCAGCCACCCCACAGCATCCACAGAGCACTGCAGGCAGCAGCCCCATGACACTGATGATGCCTTTTGGGACTTCCTAAAGACAGAGGCCAGACAAAATTAAGGGAATAAAAAGAAATTATATTTATTGAAGGGCCTTCAGGTTCACTTAGGGCAGATGAAGCCCCCTGGGGGCTACACCCAAAATGGATAACAGGTCATAGGTTTTCACACTTTTATAAGTTTGGTCCATTTCCATTTTGGGGGGAATTGTCCAATTACAGCTTCAGGTAATTAAGTCATTTACTCCAATTTACCCCATTTACCCCATTTGCTCTCCCCAGCTCCCTTTTGTTTCCATCTCTGGGGCCTGAGGCAGTGAGGTGTCCTTGATTGCCAGGCCTGGAGAGGAATTGTTGTGTCTGCCCAAAATGGGGAAGCAGCAGCTCCCACTGTGTGTGGAGTTCAGAGTTATACACTAAAGAACTGCAGGATTGCAAATAGATGAAAAATACAAAAGCTAAAATCCTAAGGCATCAATACAATCACAGAATCATGGAATTCTTGGCTGGGAAGGGACCTTCAAGCCCATCTTGTTCCAACCCTCCTGCCATGAGCAAGAGCAAATTCCACCAGACCAGGCTGCTCAGCACTCCCAGGGATGCACAGTCCACAACCACTCTGGGCACTGCTTCTCACCACCCTCACGGTAACAAATTTCTGCCTAATATCTCATCTAAATCTACACCTCCAGCTTTTCTGTCTTTTAACTTTTCTGTCTTAGCTCCAATAAAAAATCACTTCTTTTTTTCATAGTAAGAAAAAAGCAAGACTGGAGTGCTTTTACTAGTGATGAGGTGAAGCACCTGGATTTCCAACTTTCTCTCACACTGTGCCAGGTGTGCAAGCACATGCTGGAGGGAGAGCCAGGCACCTCCTCAGAGCTCAAGCAGCAGGATAATCAATGGGATGAGTGGGCAGAGAGCTTTGGGAAAACATGCTAATAGAGCCAGGGAAGATGATGTCAGGATGGGAATAATGCTCCCTGGCCTTCCCAAAGCTCCCTGCCCAGGGAAAACAGCAACCATGGAGAGTGGAGCAGCAGCATTTGGGTCCAAACATCTTGAAGGCAGCCTGAGCATCTTGGAAATACAGCTGACAGTTGCTTGGCAACTGCAGTTACAGAAAGATTTTCCAAGTAAGCAGCAGGCTGAGGGAAGTTTAGCATCACAGGCAGTCAATAATCCCCGTTTGCAGTGGGCGAGAGGAGTGCGAGGGGAATTTCTAACAACCCCCTCCCCAAAATAGAGCAGACACCTCGTGGGGATGCACGTGAGGGCACTGGATCAGGAGCAAGGGGAGAGGGACAAGGCAGTGACAGAGAAGTTGTGTCTCCTTCCAGGAGGGAGACAAAAGAACCTGGAGTCAGGATGGGACTCCAAAGAGAGGAGTCAGGCCGGGACTCCAAAAAGGAGGAATCAGGATGGGACTCCAAAGAGAGGAATCAGGATGGGATTCCAAAGAGGAGGAATCAGGATGGGATTCCAAAGAGGAGCCTCTTTGCCCTGCAGACCCCTTCCCTACCTGTCTCTAGCTCAGTACAGTCAATAACTTTTGATTTCAAGGCTTTTTATATCACAACCATAAGCACAAGCAGTGTTTTGAGAGCAGGGGGCTCCTGCCTTTCAGGAGGGATGGAATAGTCTGTTGTCAGCAGGAAAGCATCCAACTAACTCTCTAACAAACAGAGACAGCCCTACTGACACCATCAAAACAGCCAACGAGTCTCACTTGAGCAAATATACTGAATAAAGGGGGAGGAAATAGCAAAGCTGACGAATTTGCCATGGTAAGCAGCTTAATCCTCAACAAAAGAAAATAGGGAATAACCACTTGTTGAGGGAAGATGTGCCATGTGCCTATTCCAGGCTGGACAAAGCCCTGAAACATTGGTTTCATTTATCCTTCCAGCACGGTGACAAAACTGCTTAGCAGAAAATTATTGCCTTCAGAGGGCTGCTGGTGACGGCTGACTGAGCTGATGATGTGGAAATCGCACCTCAGATCAGTATGCAAAAAACCCCAACAGAATGGAATAATAATCATGAAAAACCCCAAACCAGCCTTTCCTCTCCCCTCTCTTGTTTCTCCTCTGCATTCCAAGAGCGCTTGGCCACAGCCCTTTGGTGGATCCCTGCACTAATGCCTGGGATCTTTAACCTTTGTTTTTGCCACTCAGCAGCTGAAAAATGAATCCTCTTTTTTTCCATCCTCTTATTTTAGAGTAGCTTTGGGAGCTGCCAGCAAACTGAGTGTCATTTGGATGCTGACATGAGACCCAGAGTGCTGCAAGAATTCACCAGGTCTTTGCGAAGGACGGCATTGTCATCATCCTCATCATCATCATCATCATCCTCAACGCTACCTTGGGAGCATCCGAGTTAATGTTTGGAGTCCTGCTTAATTGGCTTCTTGCAAGTTGAGCCTGCAACATGACAGCCTCACTACCCTGCCTAAAAATAAAGGATAAATTCCAGCGAGGCGCCTCTGGGAAGCTGCAGCCAGCGTGAGGGATCTGAGATGTGTCTGACAAGGCAAGATCTCGCCTTCCTCAAAGCAAGGCCCTTACAATGCAAAATGTACTTATATTTTGGTGCTGCTCTCCAAAGCAGGTGTTAGATAATTCAGTAATTAGTATGCACATCTAACTTCATTGCAGCCTCTGTTGATCTCTCAATTAGAGTTAGCTGGGTCCTCTGAAGTTTGCAGTAGTTAATTAGAGCATTATTGAGCAGCCAGGCTCGGCGGGAGAGCTCTGCCAGCAGCTGCTGCCTCTGGCTCACACAGCCCCGACCCCCTCGTGCCCACGGAGGGTGGGGATTCTGACCCACACTGCTGTGGGCACCCCCTGACACACCAAGGGGCTCAGAATACATCATCCTACAGGTTTATTCCAACCCAAACCATTCTAGGGTTCTATAAGATAACCCCGAGATGCTCTACATGCTGCTGTTAATATCTGGGGGGAAAAATGGGGCACAACAAAGAAACTAATCCAGCTCTAGTGAGATCAACAGGCAACAAAAAACCCCATCCCTACAGGTTTCAGTGTAGAACTCAGACCCAACAAGGCACGGAGCACAGAGAGGGGGAGTATAACAGTGGAATGCAACACAAAAAGAAGTTTAAAATATGGACAGCACATATTGGAACTGCTTTCATAGATTGGTGGGATCACAGACTGGTTTGGGTTGGAAGGGACCTCAAAAGGCCATCTTGTTTCACTGCCTGCCATGGCAGGGACGCCTTCCACTATCCCAGGCTGCTCCAAACCCCATCCAAACCTAACCCAAACCTGGCCTTGGGCACTGCCAGGGATCCAGGGTGGGCACCCTGTGCCAGGGCCTGCCCACTTTCACAGGGAACAATTCCCAATTCCCAATATCCCATCCAGCCCTGCCCTCTGGCAGTGGGAGCCATTCCCTGTGTCCTGTCCCTCCATCCCTTGTCCCCAGCCCCTCTCCAGCTCTCCTGGAGCCCCTTCAGGCCCTGGCAGGGGCTCCAAGATGTCCCTGGATCCTTCTCCAGCCTCTGAACACCTGAACAAACCACAGCCAGTAGTCTGAAACCTGGCACCCAGTAAATAATTGAAGGTGTCATGTCAGCTCCTGAAACCTGTTTTTGAGAAGCTCCTGATAATCACTGAAGTGCAGCTTAGCATTTATCCTATAAATATTAGAGGAGGCGTGTGTGTACATCATTTCACATTCCAAAGCAAGCCTGTGAGCTGAACTTTAGGGAAATCCATGGGAAGAAAACATGAAGCACGGAGAGGCGCGCCATGCAACATGATCAAAACCAGGAGGTTTTTCAAACACTTGTCTCAAACACAGCTGATGATTTTTACAAGAGCTTCCTGCAGAAACGGCGGTCTTTGGGGACTTGGCAGAACGTATTGTCCACGTCCAAGGTAAATAAACACCCTAAAAGGCAGCGCCCACGGGAATCTCTTGGAGACTCCAGAAATTTCATTCTGGGGGATTACAGACTTTGATATGGATGCAGAACAGATGTGGGGCCATGGCAACGCTGCTGAGCCAGACCCAGAAACCCAGAAAGCAGCAAAACGCAGAGCTTTGAGGCAGCAAAACTCCTGCAGACCTTGAGAAAAGAACCCACGTTTGATGCACATCCCCAGCCAAGCTCTGGGGCTGCCTCCCAAATTCCCAGCATCACCAGAGGATGCCACCTGTTGAGAAGCCCCATTAGCACGGACAAAAGGCCCACGTGGCACATTAGGAGCTCCAACACCTGCTATCAGGAGCAAGTTCCTTTCCAGGTGGCTTTATCACTGACCTCCAGATGGAGGTGAGCTCCACGGCAGGCTCCGAGCAGGGCTCGGGGAGAGGCATAAACAAAAAGCCATGTTTTGAAAAATTAAGGAAGCAATTTAGAAGTGGATAATTAGATCTCCTTTTCGTGCTGCACTGGGAAAATTAAATTACTTTTTTATGAAGGTGTGTGTATCAGCTCTGAGAGCATTGTAGGGAAAGATTATTTTTCTAATATTCCTTCTCCCTCCCCCCCCGTCCCAATTCCCCAGCTCTCTGCTCCTCACGCATCCAAGGAAGTGGCACTTGTAGCCTTCAGCTGTGGCAGGCGTTCATCTCCAATAATTGCGTTTGCTGCATAAATTGCCAGTGACACGGAGAATAAAATTAGTTTAAAATGAACCCAAATGGCAAATCTCAAACAAGTATCAGATGGAAGAACTCATTAATCCTCATTTCAAAATGGGCAGAGTGGTGGGGCGGCCAAGCTGGCCCCGAGCTTGGTGAGAGGGTGGGTTCTCTTTGGAGATGGTGGTGGAGCTCAGTGAGGTGGACCAGACTTTAACAGAGGTTCTGGTCAATGTGGAGCTGCTGCCTGTCATGGCACTGATTTCACTCTGCTTAGAAAACCCTCCCCACAACCCCACCATGAAGAAGGAGCAGGTGAGCAGCTCCACCCTGCGCTGCCCAACTCTTCTCAGGAGACAAGAAACTCATCCAAGCCCCTCAGCTGCCTGTGAACCACATCCCACTAGGCTCCTTCTGCCTGGCAGCAGCTCCTTGGGGGGAATGCTACAGCCTCTCTGGGATGGGCACTCACAGAATTGTTAAGGTTCAGAAAGAAGTTTCAGATCATCAAATGCAAAAATGCAACTGTCAACACCAGCACCATGTTCACCCCCAGACCATGTCCTCATGTGCCACATCCACACATTGTCTGAACACTGCCAGGGATGCAGGCTCTGCCTGGGCAACCTGTTCCAGTGCCTGGGCAACCCTTAGGGTGAAGAGACTTTTCCCAATATCCAATCTAAACCTCCCCTGGTGCCTGAGGTGGTTTCCTCTCATCCTATCATTTGTTCCCTGGAGCACAGCCCGACCTCCCCGGCTGTCCCCTCCTGGCAGGAGCTGTGCAGAGCCACAAGGGCCCCCTGAGCCTCCTCTGCTCCAGGCTGGGCCCCTGCCCAGCTCCCTCAGCTGCTCCTGGGGCTCCAGACCCTTCCCTGGACACGCTCCAGACCCTCAATGTCCTTCCCCAGAACTGGACATGGGATCAGAGGTCCCTCAGCAGTGCTCAGTGTCAAGGGACAGTCACTGCTGTGGTCCAGTGCCCCCACTGGAGCTGGCACAGCCCAGGGCCATTGGCCACTCACCCACCTGGGGACACCTGGCTCATGTCCAGCCACTGCTGACCACCCCTGCCAGGCCCTTTCCCATTTCCCAGCCCCTCCACCCCAGCCTGGAGCCCTGCAGAGCCTTGGTGTGACCAAGGGCAGGACTTGGCACTTCACTCTGGACTCACACACACTTTACCCTCACACCCAGAGGTTTTGGCCCTGCCTGGCCCTGGACAGAGATCCTGGATTGTGTCCCCACCGTGTCCATTCCCAGTGCTGGGTTGCTGAGCTGCTTTTGCTGACTTTCTCTAATGAGGTTTATTGTTTGCACTGCATAATTTTCAAAGGCATGTCACCCACTTGGAGATGGCCCTCAGATCTCCAGCTTGGGGAGGGGGAGGGTCCTTTGAAGCCGCAGTCATTAATTCAGGAGCTGGTTTCTGCAGTTAAGAGCACACGTGTTTGAAGCACACAGAAGCCACCGTGGAGACATCTGAGAGGTGTCCCATGATACTGCACATTAGACAGAGCGATTATAAAACTGCCAGGCCTGCCGTCCTTCCCCGCTTTGTAACTTCCCTCCAGATATCAAAAAAAAAATTGTCTAGAATATCAAAATATCACTGTCTGGCTCTGATGATGATCTTAGTACTAAAGACCACATGGAACAAAGATTTCACTTTAATTATCAGCAGATCCATTTCTCCTAACCCTGTTGTTGAAAATGAAAGAAAACCAAAACAAATCACAAACAAACAATAAAAAAAACCTCTCAAAATTTCATGCAGACAGCTGGGAAACTGAAGTGTTGTGAAGCTGAGAAGTGAATGTGTTCATAAGCCAGGAATGCAGACAGGCATAGTTTTTTTTAACATTCCCAGTGGCTTTCCACTCCTTTAGTTGTAGTTCCAGTAGAAAGGAAACTGTCCTGGTCACACCAAGGCAGTTCCTGATGTTGTCACCCTTGGTCTGCTCCCCAAACTCCAAGCCTGCCTTCCTGTAAATATGCCACTCATCAGTGGGGCACGATGGAGACGAAATTATTCTCTTTATTAAGAGAGTAATTTATCACCTGTGTACATGAAAATAGTGAGAGCACAGCCTCCTGCAGAGATTATTCCTTGGTCAACCTGTCTCTTATTCAAGAGACTGATTTTCCAAAAGTTTTAGCTTTGGGGAGAGGACTCACAGGTGCTTGGGGATAAAGCCTCAGCATTTCTCTTTATTTTCCCTCTATTTCTTCCCTTTATGTTCTTTTTATGAGTTGCACCAGGGAAGGTTTAGATTAGATATTAGGGACCATTTCTTTGTGGAAGGAGTTGTCAAGCACTGGCATTGGTGGAGTCACCAAACCTGGAAGTGTTCAAAGAACAGCTGGCGGTGGCACTTGAGGCCATGGTTTAGTGGTGAACAGAGAACTACAGAATTATTGAGGTTGGAAAAGACCTCCAGGATCATTGAGTCCAACCTGTGCCCAACGCCCACCTTGTCACCAGACCAGAGCACCGAGTGCCACCTCCAGGCCCTCCTTGGACACCTCCAGGGGTGAGGACTCCACACCTCCCTGGGCAGCCTCTTCCAGTGCCTGAGCACCTTTTCCTTGGAGAAATTCCTCCTAATGTCCAACCTGACTCTCCCTTGGTGCACCCTGAGATGTTTATTCTCATTCTGTGTTTGTCCCCTGGCAGCAGAGGTCTCTCCCATAGTGGTGACACTGGATTGATGTTGGACTTGGAATATTTTCCAACCCAAACAATTCCAGGATTGTTGGCAGCAGAGGTGAAGGCTCTGACCCCAAATCCATGACTGCAGCCTCATACAGGAATCTCCTTTTTGGCAGTGCCACCACCAGCTCGGGCTGGAGGAACTCCCCTGTGGTTTCACCCACACTCCAGCAGTGGGACCCCACCTCACAAAAGACCCTGGAGAGCCCAGCAGGCACAATCCCCACTCAAAACCCCTCTTTACATTCAGCAGACAACAGGAGCCACATTAACAAGCTGCCAGTGAAGGAAACCAAGCTGCTGCTGCTCATTATGGCAGGAAACTTCTCCCCATGCTCCAACACGGGCGCAGCCTCGGCATTGCTGGCCCCGTATCACTCAGGCATTTATTTTTATATACCTCAGCAATATGTAGCAATTAGCAGAGGTAACACTAATTAGATGTTACATTGTAATGCAAGTCCCTCTAAACTTAAGTCATAACATACCTCTCTCCTAATGACTGCAAGGTCATTTTGGTATTCCGCGTAATTGCTTGGATGCTAATGAATCGTTTGCTATGCATGGGAACATCCCGGCTTTTCCCTGGGTGGTTTTCACCATTTACCAGTGGACACTTGCTGTAAATTGCTGCTGAGCCTAATGTGGTCTTGAAGAAGCCACCTAAGCACCCCGATTAATTGCAGCGTTTCGTGGCTCCCAAGAAAGCAAGACCCCATGGCAAACGTGCTCCAAGGGCAGGGAAACGCTTGTTTGAAGGGATTACTTTGAGATTACAATGGCATGAGACTCCAGGAGGCAGAAAACCTGAATTTCCTTTGTGCCTGGTAATGGAAAAAGCCTGGAAGACAACAGGCTTACAGGCAGCTTAGTGCTGTTGCTGTGTCTTTTCCATCATCTATGTCCTAATCCCCTTAGGACCCAGCAGGGCACCACACCGAGTCAGGATCCCACACTTTGACTCCCTGTTTCCCAACCTGTAGCCACCACTACAGCTGAAAAAACATTGGAAATGGCGGCATTGAGCAAAAGTAAATTCATTTAAAAATTTGAAAACAACATTCATGGGCTTAATAATTAGCTTTTTAATTAATTTCCTATTCTCCTCTAATTAGTCTGCTTGCAAAGAAAAATCATAAGAGCTATAATTGTTTTACTAAAAGCAACTGGATTATTCTAAGACTGAAACCATGCATGCCATAGGCAGTGGGAATAATGGGAGCCCCAGGCTTGGACCTGTTGATCTGGGGAAGACACCACGGTCCCTGCACAGCTGGGATCTCATGGTTTGGAGCACAGAGCATCGCTGCTGGAATTCACCCAGGTAAAGGCACTGCCCAGCCTGCAAGATGTGCAACAACTCAGTCCAGGACTGTCCTCACTTCTAGGGACTTACCTGAAGCAAAACCCAAAAGAAAATCTGTGTCCTGTCTTCAGCACAGAATGGGAACAGAATCCTGGAATCATTTGGGTGGGAAGGGACCTTAAAGCTCATCCCATTCCCTGCCACACCATGAGCAGGGACACCTCCCACTGTCCCAGGCTGCTCCCAGCCCTGTCCAGCCTGGCCTTGGGCACTGCCAGGGATCCAGGGGCAGCCACAGCTGCTCTGGGCACCCTGTGCCAGGGCCTGCCCACCCTCCCAGGGAACAATTCCCAATTCCCAATATCCCATCCAGCCCTGCCCTCTGGCACTGGGAGCCATTCCCTGTGTCCTGTCCCTCCATCCCTTGTCCCCAGCCCCTCTCCAGCTCTCCTGGAGCCCCTTCAGGCCCTGGCAGGGGCTCTGAGCTCTCCCTGGAGCCTTCTCCTCTGCAGGTGAGCACCCCCAGCTCTCCCAGTATTTCCATGATGGGAAACTGCATCAAATCAGGAGGGAGGGAAGAGTGCAAAGAAGTTTTGAACCTCTGGCTGGAGGCTGGGTATGACAGACAATAAAATCAGATTGAACAAATGACTCATGATTTATCTCCTGAACTTTGATCACTCACTAAAAATCCAAGGAGAAGCCATGCTGGGATGCATTTTCCAGGGCCCCAGAATCAATGCCTGCAGTAACTAAAGCACTTTAGCATTAGCTGGAAAGAGCTGTTGCCATTCCAGGCTCTGCAGTGCTCAGTCTTTAAGCTTTGAGCCTTCCTTTCTGCTGGAGTGGCTGGGGATGGATCCAGCCTGGCTGTTGCCACAGGGTCACAAAGTCCAGCAGAAGCTGGAAGCATCTCCTTGCATAAATCAAGGGGCTTGAACTTGCCGAGAGAAATTTGCCAACAGAGGAAAACACACTGAAAGCAGATGGAAGAAATCCTCCGACCCCGACTACAAGTCCCTGGAGCAGAGGCTTTGTGATTTTAAAAGCAATTTAGGCAGATTTCCCTGCCTGTTTGGATGGGAAGGCAGGGGCAGGTAGGCAGCTAAATCCCTCAGACCACTTCCTGCATCCCAACCCGCGTCTTTAGCGCGACTTAAGCCAAGACTGTGCACTCTGCAAACGCCAAAATCATCACGCCAGCAGGATTTTGAAATTCAAAAGAGCCCTTTTTGCAACCCACAGAGCTGAGGGAGCTGAGAGGCGGCTCTGTCGCTGCTCTGGGTCTGAGTGCTGAGGAGAGGGTGCTGCAGTGGATTTGTTGGCTGAGAGAACAGTCTATTCTCATGCTCAGATAATGCAGAAATAAAGTGCATTTGTAACAGACAACAAAAGGATTATCCCCCATTCATTTCAAAGCACCTTTCATTCCACTCAGGGATTACATTTTCCTTTACTTATCTTGCAAATGGTTTTTCATAAGAGAGCGTGGCTTATGGCAAATACCAAACTGTGGTTGGGACAATGGGAGTGTGTTCTGCAGGAGAGAGATCCAGCTCCCAGCACAGCTCCCTGCTGTAATCTACTGCCTCACAAGGACCACTCTTCTCAAGAGCAGAGGCAGATCAGCTCAGAAACCTTGGCACACTTCAGATTTGGGGGAAGTTTCTTACAAGTGCAGCTTCAGCACTCAAATCTTGTTGCTGGAGAAGAACAACAGAGCTTCACGCTTCTGTCGGGTCCATCTGCCCAGAATCTCAAAGCACTTCTGCAAACACAAATCCCATCCAGCAAACAAAATCTAACCCATGGCTCCTTGGCTTGCTGGAAAGCAATTGCTTCTGCAGATCTCTGTGTCTGGGAAACCGGTGCACCTCAAAAAATTCAACTGCTCCTCACACACAGGGGAATCCAGGGCAGAGACACAGCAGAGCCTGGTGCAATCACCACACATCCCCTTTTCCAGTGAAAATACAAGAGGATTGAGAAGATGACTTGTAACCATGTTCACAGGGGTTTTACAATGAGGGAAGAGATGAGGATCTGACACCATGTTTCAGAAGGCTTGATTTATTATTTTTTGATATATATTATATTGAAACTATACTAAAAGAATAGAAGAAAGGATTTCATCAGAAAGCTGACTAAGACTAGAATTAGAAAGAATGATAACAAAGGTTTGTGGCTTGGACAGAGAGTCTGAGCCAGCTGGGCTGTGATTGGCCATTAATTAGAAACAACCACATGAGACCAATCACAGATCCACCTGCTGCATTTCACAGCAGCAGATAATCATTGTTTACATTTTGCTCCTGAGGCCTTTCAGCTTCTCAGGAGGAAAAATCCCAAGGAAAGGATTTTTCATAAAAGATGTCTGTGACAATGACTCTGCTCCAAAAAAGACTCAACACTTCAGCCATCAACACCAAACTACTGGCACTGGCAAGAGCTGGTTCCACCCTGACCAGCAATTCCCATCTCATCCACTCAAAAATTTAGGATTTTACAGACTGTGAGAGAAGTTTGCTTGGTCTCAGCCCAGATGTGAGCAGTGAGTTGGGAATACCAGAGCTGGGCTCTGCAAGCCAGGGAAGCAGGTTAAGGGAGGTGCAACTCACTGGTTACAACTGTCATGCCTCTTTCTGCCTCCCACTAACACAGAGTTTCTCAAAAAAAAAGAAACAAAAAAAACACCACACAAAAACCCCCAGCCAAACAAAAAACAATGTGGGGATGCAGCGAGCAGGTGCTGTCTGTAAATCAATGACTCTTGGAGAGTTATGATTGATTGGAGCTGGGGAGGGGACACCTTTCCATGCCTAAAAGACAGATAGTCCCTGCTTGCTCCATCTTAGCTTTCCAAATAAAAATTGAGAAGAACACAATGCTTGCCATTACGGTGTCACTCAGCCAAAAAATAACCCCCCATGTTTGTCAGCCCCCAGCCTAACAGAAAGCATTCAGTTATCTCTCCTGTCCTGCTGTTGCTGATAAAGGAAATTACAGCATCATTGAGGAGCTGGAGGAGCAGCCCTGCTCTCCACTGCTGCTGCCTCGTGATTTATTCCCCGTGGTCGCCTTCAGAACCCCCAAAATGCTGGTGTGTATTTCCCTGTCCCCAGAGAGATAACAGTGCCACAGGAGCACAAACACCACTGCTGGCAAGACTGGATTTTCCCAGTGACCTGTGAGCTCCTCCTTTCCAAAACCAAAGGCAAAATCATATAGGGGATATGGAATTAGGGGAAAAGTGGGAAAACATCCCACTGCTGTGGGAGCTGCTCCCCACGGTCATGCATTGATTCCAGCAAGCCCAGAGTCCCCAGTGCAAACCATAGCTGGAGGCAGGATCTGATCACAATTGGCCCCATTTGCCTTCTCATTGATCAGCCACTTTCAGCTCTGTGTTTATGGAACTATTTGGTCTTGTACAAGACCTATGGGGCTCCCCCTCTTCCTCCCCCTTCCTTCTAATGGATTGGAGTTTTTAAAGGAAAAAAGAAATCCAGACAATACGACCACACTGCAAATCAATGCATCTTGTGGATAGTAATACCCGAGATTTATGTAACGCTTAATGTTTGCAAAGTGTGCTGGAAAAAATAAATTAACCTGCAGAACTGCATTGCAATGGGGAAGTGTCATCATCCAGCTGTGCCATGGGGAGGAGCAGAATCACAGGGATTCAAACAAGGGGAGTTTGAACTGATGCTGTTTTAACCACCGGCCTGGGCTGTCCTGGGGACCCTGCATTGATCTCTGCAAGTTGCACAAATAAAAGATTATGCTTCAGATGCCCAGTGGCACTTGCTTGAGTCAGGAGACCAAGGTTTAAATCTTGCTAAAGACCAAACCCATGAGAAAATACACAAAGCACTGGAACCCTTGGATGATTCGACACACCCTTGGGTCATGGCCAAAGTCAGGTCCTTATTTAAAACCATTCAGGCCTGGGACAAGCAAAATGCCAAAGGTGGTTTGGCTTCAACCCTGAACTTGGAGAAAAAAGTGAAGCTGGGGAAGAGTTGGAGGGCCAGTCCTATGAAAAGGAGCTGGTGAGGGAGCTGGGCAGGGGCTCAGCCTGGAGCAAAGGAGGCTCAGGGGGCCCTTGTGGCTCTGCACAGCTCCTGCCAGGAGGGGACAGCCGGGGGGATCAGGCTGTGCTCCAGGGAACAGGGACAGGAGCAGAGGGAACGGCCTCAGGCTGGGCCAGGGCAGGCTCAGGTTTGAGATCAGGAGGAATTTCTTCACTCAAGGAATTGTCAGGCATTGGCAGGGGCTGCCCAGGGAGGGTTGGAGTGCCCATCCCTGGAGGTGCCCAAGGAAGGGCTGGATGTGACACTCAGTGCTCTGGGCTGGGTGACAAAGCTGGGATCAGTCAAAAGTGAGATCCAATGATCTGGGAGGTGCTTTCCAACCCAGGTCAATAATTCTGGGATTCTCTGAAGGAACAAGAGACAAACACCAGCACAAAAGGTGCTCAAACCATCCAGGCTGGTTCCTGGGCTCACGAGGCAGTGGTGCAGCAGAAAATCCCTTTTGCAGTTTTGCCAAAAGCTGGCAACTCCATCCAGACATACCTGCACCTACGGGAGCAGCTGGAGCATCCATGGGTGTCCAGGTGGATGTTCCACACTGCTTCATGGCAAAGTCCTGACCTCCTGCTTGGGGGCTGAGCCTGGACCCTGGGAGGGGCTCTCAGCTCTCCCCAGAGCCTTCAGTTCCCCAGGCTCTCCCAGCATTTCCATGATGAGAAACTGCCTCAAAGCAGGAGGGAGGGAAGAGTTTAACAGCCTTGCTGCCTCCTTGGCCTCGGAGCTGTGCCTCAGTGCTGATGTGCATATCCCAGGCATGGAAAAGCACCACAGCCCTCCCTCTTGCCTGCAGAGCTCCCTGTCCCAGGAGAGGCTGCAGGAGAGCCCTCCCATCTGTAAACACGGGATCAATGTGCTTGCCAGAAGATGGATTATTTGTGCAGATGTTGGTGCTCTTCAGAGCAGTTTCCATGCGAAGGTGAACAGAAGCACAGCACACTTCAGCAAAAGCTCATTTAATTCTCATCATTACCAGGTCCCTAATGTATAATTGATCCTTAAGCCCGTTGGATAACTCCAGCTCCAGCAGCTGCAGCTCCCAGGGATGGAGCCCTGCCTGCACCCAGGAGGGCCCCTGACTTAGGCTGGAAATGGGGCGGGGTGTTCAATTTCCATCTGTCAGAGCTGGGGCAGTTCTCTGCTGTTCATGGGGCAGTTTTCTTTATCTCTCCCACAGCCAATCCTCCTTCCAGGAGATCTCTGGTGTTCATGGGCCATTAATTATTAATTATCTGCTGTCCATGGCCAGTGAGTGCCCCTGCATGGCTGATCCAATCCCACCATCCCATGGGGAGATGCTCCGCCCAGGGGAGGAGCCAAGCATTCCTGCCTGGATCCAATCTGAGCTTTGGGACACCCCAGCAGCCTTTGCCCCCTGCATTGCCAGAGGAGCAGCTTTGTGCTGCCCTGCATGGCCAGAGGGAGCCCAGGCCCATCTGCAGCAGCCCTGGAGCTGCAGAGGAAAACTCCCCCCTTGTGCAGGATCCCTGCTGCAGCAGAGCCACAGCTGGCACTACAGGAGGGCTGAGCCCCCATGGGATGGGGCTGGGACACCGCCCTGGCACACAGGGGGCAGGGCATGGTCTGACACTGGCAGGGTTGTTTTGTATTACTGCATTTTTATGTTATTTTTTATTTTCTTCCCTAATAAATAACTGTTATTCCTGTTCCCACATCTTTGCCTGAGAGAGCCTCTAATTTCCAAATTATAACAACTCAGAGGGAGGGGGTTTGCGTTTTCCGTTTCAGGGGATGCTCCTGCCTTCCTTAGCAGACGCCTGCCTTTTCAAACCAAGACACCTCCACAGAGCACAAACCATTTCCCAGTGAAGTGGGAAAGTCACAGCCCAAGAGCAGGACTGCTGGAATCAATACAGCTCCCACGGCCCTGGGGCAAAGCCTCTGCTCCTGCCTGCTCCAGCCTCACTCACATTCCAAGTTGAGAGCACTGGTGAGAATGGAAGCTCCCAGCTCCACACTCCCGGGAGCTGCATTGGGCTCTGAATTGGAAAAACTGGAATTGAACCCTTCCCAGGGTTTCTCTCCTCAATTTTGCTAGAAGAATACTTCTGCTGCTGAAAGACATTTGTGTTTGGTTAGTCTGAGTTCTGTTTCTGGCCTAATCTAAGAGTTCTGTGTGCTGTAACCCAAGGCTAAACCTATCCTCAGGTGGAATTAAACCCAAGGCCAAGGCTTTTTGCTCAGTTTTGATGCATGAGCACAATGCTGGCTTGGGATGCACCAAAAATTTCAAGGTTGGCTGAGCACTAATAACAGGAGGTTCGTAGGCTCCCTCTGCTCCGATGGCATTGATGGAAATCAAATCCTCCAGAAGCCAAGAGCTGCTCCCAGCAGTGTCTGTACATAAAACACCTCCATGGGCTCGCTCCTGGTCTGTTCTTTGGCATGGCTAATGAGAGCTCTGCAAAGGAGGGTCTGTCTGTCACAAACTCTTTCAGAGGAAGGTTCCCAGCCTGCAGCTGTTGACCAGCACTGAGAAATCCCAGGTTTTCTGCCTGTCCTTCTGGCTTAGTCAAGGCTCACCCACAGCGCTGCATAACAGGAATGACTCTTCTTTTCTCATGGAAAATGAACCCATAACTCCCTAATTCTGGAGCAAAGCAGGTCGAGAGAAGGGTGAGTTAAAAAATACCCCAAGCCTGGCATTATTTGTGGAGCAACAGGAGCCCTGACGCCAAAACACCATGGGCTGCCACCTCCCCCCAAGCTCGCCTCCCTCCAAAGGATGAAAAGAGCAAGTAATTAAACAATGGGTTTGCCATAAGTGCTGGACTTCAGAGGCTGCTTTTCCCTTTCTTCTTTTTTGTACGAGGAGGAAAAGGGGAAAAAAAGATTTAAGATAATGGCCTTTTTTCTCCAGAATAAATTAAGCTCAAAGATAGAGAATCCCATTACTAATGCCTTTTAGCAAAGCCCAGACATTCTTTTAAAGTCAAACTTTAAAGTCTAACGTGCAGTGATCTCGGTGAAATCTTTCCTGTAATGATATTTAAGTGATGGCCAAGTATATCAGTGGGTTCAGGAGAAGTGCTGATTGCATATCTTCAAGGGAATGAGGCACTGCAGAGCTGTGGCAAAGGAACCCATGCTGCTGATATAAAAGTTGCCTTTAAAACTACACACACAGAGTTGCTAGTAACTAATTATTCCAGGAGTCATGACAGAAGAAAAGAAAAAGGTAAAGAAATCAAGGCAAAGGATCCGCCTCGAGGAGGGGAATGTGGGACACGCGGCTCTGATGTGCGATCGGAAAACTTGTTCCCATCCCTTCTGTGCACCCTTCCTGAATTTAATATTCTTTTCAAATTCTTCTTTCCCTTTTTTTGGAGCAGGAGGAAAGCTGACAAAAGCACGATCTTCACATCTGCTCAGGGAAAATAAAATGTAAAAGATAAGGGGGTGATGGGGGGAGGACTGAGATTGCTCCGTGAAAGAAGGACACCCCTTAGGAGAGCCAGTGGCCAAATTGGGTGGGGGTCTCACCTCACAGCACCTGTCTGGATTTGGGGGCCCAAGAACCTCTTTTCTGGCCCTTTTCCAGCCCATTTGGGGCCAGGCTGCAAAACCCAGAGCAAAGCCCCAAAGCCAGGCTGTTCCATGGAGACAGAGAAAGGCCAGAAGGAGCCATTCCCCGTTCCCTGCGTGGCACCGAGCTCCCAGGGCACAGGGAATTTATAGCAGTGCCTCCAGCACCAGGGCAGCCTCTCCATCTGCTGCGGCCTCTGCAGCTGAAGCACTGCCCCGGGCTGGGCAGGAGGCAGAGCGGGGTCACAGCAGAGGGGGGAACTCCCTGTGTCTGCTCTGCACAGCCCCTTCTCCAGCCAGGCCCCCAGGGGCACAACTTCCCCGGCAGGGAAAGGCAGCAGATACTGGAGAGAAGAGCTGAAAAGCACAAGGGAAGCAGCAGATCTGGCCAGGCAGGGATATCTGCACACCCTGAGTGCTCCCCAAGCACCGCTCCAGAGGGATGCAGCTCTGACCTACACGTGCACCTCATCCTTCAGCCTCTCTAAACCACGGGCTCAAAAGTTATGGCCAGAAGCTTTCAGGCTAATCCCACCTTCTGGAAACAAAAAGGCAGCAGTGCTTTAGTCCTGTCTCATACATAAACATCCCCACACCAGCTGCAAATCTGGTTTCTCTCAGTGCTCTCTGTAAAGAAGCTGTTCCTGTTTGAGGCAGTGTGGTGGGAGAGGTTAGAATAATTTTGGACACGGGGTGAGGTAGCATCACCTGAGCTCCTGCACCATGTTTGAGCCCTCCCAAAGCTGCTGAGGTCCTGTCTCACCCATTTCAAAGCTGTTTGCTGCCAAACAATAAAATAATGTAATGTACAAAAATCCCTCCAGCCATAACACATCACCTCATTTCTTCCCCTAAATAGTTTTTCCACTATAGTAGCAAAATATTTTACACAAATAGTTTTGTGTTTGGGTGGACCACCCAAACACAGAGCCCAAAACTGAACAGAAATCCAAACAGCACCAAAATCTTTAAGCCATTCTCAAGACAACAGAAGATTTCAGTGCAATCAGGAATCAGCACCTGCTCCAGCATCCTTTGGTCCCCATGAGAGACTGCAGAGAAACTGGGAGCTGGAAATGAGTGACAGCACCTCCAGCTCTGGCCTCTCCTCCAGGTGGATTCACTTACAGAGGCCTCTCCTCCATTTTCAAAACAAGCTTTTGGTTCAAGGAATTACAATTTAAAGAATATTGAACATTAATGGTCATTGACTGTGCATTTAAGGGGTAAAATAAAGCAAGTCCCTCTGGCAATTACCACTCTCCAAGAACTTGGGGCTCTCATTTCTCTGCTAACAGTGCAGAGATCAGACTTACACATTTATCGAGAAGAGGCCACTTATGTTCAGCTTGGCACAAACACGCTGTCAGCAGTGGTGTTTAATTAGGGATTACAGCCACGGAACTGGATAATCAGGCCTGCTAATGAATCAGGAAGCTCAGTAAAGTGCAGAGATAAAGATTTTGGCTGCTTTCCTTTACCTACCCATGCTCCTCCTTCACCATATCCCGCTCCTTCCACCTAGAATTGCAGCTTTGGAGATGTCAGAGCAGGAAGACAAAGCTTTATCTTCCAGTGCAGCCCAGGTGAATGCAAAACAGCCTCCACAACATCAGTGAATATTCACAGTTTGCTCTGAGATCCCTAAATAAACAAACAAATCCCATCATTATTGCCTGGCTTCCAAGGGACCCCAACCAAGAGAGAGAAGCTTCCCTTCTGCAGCACTGCCAGCAGGAAGGTGCAATATTTAAGGCAATTTTTATTGGTTGGACACTGAACATGGGGTGATACATTTCAAGCCTCATTTGGCACAAAATTGAAATGGTTTGAGTCAACATTCAAGGTAAACGTCTGCATTTTTATGGCCAAAGGCCTCAAGTTATTATTATTTGCTTCTCTGCTGGTTAAATTCAGCTTTGGTATATTTACTGCATCATCCTAAACTCCAATCAGACTGATTGCTGCTGGGGATATTATGGTGGGAAAAAAGGTCTTTTGCTGAGGCAGTGAGAGGGTAACAGACATCCTTTGCAAAGTCGCTCATAAATAAGAGGTCATATCTAATAATGTTTGCTTAAAACTTCTTAGAAGAGCTTCTGTTCTCAGACACTGCTTGGCTTTTGAGTTTCAGCTTTAAATAACTACATGGGGATGGATTTGCTGGTGAGAGCAGAAATAATCCCCCTCAGCTGTTCTACCCCTGCATGTGCACAGGCAACGGGGACATCGGGAGAATAATGAGGAAAGGAGAAAGAAAGTTTATTCTAGAAGGGAAAGGAGGAAAAGTTCATCACCCAAAGCCTCACAGAACTCACTACAAATCCCTCCAGGGATGGAGAGCAGCTCTGGGAGAAGCCCCTGGGGTGCAGGTGGGGGAGAGCTGGACAGGCCCTGGCCCAGAACCCCCCTGTGCTGGGCTGACCCCCAGCCTGGGCAGCAGGGCAGGGGGGGATTCTGCCCCTCTGCCCCCCAGGTGAGACCCCACCTGCAGAGCTGCCCCCAGCTCGGGGCTCCCAGCACAGGGAGGAGCTGGAGCTGCTGGAGGAGCCCAGAGGAGCCACGGAGATGCTGCAAGGAATGGAGCCCCTCTGCTCTGGAGCCAGCCTGGGAGAGATGGGGGTGTTTATCTGGAGGGGAGAAGCTCTGGGGTGAGTGAATTGTGGCCTTCCAGAGCCTGAAGCGACCAAAACAAAGATGGAGAGAGATGGACAAGGGCTTGGGGTGACAGGACATCAATTTTGGACACTCCCTTCCACACCCTGGTCTGGCTGCAGTGACCATGCCAAGGCTGAGGGAGGCCTGTGGTCTGCAGGAGGTGACTTTGTGAACACCACTGAGCCCCTGCACTCAACAGTGACATCAGTCCTTGATCAAGCAAGCTCCTCTGCAAGGGCTGGGACACTTGCAGGGGGCAATACAGGACATTTTTAGGATATTCACTCTACAAGTACATGACTGTGACCGTGTTCACAGGGGTCTTAGGATGAGGGAAGAGATGAGGATCTGACTCCATGTTTCAGAAGGTTTGATTTATTATTTTATCATATATATTATATTAAAACTATACTAAAAGAATAGAAGAAAGGATTTTCAGCCTTTCATCCGAAGGCTAGCTAAGAATAGAATAGGAAGGAATGATAACAAAGGCTTGTGGCTCAGCTCTCTGTCTGAGCCAGCTGATTGTGATTGGCCATTAATTAGAAACAACCACATGAGACCAATCACAGATCCCCTGTTGCATTCCACAGCAGCAGATAACCATTGTTTACATTTTGTTCCTGAGGCCTCTCAGCTTCTAAGGAGGAAAACTCCTAAGGAAAGGATTTTTCATAAAAGATGTCTGTGACACATGGCCATGGAGCCCTATCAAAAGCAGGAAGCTTCTTGGCTATAGAAGCGCACATGTGACAAACTGAAATGGAGGCAGAGCACAAGGGCCAGCACCCAGAGCTTTGTCATCCAGAAGAATTTGCCATTAGAATGACATGCCTGAATTAGTCTCTGGCACCAGGATGGGGATGGAGCTAACCTGACTGGTGAAAAGCTCCTGAGCATGGAAATGTCGAGGAAAGACCCTGCTCAAAGCTTCAGCCTGAACCCAGCAACCAAGGCACTGCCTGAGCAGGAACTGCCACAGAACAAATGCCCAGGGCTGGCACAGCCCTGGCACAGAGGGCCTGGGGCAGAACTCGTGCAGCAAGGCAGGAACACGAGGGTGGACAGGGAGCAGCTCCTGGGGAGGGCAGGGGAAGGGGCACTGAAGCATTTTCCTGATGCACACACACAAATGTCAGTAAGCAGCACGGACATGAACCGGCCCTGACAGATGGAGCCATCCTGGTTTTTGTTCGTCTCCAAAGTTGTCAGTTCAGGTCTCCAGGTCAGAAATCATTTTATCTGTTAAACCATATGCTTTGTGGAACAAAACGCCTGGCAGACTTCAAGGCATATGTATTTTAAGGAGCACAGTAACACGATGAACATCAGCAGACACTTGCTTCCCAGTTGTTATTGCTGTGCTACAGGCGAGGCTTTTCTCCTCTTGCCCCGTCTGTGGCCTGCAAATCACTGAGGACAGGAAAAACACAACTTCACTCCACTCCAACTTAACCATTTATGAGTATCTTGGTCTTGAAATCCAGTAAAGAATCTTAAAAAGGCTTGTGCAGGAAGGGACCTTAAAAATCATCTTTTTCCACTGCCTGCCATGGGCAGGGACACCTTCCACTATCCAGGGGTTCTCCAAGCCCTGCCCAGCCTGGCCTTGGGATGGACATCTCCTCTGGGCACCCTCTCTGTCACCATGATATTTTATGAAAAATCCCCTCACCAGAATTTTTCTCTTGAGAAGCTGAGAAGCCTCAGAAATGTAAACAATAATTATCTGATTGCTTGGAATGTGGTCTGGAGGTTGCTTACCAACAGGTGCATCTTTGATTGGTTCTTAATTAATGACCAATCCCAGTCCAGCTGAGCTGTGTCGTACTCCCTGAGTCTGCCACAGGTTTTTTATTATCATTCCTTTCTAGCTTCTGATGTATTCCTTTTTCTTTCTTTAGTATTGTTTTAGTATATAATTTCTTTTGATGTGACATGATATGATATATAATGTAATATAATGTAATATAAGGTAGTAATAATAGGATATGATATAATATAATGTAATGTAATATAATATAATATAATGTAATGTAATGTAATGTAATGTAATGTAATGTAATGTAATGTAATATAATGTAATATAATATAATATAATATAATATAACACAATATAATATAACATAATATATAATATAATATAATATAATATAATATAATATAATATAATATAATATAATATAATATAATATAATATAATATAATATAATATAATATAATATAATATAATATAATATAATATAATATAATATAATATAATATAATATATAAATCAGCCTTCTGAGAACTTGGAGTCAAATTCTCATCTCTCACCTCATCCTGGGGACCCTCACCACACCACAACCTCCCCTCCCTCACAGGGAACAATTCCTTTCCAGTATCCAACCTCAGCCTAGCCCAGTCTTTATAAGAACAGCAGCATAAATCCCATCCCAGGCCACCCTCCCACTGCAGGACCTCAGTTATCAGAGCCGAGGGTTCTCTGCCTGCAGCAGGAGGTTGGTTTCACTCCAGATGAAACAACCACATCTAAACCTCAGGTGAGGGGAGTTTTCCAAGCCTCAGCTCCCAGGGGATGATCACTTGGGCTTTGTCTCTGCAGAATCTGCAGAATCTTCCTCCAGAAAACCCACTCAAAGCAGATGAACTTTCCTGCTTTGCATGAGCCCCGTTAACAGCCAGCAGTGCTTGGACTGGACAGGAAAGCCCCCTCCCCTTTTTGCTTTTCTTTTGTATCAAACACCCCCTGGTCTATTTTAGGCTGCAAAAGCCAGATGCTGTTTTCTGCCACTGCCCGCAGCTCTTTGACAGAGCCCAAGCAACAAATTCCCCCTCTCCTAAATGGAAATAAATAAAAATAAATGATGGACAGTCTATCAAACCGATTAAGCAGGCTCAGAGGAAGCATCCCCAGCAGTCAGGTTCAGGGCCATCGTCTTGAGCACTCAGAATGAATGTCCAGGAGCCATCTCCAAGCACTAACTCACTGCCTCAGGGTCAGGGGTTCAGCTCACACACAGCATTTGGGGCAGGACAGCAGCTGCTCCTGGAGGTTCCTTGCTGAAATCATGTTAAACCATCTTTATTTTTCTCCAGCCAATAATGCAAAGTCTTTAATCCCAGCTTGTGGACAGCCTAATTAAGCAGTGAGCAGAGAAGGTTGGATTCTTATCTGACAAATAATTAGAGCTTCCCACCCCACCCAGCCCAAAGCCAATCCCCCATGGCAGCACCAGGTTATTGCAGCTGGACAGGGGCATTTATCAGCCTTTGTGCAGAGCCATGGACCATGCTGGGTGTGGATGTGCCTGCCTGGAGCCCACAGACCCTGCTGGGGCTGGGCAAGGGCAGCTGCTGCTTCTCCTGTGCTCCAGCTTGGTGACAGGAGCTGCAGAGGCAGGTTTTCCATTGGGATGATCAATATCCAGCCATTTCCTACTGAAAACCTGGCTTTGACTGAAAAGCTGCCTTTTCACTGAAGAAAAGATTGGCTTTTTCAACCAAAGAAAAGATTGGCTTTTCCTACAAAACCCCAGAATCATCAGAGGGAAACCAGTGGCTAGCTGGACTTTCTTTTGTCAAAGAAGCAGCAAAATCCTGAACTAATATCAGGAAGGATAAACTGCTCTGTTCTATCCCCAGGACTCCTGAAAGCTTCACCTCCCATCCACTGCCTCTTACCTTTAGACACCTATTGTGTCTTTGCAGTGAAAATAAAGGCAGGAAAAAGGCCCAGAGAATTGGGGTGCTGAATATTGCAGTAAAAGGGAAAAAAAAAGCACCACGAGGGCTCAGAGTGGCAGAAATCAGTCCAGAGCATCCCTGAGGACTGATTTCTGAGCAAGGAAAGGAAAATTTGGAGTTCAGAAAAAAACAGAGACCGCTCAGGAAATGGTCCATGTGGGATAGGGCTTGGTGTCACTGTAGGACACAAAAGAACACAAGCATGCACCCCTGCTCTCAAGGTGAAGAAAAAAGGGCAGTTTATTTTCTGACTCCAACATTTATGGTTTTTTAAAAGTGACAGTGGATTGGAGGGTGACAGTGCCACCTCTCCAATGGCACTGGTCAAACCAACAGTCCTTCAAATTTCTCCTCCTCCTTGAAAGAATGCAAAACAATGAGTTATTTACAGAAAGTGTGTGAGAAAGTTCATCACAAGAATGTCAACATCAGAAGGCTTAGAAAATCTTTAAAAACTAGGGTGACAGCTTGGAGCAGGCTGGGCTGGTGAAAGGTGCTCCTGTCCATGGCAGGAGGGGTTGAGATGAGTTTTAAGGTCCCTCTCAACCCAAACCAGCCTGGGGTTCTGCACTCCAAACCCCTGCGATGCTCCCAGAGACACAGAGGTGCCTGAGAACACACACAGAGGTGCCTGAGAACACCAGCTCTTGGGCTTTTGGCAGGAGGATTTCAGTGCCTCGCTTTATTTAACATTCAAACTCCTGCAGAGCAGAAAAACAATGTGTTCCCCCCTCCTTGTTCCATTGGTTTCAAACAGACCCTGCAAATAGAAAGATCTTTTTCTCCTGCCTGTCCTTACCTTGGGCTCTCACTGCTCACCCATGTCCATTCCCAATCCTCACTGCCAGCCCCTGTGCACTGCCAAGGCTCCTCTTGCTTTTGCCTAACAGCTCTGATTTTTAGTACAAAAAAATGCCCAAATAGAAAAACCTCCTCTAGTGGAAAGTGTCCATGGCAGGGGGTGGAATGAGATGTTTTCATGGTCTCTTCTAACCCAAACCATTCTGGAAGTAAAGCTGAGGCCATTTTACATGTGCTGGTGGTTGCGAGATACATCTTTCCTCAAAACTGACTCCTCAGCAGCTCCCCAGGCACAGCCAGCCCTGCTGAGGAGCAGCAGGACCATCCCAGGAGGCTCTGTGGGCACCCAGCCCCAGGAATACAACAGAGCCAACAGGAAAGGTGGAAAAGCCCTCTCAGATCACCGGGTCCAACCATTCCCCCAGCACTGCCAAGACCACCACCAAACCATGTCCCCAAATCACAGAATGATGAGGTTGGAAGAGACCTCTAAGATCAAGTCCAACCCATGCCCTAACACCTCAACTATAGCACCAAGTACCATGTCCAGCCTGTTTTTAAACGCATCCAGAGATGGTGATCCTACCACCTCCCTGGGAAGAGCATTCCTGTCCTTTATTATTCTTTTGATGAAAAATTTTTTCCTAATATCCAACCTATTCCTTCCCTGACATAGCTGGAGACTGTGTCCTCTGGTTCTGTCAGAGACCAACCCCACCTGTCTGCAACCTCCCTTCAGGAAGCTGTAGAGAGCAATTGTGGGAATCCACAAAATCAGAGGGTTTTGGGAAAGCTGCAAAAGGCAGGCTTCAGAGACAGCAGAACTGTGGTTAGAGCTAAGCAGCAGCCGTGAGATTGGTCAGCAGAAAAATTATTTAAAATGTAGAAAAGCGAAGACAAAGAGAACAATGGTCTGTGTATTAATGCTTGGCTAGAATAACTCTCTAAGCTACAGAAAGTTTATCTAGCAAGACATTAGGAAGGTTGAAGCTTAATAATGGAGCTGTGTGCATTGTGTTTTAAGGCTCACAAGCAGGTATTGTATTGGAAATAAGCAAGCGTTGTTTTAAACAAAGATATGTGTGCTTATGGTGATTGGATAGAACTCCTGTCAATGTGCTTTTGCTTTGTGTGATTGGTCAAAAAACTTATAAAGTGAGTTGTAACGTTAAGTTCTTGGTCTGCTGCCTGAGATGTGAGCTGCTGGCATCTTCCCATTGTCATAACCATGTAATGAGACTGATGCTGGAAAATCAAACAGCTCAAGGCACGTTCCACAGCAGCCCCATCGCGTTTGTGATTTGCACGCTGCCCCTGGTTGGTGAGAAGCAATAAGGTTAAAGGCCACACCTGAGTGTTTTTGAACATTTCTAGAGATGCTGACCCCACCACTGCCCTAGGCAGCCTTTCCCAGAGCTTGAGCACTCTTTCAGTGAGGAAATTTTCCATCATATCCAATCTAAACCTCATCAATGCCATCATTTTGCACTTGCACAGGCACGCCAAGTCTATTAAGTGCCACCAGAAAGGCCAGTGGGATTTAGGGACAGGCCAGCCAATGGCTCTCTGGAGATGCTGGCCCTTGGGAGCTCAGCCAGGGCATTCCTGCATCCCATGGCACTTCCTGGATGGGCTGGGCAGCAGCCCTGCCAGCTGGGAGGGTCACAATTAAGAGAACATTGGACTAAAAGGGCCAGGACTGAGCTCCAGGCAGCCAGTGAGAGCCTTTGCCAGCAATTTGGCAGAAATCTCTGAGAGCAGATCCATCCAAGAGGCACCAGATTTCCCTGGCATATGGGGCAAGCAATTTCTGTGCTGCTGTGCCTGATCCCAGCAAGCTGAGGCTGCTTTTAGGAGGATATTTTTCCTCTCCTTGCAGGCTCTGATGTGCTGAGGTAGCTTGAATGAATCCCCAATGTGCCTTTCCCAGGGTGCTGTGGGAGACTGGGAATGAACAGGGATCACTGGAATCACACAGCACAATCCATCTGTGTCCCCCATGCTGCAGCTGCCCCTTGGAGAGCCTCTGCCAGGGTGTGGAGCTGCATTTCATGGCACATTTCATCCTGGGGACACCCACAGAATTCACAGAATCACTGGATTGGAAGAGACTTTCAAGACCATTGAGTCCAACCCAGCCCCAACCCCTCAACTGTTGGAGAATTTTGCTCAGACATGGCTTGAAGGAAAAAAGGCCATGAAAATATACAGCTGATGGAAAAGTAAAAGGCAGCTGTGAGGAGCAAACTCTCACAGCCTGTTTCTGTAAACAGCTAAGTTCTCAAGCCTGTCTTCAATAACAGGTAAACATTCTGTCCTTGGCTGTTTTGGGAACAGACATGGAGGTTTTGAGAACCCTTCATATCAGGGTGAGAAAACAAATCTTGGATTCAATAACAAACCACAGGTATTGAAAACAAAAGGAGGGGTTAATGTGTAATCTGTGACCTATGGTGAGCTCGGATTTTGCAATATGCATGAGCTTAATTAACACCACTATAAAAGTGTGTGAGTGAGATCAATAAATGGGAGTTCGGTGCTGATCAACAAGGATGGGTCATCTCCCTTCGCTTTCAACACTCAACTAAACCTTGGCACCCAGTGCCACATCCAGGCTTTGTTAAACACACCCAGGGATGGTGACTCCACCACCTCCCTGGGCAGAACATTCCAGAACTTTATCACTCTTTCTGTAAAAAACTTTTTCCTGCTATCCACCTTGTATTTCCCTTGGCACAGCTCGAGGCTGTGTGCTCTGGTTGTGTCAGTGCTGCTGGAGACAGAGCCCAGCCCAGCTGAGCACAGGCACCTTTCAGGAGCTGTGAGAGTGATGGGGACAGCCCTGAGTCTCCTTTTCTCCAGGCTGAGCACCCCCAGCTCCCTCAGGGGTTCCTCACAGGGTTTGTGTTCCCAGCCCCTCTGGATGTGCTCATTGTCCCAAGGTCCTTCCCAAGCTGAGGGGCCAGAGCTGGGCACAGCACTCGAGGTGCAGCCTCACCAGTGCCGAGTACAGAATGAGCTCCCTGCTCCTGCTGACCACACCATTCCTGACCCAGGCCAGGAGCCCTTGGCCTCCTTGGCCACCAGGGCACTCTGCTGTCCAGCTGCTGTCAGGAGCTCCTCCTGATGAGTTTTGGCATGCCAAAGCACAGAACATCCATTTTTCCAGGAGCAGAGATGCTGCCCCTGGCCACAGACCCTTGCAGCACCTGGGAATAAATGCCAGGTGAAGGTTTCAATTCCACCTTAAAACTTCACCAAAAGCACTCCTTACACTCCACCCTAATCCCACACTGTGGCTCTGATCCCAAACCAGTTTAATTCTCATGGCAGAGGTGTGGGGTCATGGTTAAAAGGCAAGGCCTGGCCACAGCTGCTCTGAACTGAGGTCTCGCCTGAGCCATGGTATTGCTGGCTGGGGTCTGTGTACAAATCACAAACACAATGGGACTGCTGTGGAACGTGCCTTGAGCTGTTTTATTTTTCAGCATCAGTCTCATTACATGATTATGACAATGGGAAGATGCCACCAGCTCACATCTCAGGCAGCAGACCAAGAACTTAATGTTACAACTCACTTTATAAGTTTTTTGACCAATCACACAAAGCAAAAGCACATTGACAGTAGTTCTGTCTAACCACTATAAGCACAGGTACCTTTGGTTAAACAATGCTTGCTTATTTCCAATACAATACCTGCTTGTGAGTCTTAAAACAATGCACAGAGCTCCATTCTAAAGCTTAAAACTTTCTAATGTCTTGCTAGATAAACTTTTCTGTAGCTTAGAGAGTTATTCTAGCCAAGCATTAATACACAGACCATTCTTTTTATTTGTCCTTACTTTCCTACTTTTTAAATAATTTTTATGCTGACCTATCTCACGGCTGCTGCTTAGCTCTAACCACAGTTCTGCTGTCTCTGGAGCCTGCCTTTTGCAGCTTTCCCAAAACCCTCTGATTTTGTGGATTCCCACACCATGGATTCACTCCATGACCTCAGACAAATTCTCTTCCACCATCAAAATGTGGTTGTGGTGCCATGAACCAAGGGAATGAGGAGCCAGTGGGAGCCATGGGCAGAGCACACTGATAAAGATCCTGACAGACACTTCCACAGCCAATTTGGAATTTTCTTCAGCCCAAAATTCAAGGAGTGCTTCCCCAAATTGACATTTTCAGAGAGTTCAGGTTTTTGAGGGGGAATGACAAGTAAAAAAAGTCAGAGAGAGCGAAGTAATTTTACAAATCTGAGCTACATTCAGAGAACACCTTCAGCTCATGAAATGAAAGTATTTTCAACCCCAGCATTCTTTATTGCAAAGAAAAAAAGTTATCTACCTTTTTTAGTCACTTTGAGATTTAAAAATAAACATTTTGTTTGCAGTATACACCTGCCAGATAACAGGAAACTTCACTTTGGTGAATATAAACCATCTGTATTTAATATCCAACCAGAACAGACCCCCCAGCCTGCTGGGGCCCTCAACCAGCTACCAAACCTGAAAAAGCTGTAATTTCAAAGTGCTGTGTATTTTACCTCAACAAAGCTTTGTCACTTAGAGAGCTCTAGGAAAAACTACCAGTGGGATACAGAGGCAAACCTGGCTCCTCTTCCTGCAAAGGAAAGCAGAAAAAAAGGGAAAAAAAAGAGCGCTTTGCCAATCTCCTCTGTCCCTAAAACCCCAGGCTGCAGTGTGGGCACACCTGGAAGCAGCACAGGCACTTTGCTGCAGCCTCTGAGCACAGATTAACACCAGGGACCACCAAATCCATTTGAAGCTGAAGACGGATGAGCAGAAACCTCTGTGTGAGTGGACATCAATGCCTGTGCTCCCAGAAGCACAGGACGGAAAGGCACATTCCCAAAGCAGGTGTGATTTCCAGCTGAGGAAAGGGAGCACCTGTTGCTATAAGTAAAAAATCTGCCTTTTTTTGCGGGGGGAAAAAAGAGTTGTAGAATCAGTTAAACCAGTTGCTGCCAAGGTGAAGTTCAACCTGTTTGGTATTGTAATCACTGGTGTTCTCGTTAATTGCTCCTTTTGTATTGGTATAGCCCTAGGCTAAGTTCATGGTCCTTCTCCCCGGACAGTGAACGTGGGGAGGGGGCATCAGAGGATGCAAAATACCTCGGGACCAGCATGCCATGGGAAGCCACACCACCAAACTCACCGAAAAGACCTCAAAAACAACGAGCCAACATGGAATTAAAAGATCAGAGTGATGTCTGGACGTGAGGAACAGAGTACCGACGCTGCACAGATGCTGAGAACCTTTGCTTGCCCTGAGCAAAGACCTCAGCTGGAACCAAGACCCTGAGCCTAGAAAACTCAATAGTTGATTCAGGGGGTTATGCTCACTGTTCTAGAGAGGAGGGGACCCCCCAGCTTTGCCCATTAGTGGAGAAAGCTGCGCATTCCTTCTCCTCCAAGTCACCCTTGGAGAGATGACAGAGACTGGGGGCCTGTTGAGCCTCCCTCCCAACCTTGAGCTGATCATTTTTAATAGAGACATTAAAAGGAGAAAAAGTCTCCTGCCCTGTTTATTTCACCAGTGATGGGCTGCCTGTGATGGTCCTGCCCCACCCTGGAATCCCCCTCATCTGGAGGGAAACTTGTTGTTTTCATGTCTCCTTCATCGTCCTAAGCCGTCAATCAGCGAGTCAATAATTGGCAAACATGCTCCAACTTTCAACTCCGGCTCCCTTGGAGGAACAGATTCACCAGCAGCTACTTCAAACTCCGCTGGGCACCTCCCTCCCCGTTTCACATGTTTATCACTGTCAGAGAGCAGCTTCTAAAGCATTTTTGCTGTGCCTTGAATTCAGCTGCTCCAAATTGTCTCTCAAGTATTGCATGTACGAGTTCAAAGCCCCGAGATGTTAACAGCAGCAACACATCCTGGCATCTTTATCTGCAGTCTTAACTGAGGAATTTCATTCCAAAGAACAGAAACTCTATTTCTTAACAAGTTTTGCTTTTCTCCTGACGTGCAGCTTTATGCTCTGTGTCTCCTGGCTGGGCTGGTCAAGGAATCAAAGCCTGGCTCAGGCTCCTCCAAGCTCTCACTCTGCTGACACCACCAAGCAGCACAAATTGAGCTCTGGGGAGGGTGAAATGCTTTGGAGCTGTCAGCAGCCCCACAAACCACTAGCACTTTGCAGAAAGCCAAAGCTGCCAACCAGGCCGTGCAAGGAGCCCCAGACAAAACTGGGTCCCACAAAAGGGGAACCCACAGCAAAGCAAAGCTTTCCACAGCCCTGCAGAGCTGGGCCACAAGCAGCTGGGAACACACACCTGGCACTTCCAGGAGGGGACAATGAGGTCCAGCATCCACAGCCTGGTGAGGAAGGGATGCTCCTGCTCTGCTCTGGGCTGCAGCAGCCTCACCTCCAGCCCTGGGGCAGATTTGGGCACCTCGGCATGAGATGAAAAAGTGTTAAAGAGCATCCAAAGGAGGGACGTGGGGATGGGGAAGGATTTGGAGGGGAATAGAGCCACAGGAGGAGCAGCTGAGGGCACTGGGACTGTTCAGCTGAAGCAGATGAGGGCAGAGCTCAGGGGGCAGCTCTGATCTCTGCCCTGGGACAGGGACAGGAGGTTTAGGGGTTTAGACTGGAGATCAGGGAAGGGTTCTTCCTCCAGAAGGTGCTGGCACTGCCCAGGCTGCCCAGGGAATGGGCACAGCCCCAAGGCTGCCAGAGCTCCAGGAGGGTTTGGGCAGCACTGACAGGGTGGGATTGTCAAGGGAAGTTCAGGTTGGATATCAGGGAAAAGTTTTTCACAGAAAGGTTGATAATGTTCTGGAATGGCTGCCCAGAGAGGTGGTAGAGTCCCCATCCCTGGGTGTGTTTAACAAAGCCTGGATGTGGCACTGGGTGCCAGGGTTCAGTTGAGGGGTTGGGGCTGGGTTGGACTCAATGATCTTGAAGGTCTCTCCCAACCTGGTCATTCTGTGAATTGCTGGGGGGTCAGGGCAGGGACAGGAGGGGGACTGGATGATCCTAGTGGGTCCCCTCCAAGTCCTCCAGTGGGACTGGATGTGAACCAAGTTCCTCCAAACACCAGCCAAGGAGGTTCTGTGATTCTGTCTCAGGACCTGCACATTCACAGCTTGGGATGGTCAGGCCCCTTCTAACCCAGAGCTCTGTGCTGTAACACAGAGTAAGACTGAGCTCATCCTCGGGGGCTGGAGTGGGACACAGCCCAGCCTGCACGAGCAAAGTGTTATTTCCACCCCATCACAGAACTGCAGAGAGGATTCTTCCCTCAGCAGTGCAGAAAAGCACTCGTGGATAACCAGGAGTCCCTCCACCTGCATTTCCCTGTTTTCTGCTGCACTCCTGATGAAATTACTCAGAATAACTAAAACCCTGTGAAGTTCCCAGGTAATTTTCATTTCGCTGTGATCCGACCGTCTCCTCAGAGCAATGAGACCTCTCAGTGCCAAAATTTAACAACTGCAACAATTCTCCTTAACACCTCCTGCCAGCGATATTGTTCATCGCTGAATTGCTTCATTAATTCCAAGTCGATACAAGCAGCTTCCTTTTGTCAATCTCGCTATATTAACATATAATTTCAATGTTTGGGGCCGTTTTCAGGCCTGGAAATGAGATTAGCATCAAGTGATTAAAATAAGTTCTCAAGACTGGGCAAATTCACCAGCTCACAAAGGCTATAGATTGATCTTTGCAATGGAGAATGTAACAACCATTCCCAAATTATAAGTTTACCATTACACCACTCAATTTTTGGAAGCTGTTTTTGCTTTCAATATCTTGTTTTTGTTTTCCCAGGAAATCAACAGGGGCAGACTTCATCAGAATAACTTACAAGTTAATATTATAAGTATATTATATTATAACACATATTATATTATAATACATGTTAATTATATTATATTATATTATATTATATTATATTATATTATATTATATTATATTATATTATATTATATTATATTATATTATATTATATTATATATTAATATTATAAGTTTACCATTACACCACTCAATTTTTGGAAGCTGTTTTTGCTTTCAGTATCTTGTTTATGTTTTCCCAGGAAATCAACAGGGGCAGACGTCATCAGAATAACTTACAAGTTTATATTATAAGTATATTATATTATAATACATGTTATATTACATTATATTATATTATATTATATTATATTATATTATATTATATTATATTATATTATATTATATTATATTATATTATATTATATTATATTATATTATATATTAATATTATACGTTTACCATTACACCACTCAATTTTTGAAACTGTTTGCTTTTTCAATATCTTGTTTTTGATTTCCCAGGAAATCAACATGGCCAGACTTCATCAGAATAACTCATAAGTTTATATTATAAGTATTTCATATCATATCATATCATATCATATATTAATATTATAAGTTTACCGTTACACCACTCAATTTTTGAAAGCTGTTTGCTTTTTCAATGTCTTGTTTTTGTTTTTTTCAGGAAATCAACATGGGCAGGCTTCATCAGAATTGCAGCCCTGATTCCAGAGGGCTGCAAAGGCTTTGCTGGAGGAGCCTGGGTGCATTTCCCTGCTAATGGGACGTCAGGACTGGCTGTGCTGAAGGACATGAAGTGCAGGGAAGTTGGGAAATCCTCCCAGCACTCCCTGCTCACGTCTCCTTCACCATTCCAATTGCATGTGACATCATCAACCACAATTAACGAATTAGACTTGTCACAGGAGATATTTCCCTGCAGCAGGGCTGGTAAGTGATGCTCCCAATGGAGCCAGCTCCAGCTCAGGAGCAGGATTTGGCTCTGGGAGATTGATGGTCTTACCCTTTCCTTGGTGCTCAGGAGGCTCCCAGCAGGGCAGGCTGGGTGGTAAAACATGAGTGGCCCATGGCCCACTGTGCCCTGGCTGTGACATCAGACTGGACCTGTCTGCTCTGAGAAGGGCCCAGATCTAAAGGGATGCATTCATCACCCCTGCCAGGCAATTCAAGCAAGCACAGGCTGTCCTTGAGCACACACCAGGATTTTTCCTCTTGAACCTTCAAACTTCACCTGTGGTGCACACCTGGGGTCAGGGCGTGTTCACTGCTCTCATCCTCCTTTTCTTCTCCTCCCTTCCCCACAGGGGAGAGGTCATTACACTGAGAGGGAAGAAGAACTGATCAGGTCTCTGGTGCTGAGATGACTCTGAGGTGTTGAAAAGTCTCTTTTTCCCAGCCCTGGGACCAAAGAAGAAGACAGAGCTCCTTGGCTCTGGTTCTCAAGGTTGTTTATTTGCTCTCATCTCATGCATTGTCTGTCTGACCTGCTGAGATCTGTACAGCAGGTTGGGTTGTGGCACAGTCCCTGCCGTCAGGGTGGTGTTAGATTTTTATACTAAAAACTACCTGTACTTTATTTACAATAATTTCCCAATACCTATCACCTATGTTAGACAGTTTGTCTCTAATTTAAACCAATCCAAAAGTGCCACCATCACAGCAGAAGATGCAGGCTAAGAAGGACAGGACACGCCCAGATTCCTCCATCTTGCCTCTTGAACCCCCATTCTAAAACCCCAACATTCTACATTTTCACCCTGTGATAAATTCACTACCATTCTATTCAAACCCTTGTGGCTTGTTACTCTTCACACAAAGTTGGTAATTGTTTCCATGGGTTAAAATCAAAGGCACTGGTTAGACCAGTTTCTGGGGACTAGTGTCTTTACCTGGGATGACATGCAAGCCACGTTGAGAATTTTGTTTACTGCTGAGGAAAGAGAGGTGATAAACAAGCTGGCATACAAGAATGGGAACACTGGAATCCCCAAGATTTAATTTGGGATCAGAAATGGCCAGATCAAAGACCTGGGTGGAATGCTCAAACAGAGGAGGGTCGGTGACACATGGTTGATTTAAGAAACATTATCATACAGGGGATTTGGGAGGCTGTACCCTGAGGGCAGAACATTAGCAAAGTGTTTGGAGAATGCCAGGGGAAAGACAAAACTCTTACCAAATGGTTAGAGAGATTGAGAAGAGGTTTGCAAATGTATTCAGGGGTTGATCCAAATTCACCCGTAGGGGAGGTATTATTAAAAACACAAATTGTAGGAAAATCTTGGGGAGATATATGGAAGAAACTTAAGAAACTAGAAAACTGGCAGGAGAGGGGTGTGACTGTGTTCACAGGGGTTTTCAGATTGGGGAAGAGACAAGGATCTGACTTCATGTTTCAGAAGGCTTGATTTATTATTTTGTGATATGTATTACATTAAAACTACACTAAAAGAATAGAAGAAAGGATTTCATCAGAAGGCTGGCTAAGAATAGAAAAGGAAGAATGATAACAAAAGCTTGTGTCTTGGACAGAGTCTGAGCCAGCTGACTGTGATTTGCCATAAATTAGAAGCAACCACATGAGACCAATCACAGATGCACCTGTTGCATCTCACAGCAGCAGATAATCATTGTTTACATTTATTCCTGAGGCCTCTCAGCTTCTTGGGAGGAAAAATCCTAAGGAAAGGATTTTCCATAAAAGATGTCTGCCACAGAGGGGATTGCAGGAATTATTGAGAGAAACTGTCTTTGACTCCATGCCAAGGTCTCTGAGACCCCTGCCAGGGTCTTGAGTCCTCCAGGGCAGCCAGAGGAATGTCCTGGGTTCTGACAAAGAACCTCTCCAGAAGCCAGAAGTGAGGCAGAGTTGAAATTCCCCTCAGCCAGGCACATCTGGAAACCTCCTTCAGCCCTCGCTGCTGCCTGAGGCTGTTACGGCTCCCAGTCTTTGGCTTTCATGTTGGAATGAAAATATCATGATGTACAAATTATTACTTTGTAATTAATTATGCAGAATAACTAAAGTGAACATGACTTCAACATTATGACAGCTTTGAAATTTACCACTTTGTAAATTAATAAGTAATGAATCTGGCTTGCTGGGTATATGTTTAATATAAGAGAAGGTTACCTAAACAAAAGGGAAGGCTTCAGCTGATTTAGCCATAGGAGAGCAAGAAAGAGCCTCAATTTTGTTGGCAAGGAGGAGAGAGGAAAATGCACTTTTATATCCTTTTCAACTGAGACACACTGGCAGGGCTGTGATAATGACACTCCACACAGCTCCTGCACCCAAAACTGACTCAGATTTCCCCAGACTTGGCAGAACCTGTGGAGCCAGAGCAGGGAAGGAGAGACGAGGAAATGTCTGCAAACAGGCTTTGTTGAAAGCTGAATTCAGGAAAGAGTCTGAATTTTGCCCTTTCCTGAAGAATGCCAATGCTCCTCTGTTCCACAGGCAGCTCTGGGCAGCAGGCTGAGTGCCATGGGAGCCTTCCCAGCCTGCTCACCCTGCCAGAGCTGCTCAATCACCACTTCCCCACCCGCAAACCAGGCTCTGACACTGCCACCTCAGTCCTGAGCGATGTTTTGGGCCCATGAGGTACCAGGTTCCAGAGCAATCCCATCCTTGTGTGAGATTTGCTGCTCAGCTCAGCTCCTGTCACCCACCTGAGGCCTGTGCTTTGGCCCCAGGGCTGGGAACCCAGCCAGGGCTGTTGGTATTCCTGAGCTGTTCCTGCTCTCACTGCCTGGCTTTCCATGGGCTGGGGCAGGGCACAGGACCCCAAGGGCCAGCTGAGCATGGCCAACTTCAGCTCTAAAGGGTCTTTCATTCCTCTGTTCCTTCCCAAGAAAAGGAACGCACTAAAGAAGCACCGTTCCTTTCCTTTCCTTTCCTTTCCTTTCCTTTCCTTTCCTTTCCTTTCCTTTCCTTTCCTTTCCTTTCCTTTCCTTTCCTTTCCTTTCCTTTCCTTTCCTTTCCTTTCCTTTCCTTTCCTTTCCTTTCCTTTCCTTTCCTTTCCTTTCCTTTCCTTTCCTTTCCTTTCCTTTCCTTTCCTTTCCTTTCCTTTCCTCCTCAGCACAGGGACACCTTTCCAGGAGTCAGGAAAGGTTTTTGAGGCCTCTCTACATGATATTTTTCCAACCACTTCTTTTGTGTCAAAATTCAGCTAATTTTGGGAGGACAGAGGGGGAGAAAAATCTCAGGGAAAAATCACACCCGAGAGAGCTGGCTGGAGTGTAAAAATAGCTGCTGAGCTATTCCCTAATAGCCCCTGTGCTTGGGCACGAGGCTTCAGCCACTGACGAGGTGCTAAAGAGATGACAGGTGGATTCTCGGCACTTCTTCCATGCCAACAGGTTTCAGTGCAGACAGCTGAGCTTTTCCCCTCCTCCTAAAGGACTCGAATTTCCCTAAGAAGAGGGACTGGGATTTTATGTGTGCTACTCCACCCCTGAACTGCTGCACCAGCCTGGGGTTTGTCTGGGGGCCCCAGGTACTGTCTTAAGGACCCACAGGCTGGCATGTGAGTTTTAACAAAAAAATTTTTAAACAAAACTGCTTAAAGCCTTAAAATAACACAAATATGCTCCTTGGGGTGGAACAAACCCTGCAGCGGGCAGGGATATGCCTCTCCTCCAGGGAATGTCCCTCTCTTCTCCAGAAACCTGCATTGCCTCCATGTCCAGCCTGGTGCAGGATATGAACCCAAGCCCCAAGTCCCAGTGTGTCACTGCCATATTTTCTGGAAAAATCCCTTCTCCAGGATTTCTTCTCCTGGGAAGCTGAGAAACCTCAGAGAAAAAGAAAATATTAATATTATCTCATTTGCTTCTCCTGTGTTTGCTGCTTTGGAATGGGGTTTGGAGATTGTTTATCCAACATGTGAATATCTATATCTAATCTATACCTAATATCTTATCTATATCTATATCTAATCTATCTACCTATATATAATATATACACATATATACATATTATAGTAGAATATATACAATTTGTAATGAATATATATTATATAAAATATAAAATATATTATATAATATATAAAATATAAAATATAATATATAATATATAATATATAATGTATAATATATAATATATAATAATCTATAGATAATATCTAATCTATATAACTATATCTATATCTAATATCTATATCTATAACTATTCAACATGTGAATTGTTTTTACTTAATGATCAATCACTGTCCAGCTGTTGGGACTCTGGAAGCGGTCATGATTTTTTCATTATTATCTTGTTAAACCTTTTGTAAGTATCCTTTCTCTATTCTTTAGTATAGTTTAGTATAACATTCTTTAACATAATATAGTATCATAAAATAATAAATTTGCCTTCTAAGAACATAGATTCTCAATTCTTCCTTCATCCTGGGGACCCAGCAAACACCACACTTGTGCAGAAGGACCAAGGCTGCCTGCAAACCCCTGGTGTCCATTTAAAGCCTGGCATTTCCCAGAGGAGGAACAGCTCTGCCACTGAAAGGGGCACATCAGCAACAACCATGCCATTATTGAGAAGGCAAAGATGAAGGGATGTAAGTCTGGTCCAGACCTGAAGAGCTGCACAGGTGAAGCCCCAGCAGAGTGTTTGGAGCACCGGCGCCACAGGGAAGAGGTTTCCTGATATTTTGAGTGATGCATGCTGTGGATCCCAGAGGAACAGAGTCAGCAGGCTCTGGGTTCACTGCTCCCTACCCTAAAACCAGCTGAACCCCTGGCTCAGCACCCACTGGGAGCTGTTCCTCGTTTTCTTGCCTTTCCAACTGTGTGAAACACTGGCAGGGATGTGACAATCCCACACAGCTCCTGTCCCCAAAACTGACTCAGATTTCCCCAGACTTGGCTGCTCCCAGCTGAGCCTCCTGCCAAGATGACTTTGTACTCCTGAACACACATTTAAGGTACTCACAGGGCAGGGCAGGCACAGCAACACCCCCAGGTTTTCCCTGTGTTTTGGCTGATATGTTTCATGGTTCCCAGAGGGAGGCCAGAGGAACACAGTCAGCAGGCTGGATTTGTGTGTTATCATACACATTATAAGATTGGCTTTTTGCAAATATTAAAATGGATTTTATATGTGTGATGTTGAAGTCAATTTGTTATAAAGATATAATTTTTATTTCTGTTGTTAAGCTTAGGGAAATAGCTGATATCAGTGTCCTTGTGTTAAAATACCTGCTGGGATGGGATAACAGCCAATGCACACAGGATGAGGACACCTGTACAGATCTGCCAACCATCAGCACTCAATGCCTGAAGGCAGAGTGGACCAAGGCCCAAAACTGGAGGGGATAAAAAAGGACTAAAACCACAGCCAAGGAATACACATTCTCTAAAAAGGCAGATCCAAGGAGGAGCCATGCTAAACAATTCTTGGAACATGGAAACTAGTTTGGGAAAAAGTTTACTATGCATAAGGGTTTATGAATATGCAACAGGCTGATGTAATGAAAAGGTATTTAAGGGGTATCTCTGAAGATAACAGGGTGATCTTGGCTGAGCACCAAGATGCACCCTAATAACCTCTGCTCTGTGGTCTCCTCTTGCCCTTTATTACACGTTTTACATTTTCACTGTTGAGTGAAGGTGTTTTTCAAACGTGGGCTCACTGCTCCCTACCCCAAACCCAGCTGAACCCGCTGCCTCAGGAGCCGCTGGGAGCTGTTCCTCACAGCTGCTGCTGCTTGTTTGATTAATTCCTGTCCCTGCCTCTCTCAGCCAGGTGGGGAGAGTCAGCAGTGTCTGACAACAAGGGCAGTGCCTCATTTGGGCTCCTCCTGCCCGGCAGCTGCTCCCTGAGCACGGGCAGATTGCAGGGATGGATGTCCGGGCGGGGCTGCACAGATCGCTGGGATTTAGGGATTAGGGGAGCAGATTGGCAGATTGGAGAGGGGATCAGTGTGAACGCTGAGTGTGAGAGCAGATGTTGGTGACTCCCCTGCCCCCTCACTGCTCATCCTTTCCCCAGTGCTGTCCCCTGCAAGCATTATCCACTCTCAGCATCAGAGATCTCCTGTCATCCCTTTTTTCATTTGCCAGCCTGCCTCTAAAGGAGCCAGCTGCCTTCCCCAAATCCACAGGCAAAAAGACTCAGTTAATAGAAAAGATTAAAGGTGTCTATCTGGCTGTCTTCCCCTGTCTCTTTCGCTCTTTCTCCATGGCACAGGCTCTCTCCATCACCCCTAAAGACACGTCCTGTCCTTATCCCCACAGTGTGAGCACTCAGAGCCCCTCACCTGCACACTCATCACCCTCTTTGCCCAGGGAACAGCAGGTCCTCAATACAGAAGAATCTCTTCTTTTCCTCCTTTTAACCTTTCCTGCCCAAACCCTGCAAGTTCCCTGTGACCACCAATCCTTCTGCTCCTGCAGCAGGCACAGCGGACCCTCCATCCCTGTGTACCTGTTTACACGGAACAACAGATCCACAGCCAGCTCACCCTGCACCACTGGCAGCACATAATGAGTCCCCAAGGCCTCTGCTCTAAGAGGCTCCAGCATTCCCTAGAAAAGCCCCACTTGAGCAGCTCTCACAGCTTGACCTGTGTCCCTCCGTGCTGGTGCAGCTGTGGTTAATGAGCCAGCCCTGTGACACGGCTGGGCTGGAAGCATTCCACTGCCACCCACCGAGGGGACATTCCTCATTAGCACAGGTACCCCCAAGGCTGGGATAAAAAAAGACCCAGAAACTGGGAAATGGCACCAAAATGCCTGCACTGAGCAGCAGGAATGTGAGAAGGAGAGACTCAGTGCCCTGGCAGCACAAAATGGAGAGGGTGGAGGTCAAGAGGAACAATTCCCAACCAGTCACCTCCCTTCTGTGAAAAATGCATATTTTATGATTGGCTTTTTGCAACTATTGAAATGAATATTATATGTGTGGTGTTAGAAAGTGATGCTGTAATAATTTTCTGAAGTAGTGTGTTAAATATAGTTTTAGGTTATAACAAAATGTTAAAATAGAAACTATACTATGTAAGATTTTTTTTTTAAGAAAGGACTCTCACTGAGATAGCAGCCAAGGATACCTGAATCTTTCAGAGAAAAAGAATTGGTTGCTCTTATCAAAAGAAAGGAACTTCTTCCTGCCTGAACTTCCTCTTGCCTTTCTCAGACTTAACAACACCGTCAGGATTAAGAGGAAGAAGCTGACACTGCCCAGACAGAATCCTGTGTTTGAATGGAATTTATGCATCATGTATGAGGTGTATGAATATATGACGGGCTGTTGTTTTTAAGGGTTAATCCTCTGTTAATGTGTGTCCTTTTTCGGGCTTATTTTGCCCAGAAGGAGGTACCCGGACATCCATAACTCTTTGTATTTATTGTCTCATATTGTCCTAATTCAAATTGTCCAAAATTTTTATTACACTAAATATATTACTATTTTTATAACTGTCTTATTGCTATTAAACTTTTAAAATTTTAAAAACAAGTGATTGGCGTTTTTCACACTTCCAAAAATATCCTGCACATCAAAAGTGGTGAAATATCAGCTGCTTCCCAGAGCCACTTCCCAAAGGAGCTGAGAGGGAGCCAGCACTCACCTCACACCCAGGACAGCAGGGAGGGAGGAATCACCAGCTCTAGGTGAGGACAGGCCCTCGAGCTAAGTCACAGCAGCACATAAAGCAACCAGACACAACTTACCAGTGTCACAGAGCGGGGAAAAAATGGAATAAAAATAAAATAAGACCAGCTAGGATGGCTACCACCAGATCCCCTGGCTGAGCTGGTCCCCTCTGCTCAAGGATGACAATTTACAGGGGGAGGAAGGCCAGAAAAAGAAGTAAATAACTCTGTGCCTGCATTGCTTATACAGGAGTGGAGATTTAATAGACACAGAGAACGGAGCCTTATCAGCACAACTCACGCTCAGTGGTGCAAGGGAGGGCATCATACATTAGCTTGCTTTGACCTGCAGGGCCCTCAGTGGGAATTTTCTCCACCACACTGACATGATGTTGTTTAGATGCAATGCACATCTCGCCTGCATGGAAACATGCTGACACTTTGGAGGCTTTTGAATGCGGAGAAGGAGCGGAGAGAAAAAAAGATGTCTGGGTCAAAATGTTTCTCTAATGGTTATAGATTTAATTCCATGGTCTGCAGGGAAGGGTGGGAGAAGAGATTATTATTTTTTTTTACCTCCCTATTTCCTTTTCAGAACATGAAAAAGGAATCCAAAAGCATTATTACTGTCCTGCTCTGCTTTGCTTTTCTTCAATTCTCTGCTTTGGCTCTGGCTTTCTCTTTCCCTCCCACCTCCATCACTACATACAAGTCCCAGGGAAGATTTGGCCAAAACTGCTGAGAATTTAGCTTGGATAAAACATTCTTGGGTTCCTCTAAAAAGGAACAAATTAACATCACATTTCTCAACACACAAGGCAAAATAAACAGGGAAATTATTTGCCCAGCCATCCTGGTACTTTAAATTCTCTCAAAGAACTGGGTTGTATCCAGAGTGATAGAGAATATGACACATTCTTTCAGCTGAAGTTGCCTGTAGCCCCTCAGATTTCTCACTTAGCAGCTGTATTTGATGTCAGACACAGCTCAGAGGACACCAGCACCCAAATCCAGGATGGGAGCAAGACCAGGGGTAGCAGCAGAGGCTCTTGGGCTCGGCTTTGGCTCTGAAGATTAAAGTGATCGCAGTGGGGCATCAGAGCACAGTGAGGAGGATTTATAGAGACCACAGAACCACTGAGGCTGGAAAAGAGCTTTGAGATCAGAGAATCCAGCCTGTGAGCCACCACCACATCAGCCAGACCGTGGTGCTTAGTGCCTTGTGCAGTCTTTGCTCAAACACTTCCAGGGACAGGGATTCCCCACCTCTCTGGGCAGCCCATTCCAGTGTCTGATCACCCTTTCTCCAAAGAAATCCCTCTTGGTGCCCAACCTACACCTGCCCTGCTGCACTTCAAAATGATGTCCTCTCATCCTCCCATCAGTTCAGAGCAGACCCTGACCCCCTCCTGGCTGTCCCCTCCTGCCAGGGAGCTGTGGAGAGTGACAAGGGCCCTCCTGAGCCCTTTCCCCCAGGCTGAGCACCTTCCCAGCTCCCTCACCAGACTTGTGATGCCCAAGTGTTGGGGAAGATGAAACAGGAAAGCCTTATCAATATGATTGTCTGGCAGAAGATTTTGAGAATATGGAAACTATCAGTGAGATTGAAATGAAAGCAAGCTTTGAGATCCCTCAGTTACTGAACAACTGGAAAACAATGGTGTGGCCAGCTGAAGGTAATCCCCTTTGGATGAAATAACACCCTCTGCCTGCAGACAGGCCCAAGGGTCAGAACAGACCCTACAGCTTGGCAGAAGGGGCCCAAAGAGGAGTTTTTAGGGTTTAAAATGTAACACAGTATGGTAATGTAATGATTCTTATAGGCTGTATGGAAAAGCTGTAGGATTTGTATGTTGTACTAGATTGGTTAGTGAGAATTAGAATGTTCAACACAGAGGAAGATTTATGGTATTGTAGCGGGAATTTCGCACTGTTACCTCTTGTCTCTTAGCTCTTGCCTTTTACACTCTTACCCCTTTTACTCTCACCCTCTCATCCTCTCTCCCCCTCTCCTCTTTCAGGCCTGCTCCGAGCTGTGGCTGGCAGCTCCCAGCAGGGCCCTGCAGCAGGCCCTTTGCAATAAACCCCAAATTCCACAACCAGAAGAAGATTTATTGTATTGCAACAGGAACCTTGCCCTCTGATCCTCTCCTTTACTCTCTCATTCTCTCTTTACCATGCTCTTGCCATCTCTCTCTTCCTCTTTGGGCCTGCTCTGAGCTGTGTTTGGCAGCTCCCAGCAGGGCCCTGCACCCAGGCCCTTTGCAATAAACCACAAGTTCCAGACCTGGCTGCAGAGATCTCTCGTCTCCATCCGTCCCCACCGTGCTACCCCCATCAATCCTACACCCAGGGGCCTCTCCCAGGACATTCCCTGAGCAGGGGGTGCCAGGGCCGGCACAGCCACCCCGGCCCTGCAGGCACAGGGGGCAGAGGGTGCCTGGCAGTGCCAGGGTGTGCAGCAGCCCAGAACTGCAGAACCAGACACCTGGGAGCAGGAGAGCAGTGCCAGCTTTGCTGGGCACCAGGCAGCCTCATTTGTCTCCATCAGGTGCAAATGGGCTGTTCAACCTTTAAGCGCTTAATTAGTTTCCTTTTTGCTTTTAAAAGCAGCACTTGGGTGCCGCGTTCCCTGGAAGGGGAGCAGGGAGTGATGGATGGGCTGGGCACAAGAGCTCGGTCCTACAGCTCCCAGGGAGGAGCTGCAGCCATCCCAAAGCTCTGCTCCTGTAAATGCCCAAAGAACTGGGCTCAACCCTGCTGCTTCCCTGAGAAAAACCAGTGCCAGCCATCCCCAGCATCCCAGAGGAAAAACCAGTGCCAGCCATCCCCAGCATCCCAGAGAAATGCCAGTGCCAGCCATCCCAGAAAAAAACAGTGCCAGCCATCCCCAGCATCCCAGGAAAACCAGGGCCACCCATTCCCAGTATCCCGGAGAAATTCCTGGTGCCAGCCATCCCCAGCATCCCAAAAAAAACCAGGGCCAGCGATCCTCAGCATCCCAAAAAAAACCAGTGCCAGCTATCCTCAGCGTACCAGAAAAAGCCAGTGCCAGCCATCCCCAGCATCCCAGAGAAAAAAACAGTGCCAGCCATCCCCAGCATCCTAAAAAAAGCTAGTGCCACCCATCCCCAGCATCCCAGAGGAAAAAAAAGTGTCAGCCATCCCAGCATCCCAGAGAAAAGCCAGTGCCAGCCATCCCCAGCCAGGACCAGCCATCCCCAGCATCCCGGAAAAACCAGTGCCACCCACCCCCAGCATCCCTCTGCTCTGGGACACCCACCCATGGCACAGGAGGCACCTCCCAAGCCAGGGCACATCCCCAGAGGTGTCTCTGCATCCTCAGAGGTGTCTCTGCATCCCCAGGTGCACAAAGCATCAGCAGGTCTCTGATTCCTCCCTCCAGCTCGGCTTCCTGCTCCAGCTCCAAAAGAGAAATCTGCCCGTGCCAGCAAGGTGGACAGGAGTTAAGGAGAAACAAATCTGCTTCAGCTGGGGTCAGGGTGGGTCAAAGAGATAAAAAAATACACATTGGGAAAGGCACCAACTGGCTGGAGGATTGATCTGCTGTGCTGTCTCCCAGGGAAACCAGGCTGGGAATGGTCCCTGCCTGGATTGATTGGGAAAGTGCTCAGAGGAGCCCCCAGTACCTGCATTGCTGCCCCCAGCCCCTGCACTCACAGTTGTTTTCTTTCCTGTTTAATTCCTCATAACTCATTCCCAAGACATCCCCCTCCCTCCTTTCCCCATGCTTTTCCTCCTAGATAAAAACAATATGTGGTGCTTTTTTTTTTTATTCCAGCGGGGTTCCAGCTAATAAAAAGATTTATAATTAAGCCAGTAGATTTCCTTTTGCTATGCTGTCCTGGATTATGAGAAAGTATATTTATATGCAATTATGAAATGAACAGTATTTCTTACCCAAGTGAAGCTTTAAAAGTCATTATGAATCCATTAACTCAGCAGACCTTACAAAAGGCCTTCTCTGCTCTGGATTTATTTTAATTTAAAGCAGATAGGAAACTTTCCCCCTCCTTATTTTTTAAACCCAGCTTTTCTGCAGTAGGAGTGTGCGAAAATGAACAACATGCATCAAATTCAGCAGCAAGGCCAAACTCTGGAAGGACTCAGCACCACTTTGAGTCCTTCCAGAGCCTCTGCCTTGTATCTGAGTGCTCTGTGATCCAACCTAGCAGAGAATCATGGAATGGTTTGGGTTGGGAGGGACCTTAAAGCCCATCCACTGCCACCCCAACCATGGCAGGGACACCTTCCACTGTCCCAGGGTGCTCCAAGACCTGTCCAGCCTGGGGTCCAGGGGCAGGCACAGCTGCTCTGGGCAATCTGACATCTTATACTGAGATCTGGAAGATGCAGAATTTGAGAGTCTCCCTTGGCTGCCCCTTCCTTGGCTGCCCTGCCTCTCCATGGATTACAGGGAAGGGTTGAGGTGCTCCTGTTTCTCTTTTGCTTCCCTGCACATCCTCCCCTGGAGGTTCCCATGGAGCATGATGTGCTCAGTGGGCTGTGATGCTTCAAGCACAGGCTGGAAGAGCCAGCAGACAAGAAATTGTTGGGAAGGATGAAAGTTTGACAAGAAAGTCTCACAGATATGTGTGCTTGGCAGAAAGATTTTTTAAATGTGGAGTCTGATGAAGGAATAGAGATGGAAGCAAGTTTTGATATAGAAGAAAAGAATTGCTGAGCCAGTCTCACTGCATAACCAAGGAGCCAAAGGGTGTGTTGGTTAGAAGGGGTTTTTATGGCTTAGAGCAAAGGATAAACCCACCCCAAACAAGAAGATGTTTTTACCAAGCAGGAAGATGGCACAGGCAAACAAGTCAGCAAATGTGGCAAGTAGAAAAAAGATCTCAGAATTTTCCACTGCAAGAAAACTGAAAAACAACTTCTAGCTTAAACTGTAATGTACTGACTGTTAGTGATTGGAAACAGTAACATGAATATGGTAATTACAGTAGTTATGATGGGCAATAGATAATAGCTAAGGTATAGATTGGTTCTACTGCATTAAGATCCTCAGCAAAGAAAAGTATATAATGCAATGTAACCAAAAGAAAAGTTTATAATGCAATGTAACCAAAACCAAAGGGTCTCCAGGCCTGCCTGCATCTGGAGCTGACAGCTGTAGGCAAAGCTCTGTCACCTACCACCCTCGACTGCTGTAATGTCTTGGATGGAATAAATTGCATTTTGGATACAATAAACTGCATTTTGGATACAATAAATGCATTTTAGAGAGCTGCCTGGAATCCTGCATCTCTCATTTAAGCTCTTACAAGAAATGAAGATGAGAAAAGTCAGAGAGGAAAACCTGCAACCAGCCCTGCTCAGAGAGCTGCTGCAGCACCGAAATCCAGATGGGAAGAGGCACAAAAGCTTTGATCAGGATGTGAGGTCCTGCTGTGGCTCTGGAGCAGGTGTGGGTGGCAGCAGCCCAGTGCTGGGACAGACTGGCACCTCCCTGCACCTCTGGGGAGGGGAGCAGCAGCCCCAACCCTCCCTGCTGCTGCTGCCAGCCCTCCTCAGCTCCCTGAGCACTCTGACTGCCCAGGGGAACATGTTCCAGGGGCTGGGGCATCTCAGGGAGACCTGGACCCTCAAGGGCTGAGGGGGTTTCTCCTCCCAAGCTCTGGTGAGATCCTCAGTGCCCTGGAGAAGGCTCCATGGGGACCTCAGAGCCTCTTCCAGTGATGCTCCAGGAGAGCTGGAGAGGGGCTGGGGACAAGGGATGGAGGGGCAGGACACAGGGAATGGCTCCCACTGCCAGAGGGCAGGGCTGGATGGGATATTGGGAATTGGGAATTGTTCCCTGTGAGGGTGGGCAGGCCCTGGCACAGGGTGCCCACCCTGGATCCCTGGCAGTGCCCAAGGCCAGGATGGACAGGGCTGGGAGCACCTGGGACAGTGGAAGGTGTCCCTGCCATGGCAGGGGTGGGACAGGATGAGCTGTAAAGTCTCTTCCAATGACTCAAAAAGCCCCACCTGCCCCATCCATAGCTCTGCCTGGTAGGAAGGGACAATCTGCAGGATTTTAAACAACTCGTCAGGCAGAAGAATGGCCTCACCCAGCAAAATATGCTCCAGTCCCAACCATCCCTCAGCATTCCTTATCTCCAGGCGGGCTGGGGATGGCTCATTTTGCTCGCCTTAAGAGGAAATCCATCTCCAAGTCACCAAAGGAGCCTCAGCTGCAATGGCCTTTTCATTAATGTGGTGGCAATAAAGCACAGCAGCATCCCCTGGCTGTCATGGGCAAGGGAGCTGGCAGGAATATTAAAAGGGAATATGCTGCCAGTGGATGCAGGGAGGAAGGCAAAGCCTGTGGTGGGGCACAGCTCTGCCCCTCCAGCACCCAAATCCACCTGGAGAGTCCCCAAGTGCCACCAACCTTCCCTCAACTCCTGCTAAGCTCACGACAAGATCTGAGTGTTCATTGGGAGCCCCCTAACAGGCGTGAGGCTCTCTGGGTGGCACAGCCATTCCCTGGCCCCTTGAGCACCAGCCAGGGCTTGGAGGGGCTGCAGCAGCTCCTCCTGAGCTGGGCACCCTCCTGGGCACCTCCAGCCTGCAGAGGCACTGTCTGTCCATGCTCTCCTGTCCCTGCACAGGCATTGCCTGTCCCTGTGGTATTTTTGCAGTCCCCAGATGAGGGAAGGAAATGACGAATCTGAGTCCAGGTTCTCAGAAGGCTAATTTATTATTTTATGATCTATATTATAATAAAGAATGCTATACTATGCTGTATTTAAGAATAGAGAAAGGATACTTATAGAAGGCTTAACAAGATACTAATTAAAACTTGTGACTGACTCTTCAGAGTCTGACCATGATTGGTCACTAAGTAAAAACAATTCACATGTTGGATAGTTATAGATATAGATATTAGATAGAGATAGATTAGATATTATATATACATATATATATATATAATATACATTATCTTTATACATTATATATGTATTATTTATATATTATTATATATAATATAGTATATATTTTATATATAAATATATATTTATTACATATTGTAGATATATACTATATATAATATGTGTATATATTATATATAGGTATATAGATTAGATATTAGATATTAGATATTAGATATTAGATATTACATATTAGATATTACATATTAGATATTACATATTAGATATAGATATTGATATAGACATTCACATGTTGGATAAATAATCTCCAAACCACCTTCCAAAGCAGCAAAACACAGGAGAAGCAAATGAGATAATATTGTTTTCCTTTTTCTCTGAGGCTTCTCATCTTCCCAGGGGAGAAATCCTGCTGAAGGGATTTTTCCAGAAAATAGGCTGGTGACATGTCCCTGCTCTCCTGGCCAGCCCTGCAGGGCTGGGAGTGTTCTCAGCCTCAGACGAGTTAAACCTTGCTGACAGGCTCGATCTGCCTCTGGTTGCCCGTGATGTTTTCACTTGCAGTTGGCTCTGGCAGCGACAAACCTGCTCTGACACCTTGGCTGTGGCTCAGTCTCATTCTCCCCGTGTGATCTGCCTCTCCCTGTCTCTTTGCCGTGCTCGGTGCGAGCTTTGCACTGACAAACCCGTTTTGATCTGCTCCCCCTGTGCTCCCCCCTCCCAGCAGCTCCATCTCTGCAATTCTTCCAGATCCAGCATGACTGCTTTATTTAATAAGAATAAAGGCGTCCCCGTGCCCAGGGAGTTCTCTGCAAACCAAACGCTCTGGATCTAATCAGGGCAACACGATCACACTTGGTTTCATTACACTTGCCCTCTTGGCCCTTAACACTTGCTTTCTTAGCTGTGGATTTTTCAATTCCAGTGGAGCAGAATTCCCCATGTGTCTTGCACCATGAGGAGCGGGGCTCTGAGCTCCTGCTCCCGGTTTAATCCCTGTTTGCAATTTACAGAAGCTTTGGCTAAGGGTGAAAGGTTCTGTGTTTCATTACAAAGCCTCACAGGGACCTCTGCTAACCTGCACTGTGCAGCACTCCTTGTCACAGCACAGCAGCTGCACTGAAAAAAAAATAAATAAAATCCAGTGTCTGGGATCCATCCCCAGCTCCAGCAGCCATTCCCTGTGAACAGCAGTGAGTCCATGAAGAACTGTGAAGAGCAGCCCTGCTCACAGGTGTTCTGCCCACAGGCACGCCCAGTGTGCCCCACAACCAGCTCTGCTTTGCATCCCCCTTGAAGTGTTTCCAGACACACCAAATAATGATCCACTGGAAGAGATTCTTGCACCTACTGAGGGGTTTTTTTACCTCCTGAAGCTCTCGGAGCACTTCAAAGGGAAAGAAGCTCTGCTAAGCTCGTGCTGCAAAAGGGGAAAGCTCCATCCACGAGGCAAAAATGGAAAAGCTCAGGCCCCAGGCCGGTGGGTGGGAACCAGCCCTCACTGCCTGCAGCAATCGATGTGTCTTTGCTCTTAACGCCCACCTAAGGAAAATCTTTTCATCCTTTTCTCTGTGTCTGTGCCTGCAGAAGCACAGACCCTTCCTCTGATCAGAAATACATCAGCTCTGAGCACACGTCTGTGGTTAATGAAACAGCCTTCCTTTAGAAATTCACCGTGTTCTACTGAAGTCCATCTCCTCAGAGATGCCTTTGTCACCTGTGAAACAACAGTAGCCAGCACCACTGGGACCCAAAATCCCTTTGGGAGGGATCTGTGGTGCATTCAATGCTCCCTTGAATCCCTGTCCTTTGCAGCTGGCCACTAACAAAACACAAGCACAGCCTGCTCAAAAATCAAAGCTGGAGGTCAAGCAGCTAAAAGCTCCAAATTTGACACTTCCTATCCCATTCATGGGATTTCAAAACAGAACACTTGCTTGGAAATTATGCTATTAGCAACAGCTCCTGGCTCCCAGCTCTGGGAAATGCTGCCCTTCCCTTGTCACAGTGTCAGGGAGCAGAGCCCAGTCCCCCTGGTAGCTGTGGGTCATTCAATGGTTCAAGCCCCACGTGGAAGGTGCTGGGGATGTGGGAGCAGCAGGAAGGGCCTTGGGAGCAGCAGCTGTTCCACACCACTGCCTGCTGCTCTCTGCTCTCTCAAGTCATGGGTGGGAGCCAGACCCTAAAGCTCCAATGTCACAGACATCTTTTATGAAAAATCCTTTCCTTAGGATTTTTCCTCCTGAGAAGCTGAGAAGCCTCAGGAACAAAATGTAAACATTGATTATCTGCTGCTGTGGAATGCAACAGGTGCATCTGGGATTGGTCTCATGTGGTTGTTTCTAATTTATGGCCAATCACAGTCAGCTGGCTCGGACTTTGTCCAAGCCACAAACCTTTGTTATCATTCCTTCCTATTCTATTCTTAGCTAGCCTTCTGATGAAATCCTTTCTTCTATTTTTTTTTAGTATAGTTTTAATATAATAGATATCATAAATAATAAATCAGCCTTCTGAAACATGGAGTCAGATCCTCATCTTTTTCCTCATCCTCAGACCCCTGTGAACACGGTCACACTCCAAGTCTGGGGCACTGAGGAGATGTCACTACAGGACATGGGGCACTGAGGAGGATGTGTCACTACATGACACAAAACAACACAATGTGAACTCACTGCTCCTTCCAAGGTAAAAAAGGGACCTTTATTTTTCTGACTCCAACATTTATAGATTTCCAAAAGTGACAGTGGATTGGAGGGTGACAGTGCCGCCTCTCCATTGACACTGGACAAACCAACAGTCTATTAAAATTTCTCCTCCTCCATAAAAGAATGCAAAACAATGAGTTATTTACATAAGGTGTGTGAGAAAGTTTGTTACAAGAATGTAAACATCAGAAGGCTTAGAAAAACTTAAAAAATCAGGGTGACAGGGAGAGGGAGCTGCTCCCAAACCCTCCAAGTCCTCCAAGAACTCCAAGCTCACAGACTCACAGAACCCCCAGATTGTGTGGCCTGGAAGGGACATTAAAGGCCATCCAGTTGAATCCCCCTGCCCTGGACAGAGACACCTTCCACTAGCCCAGGTTGCTCCAAGCCCTGTCCACCTGGCCTTGGACACTTCCAGGGATCAGGAATCCACAACGTCTCTGAGCCAGAGCCTCACCATCCTCACAAGAGTAAAGGATTCCATCCTTACATCATATCACAACCTTCCCTTTCTCAGCTGGAACACTGAGCCTTTGCCAAACTGGCCGCAGCCTCTCCCAGCTCTAGGGCTCCTCATTTAATACCTCAAACAGCTTTGTTACCTCAGATTGCTGAGTGATTCCCTGATTCCATGATCTTGGTGCCCACCTCTCTTCCAGCTTATGCACACAAAGCAAAGGAGTTCAGACCTCTCAGCCTAAAGCTTGAGCTTAAAATGCAGTTGGCACTTGGGTGGACACTTGCAGAGGGGATTTCAAAGCCTTGGTGTGTGTTCCTGAGCACTCCCTGTGAACCTGGGAGATTTGCTCTGGCAGATCTTCCAACGGCGAGAGCACAGGAGGCGGAAAACACATCTTTACATTTTCCCCAAGCTGTCTCCTGGACAGACAATCCCATTAAGTGAAGCAGAGGGACCTGAAGCTGTGTAAAAGCAACAAGGTGAATCTCCTTAGCGCAGGAGCCTGACAGATGAGAGCAAAATGCCGGATTTAACTCCAGTGTAACACAACAGAGCACATCGTGTCACCGGAGGGTGAAATGCAACCCGCTCTGCAACCGCTGCACACAGCCAGGTGAGCTCCCAGCTGCCAGCAGAGATTTCATTTAGGCTTCTCTCTCCAAATGGAGGGACTTCATTTGGAGATAAGACAGTAAAATGAGACAGCTTTGAAGCAATATGCTCAAGGTCACTGAAGGAATTAATTGCAGAGCAAGAAGCAAACTCAAATCCAGCCACGATGCACACTTAGCCCCAAAGCCACTCGTTATAAGACATGCCATTTATCAACATCTATCAAATTAGGCAAGTACCATAAACCCAGGCTTGTGGAGCATTTTTTAAAATGGCAGGAGAGGAAATGCAGTTTCCCAGTTCTTAAGAGTGTCTCATGGAGAAAAATACTGGTATAATAAAAGTATTTTAAAAGGCACCTCATGTACTATTTATCTACCACTCAACAGTCTCCCTAAATCTAAGTGCAACACGTTGGTAATGGGTATCTCAGACACATAATTTAAAATGTTACTGAAATTTCTTCCACGCAGAAGATCAGCTGCTGAGATCAAAGGCTGACGCATCCGGTGACTCTGTCTGTGACAAAAGAGAGAGACTTCTAACAGTGAATTACAGTGTTAAACAAATCGAGCTCGTCTCCCCCAAGAACGCTTCCCTTGGCACTCAAGAGTACAAAGTTTGTGTTAGATAGGCCACTTGGAGAGAAATAACAGCCTGTCTGGGAGGGAGTGACTCATGGAAGGAAACCACGGTGCTGGAGGCTGGGGAGGGGAGAAATGCACCCAGAAATCAGCCAGCAGGCCAGGAATTAGGGAGAATATAAAGTTCTGGTAAACATAAGTTAGAATAGGCTCCTCAGGGAATGGGCATGGCCTCGATGTAGCCCCACATTTCTCTTTGCAGAAAAAAACAAGGCACATTAATGATCCTTCTGATATCACTGGAGTCCTCCTCATCATTCCTCCTTCCTCCTCATCATTCCTCCTTTGTCAGAGCCCTCACAGCACAGCTATATCCCGAGCTTCCAGAGCTGCAGGGGCCTTTGAACAATGCTCTCAGGGACAGGGTGGGATTGTTGGGGTGTCTGGGCAGGACCAGGGGTTGGACTGGGTGATCCTGGTGGTTCCCTGATGTTGAGGAAGATGAAACAGGAAAGCCTTATCAATATGATTGTCTGGCAGAAGATTTTGAGAATATAGAAACTATAAGTGACATTGAAATGAAAGCAAGCTTTGAGATCCCTCAGTTACTGAACAACTGGAAAACAATGGTGTGGCTGGCTGAAGGTAATAATCCCCTTTTGATGAAACAACACCCTCTGCTTGCAGACAGCTCCAAGGGTCAGAGCAGACCCTACTAGCTTGGAGGCCCAAAGAGGAGTTTATAGGGTTTAAAATGTAATACAGTGTGGTAATGTAATGATTCTTATAGGCTGCATGTAAATGCTGTAGGATTTGTATATTGTACTAGAGTGGTTAGTGAGAATCAGAATATTCAACACAGAAGATGATTTATTGTATTGTAATGGGAACGTCACATTCTTACCCCTTTTACTCTCTCACTCTCTCATCCTCTCTCCCCCTCTCTTCTCTCAGCCCTGCTCTGAGCTGTGGCTGGCAGCTCCCAGCAGGGCCCTGCACCCAGGCCCTTTGCAATAAACCCCAAATTCCCAGATCTGGCTTCAGAGATCTCTTGTCTCCGTCCATCCCCACCGTGCTACCCTACAATGCTCCGACATCCTTCCAGCCCAGGGTATCCCATGACTCCATGTCCAGGCCCCAGAGAAAACCATATAAACATCTCTGCTCAGCCTCCCTAAAGCAGCCCCTGCCCAGGAGCAAACAGCTGTCCTAACACGCTCGGGCAGACCAACACATCCCTCAAGGAACACCCTGAAAACTTGGGAAAATAAAGGCAGGAGACTGCTTCCCTGTGACTGTGTTCACACGGGTTTTAGGATGAGGGGAGAGACGAGGATCTGACTCCATGTTTCAGAAGGCTTGATTTATTATTTTATCATATATATTATATTAAAACTATAGTAAAAGAATAGAAGAAAAGGTTTCATCAGAAGGCTGGCTAAGAATAGAATAGGAAAGAATGATAACAAATGTTTGTGGCTCGGACTCTGTGTCTGAGCCAGCTGACTGTGATTGGCCATTAATTACAAACATCCAGTCACAGATGCACCTGTTGCATTCCACAGCAGCAGATAACCATTGTTTACATTTTGTTCCTGAGGCGTCTCAGCTTCTCAGGAGGAAAAATCCTAAGGAAAGGATTTTTCATAAAAGATGTCTGTGACATTGCACCATTTGGGAAGCAGTGGCAATGCCCCATCTTCAGGCATGCTGTAATTCAGCCACCTGAGAGCACATCAGAGTGTTCCAGTCCCAAGCACCCTTCACCATTCTCCACGGGAGGAACCACATCCCTTTAATCCTTTTAGAATGACCTCAGGTGGTTGATTTGAAGAGGAAGCTCCACAGTGAGGGCCAGGCTGAGCAGCCTCCCAGTCCCTCCACACTGGGCATGGAGGCACAGCTGGAACTCACCGTGCCTGGCTGGAGACTTCTGGTCTCCAGCTGTTCATAAATAAATAAAAGTGGCCTTTTCCCAAGCTCACAGCTGAGGATGCTGAGGAGAGATGTGCAGGACGTTCCCTCTAGTGTAGCTGAGTGTCCTGGCTCACTCCTGACTCACTCCCTGGAGCTGGCCCACAGAGGAGTTTCCTCTCCAGCCCAGGCTCTTCAAACACCAGGAGCTGCGTTTTTGCGTTTTTGTTGCAGGTTGCACAGAGTTTGGGGATTGCTTTTTTCTCTCCTCCCAGCCCCAAGTGTTTAATTTGTTCAATTTTGCTGAACCACAGGCATATTTGCACTAACGATATAAAGAATTCTTTGCTGGGTTTTCCCCACCTGAATATCAAACACTCAGGGCTGTACATCCACGCCTGCCACCTACATGGATGCTTGGATTCCTCCCATCAATGGGAGCAGGGAAGACTTCCTTTCATTTGTTTTCTTTACAGGATCACAAAGCAATTTCAGAGGTGCTCTCTGCAGGGAAAAAATACCTTCAAAACATGATAAGCAACCAGCAAAACAGCTCTGTCTTGGGTTTTTAGGGAGGTTCCATGCAAAGAGCAGGAGGCAGAGGGAATCCTGCAGTGGGCATACACCAGGCTCCCCTTTCTCCACCCCCCAGATGCTCCCAGGGCTCTTTCCCCACATTCACCTGGCACAGGTGGAGGCTGGAACTGGCTAACATCTTTCTCACAGCCTTGTGGGAGGACACTCAGCTAGAAAAGATTCCCAAACAAGCTCCTGGCATAGCAAAGGGTGGAAGAAGGGGAATAAATCCTCCTGCTGCTGGTCTGAGACCTAAACACGCCCGAACTGATGGCAAGGCAGGGTCACTGCCTGCCCTGCACTGCTGTGAACACAATGCTCGTGTCCTCCAACCCCAGTGCTGTTTCCACTCCATTTGCAGCTGGAAATTGCTCTGGTTTTCCCTGTCACTCCAGGTCCCCCCTCCCCTGGCTGGATCTCTCTCCCCCGGTTACCGTGGCTAATGTCAGAATCATTCCATCTGACAAAGTCTCTGCTCCGCCGTGTCTCCCCTGTCTCCTTGCATCTCTGTCAAGGCCCTTTCCACATGTCTGAGCATTTTAATGACATATGGTGCTGGGACAGGGGGAGGGAGGCCCTGGGAGGGAGATGGAAACCCAACACCCTCCACAGCTGGGCAGGGAGCACGGGGAGAGAGCTGGGAGTGCAGGAGGCACTGAGGAGCATCACCTTGGAGAAAGTTGCTTCAGCACAGTGTCAGCTCTTCTCTCACCTCTTCCACAATTGGTTACCCAGAGGAAAAGGAACTTTTTGAGGATTCTGCTGTCAAGAATGGCTGATCCTGCTTTGCACCTCTATTCTGGCCCCCCCCAGATTGTGGCCACCAGACACACACAAAGGCACAGCCTGACTCTTCCTTAGCTCAGGAGGTGTTTTATTCTCCACTGGATTTGACTCGCACCCCCAGACTGGGTTAGAGTTGGGCAGGCCACACACACCCCACAGCTTGGCAGCATTTCACTGGTGGAGGAACCCACCAAAGGCTGCAGCACAACCACTCACACTGCCCCAAATGTGGGGTCTGAACCCACACTGCCCCAGATGTGGGGATCTGAATCCCCACTGCTCAAAATGTGGGGTCTGAACCCCCATTACTCCAAATGTGGGGTCTAAATCCCACTACCCCAAATGTGGGGTCTAAATCCCACTGCCCCAAATGTGAGGTCTGAAACCTCACTGCCCCAAATGTGGGAGTCTGAAACTCTTCCTCAAATCCAGAACGACCCCAACATCACCTTCAGCCCAGCAACCTTCCCCCCCCCCCCCGCCCCCAGTGCTGCAGACTTAAGGCTACTTTTCTCAAAGCTCAGTCTTAGCAGATCCCAAAGCTTCCAGACAGCTAAGAAGCCCCAAAAGTCTTTATAAGACAGGATATTCAGCAGAATCCTAGTGGATTTCTCCCTAAGTAATTACATTATGGCTTCTTATAATCCTCCTGGTATTTAATTCTTCTTCACCTGTCGTAAACTGGTGGGAGATGTGGCAGATGATGACACTGGCTTGTGCTCCAGGCAAGAAAACAAAGTGATCTTGTCTTAAAGAAACAAGAGACACTCAGCCACCAAAGCCTAAAGAGAAAATGTGAGGGAATCTACAAAATCAGAGGGTTGTGGGAAAGCTGCAAAAGGCAGGAGACAGTTGAATTGTGATTAGAGCTAAGCAGCAGCCATGAGATTGGCCAGCAGAAAAATTATTTAAAAAGTAGAAAAGTAAGGACAAATAGAACAATGATTTGTGTATTAATTGCTTGTCTAGAATAACTCCCGAAGCTACAGAAAAGTTTATCTAGCAAGATATTAGGAAGGTTGAAGCTTAATAATGGAGCTCTGTGCATTGTGTTTTAAGCAGATATTGTATTCAAAATAAGCAAGCGTTGTTTAACCAAAGGTACCTGTGCTTATAGTGGTTAGACAGAACTACTGTCATTGTGCTTTTGCTTTGTGTGATTGGTCAAGAAGCTTATAAAGTGAGTTGTAACATTAAGTTCTTGGTCTGCTGCCTGGGATGTGAGCTGCTGGCATCTTCCCATTGTCATAATCATGTAATGAGACTGATGATGAAAAATCAAACAGCTCAAGGCACGTTCCACAGCAGTCCTATCCTGTTTGTGATTTGTACAGAGACCCTGGCCAGTGACAAAATGGACCCAGATCCAAATTACTCCAGCACCCCCAGCCTGGCAGCTCCAGGACAGAGCAACACCCGTGTTTGAAACTCCTCATCTCTTCAGGAGCTCTAATCCCATTGCAAGGCAGCTGAACTTCAGCTCAAGGATTCTGGCAAATCCCATCTCTGGCAGACTAAGGAGAAAGCCAGCAGGGGCACAAATCCTTCACAGCACCAAGAACTTGAGCAGAGCCCTCAAGGCTTGGAACAACCTGGGCTGCTGGAAGGTGCCAGGTTGAGATGAGCTTTGAGGTCCTTTCCAATCCAAACCAGTCTGGGATTTTAGGACTCTCTAAGACCAGCAGGCTGCAGAGGGAACAAAGCATAGCTGGGATGAATCTGGCACATATGGGTGGATTATGCTTTTTCAGCTTTATTCGGTGGCACTGCAGCATCTGGTGTTTATTCTCCATCCCTCACATATTCCTGGGGTTTGGGGAAGCTTCACAAGACTCTCCAAGTACAACAGCTCTGAGCACACTCCCAGTCTGGCTCGCACATAAAACACTGCAACAGAGGGAAGCAAAGACAAGCAGGTGCACAGCCAGTGTCCCAAAATGTGGCCCTGGGTACCAAGAGGTGACTGGTGAGAGAAACAAGTGGACTTCTCTTCTCAACATTGTATTTTACAATCTGCAACAAAGCCTTGGATGAAAATGAGGAAGCACAAAGAAAGCACCTCTGTTCCCAAATGAAAAACGAGCCCCTAAAGCCACGAGCAAGAGGCTTGTGCTGCCTGGGCTCTTTGCTCTCTGCATTGTATTAAAAACAAATAAGTCAATAAGGGATGCCAGACAAAACAGTCATTTGTCAGCTGACATGAGGGAAGGATGAGGATACACTTCAGGAATTTATCAAGGAAATCTGTTGAGCTGTGCAACTTTTTTTTTTTTTTAAGAAGGATGCTGAAGAGAAAGCAGCTTCCCAGCTGAACCTGTAAGCTGCTCAATGAATTATAAAGCAGAAATCCCCCCTTAACACCCAGCATTACCTGGCAGCCTATTTACCATTTCTGCCAAGGCTGGAAAGCTCGTGGATCATGGCCAGTGCCTTCTGTCCTCCCTATTTCCAGTCAGCCTGGAAATGGCTGGAGCCTCTGAGCTGTACAGAGACTCTTCTAACACAAATATCTGCCTGCCTTCCTCTGGGGCTGGGGGAGAGGGGAATATTTCCAGAGTGTGCTCAGTGCTGAACAAAGTTTGTTTGAACTGGGCTTAGCTGCAACAAGAGCAGCATTAAGCCAACCTCATGCACTTGTGAAAACACTCTGCTTTAAATAGTGCCTCTTCAAGCTTTAACGTCATGTAAAGCTCAAGAAGATTTTATGGGCCACCGAGAGCATCTAAAGCCTTGGCATCCCATCTGCAATCCCAGCAGCTCTGCAGCAGCAGCACAAAGCAGCTTTGAAGGGTGGCTGTGAGCCCCAGGCAGGCCCAGCCCCAATCCACACACCTTCCTGTTGGAATATTCCCAATATAGCCCAACTGGATGTGCCTTGGCTGATGTGCCTTTGGTTCACCCTTGGTGCTGAAACAAACAGCAGCACTGTGGTGTTTCACCCCAGAGACACGTTGGCTGCTCCATCCTGCTCCAGATGGATCATCCTACTCCAAAAGGACCATCTTGTTCCATATGGACCATCCTGCTTGAGAGGGAAAATCCTGCTCTAAATGGACCATCCTGCTCTAAACAGACCATCCTGCTCTACATGGATCATCCTCCTCCAAAGGGTCCATCCTGCTCCAGAGGAGTGTCCATCCAAAGGGTCCATCCTGCTCCAAAAGTGTCTCTGTTTCACCCACAGACACTTTTGGCCGGCTGGGTGTGTGGTGTTTCACCCCACAGATGCTTTGGGCTGCCTGGGTGTGTGGTGTTTCACCCCACAGACACTTTTGGCTGTGGGCGTGTGGTGTTTCACCCCACAGGCACTTTGGGCTGGCTGGGTGTGTGGTGTTTCACCCCACAGACACTTTGGGCTGGCTGGGTGTGTGGTGTTTCACCCCACAGACACTTTTGGCTGTGGGTGTGTGGTGTTTCACCCCACAGGCACTTTGGGCTGGCTGGGTGTGTGGTGTTTCACCCCACAGGCACTTTGGGCTGGCTGGGTGTGTGGTGTTTCACCCCACAGACACTTTTGGCTGTGGGTGTGTGGTGTTTCACCCCACAGGCACTTTGGGCTGGCTGGGTGTGTGGTGTTTCACCCCACAGACACTTTGGGCTGGCTGGGTGTGTGGTGTTTCACCCCACAGACACTTTGGGCTGGCTGGGTGTGTGGTGTTTCACCCCACAGACACTTTTGGCTGTGGGTGTGTGGTGTTTCACCCCACAGACACTTTGGGCTGCCTGGGTGCTGCACTGGGCCCGTGGGGACAAGTCCAGGCCTGCAGGAGCTCTGGTGGTGCTGGGATGGAGCTTCCCCCCATAACAGGGGCTGCTCCTCAGGTTTCCCTCTGTGGAGAAGCTTTAAGGCCATGGTGAAGGAAAGGAGTCGGTTCTGATGGAGGGTTTGGATGCAGAGCTTTATTCTGGCCCACAGGCCTCTGAATGCAGCACCAGCTCCAACAGAACTCCCTGAGCCCGTGGTTGCTGTTCCTTTGAACCCCAGGAGAGGGGCAGGGAAGGGGCAGGGAGCCACCAAGCAGGGACAGGAGGGGAGGGACAAAGGGACAAAGGACACCTGGATGGCCCAATGCCCCCCAGGGGTAGAGGGGCATCCTTTGGATCTGCCAATTCCCTTCTGGAATGCCAGGACTGAGAGACAGTGCTGGGAGGGGTCAGGGAGGGGAAAGGAGAGGGGATTGACACACCTGAGAGGGAATCTGCAGGGGAGGGACCCGGGGTGAACCCTGAAATGACAACACAACATCTTCCCAGCAAACCAAGGTGGGAGTCAGCCCTGTAGCCCCCCTCCCTGCCCTTCTGCAGGGTTCCAGCCATAAAGGAACCTCCAAGCAGAGTGCTCAGCAACTCCTTCAGGAAATGATTCCTCAGCAGCCCCCTGGATGCTGTTCATTCCTGTCACCAGGGTCAAAACTGCACTGTTGGGCCAGGCAGGCTCTTTGCATGCTCAAAATTCATTAAAGTCAAATACTCCTAAGACTTTTTACACATGAAAAAGCAGATGAAGGTGAGACAGAGCGGTGCTGAGCAGTACAGGCAGTTTTATTTAATGAAGGTATATTTACTCAGAAGAGCTGAAGGGCTGCTTCTTCACAGCAGGTCAGGGGCTGCTATGCAAATACTAATAAATATTTTGCACTTTTCAAGAATGCTTTACCCAAGTGCTCTGCAAGCGTGAACTGCACTAAACCTCCCAGGATCTGGAAGGAGCAGGGACAGAACAGGAACAGACACTTTGTCCACAACAGAAAGACAGAAGCCTCTTGGGCTGAAAGCAGAGACATTTGACAGCACCAACAGCTTTCCCAGCTTCCCCACGGAAGCTCTTTTCCATGGCTAGCCTCACACTTTTGTGGCTGGCAGCTTTCTAGAAACAGCAGCTCAGAAAACAGAGTCATCTGTGGTTCATTACTCCCAACAGATTTCATCAGGGATCCTGCCTGGTGCCTCAGCTGCCCCTGAGCCAGCTCAGCCTGCAGGATCTGGGGTGCTGCAGAACAGCAAAGCTTCTTATGAAACACCTCACACAGCACAAAAGCCACCCCAGGGATGGGTTCATCAGGCCTGGGGAGACTTGTGCTTTATTAACTGCAGTTCCAGGAGATCTCCTTGGGCTGGGGGACAAAATGTGCAAAGGAGCTTGCTTGTCGCAGACAACTTTTATGAAAAATTCTTTCCTTAGGATTTTTCCTCCTGAGAAGCTCAAAAGCCTCAGGAACAAAATGTAAACAATGATTATCTGCTGCTGTGGAATGCAACAGGGGATCTGTGATTGGCTCATGTGGTTGTTTCTAATTAATGGCCAATCACAGTCAGCTGGCTCGGACTGTCTGAGACACAAGCCTTTGTTATCATTCTTTGCTATTCTATTCTTAGCCAGCCTTCTGATGAAACCTTTTCTTCTACTCTTTTAGTATAGTTTTAATGTAATATATATCATAAAATAATAAATCAAGCCTTCTGAAACATGGAGTCAGATCCTTGTCTCTTCCCCAATCCAAAAACCCCTGTGACCACGGTCACACTTGCTGGTCAATTCAAGAGCTCTGAAAACCAGAGGCAGCTGAGAACAATCCCTTGGAGAGGAGCAGCTCCTGCCCTGCAAGACATTGCGGGGAAAATAAATAATCAAGGATGGCTCCAGGCTGAGGGGTATTACAGAAAGAGTCAGGAGAAGGTGGCACTGAGGTCTCAGGTTCCCAAAAGCCTCCTCCAGAGAGCTGTGAGATGCCATGAAATATTTATGGAAGCCCAGAGGAGCAGTTTTCCCTCCCTGTACCTGCAGTTTGCACCCAGCAGCCTCTGACAGTGAGGGGCTTGGAGCCATCCTGAGGGACAGAGGAGATGCACAGCCCTGGGAGCTGAATGCAGAGCTGGGATCACACCACAGCACAGCAGGGTTTTACTCCTGACACAACGAACCCAGGCTGCTCCCTTCAGCTGAAGCCCCATCTCTAGAGGGGTTTCAGACACCAAATCCTGCTGCTGGGGGAAGGGGCAGCCCACAGATAAAGCCTGGAGAGCTGCAATGGGGAATTCCCACAGCAGCACAGCCCGAGCTGCCCGGAGCCAGCATGGCCTCACTTCCAAGATACCAACTTGTTTTGAAATCAATACTGAGATTATTGATCCAGGAAGGAAATACAGACTGGTGAGGAAGCCTGGTCAATAGTAACCCCAGTGGGTAATAAGTTTTAATGGAGACCAGGGAAAATTCCAATCTGAATTTTGTGCTGGGGTGAAACTCTGCATACGCTGATTATCTCACCCTGGAGCAAGGCAAGGCTCCTCACTGATATCTGCTGATATTGCCAGGGCCCAGCTCAGGTGCCAAGGTCTGGGAATGCACATCACTGCTGAGAGAATGAAAAGAGAAACCCCATTAGCTGCTCCCAGCGATCTGTCTGGCACAAGACGAGCTGCTAATGCTGGCTGCCTTGAAAATCAGAGCAAGAAATTCAACCTGCACAGTCAAGGCCAGAGTCAGGCGTGTAACTCAGGGATGGCAGCAGTTCAAGCACTTAAACTGTCTTTTGAAACCACAGTAAAATCCTGCTGTCCCATCCCTCTTGGAAATGGACTCTACTGAATGTCAAGGCCCTGAAAGGCAAGAACACAACAGCAATGAAAAAACCACCCCAAACCAGCTCTGCTTAACTGGGACGACTGCAGCAATTTCCTTCAATTGTCAGCAAGATCTCATTGGCCACATAAAAATACATTTAAAAAAAGGGTTTTAGGTTGCCAGGAGAGCGTCCTCAGGACTGGGGCAGGGGTGACCCCACACCACAATTGTGATAGAGAGAAGATGAAGCCTTAACTCCGGTATTTTGGAAGCAAAATCCCACCTTCAGGGAGGCATTTCTGAGGTGCTGCAGATCCACACAAACTGCGAGAGAGTGTCCTGCAGGTCCAGGGGATGAAGAACCCATTCTGCATTTCACAGACAACAACAGCTCTGACCTCTATGCACAGGTTTCTAAGCAGCCATTGCCTAAACTCCCCCTTTATTCCCCAGTCAATACCTGCAAAACAGCTTTAGAAGAACAAACAGCTCCTTCTGGCCCTTTGAAAAGACTCATGCAGGCCAATACTGCCTTGGGATAGCTGAGGTAACCCCAAGGCATGATGAGCAGCAGAGAGGTGGGAAGAGAGGTTTGGAGAGCAGGGTTCTCCTCGGGGCAATGCTGGCATAGAGGGTAAAGGCTGCCAGCACCCAGGGAAGCAACTGGCACAGTCTGACAGCCCTGCAGGGGGATAATTGAGCAGACAGTGCTGTGCAGACGAACTAAAGTGTTTACTGGCTTTAATATTTAATTGTGTCAAATGAAGAGAGAGGAGCTGGGGGATTGGAGCTGCAGAGAGAGGCACGTGTGTGCCAGGGGCTCTGTTCCTCCCGTGCCAAATGGCACCCAAATGAGCCAAAGCACCAACCCAGCAGCACCCTTGGGACGTGCCCAGGGGCTCCCCCTGCCCTCTCCCTGGCACAGGAAGGAGTGCTCCACTTTGGGAGAGCACTGCAGGCAGAGCAGGGAAAGGCAAAGGCACCACATGCAGCAGCTGTGAAAACAAACATGGGAAACCCATCTCCATGAGCTCCACCCAGCCTCGTGTATTGGTGATATTCAGGACCCCTGACACAGGGAAGAATGATGCATCTGGCTCCATGCCATCAGAAGGCCAATTAATTACTTTATTATACTCTATTAATCTATACTATATTACACTACATCTAAACTGAATCTGCACAAACACCCAACTCAACTCAGCTGCCCAGAATCTCGTGGCTGTCTCCTGACCCACAGTCGGGACATGTTCTCAGCCCTGATGGGCCAAGGAAACAAAACCCCATCACTCTGGGTAAACAATCTCCATATTGCATTCTGCTTTGGCACAACACAGGAGCAGCAAATGAGATAAGAATTGTTTGAGTCATTCTTTTCTCTGCTTCTCTCAGGTTCAGAGGACGTGAATCCCACACTCGTGGGTGCCCATTGGCATCTGCATCCCAACAGAAAATCACCCAGGGCTGTGAGCCCCCTGAGAAGGGCTCACCCAGAACAAGCCCAGGGAAAGCACTGCTCCCCTGCAGGATGGCTTTGCTCATCAGGTGTTGGAAGTGGCCAGGGAGGGGAAGTCACCATCTCTGGAAGTGTTCTGCATGTGGCACTTGGGGATGTGGTTTAGGGGGTTGTGGTGGTGCTGGGGATTAGCTGATGGTGAGATCTCTTCCAGCCTTGATGACTTGGGTACACAAAGGGATGCCCTGCACTGGCACTGCTCAGTTCAAAGGCCTGGAGGGAAGGATGCAGGGCCCCTGCACGCTGAAAATCCCAGCAGCTCACCCACTGGTCCTGTTGCCTCTGCTTGTGGGTGTTCACCTGTCTGTAGGAAAGGGCTTTACACCACAATTTCCCTTGGGATGGAGGCTGGGAGAGCACAATTGCTGTCAGACACACTCAGCCCTTCTGTTCCTTCCCCAAAGACACCAAATCAGCTCCAAACAGGCCTCTGGAAAGCCCTACATCCCAGCAAGGGCAAAGCCTGGACTCTGTGTTTCTAAAGCCACTGTTTGTGTTTTCTCTCTGCCTTTGGCCAAAGCCAGCGTGGAAATTCAAAGGAAGGCTGGCTCCATAAATATTGCAGTGTGAACAACACAGGGCCTTTGCTGGATTATCACTGCTAAAAGGAGCTGCAAAGCATCCAACTGCAGGAATGAAAGATGCTAATGGAGCGTTCCCAGCGGACAGCAGGGCTGTAGATTATGGGGAGCTGCTTTCACATCCTGCAAAATGTGCAGATTTAAATAACGCTCCCCTTTCACACGGAATAAATCTCAGCCTTGGCCACAAACACACAGAGCTCAGGCCCTGGCTGGCCCATTCCAGGGGGCAGGTGGCTTGTGGGAGATACAGGTGATGGATGGAACTCCTGGAATTCGTGTCCACTGGTCCAAAACCCTCTCTGAGATGAAGGCTGTGCCACGCCTGCGTGTGCATCTCTCTACCCACAGCACGCTTCAAACACACAAAAAAAGGGTTAAGATGAATTTTTCTCTCCAACCTTTTAATTAAGCCATTAGTCTCTTCCCCCTTAACCCAGGAATGAGAGGCCTGTCTTCACAGGAGCAAATGATTTCCCCAGAGTAATGAAGATGCATTATCATACAGAAAAAAATCATTAGTTGCTATGTCCAGAACAATGTGATTGCTCAATTGCTGCACTAAAACAGATCACAGCCTTCCCAGCGCTCCACGTGCTGACTTGGAGGGGATGCATCCAAATGGATGTGCCCAGAAAAACAGCACTCCTTCAGCAGAAGACCTGGACACCACAAAGGTCCCACTAGAATGATTTCCCAACCTTTGCTCACTTCACATTTTAGACAGCACAGCAGCAGATCCCAACAGGGTTTTCGCCAAGTGCTTTACAGCAGCCTCAAGCTGCATCAAGGGAAATTCAGGTTGGATATCAGGAAAAAGTTTTTTGCAGAAAGGGTGATAAAGTTCTGGAATGTTCTGCCCAGGGAGGTGGTGCAGTCCCCATCCCTGGGTGTGTTTAACAAGGCCTGGATGTGGCACTGGGTGCCAGGGTTCAGTTGAGGTGTTTGGGCTGGGTTGGATTTGATGATCTTTGAGGTCTCTTCCAACCTGGTGATCCTGTGAATTCGGTGGGTTCTGTGAACAAAGGAGTTGGGATGTTGGGAAGGGGAGTCTCCCTTCTCACTGAGATGGTCCCAGTTACCTTGGTAAGGGCAGCAGGAAGACCCAACACTGAAGGAACTGCTGGTGAAACACAGTGGCCAGGAGGGTTTGGGAACCCAGCACACCACCAGCCACAGCCTCACAGGGTCCCTTGGGATGAGGAAGGATCAACACCAGGGATTGTCAGCTGGGTTTGGTTCCCTCTCTAGGAAGGGACCACCAGAGTCATCCAGTCCAACTCCTGGCCCTGCCCAGACATGCAACAATCCCACCCTGTCCTTGAGAGCATTGTCCAAAGGCTCCTGGAGCTCCGGCAGTGCCCATTCCCTGTTCAGTGCCTGATACCCTCCAGGGGAAGAACCTTTTCCCTTCATCCCATCCCTCCATCCTTCATCCCCCTCCAAAGCTCTAGGCCAGCTGCAAAATACAAAATACTGTTCCCCCCCAGTTTATCTGTGAGGATGCTCCAAGCCCCAATTTCCCCTCCTCACCGCCCCCAGGATGATTAAGAGCAGGGTTTAGTCACCCAACCAGGGTGCCATTATTCCTTCAAATAGATAATTTCGGTCCTTCTCTCACCTACTGAGATACCCATTAAAAAATGACTCATTAAACTCTTCCCCCTGCGTCTTCAGCACAATAATTCCAGCACAGATGTGGGTCAAGCAAAGACATTCATGAATTCCCATCAAACCCATTTGGCCTGCAAGGGGAGGAGTGGGTGTCAGAAGTGAGTGGTTTATTTAGACATTTTCTCCTCCACATGAAACATTTAGACATCCTTCCCCCCCCCCCCCACTCCCAAGGCACCTCTGAAGTTAATTTACTTATAAAAAGGTTTTTAAAATCTGAACAAAATAACATATTGTATCTAATGAAATGTTTTATTTCACCTGAAAAAATTATTTTTGTTCATGTTTTTGGTTAACCCAATACAGCATGTTTTCTTCAGTTTTTCGGTTTAGACAGACAAGGGCAAAAAAGAAAAAAAAATCAATTTCAGAGGTGCAAACAGCCCATTCTGTAACAGTTGTCACAGAGACTGCAGCTTATGTTAATATTAAAGTACTGCTTTAGCAATTTATGAACATTATCTGGAAAGCGAAGGCACAAATTAGCAGAGATGAAGGAAGTTACCCAAGTTAATGCATTTTTGGCACTCATATCCTTCTATTGTTCAACTCATCTGAAAGAGCTACAGGTCTGCAGTGACAAACCACGTGGAACTCAATGGTTAACACAGCTTGGAGACGATTCCAGGAGGGTTTCCACCCTTTGGAGGACAAGGCACACAATGCTGGGATGGGTTGGGTTGGAAGGGACCTTAAAGCTCATCCAGTTCCACCCCATGGGCAGGGACAGCTCCCACTATCCCAGGGTGCTCCAAGCCCTGTCCAACCTGGTCTTGGGCACTGCCAGGGATGGGGCAGCCAGAGCTGCTCTGGGAAATCCATTCCAGGTCCTCATCACCCTCACCAGGAACAACTTCTTCCTAATATCTAAATTTACCCTCCCTCAGCTTAAGGCCATTTCCCCCTGTCCTGTCACTCCATTCCTTGATCCCAGTCTCTCTCCATCACTCTTGTCAATTCCTTCAGGCTCTGGAAGGCCACAATTCACTCACCCCAGAGCTTCTCCCCTCCAGATAATCACTCCTATCTCTCCCAGGCTGGCTCCAGAGCAGAGGAGCTCCATTCCTTGCAGCATCTCCGTGGCCTCCTCTGGGCTCCTCCAGCAGCTCCAGCTCCTCCCTGTGCTGGGAGCCCCGAGCTGGGGGCAGCTCTGCAGGTGGGGTCTCACCTGGGGGGCAGAGGGGCAGAATCCCCCCCTGCCCTGCTGCCCAGGCTGGGGGTCAGCCCAGCACAGGGGGGTTCTGGGCCAGGGCCTGTCCAGCTCTGCCCCACCTGCACCCCAGGGGCTTCTCCCAGAGCTGCTCTCCATCCCTCCATCCCCAGCCTGGATGATCCTGGGGGTTGCAGCACCTGCCCTGAGTCTGATTAAACTTCATACAGATCATTCCAAAAGGAGGTTTTCAGTACCCACATCCTGGAAAAACCACAAAGAATTCAGTTCGTGGACTTGACTACTATCACAGACATCTTTTATGAAAAATCCTTTCCTTAGGATTTTTCCTCTGAGAAGCTGAGAAGCCTCAGGAACAAAATGTAAACAATGGTTATCTGCTGCTGTGGAATGCAACAGGTGGATCTTTGATTGGCCTATGTTGGATGTTTCTAATTAATGGCCAATCACAGTCAGCTGGCTCAGACAGAGAGTCTGAGACACAAGCCTTTGTTATAATTTTTCCTATTCCATTCTTAGCTAGCCTTCTGATGAAACCTTTTCTTCTATTCTTCTAGTATAGTTTTAATGTAATATATGTCATAAAATAATAAATCAAGCCTTCTGAAACATGGAATCAAATCCTCATCTCTTCCCTCAACCTAAGATCCCTGTGAACACTGTCACAGACTACCCTTCCATTCTCTACACAAAGAATGTGACATTTGAGTATTTTGGAGAAGGCTGGGGCCCTCCAGGAGAACGTGGTGTGGCTGCCAGGGGGGTTGGTTATTTCCAGCCAGGGGGGTTGGTTATTTCCAGCCAGGATTGGTGCTGAGCCGTTTGCAGGAGTGAGGATCCCCGTGCTGCATACGGTGCTTGCTTTAGTTAAATGCAAACCGGCAATCTCTGCCTTCACATGTGACAATTGCCATGCGATTTCTGTCTCATTAAGCTCTGAAATGTAAAACAAATGGGATTTATGCGGCTGCTGCTCCGCGTTCTCACACGAGTCAAGTCTTGCCTTTATTGGGTCCACAGTCTTATCACTGTCTTATCTCGGTACCTGGTGCTCCCCCACCTCGGGCTGAAACAGCAGAACAGACAGACCAGGGGCAGATACAGCACACAAATCCCTCTGTTTTCCCCCAGGTTGCGACACCAACTCTCATGGATGTCACATCAGCCTGCCGTGCCTCAGTTCCCCCCACGTGCCACTGTCAGATCCACTCGGCTCATTCGGATTCCAGCCCACCAGTCCAGCGTGTTTATTTACAGCACTGTGCATGGAATAACAATCTCTGGAACGCAGCTCTTTGTAAGGCTGGCAGGAGAAACTGTACAGGCAGCATTTGGGAGGTATTTTGGAGAACATGGACCATCAGTGAAGTGCTTTTCCACACACAAACCATGAAAATTTAAAGGCTGTTTACAGAGCATTTGATTCCAGCAATCATTCCCAGGGGTACAGGAATACTGTAAACTCAGCATTTGGGTGATTTCACTGGTGCCACTGGTACCAGGCTGGCCTGGTTAATGCTCAGGACGTGAAGCTTTATGACCACAAGGGTCCAGGGCTATGACTCTGATCCTTTTCTTCTAACTACAAAGATCAAGCACCCCCCAGTGCTCCACAGGCTGGCAGCACCAACAAGGATGCTCTGAGATACAGAGCATCTAGAGCAGCATGATGGGTCACTGAGTGTCCTGCAGATGTCGGAGAATCATGGAATTGTTAGGACTGGAAAGGTCTTTAAGGTCATCAAATCCAACAGTCATGTCAAGGGGATTCACTTAAACCACATCATTTGGGAGTCCCCATCCCTGGAAGTGTTCAGGGCCAGCTTGGACAGGGCTCAGAGCAACCTGGTCTGGTGGAAGGTGTCCCTACCTGTGGCAGGGAGTGGAACTGGGTGGGCTTTATGGTCTCTTCCAAATCAAACCCTTCTGGCATTGCCTGGAAAACTGCTGGACAGCACCAGCCTGCACTTGGGGCAGCCCAGCTTAATGCTGAATTTTGCTGAGAGCAGCTCAGTTTTGGGTACCTAAATGGCCACCTTAAGAGGTATCACATTTACTCAAAATACCAACAAATGCCCAAACCACCAGGAACTCGGCACCCAGAGGCAGAACATCACCAAGCTCTGGCTGCTCTTGGCTCCTCCAGCCTTGCCCAAGGGTGCCCAAGGAGCCAGAAACAGGACAAGGATCCAACCCCAGCTCCACACAGCCTGCTGTCCCAAAGCCACCTCCCCTACCCACAGAATATTGTGGGCACAAAACATCCAGCGAGCAGCAGAGCCAGTGTGCCAGGAATTGTAAAGCCAGAGCACAAAGCAGCACAGGAGGAGATGGATTCTGGAGTGCCTGGAAAACCAAGGAGAAACACAACAGCAGGGAGGAGCTGTCTATGGGAAGCACAAAGCCAGGTGTTGTTCAGCAAAGCCCCGCTCTGCACGCTCAGGAGGAGAGCCTTGGACAAAAGCAAGAGCTCCCACTGATGCCATTGTTGAGCTCGTAGAGACGAGATTTCTCTGGAAGAAAAGCAGCCCTGCGACAATTATTTATTGCCACAAAAACATCTTCCTCCTCAGCTTTTGTTGGTGCAACACAGACCACGTGTGGCTCCAGCCAGGGAGAGAAAAGCTACCAACAGGATCAAGGGAGGCTGAGATTAATCTGGTTTAACGTAGATAAAAAACCAACTCGAGCAATCGGTTTTAAAATTAATATTAAAGTTGTAAGTCACCTTTGACTATATTAAAATACAAACTGGAGCACACAATAAGCCCCAAATAAGCCCCACTGGCAGTCAGAACAGCTCCCTTATCAACCTCTAACATCCTCTATAAAATAATAACTGGAAGCCAGACTGCTCTGAAAGAAACTCCCTCTCCTGGGGCATGGCAATGTGACCCAATTCCTGCTGCCATTTCAGGAGCCCTGGCTTGGCCAGTGCTCCCTGTGCCAGCCAGGAGCTCAGCTGCAGCAGGAGTCACTGGAGAGGGAGGGCTGGCATGGAAAGGCTGGCACTGAGCTGTGCCCTGGGTGTGTCTGTGGGGCACAAAGGGACTCCATGCTGCAACTCACAGGCTCCGGTGTCTTTCTCTCTCTTTCCTCCCAGTAACGCTGTGGAGTTTTGGGAACTGATTTTCTCCCAGCCCTTGGCTTCTCCTTCTTAACGTTTCCAAACTTTCTTCACTATTGCTTTGCAAGAGCCTGGGAGGCTCCTGCTGAGGGGGCACAGCAGCACCAAGGGCAGCTGGGGATGGATGGGCAGCACAGCCCAGGGCCCATCCCAGGGCGGGTGCCCAAGGACACCAGCAATAACAGCCCCATAACAGAGAGGAGGAGCACAGGGAGCTGTGGGTAACACCCCAAAGTCAGGGAGAGAATGGGGACAGGCTGTGGTTGTTCTGCCCTGGAGCTCTGCAGTCACCATCAGTGCTCGTGCTGGCTGCACCCAAACCTAAAGATGACCTAAAGAGGCATCTCTGGGTAGTGCAGGGAGCTGGAACTCTTGATCTCCCCACCAGAGCCCACCAGCCTCACCTGCTTAGGCACAGGGGGCAAATGAGTCTTGGGACAGAACTGAGGCTCCTCAGCTGCCACAGAGCTCTGTCAGCAGGACAGCTGCACGAGCTGCTCCCCAACACACGGCTGCCTGCTTGAGAGGGCTCCAAATAAATAAATAAAGCCACCGCCTCATTAGCATGCAAATGCATTCAAGCCCCATTTCAATTTGAATTCTATGCATACGATCAGAGTGCAAGATGCAAATTATACAAATGCACCCATAGGAAGAAACAAGCAGGAACTCTGCACAAAGGGATTAGGGCCAGGCTACTTCCCTCAGAAGATTCCAGCGCTGGGGGGGCTCTTGTTGGGGAGGATCCTTTAATGGGCACCAGTCACGCTGCACTGAGCTTTGGTACAAACACTTGGAAAAGCATCCTGACCCCAAGCACTTGGAAAAGCATCCTGACCCCAGCTCTGGAGCAATGGCTGGAAAGTGGCTCAGGGAGAGGAGGGGAGGACAGACAGACACCAACAGGGGCTGTAGTCTCTGCACTCATAGCCAAGAGTTTCCCCAAGGGATCAGCATCCATTTAGATTGGCCTGAGAGAGCAAAGGTGTCCCCAGCGCTCCTCAGCAGCCCCCAAAAGGCAGCATTAGCCAGGCCCACCCACCAAGCCAGGGAAATGGGTCAGGACAGCCAGAAAGGGGCAGCAAGGGGCGTCTCAAGCAGCAGAGACCATCAGGAAGGGGTCACCACCACTGTCCCCATCTCAGTGACAAGGGAGGTGATGCTCCCCCAGTCTACCCCACCTCTCCTTCCCATGGAGATTTGGCTGGGAAGGCTCTGCAAGGTGTGGGAGGAAAGACAGAAGCGCAGCTTCTGCAGACCAAGATCAGCTCAAGAGACCCCCAGTGAAGCTGATTTTAGCTGAGTAAGGCTGAGCTCTGCTCCAGCCCAAGCCCCAGGCCCTTTGTCCAGGTGGTGGTGTGGGAGATCCTGCCCCCAGGGACACTCCAAGCCCAGGCAGAGCAGATGGGAAGCTGTGCATGTTCATCTCTCCCTCCTACGTGTGTGAAATTCTCAACCCACCATTATCGTATTACATTTTCATTTTAAAGTAAATATCTGTTTTCAATTAGTACTTACCGTGAGGGGCATGCATCACTGAGAACACTTATTTCTCTTCCTTTCATTATTAGATTAGGAGTCGCTCAAGTTTAACCACATTTAGCAGCAGCAGACACCCAACTGCTCTGCAGACACTAATCCTCTTCCCATCTCCACCCCCACCAAGGTCCCAATCCAGCTGCTGCAGCCTCCCTGCCAAGGCTCCAAACCAAGGTGTGGCACGAGCCTGGTGCAGCCCTGGCCAACCTTCTTGAGCCCATCCACCAACTCCCTGCACATCCTCCCTCCAGGCTGTTACATTTCACATTTTCATTGCTTTTCCTTCATGTCACAAAGTCTGACCCTCTGGCCATGTCATCTGAGTAGCAACAAGGGCCACATGGGGTTACAAGAAGTGAATAAAACCTGGAACAGAGCTGCCTCAAACCTCACAAATACAACCAGAAGCACGGGGAGGATCAACCAGGTGGTGCTCCACCTGCTTATTGAGTCCTGGGTTAGCACTTGGCTACCCAATATCCTTCCCAAATCTCTCACTCCTCATTTTCCCCAGGGAGGAAAGCCTTTCCTCCCAGTGAGATCACCCAGTATTCTTCCCACTCCTGATATTTCCCCAGTAAGGAAAGCCCTTCCTCCCAGCGGGAATCACCCAATATCCTTCCCAAGTCTCCCATTCCTTATCCGTCCCCAGAGAGCAAAGTTCTTCCTCCCAATGGGATCACCCAAAATTCTTCCCATTCCTGATATTTCCCCAGTAAGGAAAGCCCTTCCTCCCAGCATGATCACCCAACAGCTTTCTCAAGTCTCCCACTCCTGATCCTTCCACAGGGAGGAAAGCCTTTCCTCCCAGTAGGATCACCCAGCATTCTTTCCCAGTCTCCACTCTTCATCTTGGCCAGTAAGGAAAGCCCTTCCTCCCAGCAGGATCACCCACTATCCTTCCCAAGTTTCCCACTCCTGATCCTTCCCCAGTAAGGAAAGCCCTTCCTCCCACTATGATCACCCAACAGCCTTCCCAAGTCTCCCACTCCTCATTTTCCCCAATAAGGAAAGCCTTTCCTCCCAGTAGGATCACCCAGCGTTCTTTCCAAGTCTCCCACTGCTGATCCTTCCCCAGTAAGGAAAGCCCTTCCTCCCAATGGGATCACCCAGTATCCTTCCCAGGTTTCCATTCCAGATCCTTCCCCAGGGAGCAAAGCCCTTCCTGCAGTGAGCTCATCCCAAGATCTCCCTGTTCAGCCCTGGGTGAGAGCACTTTAAGGATAATAGTACTATTATACCTTGCTCATTATGCCTCGTTTTTATTACCTGGCCTCATTAAGTTAAGAAGCCTCTGTAATTTAACTGCATCTCTTGGTCCCCGCACGGGGGCTCCAGCTGTGCCTGTCGTCAATCACTTTATTAAAAACACAGGACAAAAATTACAATTATCCCCATTACTGCCCATCAATCTCTTCAATTGCCTCTTAGGTCCTTTCTTTACCTGCTCAATGCACCAGTGCCAGACTGATATCATTGGCACCCTCAGAGTCTTTCCATATTTCCAATAATTAGGGGCTGGTTTTAAGGTGCTTTCAGAGCTGTGCAAGTGAGGCAGATGCTGGCACACGATGGCCTCGTGGTGCAGAGCAGAACAGGCAATAAAAGCACGCAAGCAGACCAAGAGAAATAAACTGTGTTAGACAATAAAACCTAATTTTATCAAACCCAACACAAGATGCTTTACAGACACACAGATCAGATTAACACTGGTTTAGAATTCAATATCCTGTGACAAATTGGGATGTTCAGAGAGCCACCACGGTGGCTCACTGGCCAGGCCAAAGGCAAGAAGAGACCTGAAATCCATTTCCAAGTCCCAGAAAAAAACCAGCAATCAGCAGACAAATGATTTTTACAACAGTTTCCCCTTCACCCACCACAGGGATACTCAACATCCTTTGTGCAAAAAACCCTTCCTACACTCCATGTTAAAATTTCAGATATCAAAACGTGGTATTTTGCCAAGTCTACTTCCAAGTCTCCAATCCCTAACTCTTGGATGTTTCGTGCTCTACAAGTTTCAAAAGTTCAACTTTTCTTCCTGATTTTGAACAAGATGCTCCCACTGGGACAACAACTCCGATCTGCTCGAGTCAGCAGAAACTTGCAGGGGTTAAAGCACTGCACGGATTTCTGTCTATCCTTGGGATAAAGCCAAACCACGGGGAGAAACCTCCCTGCTGCAGGGAAAAATCAGAGTGCTGGATGAAAGGTTTGCTCCAACCTCCCCTGCAAAGACATCACCAAGGCATGTCAACCCCTTGGCACTTGCTCGTGGTGCTTTTCCTTGAGATGTTTCACTCTTCCCCACCACCCCTACTCCTCCCCAGGGAAAATCAGCCTTTCTTTAGCACTTCCCCTCCTGATTTGCTTCCAGCACAGAGAGAGTGAAAAGAGGCAGTTTGGGGAGGCCAGAGGAAGCTGCACAGAGGTGCTGCCCAGGTGTGGCAGACACCAGGAGGGGAGGAGGGTGAGGGTGGCAGCTCTTTGAGGCACAGCATCCTTAGGAGCAGGTCAGCAGGGAACTGTGGCAATGTGAACAGCCTGGAAAGCTCTGGCTCTGCCTTTCCAGCCAGCCCTCTTGATGAGAGAGAGCTTTCAGGATTTCAAAGGGCGCCGTGTTCCCCGGTTTATCACAAGTGTCTATCTTAAACCAACATTATCATTTTAAGCATGACCGGAGCAAGAGGAATCTTCAGCAGGCGCCGCTGCCTCGGGAGAGAGACACAGAGACAGAAAAGACCCCTCAGACTCACAACCCCGTGCAGACCCTGACACAGGCAGCCCCAGAGCTGTGCTGCTGCCATCAGCGCAGATCTGTCAGCAGGGACATGTACACTGCTCCAGGCTTGACAGAAAAGACATTTCTGCTCTGCCATGAAATCCCTCCTGCTGCCCTTTCCAGAGTGCTACAGCTCCACTTTGGTGCCACCCCAGTGGAGGGGAACGGATGTTTTCCAAGGGGTGGCAGGTGACAGAGACGGGCACCTCCTCCCAAAATGCTCCCTACAGCCACTGCCAGGCCAAACACACCTGGCAGGGAGGGAGAGAGCAGCCCTGGGGTGACACCCACCCCGACACCCAAACCAGGAGCACACAGCCTGTGTGTACCAAAAATGCCCAGAAAACCTTCCCCCTCACCAAGGCAAGAGCAGATGATCATGGCCAGGATGTGGGGCTGGACTGGGACAGCTTTAGAGGCTGAGCTGGGCTGCAGAGGTTGTCCAAGCTGCACGTAGAACAGGGTTTGGATGCTGGGGTGGGTGAACAGGGTGAACATAGAACAGGGTTTAGGCACATAAAGGCTGAGGGACAGCAGGACCGAAGATGTTCCCCTGGTCCCTGGTGGGGAAGCTCCTGAGCAGCCCAAACCAGCAGTGTTGTCTCCCGGGTACAGAGAGAATACCTGGCAATTCCTATTACTAGAAGGGCAAATAAAGGAAATCACAAGAAATCTACTATCAGTAAGTCAAGCTTCAGCTCAGACAGAAAGAGTTAATTTACAGCCACTCCAAGCTTTGATATCTTAAACCTTTTCAGTGTCTGGACAAGATGAGGAATAAGCACAGACAGTGTCAGACTCTGTGATCGGGAGGACAAAACGCTGCAAACAGCTGTGCCTAATTTTAGCATCTGTTGGTTCTGTTTCTCAGGCACTTGTGGAGGATGGGGGGTGGCCCCGTCACTCCTGGCTTATTAAAGACACAGCCAGAAGGAAAAGAGGCGAGTGTTGAATCACACTCCGGGGATTAGCTCAGGGGAGGGAGCGAGAATGGACCAGGAGCAGCAGCCATTCCCTGCTGCAGGGTATCCCACAGGATCCACAGAGGGGTGGAGCTGCTCATGGAGGGGAGAGACCCCTTGGGTGCATTTATTGCTTTGGGGGGGCTCAGAGTTGGGTCAGACAGCCCCAAGTCCCCTCCTGTGACTATTCACAGGGGTCCAAGGATGAGGGAAGGGACAAGGATCTGACTCCATGTTTCAGAAGGCTTGATTTATTATTTTATGATACATATTATATTAAAACTATACTAAAAGAATAGAAGAAAGGATTTCATCAGAAGGTTAGCTAAGAATAGAAAAAGAAGGAATGATAACAAAGGTTTGTGGTTCAGACAGAGAGTCCAAGCCAGCTGACTGTGATTGGCCATTAATTAGAAACAACCACATGAGACCAATCCCAGATGCACCTGTTGCATTCCACAGCAGCAGATAACCATTGTTTACATTTTGTTCTTGAGGTCTCTCAGCTTCTCAGGAGGAAAAAGCCTAAGGAAAGGATTTTTCGTTAAAGATGTCTGTGACACCCTCCCATCCCCTGGCCCTTCCCCTGCAGAGCAGTCCACGGCTCTCACACACGGTGTGCTCCAGGCAGGGTCACCTCAAGTGTCCAACCCCGCACTGGGGTGGCACCTTCAGAGGGTCCCAGCTCTCCTCCCAGCCCAGCACCCAAACACCCTCTCCAATCCGAGGGACTGGCCGTAGCTGCGGAGCTCCAGGCCAGGCTCGGTGCCCTCAGCACCCCCGGAGCCCCGCGGTCACCTTGTCCCTTTGCGAGGAGGTGACACGGGCAGGTGCGAGCGGAGCGCTCGGCTCCTCCATGCGAGCGCAGCTACTGCCACCGCCAGGCTGAACGGCAACACTGAGGGTGAGACCTGCCAGGTGACCGGGACCGGGGACACAACACTCGGGCATTCCCTCCAGGTGACCTGTTCGGGGCCGCAATACTCGGGTATTCCAGCCAGGTGACCAGGACCGGGCCACAACACTCGGGCATTCCCTCCAGGTGACCTGGATCGGGCCACAACACTCAGATATTCCCTCCAGGTGAGTGGGTTTGGGGCCAGGACACTCGGGCATTCCCGCCAGGTGACCTGGATCGGGGACACAACACTCGAGCATTCCCTCCAGGTGACCTGGATCGGGCCACAACACTCAGATATTTCCTCCAGGTGAGTGGGTTTGGGGCCAGGACACTCGGGCATTCCCTCCAGGTGACCTGGATCGGGCCACAACACTCGGGCATTCCCTCCAGGTGACCTGGATCGGGCCACAACACTCAGATATTCCCTCCAGGTGAGTGGGTTTGGGGCCAGGACACTCGGGCATTCCCTCCAGGTGACCTGGATCGGGGACACAGCACTCGGGCATTCCCTCCAGGTGACCTGGATCGGGGACACAGCACTGGAGCATTCCCTCCCCGTGCACCCCCGGCTCTCCAGGACATCCCCATGTCCTGCCCTGCTCCTCCAGCGCTGGAACCGCGCAGGTGAGGAGGCGAAAATCCTCGGGAAAGCTGTGGTTGGGATCACCTGGAACCGGCACTAAACACACACACCATGGGGAATGAGTGCTCGCAGGGCAGAGACAGCCACAGACATCAGAGGAGCTGATAAGGCTCATGTGAGTGATAACGATTTTGTCTCCGGTTATTTTTGTGCAGCTGGGAACAAGTGGCTGCAGTCAGCGCCTTGCCAGCTGGGGAGAGAGCAGCGGTTCTGCATGGTTGGGATGGAAGCACGGCCAGCTCAGCCCCCACCACGCTCACTGGGTTTGCTCCTCGCTGGCAGAACTTGAGACAGCACCGAGTGACACCTCGGGGTGACAGGTGAAGATGCAAAGTGAGGAGTGGAGAAGAGCAGGGTTTTCCTGCAGACACAGCTTGAGGGAAAGATTCAAGCCTTGGCTGCCTCAGCAACATCTCCATGTGCTGGCTGGATTTAAATCTCTTTAGAGAAGCCAGAGTCCTTTTCCTGTTGGGCAGAGAGAAACTCCCACCCAACACCTGAAGACAGAGCAGCCAGAGGTGACCATCTCCCTGAAGGCCCCACAGTGCTGCCAGCATGGACCAGTGCCACCCTTTCCTCATCTCTGTGGCTCTGGGAAGCCTTGAGCTGGAGCTGAATCAGGGCTCGCAGTTTGTCACACAGCAGTGACAGCTGAGCCTTATCCTTGGCCTCACCAGCTGCAGCCAACAACTCCAAGTTAGCACTGGGAAAGGCAGAGACAGATCCAGCCGAGCACTGGGCAGATCTGCAGGAGTAGCCTGCTCCTCCTGGGCCAGCAGCCTCACCAGACCCAGCCAATATTGGCCAAACCACATTTTCATCTTTGGTTTGCAGCCAGCACCAAAGAATGAGCAGGCCTGGTTGTCCAGAAGGAAGCTCCATGCATCTCTTTGCACTCCACACCACAGAATCAGAAGGGTGAATGCATCTCATTCCATCCCATGGCCAGGAGTGACATTCACAATCCCAGGCTGCTCAGGTTCCCATCCACCCTGGCACTCCCAGGGCACATCTCCTCTGTGCCAGAGTCTCACCACTCCCATAGAAAGGATTCCTTCCCATCATCTAAGGAGCTCCTGCACCTGTCTCCACATCCCCTCCTGACCCAGGGGCTTCAGATCCATCCAAAGCAGCTCCTTCCATCCCACTTTTTCCAGAGACTCTCCAAATCCCTGCTGCTGTTCCTGCCGTGCTGGCCATTATGCAAGTTCGGCTGTCTTAACTCGCTGCTGAGCATACAAGTGGGGCTGACATTTATTTAATCCTCATAGTAATGTTGACTGTGTACTTACTGAAACACCTCATGCTTATGGAAGACATTTGTTTCCAAGCAGCTTATGCTAAATTGCAGTGATATAAAGGAAACACTTATCCAATATTGACATTCACTGACTGGCAGCAGACTGCTTGAATACTCATTTATGCTGGGGTGGGAGGGGGACGGGACAACAGGACCTGAGAGGGAATCAGGCCTTTCCTTTCTGACCTTTTAACGAGTTAGGTGATGTAAGGTTAATGATAAGCTGCCCAAAATGCAAGGTGGGACTCCAAACCCTGTGGCTGCTTCCACTGACTTATATTGCATGCTTATACGGGGCCCACAGCACAAAGATTGATCCCTCATCCATGGGGAAGTTTGAGGAGCTCATCCCTTCCACCATCAGAATCAGGAGGATCGAGGAGTCCATCCCTTCCACCATCGGAATCAGGCCTTTCCTTTCTGACCTTTTAACGAGTTAGGTGATATAAAGTTAATGACAACCTGCCCAAAATACAAGGTGGGACTCCAAACCCTGTAGCTTCTTCCACTCACATATATTCCATGCTTACATAGGCCCACAGCACAAAGATTGATCCTCATCCATGGAGGAGTTTGAGGAGCCAATCCCTTCCACCATTGGTGCATATTTCATAATTAGCAGGGCTCATCTCACCTGCAGGGCATATCCTGCTGGGCACAACTCCTCAGAAAAACCACATTATTGAACATTTTCTCTGTTATTTCCCCTCCCACTGCGTTGGGGTTGCTCACCCAGAAGACTCCTAAAACATTCAGGAGGTGCTGAACATCCTCCCAGCCCCGGCCCAGCCAGGCAGGGCATTCACCACTGCCTTTGCCTCATATTGAGCATGACAGCCCCAGAGCCCAGAACATAAATCCAGCAGCCCTGAGGAGGTGAATTAGCCACCACACGACCACACACATGTGAAAACTTCGAGGCAATTCCACCCAACGCAAAGTAATTGCAAACAAAAGACAGCATCTATTATCCGAGTTGAAAGTCTGACCGTGCCTGCATCAATGGTTAATGAGCAGCAGTTATGGCAAAGCCCTCAAAAACCAATTACATCCTGCTCCACCCCAAATGCAGCAGACCAAGAGCTGCTGTAGCTTTTGTTGCGAGTGGGGGAGTTGAATGAACACATTAAGACAAGATCTTATCCCCAAGTTAGCATCTGAATTTAACAATGTGAGTGTTCCACCTCCCACTTCCCCAGCATGTGACACTACCCGAGGCAGGACGCCCAGAGCCCATCGCTCACAGGCACTAAAAGCACATTTAGATTTAAGCTGTTTAATGCAAGTCGGTAAAAAGAAGAGCCATGTAACAGCCAAGTGACCTCCAGCTCCTTTGCTCCACTTTGGAGGCTGCTGCTGCCACCAGGGAAAGGCAAACACTCGAGTGTGGGTCTTGCCAGCCAGGCAATGAATAAACAGGCTGGGCTACACTCAAAGGGCATATTGAACCAGGACATCTGTAAGGCCACCGTTTCCAAGACCAAATCCCAGCATTTTCTCTGTCCTACCACAAGGCACAATTCAGAAATGGATACTTTCCTCTTCCCCCTTGAGCAGTCTGGAGTACAGACGTGCCATGAGGTGCAGTGGAGGAATGGAAACCCCCGAGATCTGAGCAGCACCAGGATCCTGCTGCTCAGCCTTTGCCTGGAAGGATGAGCACAGCTTTTAAACTTTATTTCTTCCCAGCCAGGAAACCCTGCACATCTCCTGGCACGTTTGAAATGAGTACTGGGTTCCCACATCCCTGCAAAAGCCAGGCCATGTGCCAGCCCTGAAGGCAGGGCAGACCGCCTCAAAAACTCACAGCTCCACCAAAGGCCTTAAATCTCAGCAAATAAGAGACTGATTTACAACCAATTTGTTTCACTACCTATTGATTTATACAATAAGCCTGTACATGGTCACTGTGGCTCTGTCGCTCTCTTTGGCCAGAGGTGGCTCTCAATGAAGCCAAAGGAAAGACTCGTATTGCTCCTGAGCAGAAGATAAATTAGGGCCTTCAGCAATTGTTGGTATAAATTTGCTGGGTTTTAAAGAAAATAAATAAATAAATAGAAGCTGTTTAATCCTACTGGAAAGATTCTGGAAGTGATGTAAAGCCAATTCTCCAGCAGCATTTCCATAAAGCCCCCTGCACCCAGCACTGTACAAACTCGCAAAGCCGATCATTAAATCAGAGCTTTGGAGCAGCCACACTCTCCATCACAGGCTGCTCACAGGAAGAAAACAGTTTATTCAAAGCCCTTGATCCTCAGCCAGCTCACAACCTAAGGGGCACATTGGCCTCTCCCCCCTTTATTTACAGCTACAAAAGAAAGAAGAGCACGGAGCTTTTTTATCCTGACGTTTGCAGTCCGACTACAGAGCGGCTGGAGCCGGTGACACGCGGTGCTGGGAACCTGTCAGGGATTTCTAGGCACGTTCAGACTCCAGTTGGTGTCCCCTAAACCAACAGGAAAGCACAGAAATAATCGACATCAGCCCGAGATGTGCTGTGCATAAACTGCCTGGGCACCTCTGCTTAACCTTGGCAGGGGGAGGCTGGTGGGGACGTGGTGTTAGCTCTGAGGAGGAACATCTGAGGAGGAACATCTGCCCAGCTCCCCTCCCTCTGGCACAGGGCACCTGAGCAAAACCCCAGCTCCTGCCTCCTGTGCTTTTCTGAGAGCTGAAACCTTGCAAGAAAAGCTGATTTGAGCAAAGTCATCAGTGGTCCTCACGTGGCTCTCACTGCAGGAGGTGCAGATGGGAGATGGGAAACCTAAATTGTGTTAAAGCAGGTGTTGGGTGAGGCAATTCTGCCCCATTCCTTTGGGACAGCGCAGACTGGACCACACCAGTTTTATCTTGAGGCGTATTTCAGTTTCTTTCCCACGCAGCCCAGTTGGGAATGCATTGCCCCAGCCAAGCCTGCACCTTTCCACCAGCAGCACCTCACAAAGCACTTTCCAAACCACCTCTGCTTTCTGCTCAGCCATTTCCAGTTCACAGAACCACAGAATAACCTGGGGTGTGACCTCTTGGGCTTCAGGAGCTCTTCCTCACCATCATTTTTATATCTCACTGGGTGCTTCCACTCCTGGTACTTCCTGAACAGCTCCCAGTGCTGACAGTGCCCTGCTGGCCTTAGGGAACAGCCCAACACACTCCTGGCAAAGCTGCCCTGCTCCCCACATGGCAGGAGGAATAAACATGGAACAGGGACCACAGTTACAGATTTCCAAGCTTTTCACTGACAGATTCATGGTTGTGAGACACTGAAACCCCCCAAGTGCCCCAGCTCTTGCACACACACACTCCCAGCACCCCAAACCTTGTCCATCGCCCACTAACCGCCCCCAAGATGTGAAAATCCTCATCTCTTGCTCCTAATCAGTGTTGGTGGGTGGAATTGGCCTGGTTTCTCTCATCAGCATAATTTCACCCTTCTCCACCTGGGGGCTGCTGCTGAGCCAGTGGGAAGTTGAGCCACTGCTGCTGCTAACGGGCCCCTCTGACAGAAGATTGTAAAGCATTTGCTTCCAGGGAGGAACCAAGTGAACTGTGAAGGAGAAAAACATACCCTGCAACACCCAGAGAACTCGGTATTCATCACCCCGAGGGAAAGCAAACATGCCTTTGGAAAGAGAGCCCTAGACAGGCAGAAATCTTCCCATCCAAGGTAAATTTAAGATGCTGCCAAATCCACCTCGTACAGGTCAGTGAGAGGAGGGGGTGGCTGTAGGTGCATCTTCAGTGCTGCTCTCCCCACAGCCCCAGCTCCCACACTGAGACACCTTCCCCAGTTGTCTCCAGCCTCCCCCAGTTGTTTCCAGCCTCCCCCAGTTTGGCTGGCACTGCAGCAGGGGAGGGATGGGTGAGTTATTCCCCAGGCAGGCAGATCCATGGCGGCAGCAGTTCCTTCCCACAAAGGGTCCCACACATCCCATCTCCACAGGAGGCCACTGGTGCTGGGACTTTCTCTCCCTCCCACCAAAGCCTGGCCCTGGCAGCCTGGAGGGGGTGGAAGAGTGAGTGGTACCAGGGCAAACCCACCCTGGAGCACTGACCCACCAACTCAGAAAGAGCCAGCACAGGCTGCTTCACATAATTTGCAAGGGACAAAGACAAGATGCTCCAGGGAAGACAATTTGTTCTGCTCAGGTCCCCTGGAGCAGTGAGCTGTGAGACAGATCCTCCTCCCTCCCAGGCTGAGCCATGCCCAGGTGCAGCACAGCCCCAGACAGGAGCAAAGAGCAGCTTCTCCTCCTGCCAGCTGCACTGGAAGCCCAAATTCCAGCCTGCACGGGCTGCAGGAACAGCAGGATGCCAGGATATCACCAGGCTGCCCATGAAATACAAACCCAAGGGCACAGGTGTACAAATCCCGTAATGGAAAATGTCCTTTTGGGGAGGTTTGGGATAAGGAGAGTTTTTGTTAAGTACTGTCCAGACCAGACATCCCAAGTGAGGTTTTCAGCACAGGTGATCCTTCCAGCCTTGCTGCCCTTGGCTTGGGGGATTTAATGATGGCAAATCCCTTCAAGCCACTTTGACAAGAAAACACAGCCCTGCCTGCACCTTGCCCACAAAAAGGAGCTCCTGAAACTCCTGAAGGGCAGAGCCAAGTGATTTAGGTTGTCCCTTGAAGTGAGTTTTGGACCACCAGCTCCGCCTGGGCAAGGCAGGGCAGAGCCAAGTGATTTTAGCTGTCCCTTGAAATGAGTTTTGGACCACCAGCACCTCCCGGGCAAGGCAGGGCTGCCCTGTGGGTACCCACACAGCATGCCATCCCCCCTGAAACAGTTAAATGGGGTGTCCCATCCCCACACCTTAGGGACACCTTTGTCACAGCCAGCCAGTGCCACCACATCTGGACACTGCTTGAGGGGAGGCAAACACAACACCTGCTGGAAAATCAGCTTCAGCACCTGCACCCAGGCCTTTCCTGCCCCTCAGCACCGTGTGGCTGCAGGAATCCCATGCATTAAATCCTCTTAGGGATCCCCTGCATGGTTTCACCCCACGGGAAGAGCCATGGCGCTGCCGACGGCGCCTTTGTCGCGCATGGAGAGCGGCAACTCCACAGAAACACTCCTGGCTCATCCTGTGGGAGAAACCAGCGGAGAAAACGCTCTGCAAGGCACTCTCTGTGCCTCCTAACCCGGCGTGAATAAGCAGGTACCACGATCCTGCAGGAGACGAACCAGCTGAGCTCAGGCAGCAGAGCCGAGGAGCTGCCGTGGCTTCCCAGCGCCAGCGCTATTAAAAAGTGCATTAACCCACATTAAAATCATGGCTACAAAAGGAAGGAGCGGGGGGAGAACCCAACAAATCCCGGCTGGATCCTGCTCACAAACTTCTCCAGCTCCGCTAGCAAAGTGCCATTTGACCTGCAGGGACTGATGGGGTCCGTGTGAGCAGGGAGGGATGCAGGGAGGCCGGAGCAGCTCCCAGATCGCTGCCGTGCCCGGCTCCGCGCTGCCCTGCTGTACCAGGAGAGTTCAGATTTGTTCAGCCAGAAACCCACACGGAGGACACAGTGGGTTTCTTTTGTGCAGCAGCAAAGGCAAATGCAAACACAGCTTTCTCCCCGAAGGAATATTAGTACAAGCAGAGAGTGAGGGGAAGAGAAAAGGGGAAGGGAGGACAGTGTAGGAGCCCAGCATCACATCCGAGCCCAGGAAAAGAGGAGGGAAGGATAACCAGGAGCACAGACACCACAAACAAGGCATCCCTGCTCGGGGAATAGGGTGAAACCCAGCGTGTGGTGGGGGATGTTCAGCACTGATGTCTGGCTGAGCAAAAAACCAGCTGCCCGTGGAGAAGCACTACTCTCTCCAAAAGTTTTATCCTTCATTTAATCAACAGATGGACTGGCTGCGTGGGTTTGGGGTTTTTTTATCCCTTTTTCTTTTTTTTCCCAAGCATCCCCAAGCCGTACCCTCACAAAAGCTGGCGTGGGGGCCACGGCGGCGTGACACAGATGGGATTTGACACCGGCGTTGGGGGGGATGAGCAGCACAGAGGCGAAGCCGGGGTCTGGCTGCAGCTCAGCGTTCTCCACAGGTGACAGATAGTCCAGGGAGCAGGCACACAGCAGCGTGCCAGATACAGCTTCCCAAAACGCACCCCCTTCACAAATCCTTCTTTTTAAATTTTTTTTTAAATGTTATTTTTTTGCGTGGGAATGAAGCAGGTTGTAAAGTTGCGGGGTGAATTCCTGCGATGCCCATGCTGCTGCCCGCGCCGTGGGGAGGTGGCCTTGGGGCTGTGACACCCCCGCGGGGTGCCCACCTCCCCCGGGCTGTCCGCATTGGAACAACTCTCTGTCCTTACACCCCCCGGCACAAATCGCTGCCCAGCCCGGCTGCACAGCCGCAGGCTCCGGTCCCCGGGCTGGAGCCGCTGCCGCCAGCCCGAGCGGCTCCTCCGCCGCACCGAAACTGAGCATCCATCGCCCTCCTGCACCAGGGGAAGCACCGGGCGGCGATGGGGGCCAGGGGGGGCTGTTACTCAGCCGAGCCGTGTTTACACACACAAACACGATCCGATTTACCGAGCTGGAACAGAAAGCACTCATTTGCATACTAAAGATTTTTCGCTTATTTTTAAAGGAAAGCACGGTAAGCCGCCTCGGCGGGGATGCAGGAGGGGAACAACTCTGCAATCCTCCCTCTCTCTCTCCCCCGCACCTTCTCCCCCACAGCAGCCCCCGCACCCCACCCCGAGCCGGGGAGCCCCCCGGGGTCCGCCCCGCTCGCAAAGTGCGGGGTCCTACCGTGGCTGAGCAGGAGGCAGCCGAGCAGCAGCAGGAGCAGGTCAGCCTGGAGAGCGCTCATTCCTCAGGGTGGGCTCGGGCTCGGGCTCCGCTGCCGCTGCCGGCGGGGGCTTCAGGCCGCCGCCCGCCGGCTCCGCTCCATCGCCGCCCCCCCAGCTCCTCCCTCCCCCGGCAGCGCTGCCTTCACTGGCGGAGCCTCGGCGGCGCAGCCCGGCTTTTGGAGCGGGGGGGGAAGGGAGGGGAGGGAGGGAGCCCAAGTGCCGGGGAAAGGGGGAGTAACTTGCGCGCAGCGGGGAGGAACGAGCGCGCATGGCCCCCTCCCCAGAGCGCCGCGCACCCGCGGGGTGAGGGCGCGCTGGGGATGCTCCTGCCTCAGGTGATGCTCCTGCCTCAGGTGATGCTCGCCCCCCTCCCGGAGCTGCCGCCGCCCCAACGGGGCACCCAAAGCAGGAGCGCGAACACCTGCCCGCCCCAGCTCAATTTGAGGTGTGGGGGATTGGTGCCCATCAGTCACGGCAGCCCTGCACCCCTCTGTGCCTTCCCGAGGGGCACCCAAAGCCTCCCACTGAAATACAGGATGCTCCCAAAAATACTCCCAAAATCCCGGGAAAAGAGAGGGGGAAATAATGTATGTACATCAATAATATGTGTATGTCAATAATATGTGTATGTCATCATCCCCCCCGGAGATAAATTATATCCACAAGTGCAGAGGGAGCTGGAGATGGGGGGGACTCCTCTGTGAGACCCCCAGAGCTGCACCCTCATTTCCTTCAGGAGGAGAGTAGCAGCTCCTCACATATCCACAAAAACATACATTGGAGCTGGAATTGAAAAATAAGAATGCCCCTCCTACAGTCTGTGCCTTCCTGGGGGGGCACCCAGAGCCTCATCCTGAAATACATGGGAATACTCCCAAAAATACTCCCCAAATCCCAGGAAAAGAGAGGGGGAAATAACGTGTGTATGTCAATAATGTGTGTACAATGTTGTGTCCACCCCCTTGGAGATAAATTATATCCAACAACCTTCCAAAAGTCCAGAGGGAGCTGGAAATGGGGACGGGGAGTCCTCTGGAAGACCACCCAGAGCTGCACCCTCATTTCCTCCAGGAGGAAAGCAGCAGCTCCTCACACCTCCCTAAAAACATACATTAGAGCTGGGAATGAAAAATAAAAATACACCTCCCCACCCAATAAAGTTTTGCTTGTAAGGAGGGGACCCTGTGCAAGCACTTCCTGCTGTCATTTGGCAGGACTGGGGCAAGAGACAAAAGGGCCTTTTCTCTCCTTTAATCACCATTTTTATCCTTCTGGGGTTTTTTTTAACCTTCTTTATTTTCATTTTCACCCAGCAGGAGTTTGGGGGCAGAGCAGAGGTGCCCAAAAATCGAACCCAGCCAATGAAATCCTTGCTTACCACTACACTTCATATGCCTACTGATGCCAGAGCCTCCCTCATCACCAGTCTGAGGGGCATGTGGGGATGGCTGAGGCAATTATTAAACCAAAATGAGAAAGTAATTACAGCCGTGGACTCTAATTACTGCAAGGTGAGTTTGAAAAAAAGGCAACACAGCTCTTCCTGCTCTTCTGGGGCTTCCTGCTTACCTTGGTGGGACCATGGCTAAACCATGGTCAAACCACGGCTACCAGTCCTGGGCTGGCTAAAAAAGGATAACTTTCTAAAATCCACTTGTGCTAACAAGCTAAACTGGTGCCAGGTGGTTAAACCTGGCTTAGGAGCAGCGTGGAGCTGAGTTTTATTGATTGAAACACAAGCACCGCACGCAGGCTCTGCTCTCAGCGCAGGGGGAGTCACCCTGCAAATAAAGAGCTTTTATTATTATTTTTAGCCTGCATCCCTAAGGAAATCAAGCTTATTTGGGTTTGGCCACGTGTGCTGGTTTGCCCATCCCTGCCTGCTCGTGTTCCTGGGAGGAAGAGGAGCAGAAATGGGGCTGGCTGCTCAGAGCTGTCCAATTCCTGCATTTCTCCACTCCAAGGGATAGTGGCACTCCTGGAATGCATTTTGCACCAGGACATCACCTCCAGCCCCGGCAGGGATTCTGGCACTGGCCACAGCTGCAGTGGTGTCCCCGTGCCTGGCAGGTTACAGGTGGTGCATTTTTTGGTGTGTTTTTTTCTGGCAGCAGCACTGATTTAAATGTGCATGGAATAAATTGCTCAGCGCCTGATTTCAGTGGGAATTAGATTTCTAAATAATTCCAAGGCTCTCCCTGTTGTGTTTCAGTTTATTCTGCAAAATGTTGTTTGCTTGCAGACGAGGGGTACTAATGTATATTAAGGCTGCTACACAAGTCAGGCTTTCCTGTGAAGCTTCAAAACACCATTAACATTTGCATGGCAATTTCTTCTTTTCCTTTCACAAAAAATATTATTCCTTGCCTGCATCCAAAACAGCAGAATTTTTAACTTCCAGGAATCATGAATATTTTTCTCTTCTTTTTTTTTGTTCCTCCTTCTTTCTCCTTCCCAGTGAAAACATTTCAGCTGGAAAATTCTCATCATTGCAATACTGACCTTTGCAAAGGGCTTTAAATCCTTGAGTGGAAGTAGCAGGTAAGTGCGAAGTTTTATTAACTGATTACCTCTGTGGTTTCGACTACATTGGTAGTCAAATTTGATTTAGAGGACCAGGCATGTTAAAAAAAAAAAAAAAAAATCAGCTTTCTGACATAATTTTGGCTTGCTGCAGCCTGAGCAGCGTCCTGCAAGATCAGCTCCCCTCCACCTGATTCAGGAGAGCAAATCGAGTGCAAACTGATTATTAGCTGCTCCTCTCGGATATCTCATTTAAATCTGCTCTGTGTTGTGGAAGGAAATGAATCATTCCAATTAAAAAGCTGAGAAAATCAGGGAGCTGGGGGGAGCAGCCTTTGGGGAGGAATATTAAGCTGGTGCTGGCAGCTCTGCCCCAGTGCTGGGCCCAGGGTGCGTTCGCAGCTGCAAACCCCACGTGGGGTTGGTCCCTCTGCACCCCCTGCTCCCCACCTGGCTGTGCTGGGGCCGTGTCCACATCTCCCCATGGAATTTGGGGTCACACTCCTGCCCTGTGCTGTATCTAAAGGCAAAGGGCAATTCCAGAAGCTGGAAAGAGCAGGTGTTCAACCTCTCCCTTCCTCCTTTTATCCCCTTTATCAGTGGGGATAAAACAGGCAAATTCCTCTTTTCCCCCCCAGCCCTCCCCTATTTTTTATTTTTTTTATATTCCACATTGACAAGTGTAATAGATATGAAACACCACAACAATGAAAGCCCAGACTTTCTCGTGCCTTTGCCTCTCTTACTTCCAGGCTATTTACTGAGAAGTATTTACTGTGAAGTGGAAGAAACAAAATGTTCCGAAAATGCTGCAGCAAAATGGAGGGGGGAAAAAAAAAGAGAATAATACAAAACATGTAAGCAGCTTGATCAAAATGAAGCAATATTGACAGAAAATGGGGTTTTAAGCAGCAGGACAACAGCAACTCAGATGGATTTCATTCTTGTGGTATTACAATGCTAAGCCAAGCACCTGGAAGAGAGAGAGAGAGGAAAATAATCGCGTTTCCCTGGTTTAGAAAATCTTTTCCTTGTCATTTAAAAATACACATGACAAGTGAAAGCTCTGCAGAGTCCTGCTGGAAAAGCATGGAGCTGGGACTTGGAGCTTTTCCCTGCTCCTGTTTCAGAGGCTTAAAGCCTTCCCCGGCTTTAAGGAAACGCATCCCTCGTGCCTCAGTTTCCCCTCTGCAGAGCACCACTCCCCTTTGTCACCTGCTCACAGCACAAATGTTTCCAAGGTAGGCTGAGTCCTGACTGGAAAGCAAAAAAATGGGATAAAGGAATGGAGGAAGGTGCAGCTGTCCCTCCAAACAACAGGAGAGAGGCACAGCTCTTGTCCCACCCTGCAGGACCTCACTGCAGTTTTGGTGCTGAGAGGTCGTGGAGGTGCCAAGGATATCCCTGGGAAAGGCAGGTTGGGGTTTTTGGGGCTGTGCTTTTCCTACCAGCAAACAAGGGACATCAGGGCAGGAGGCTGATCTCCCAGGAGGTCACCCCATTGCTGAGATGCTCTTGGAGAGGGCAGAAAACAGGGAGAAAAAAGAAAACCTTTTCTCTTGGCCCCAGGTGGACACTGCTTTTCCCTGCAGGAGTAAAGGCAGCTGCCTCCCAAAATCCCCCAGTTCTGCTGCCCCTCATCCCAGGCCATGAGAGCAGTTTGAGTGTTCCAGCTCTGGGGCTGCCTCGCTTTCCAGAGCAACCCCAGCCAAACACGCCAGTCCCTTTCCACAGCTCCCCCGGATCCTCTTTGAAAACAGCCCAGGGAAGGCCAGGGAAGCAGATCAGGAGAGTCTGGGCTCTTTTCTCTCCTTGTCTCCTGCTGCTGCCATGTGGAGAGCTGCCAAGGCCCCTCAGCCTGTGACACTCCATAAAGATCTTGTGCAGCGGGCCTGGAGCAATGTGGGCAGCACAGGCAGGGCCTGGGAACAGCCAGGGGAGGGCAGCGAGAAGCTCTGAGGGTTAAAAACAAGAAAGAAAAGAGCTGTGATGGCATTTTGGGTTCGGGTGGGGAGAGCTTCCTGCGCCGCCCTGGCCCCCCCTTTGTCTGAGGGGAGCGGCTGTGGGCAAGGCTGGAGCTGGGATGGAACTGGGACCTTTCCCGCTCCATCACTGCTGTGAGTGATGCCCTGGGGCCTTTCCCTGCTCTCCAGCCTGAGCCTGCCCCGGAGCAGCTCAGTGATCCCCCTGGAGCACCCCTGGGTGCAGGGCCAGGCTGGGAATGAGGGGCTGGAGAGCAGCACCACAGGAAGGGACCTGGGAGCTCTGTGAGGGCAGGCTGGGCATGAGCCAGCAGTGCCCTGGCAGCACAAAGGCCACCATGCACTGGGGACATCAGCTGGGCCAGGGAGGGACTGTCCTGCTGTGCTGGGGCTGGGGCAGCCTCACCTCCTGTGCTGGGGGCAGGTGAGGCACCACAAAATGAATCAATCCACAGCTGCTGGAGAGTGTCCAAAGCAGGGACATGGAGGTGGGAAAGGATCTGGAGGGGCCCTGAGGAGCAGCTGAGGGCACTGGGATTGTGCAGCTGGAGCAGAGGAGATAAGGGCAGAGCTCAGGGGCTGCAGCTCCTCCCGAGGGCAGCTCTGATCTCTGCCCTGGGACAGGGACAGGAGCCGGGGCACGGCTGGGGCTGGGCCAGGGCAGGGCAGGCTGAGATCAGGGAAAGGTTCTGCCCCAGAGGGTGCTGGCACTGCCCAGGCTGCCCAGGGATGGGCACGGCCCCGAGGCTGCCAGAGCTCCAGGAGAGGTTGGAGATGCCCAGGGTGGGGTTGTTGGGGGGTCTGGGCAGGGATAGGGGCTGCACTGGATGATCCTGTGGGTCCCTCCAGCTCAGGATATTCCATGATCTGTGGATTCCTGCCATGCCTCCCACAGCCACCCTGCTCCTCTCACAGCCTGGGGCCATCCCAGCCGGGCTGGGGATCCCGAGGGATCAAAGGCACAGAGGTGGCCAAACCCCATCCCTGACAGGGTTCTTGATAGGCCCTTCCTAACTTCACCCAGATCAGTGCCCAGGCCATTCCCTGGAGGCTTTTTGGCTGCCTTTCATGCAGGTCTTTTAATGCAAAGTTATTTTAATGCTGTGCTTTGCATTCTGCTGCTTCCCCTCCCTGTCAGCGGCCGCTGCCAGGCAAGGTTAAAGCAGCTGAGCTGGACCTGCTGGGCTGTTGTGCACGGATGGGCTGGGTGTGCTGCTGGAAACTGGGATTTATGGGGCACTGCTGAGGAGGTGGTGGTGCAGAGGGATGGCTCTGGAACCCCAGGGTGAAGCCCCACAAGGTGTTTCCTGGGATAAGAGGGAATTGCCACTGTGCCACTACTCCTTGCTGTGAACAGGCACAGGGAGCACCAGGCAGCCTTCAGAATTCCCAGCTCCTGTTTCCCTGCCCAGTTGTGCCCAGATGTGCCTGGGGATTGTCTCAGTGTCCTGCTGGTGTTACAGGCGAACTGGGGCCAGATTTCACCCTCCACCTCCTGCCCCAGGGGGTTGGTGATGTTCAGATCTGGGCAGATTGTCCCAATCCACTGGAAAACTACTAAAACTCCGTGTTAGGCTCTGTTTGTAGTCTGAACATGACAGACACTGGACTGCCTTAGTGCCTGCTGAGAATTGCCGTCCGATCCTGGCGTTTTCCAGTCCCACGGAACTTTCCCAGCAGGGCAGGGGCGCTGAGGGAGGCGGGAGCTCCGCAGCTCCTCCGGTGGCTGCAGGAGGGGAGCTGGCAGCAGCAAAATGCAATGGCAACGATGTGCTGAGGCTGCTGGACACTGTCCTCATCACCAGCTATGCTTTTTAATATAATTTTTGGCGATTTTTCATCCTCCAGACTCACTCTGGCATGGACTTTTTCTTTGCTTTGCAGTGCATTAGAAAATTATGAACGAGCTGCAAAGGGTTAAAGGGAGCATTTGTATAAAAACAATGAATCCCATTTTTGCTTGATTGGCACTTTAATTAGGCCCGTGTCCTTTTGCTGCCACTGCAATCAGATTGGAGGAGAATGGGAAGCTTCCACACCGTTATATTTATCTCAAGATTACAAGATTTCCATTTTTTTTTTTCAATGCAAAAGGGAAAAAAAACAAGAAAAGAAAAAAAGAAAGGAAGAAAAAAAAAACCCTGCTACTTTATAAACGTGGCAAGGGAATGATATTATTTAGAGCTCGGTGAAAGTGTGGCTTCCTGATTGCAGCACAAGAATTAATCTTATTATGTTAACAAGGGATTGTTATGCTAAGGAGGAGAGGGAAGAAAAGTTCTGTCTCTCAAGTCTGCCAGGAACTGCGCAGGCTCCGGAGCCAGCCTTGAATTTAAGAGCTCCAGCGAGAAGGAGAGAGCCAAAAGTCCTTGTGGTTTTACAAGGCAATTTCCCTCGTTTTCCTCTCCCTGTGTTTAGGGGGAGGTTGTAATGCCCAGGAGTCTCCTGGGACTGCTCCAGATGATCTGGGCTGGTAAAGAATGGCTCAGGTGTGATCTGAAATCACCCCACAGAACCTGAGCCCAGCCTGGAATCCCAAAGGAGGCCACCCCAAATGGGGCCGAGCAGGGTTTTACACCCACAAGTCTGGGTGTGAAACAACAAAGACAATAAAAGACAACTCTGAGCCCATCACAGTGGGGAAATGGGACCCTGGAGATTTCCAGTTCCTCACCTTTGGGGGGAAATGTGTCTGTGGGAAAGAAGGGTTCTTTATCCACAAAAATACAGAAAAAAATTTGTTCTGCACTACTTCTGGTGCTGTCAGGTGTAAAAAGGGAAAGCTCTGGGAAACCCTGATGCTCCTTCCCATCTCCCAGTCCAGAACCCCAACATCTGCAGTCCAGGGAATGAACATTCCCCAGCACGTCCTCCCCGAGCTGGTTGTGTTACAGGGAGATGAGCAAGAGCCTGGAGTCAATACCAGCCCCACTTTTCTCTCTCTTTTTTCCCAGGAAGCTTTCAGAGCCCGTGATGAGCATGAGCATCTCTGGAAGCAGAAGTTGGCTGCAGAATTCCAGCCTGTTCCTGGGCTTTGCTCAAATCCAGGCAAAGGGTTTGTTGTGCACTGCAATGGTTCATTCTTCAGAGCAGAGATAGAAATGATGCTGTTTGATTGAGGTGGCTAATTACACAGCTTGGAAAGTAAATTACAGCTATCAAATACCCCAGTGAATATTCCCTCACAAATAGGCAGAGAAGAAAATGAAATTTTTTGGGTTTGCTGGCAATTTGGAAATGAAAACATTGTCTCTGGTGGCGAATTTAAAACCAATCCCTTTCAAATTCTTCTGCAACTGCTAAATTCAAATGATGCTTTGTTGCAGACCAACCAGACAGTTCACCCTGATAGCTCTAAGCTACTTTTATTTTTTCTAGTTGGAGGGTTTGTGTTTCTTTGTGACTTTTGGAAACCTTTGCTCTCTCTTTACCATCTAATCTTTTCAGTGAAAAATATTAATAGCAAGTTTAAAACCAGATAAAACTGCCCAAGTGGAGTAAAAATCTTTGTCATATGGAGTAAATTGCTTGGCAGAAAAAGCTTAATAGGAAAAAACCCACCCTGAGCCATCCATCTTCTCAATTAGTAAATACACAAAAGTCTGAATTTCATTCCCACAGGCTAGAAAGATTTATAAGCAAGGATTAAAATGAAGGGGAATGTGGGGAAGAGCAGCAAACGCCTGGATCGAGGCTGGGGGCTGAGCTGATCCATCTCCATCTCATCCCTGAGCCTCCCTGCCTGGATGAAATGGCTCCTTGGATGCTGTTTGCTTACCCAACTCCTCCCAGAAGATGCTGTTGCTTGTTTTTCTGGGACCACACCCCAAACCAGCCCTGTATTTCACCTGCAGCCACACAAGCTTGGATCTCCTCTTACAGATGAACCTTCTGGGCCCAGGATGCCAAGCTCTGCTCCCCCAAACCTCCCCTCTGCCCGTGCTTTTGGGCTGGAGGGCTGGAACCCAAACTTCCCATGTCTCGGGTTGCTGTTGATAATTGCTGCCCCAAGATGTGCAGGGTGTCTCTGCTTCGGCCCACGCAGCTGAAGAACGAGTCTGGACTATTCAGTTTTCAGTCTTGAGGTTGTTTATTAATTCTGATCTATAAAATTTTCTTTTTGCTCAGCAGGGCAGCCACAGGCACTCTGACCGCCCCTGAGGTGGTGTTGTCCTTTTATACTACAAACTACCTATAACATATTTACACTTAATTCCCAATACCCATCACCTATGTTAGACAGTGCGCTTCTATTCTAAATATAACATATTTACAATTACTTTTTAATACCTATCACCTATGTTAGACAGTGAGCTTCTATTCTAAATATAACGTATTTACAATTACTTTCCAATACCCATCACCTATGTTAGACAGTGCACTTCTGTTCTAAACCAATCCCAAAGTGCCAACATCACAGCAGAAAATGGAGAAGAAGAAGAAGAAGAAGAAGAAGAAGAAGAAGAAGAAGAAGAAGATGATGATGAAGAAGATGAGGAAAGGCTGGACACGCCCAGATCCCTCCATCTTGTCCCCATAACCCCCATACCAAAAATCCTGAAATCTACATTTTCATCCTGTGATAACTTTATTATTATACTATTCAAACCTCTGTGACTTTCAGGTCCTCATACAAAGCTGGTCATTTGCTCCAGGGGTCAAAATCAAATCCCGAGGTGTTCTGGGCTGTGTGCCAGGGTCTCTGAGCCCCCAAGTGGGGTCCTCAGGAACTCTGGACACCCCGAGGCATGCACTGAGTTCTGACACCCATGCCTTGGTTTCCCCAGGGACACAACAGGTGCCTGGAAGGAGCAGTCAGGGAATGTTTTCCAGGCCTTTTTGCTGCAGAGCTCCTGCAGCAATGACTCCAATCTCCCCTGCTGAGCCTCCAGCCTCTCTCCCTGGGTAATGAAAGCCAAGCATCTCTCTGGGTGTCTCTGCGTGCCTGTAAATTCCTGGGGCCTATTAGGACCTAAAGAGAAAGTCAATTTTCTTGTCTTTTCCTCTTTCCTGGCGTTTAGGAACAAACCCAAAGCCCACAGCAATCCCCCCTTCTCAGCCCCCTCGTTACCAACATCCCTGTGCATCCCAAGGCTCGCTGGTGGCCTGGGCAAAGCAGCACTTCAGGGACATTTTGGCAGCTCCTAATTTGCCCCATGCCACCCCTTGTCCCCAGAGAGGAGGTGTTTTGTTGTGTGCAAGCAGCACACGAGGTGCTCAGGGGGGATTTGTTGTCCCATTCCCAGGGGTACCATGAGGGTGGGGGTGGATGTGTGGGATTTACAGCCCCAGGGAGCCCAGGGCCCTTTGGGGTCTGTATGGGAGGAGAAACACGACAACAAAACACTGAATGTGTGCCAAGGGAATTCCATCTGAGCCCTGATCCTGGAGTGGTAGCAGCTGAAACTCCCTTGGAATCTGGATGAGGGCAAACACCCTGTGGAAGGAGCTGCTGCCTGGCTTGCTGCACCCAAATGCAAAATGCAGCTTCTGTTTCATCATCAGCCACAATAACTTGTGTTTCCTCTTCAACACCCAGCTGTTGGGGCTAAAAGTTTGGTCCTGAACATCCCACAGCACATCCCAGGACATCAGAGCAGCCCAGACCCATTGGCTCCTCTGCCACATCCCCACTCTGCTGCTGCCACCCCAGGGAAACCCTGAGTGCTCTCTGTGCACAAAGAGCCCCTGGCTGCACTTCCAGAGCTGTTCCCACACACAGACAGGCATGGCACACCCTGGAGGGGGAATTTTCCCCTGCTGCATGACAGGTTTTGTCCTAGCACGGGTCAGAGAAAGCTCAGCCTTGATGGGTTTCATCTAATTTCAATTACAGTCGTTAAAGCTTTCGCTCACATGAGCCGAGCCTGTCCAAGAGGCCTGGACTGACAGGCCATTAGGGAGAGGTTATTTATAGCAGGCCATGTTAATTTTACAGGATCACAGAGCAGTGATTCAGTGCCTGGCCTGGCTGAGAGGAATCACTCACAGCAGTAAGTGGGAGCTGACATGGAAACACCTCAGAGCATCCAGGAGCTCCTGGGTCAGGGCAGGAACAGTGCTGGGAGGGTCACACCGAGGGGCTGGGGCTGGGGACCCACGTGGGGGATGCTGAATGATGAAATCATCCTGTTCAGACCCAGTTTGGTGTGAACTGATGGGTTGAGACAGGGAGGAGGTGAAGGAAATCCAGGGAAATGGCTGATTTGAGATGCAGGGAGAGTGGACACGGTGCTGAGTGATGCTGAAGGGAAAGGGCTCCTTTCCTGCACTACCCTCAGGTTTTTCCAGCCCTGATTTGGGAGCTGTGAAGAGCCCACAATATGGAACAGCTCTGCCTTTTCCTCCTCTCTGCTCCATGGCTTTTTCTGGAACCACCAGGATGCCCAGTTCTGCAAAAGGGCTTTGCTCAGCCTTTATCTGCCCCAGCAAAGGGCCTGGAGACACTGAATGAAACATGCTGGAGATGAGGGAGGAGGAGGAACAGACAAAAAAATACAAAACCTCCTGCATTGTATTGAATTCCCTTGAATTTTAAAGTGCTTCACACTTGAAGCGTTCTGGGTGGAAGAATAGAAATGGGGAGAGGGAGAAAAGACAGGACAAAAGGAGCATTTCCCAGGCATGGCAAAGGACAGCAGGAATTGCTCTGGCTCTGGAAGGGTGTGATCCAGGTGGTGCTGGGGGACATCTCCCACAGGCTTGGAGCAGAGCCCTGCTGAGGACAGCGAGTCCAAGGCTGCTCTGGGGCTCTGAGATCCTCTCCCCTTCTAAGAGCCCAGGGAAATCTCATGGTCATCCCAAAATGAGGCCCAGCAGGGCTCTGGGGTGGCTGCAGGACAGGGTGGGGGCAGGATGGGGCTGGCACGGGAATGATCCATCTGTCCATGGCTCTGCTTGCCATGTCCCAGTGTCCCCAGGAACACCAGGGAGAGCAGGGACCACGTCCCAGTGTGGCTCTCCCAGGCCAGCCCTGCTCTGCCCCAGAGCTTTCTCCATGCTCACAAGTGATGGAGGCATCAGAGGCAAACTGTGGGGATTTTGGCCCAAAATGCTCAGCATCACACCCTCCAGAGCCCACTAGGAAAGGGGGATTTTCCCCAGGAGAACTTTTCTGGAGAAAAGGGCATTTTCCCTCCCAGGGGCAGAGAGGCTCTTCCTGCTCGTGCAGCTGGGCTGTGCTGATCCACACACTGCAAACAGCACAGACAAGCCAGTGCTGAGGGGAAGGACAATTTTCCTGGGATAAGTATAATAAAGGGACCATAACTGCCCTGGTAGGTGACCCTGGAGTGCTCCAGGCCCCTGTCCCTGAGTCACCCACCCCATCTCTGTTGCAGGCAGTGCTCACACCCACATTTGCCTGCCAACCTCACCCTGTGGGCGATGTCGACCTCTGACAAAATTGGGCACAACCCAATTAAACCTGACCCCTGCTCCCCTTCTCCTGGCCAGCCAGGGCACTTCAGCCCTGCCTGCCTGTCTGCCCAGCTCCCTCATCACAATCCCCCTGCACATGGAGCTCCCCTTTTTTATGCACTCCCACAGCATCTCCCGCAGCCCTGACCTCTGCTGAGCCATGCAGGCCATGGAATAATCTGATAATCACAGCACTGATAGCAATAATCACCATAATAACCCTGCTCCTGGCCAGGGCACCTGTCACCTGGGCACAGAGTGGCACTGACAACCAGCTATTACACACCTACTGCAATTAGAGAGGTGCCAGGGCTGGGGGTGAGCAGGGGAGTGGGGGAAGCAGGAAAACAAATCCAGCTCTCCCACAGAGGAGCTTTACTGGAGCAGCAAGGCAAGAGTTTAACTGCCAGCCCAAAGAGCCATCCATGACAGAGGGGCAGAGTGGTTCGGGCTGGTTTGTTCCTCACCCAGGTGTTGGGTGGCTGAACAGATTCCCCACGTTTGTGGGGTTTTGTTTCCAGAGGATGGAATTAGTGAGTGGAGGCGGAAGAGGATGGAATGTGTGACCCATTGCATCTGCCTGGTGCCACCTGGGAAGTTTTGCTGCCCGAGAGTTTGGGGTAAAATGCCTGTTAGCAAATCCACATTTACATTTGCAAATCGGCATCTGTATTTGTAAGTCACAGAATCCCAGAAAGGTTTGGGTTGGAAGGGACCTTAAAGTTCATCCCATTCCAACTCTGCCATGGCAGGTACACCTTCCCCTGTCCCAGGGGGCTCCAAGGCCCATCCAACCTGGCTTTGGACACTTCCAGGGATGGAGCAGCCCCAGCTGCTCTGGGCATCCTGTGCCAGGGCCTGCCCACCCTCACAGGGATCAATTCCTTCCCAATGTTGTTGCTCTGATTTTTCAAGATATTCTAAATTTCCTGATGTTTACATTTTTGTAACGAACTTTTTCACACATTTTATGTCAATAACTCATTGTCTTGCATTTTTTTTATAGAAGAGGAGAAATTTGATTGACTGTTGGTTTGTCCAGTGTCATCGGGGAGGTGGCACTTTCACCCTCCAATCTACTGTCACTTTTGGAAATCTATAAATGTTGAAGTTAAAAAATAAAAAGTGCCCTTTTTACCTTGAAAGAAGCAGTGTATCCGTGTCATTTTGTATCCTGCAGTGACACCAATATCTTTTTCATCTAAATTCCTTGGGGAGCCTGGCCTATGGTGTACCCCATCAGAACATTGCCTGCAAAGCCCAGCTCCCAGCCCTGCCCAGCCCTCCCTGGTGTTGCTGTCCCCTCTGTGGCACATTAAGCCACCGGAATAAGCCCATTGCACGGGCCACTTCACCTCTTCCCCTGTACCTGCCAGCAATCCCAGCTCCTGCTCTGCCTTTGATGCCTTCCCTTCAGCTGCTCGGAGCAGAAATGCTCGTATCAGCAAACAGATGGCGGCTGAGGCATGTAGCATAAAATATATTTATCAAGGCAAACAGCTGTAGCCCATTTCATTCTGAAGATTTCTATTAAAAGTTCTCTGGAGCTACAAGCTGCTCTGGCTCTGCAGTCAGAATAAAGCCGAGGGGACAAATGGCTTTTTGCAGAGGCTTTCTTTCCCTTTCCTTGGTTCTTTTTTTGCTGCCTGAAGAAAGCCCAGCCCAGCTCTGTGGTTGTGGCACATTTGGGGGCAGTTTTTAGATCACTGTGGTGCCCAGCCATGTGCCCAGGGTGGGGGAAATTATCCAGGAGCTCCAAGACTTGGGGCAACACTGGGACATCAGATCTGCAGGGTGGATCCCCTTCACTTCCAGGGATGTCTCTGCCCAAGGCCAAAACACCCTGAGCCCTAATCCAGGATGGAGGAGCTCCCAAGGCCCTTTGGCAACGTCTGGCTTGCTGTTTTCCTTGGTTTTACCCCAAAAAGGCTTTGCCACCACATTTACAGTGAGTGAGAATGGCCATGATTGGAGGAAATGCGAAGTTTTGCTCAAGAGTAAATTAATTTTCTTGGCAGACGTTCCTTGCGCAGCGTTGGAAAATTCCCGGCTTTTGCCACGAGTTTCATTGAAACGTTGACAAATATCACGAAATCCTCCATGCAAATGGGAATTTCCATGTTTTGTATTAAATATACTCTTCCAGTCCTCCTGTAGTGACTCACGGAGAGGCTGGTCCCGTGTGGCCCCAGCTGGGCAAAGGCATCCCCAAAGGGGTACATGCCACCCTCTGAGGTCACCTGCCACCAAGGCCAGGACTTTGGGAATGCCCCCAGGTAGAAGATGTGACTTGGAGAGGAGATGGGCTGAACATGGAATGATCTAGAAAGGTAAAACCATGGAGCTGCCTCTGCTTCTTCCATATGGATGTGTCACCTCTTTACATCACCCACTGCTCTCCCAAATCCCCCTTTTCCCTTCATTCCTCTGCAAAGGAACAGCTTTTCCAAAACGATTCTCCCAAACCCCAATCATAAACATTTTCTCCTTTTTCTTTTTTTTAAAAAAAGCCCTTTTTTCTTGCTTTTCTGTCTTTTTTTTTTTTTTTTCTTTTGGGTGAAAAATATTCCTGGCAGCCCCTCCTTTGTAACTGCCTGCCGCTTCCCCAGCCAACAGCAACGCATTTCATCCCAAATTCAGCTTTCTATTTTCAGGCGAGCAGGCAGTGGGATGAGGAGTTTGCCCTGAAAATGTGCTCAGAGGAGTCAGGCTGCCATATGTGCGTGGAGATGTTCCTCACCAGCCCCCCGAGAGGGGAATCCTGGCAGGGGCTGTGGCCTCACCCAGGAGCAGGGATTTGGCCAGCCCCTGCAAAAGATAAAAGGGAAGGGTCAGTGGAAGAGGGTCAGTTGGGTGGTGAGGGGGTTGCAGCTTGGGATCAAGACCCAAAAGAAGTGGGAATTTATTCCAGCTCAGCTATCGGGTGTAATTCCCTCAATCTCTGTGCCTCAGTTTCCCCAGTGCTGTGCATTGCTCTGCAAATTCCATGTAGGAAAATGAGCAGGGAAGATAGCATGGGTGGTGTTAGGAATATGGATTAGACATGTTAGGAACATAGATAAGACATGAAGAGTTTCTTGTTTCACTCTGGGGCTGGAAAATGTGCCTCAATCCCAGCACCAACTCTACACCTCCACTGCCTGTTTGGGAGATGCCCAATCAGGCCTTCGGATGCCCCTTGGACCAGGTCTGTGTGGGGTAGATGTGTGGAAAATCTGCCAGAGGCACTTATCTGCTTGCAGAGGAGCCTAAATGATTCCTTGATTATCTCATTACTGCTCCAGTAAACAGCTCAGCTCCTTGCAGGGTGCGCGGCTCCGCTGCCAGTGACACTCGAGCTGTGCTGGGAGCTGAGCAGATCCTGGGGCTCCTGGAGCATCCCAGCCCCTGGATGGACCCCACAGCATCTGGCCTGGGCTGTGGTGGGGAGGCAAAGGGAATGGAGCTGATGCCCCTTTCTGGACTGTATTTACCCATCAGTGCTCATTATCAACCCAGAATTACTGCAACTCAATAATTATGGAACCCCAGAAGGATTTGGGGTGGAAGGGACCTTAAAGCTCGTCTCATCCCACCCCTGCCATGGCAGAGACACTTTCCACTGTCCCAGGCTGCTCCAAGCCCCAATGTCCAGCCTGGCCTTGGGCACTGCCAGGGATCCAGGGGCAGCCACAGCTGCTCTGGGCACCCTGTGCCAGGGCCTGCCCACCCTCACAGGGAACAATTCCCAATTCCCAATATCCCATCCAGCCCTGCCCTCTGTCTCTTATGTTTTCATTCTGGACTCTGTGACCCCTTTGCAAAGTGCTTGGAAACAACTGTGTAAATAATGACGCCAAAAAATTTTGGGGATGGGTGAATGGATTCAGAGGGTGCTGAGCGGGGCAGGATGTGCTGAATATTTGCCCTTCCTGCTTCACTCATCCCAGAGATATTATGGCTTTCAAAGCCCCAGGGAGGATGGTCCAAACTGCCACACGTCTCGTGGATTTGGAGAGTGGGACGTGGCCACAGCAGGGGAAAAGGGAGCTGCATCTCACCTCCAAAGGAGAGACATGAAGGGAGAGGGAGAGGAGAGAGATCAAAACACGAGAGGCAGCAGCAGGAGGCAGGAGAAGAAAGGCGGCAGGAGAACAAGACCGGTCCCAAAATATCCCTCGTGTTTCCTGCGCCGCAGACCAAAGCTCACACTGGGAAAGGCTTTTTGCGAGGGGAAGAGGCTCTAAGCTCTGCTCAAAGCGCTGCCTCGGGGTCCCTGGGGAGCCGTCCATGCGCTGAGCCGGGAATCGGCTCCCGCTGCGCCCCGAGCGGTCCCTGCGGGGCTGCCTTTGATCGGAAACGCTCCAAATTCTCCCTGAGATGGAGCCTGAGAGGCAAAGCTCCACCTTGTCTCAGTTTTATTGGTTTTTTTTTTTCCTTCCTGACTGGGTTGGGTTAAATAGCAAATCCATTTTCAGGTGGAGAAACCGATTTTCTGGGTGAGGACTCACCTGCTTCTTGTACTCCCAATGGATTGTGAGCACAGGAGTGGGAATGGGAGTGATAAACCCAAATTTCCTGAATTCAAATATTGGCCGTGTAGATAAACTTAATGAATTTATTTGGTGTGGCCACAGGTCAAGCCCCTAATTTGAAGAGATCACGGCAATTTTGGGAGCATCTCTTGTGGTCACCAGCATCAACTCACCCAGATGGAGGATGGAGCTGGGATGTTGGGCAGGTTCACTGCTCATTCCTGCTGTTGTGCTTCCACTTGGGGACAAAAGGGTGTAGGGAAGAGCAAAACCCTGCTCTGCTGATTTCCCACCCACTTCTCCACCCTTCTTTGGGCTCTTGCTGGTTTTCACCCCGCCCCAGCCACATCAGCAAAGACAACCTGCAGCCATCAACCTGCCCTGTCCTCCTGAGGATTAAAATGGCACCTGGATAATATTCAGGGCACCTTGTAGGTAATTTAAACTGGAAGTCACTGAGCAGAAATAGCAACCCACCTGCCACCCCTGCCCTGTGCCACTGTACCCCCAAAGTGCCCTGGAAGGGGCTCTGAGCATCCCAAGGCTGAGATCAAACACCATCAGAGCTGAGGGGTGTTAATACAACAGAGCCTAGAAACTAGGCATGAGATTGAAGAAAACACTCTCAGGTGTGGAAGGGAAGAAAAATTAAAAACCAAAATAAAAGTGGAAGTTTCCTTCATTTGTTGTTTGATGAGAGCCATGATTTTATTGTGCTGCTGGACCGACAGCGGCCTTGGCGGGATCTTTCATTTGGCCTCAACAATTAAATTCCCTTTTATTACTGCAAAAAAAAAAAGAATCCATTTGGCACCTGGCAATTCCTTAGTGTCTCACAGCCCTCTCCAAAGGCAGATGGGTCAGTCCTTTCCCAGGGCAGAGGGGAGCAATCATTTTTTTATGGACTGGCAGGGTCTGAAGGGAACGAGCCTGGCTCTCCCACTCCTGTCCAGGGGGAGCTCTGGGCTCCATTAAAGCTCATCCTTCCCAAAGGCACCTGGGTTTTATCCACACACATCAAGAGGTGGAGCATTTCCCATTTTGCTTGATAATTTATTCCCAGGGTTAATCATCCTCCCTGCTAAAAATTCAGCCTAATTTTGATCTGAATGTGTCTGGCACAAACGTCCTGCAGCAACTGCTCGCTTTCTTTCCCTGCCCAGCCTCTCCTCCCTCTGAAGCTCTTGGATGTCATTACAGCTCCCTTTTTTCTGGCCCCTCGAGTGATTTTCCTCCAGCATCTGCAATTTTGCCAGGCTCTTCTCTGCCCTCCTGGATTCCCATCGTGGGACCTGTCAGAGCCTCATCACACCTTAGGATAGATCTCAAAGCACCTAAATAATATCCGGACCCTCCAGGGCCCTTCTGCAGGATTCATTTTCCACTTCAAGACAGAAAAATGCTTTCCAGCTCCCCGTGTAAAATAAACAAGAGGCGCTGCTCCTTCCTCAAGCAGCTGCTTGGGGCTGATTTCCCTGGAACATTTTGGGATGCTGACAGCCCCATCCCTCCCTCCTCCCTCCCCTGGCTGGTCTTGGCTCCCGTGACACGGAGCGGGAGGAGATTAGCCCGGGGTCCGCGCCTCGCAGCGGCGCCGCTTCCCTTTTATCTCTGGGAAGCAGGAGCTGGACGTGAGCCCTGCAGGGATTTATCGAGGTGCCCTGGATCTGCCTCTCCCTCCTGCAGCAGCTCCTCGGCACCAGCTCCCACAGGAGCGGTGGGAGGAGGGGGCAAAGGGCGTTTTTGTTTAGCCAAGGGCAATCCCATGGAAATTTTGTGCTGAAATGTCTTGGAGACGGCGCCTTTGGAATCATCTCCTTTGGCCTATCCCGGGCTCTGCTTTGGAGTTCCTGAGTGATGCTTTGGTTTTGTACAGACACAGAAGCTCTCTGGCCCGTCCAGATTGCACTGGGGTGATTTTGGGGGCTGCTCGTTGCTCTGAGCAAGGCAAAGGCATCGGAAGTGGTGTGGGAGGAAAGGGAGGCTTGGAAAGGGGTGGAAATGTGGAAACACCAATGGTCACTGTGAGGAACTGGGCTGGGGGATGGAACACAAGGCCCTGGGCTGGGTGTGGTGATAAGGAGATGGTTCAGACCCCCAGGTTCTCTCAAGGGTGTTGGAACATTTCCTTTGCCTCCCTGGCTTCCAGGGATGTATGGTGTAGGTACGGTGGGGTATGGAGCACATTCCAATTCTACCTCAAGAATGGGGTACGGAGTACCCCATTATGAGAAATTATATTCACTTTCAAAGAATGTAAAAGGTTTATTAAAACCTTATAAAAAATACAACAGCAGACTGAATAGAGAAAGGATTACAGCACTGGGAGCAAAGGATTCAGTCACATTGTGCTCCTCTGCAAAATGGAGGTCCCACCTTTTATACCTTCAGCCCCTGCCAAAAATCGTGTCCATCGACTCCTTTGCTGTCCATGGTGGAGATCATTCCTGACACCTTGATTGGAGGGCAGGTGTTGCCATAGTAAGAAGCTGACCCTCCTAAATGCCCCAAACCTTGGTCACCCCCTGATAACAATGCAAGGGGGAAGGGGAAGCAGAAATATAAATGTACAAAACTTCTCTTAGCATATACTTAATATTCACCCCTTACTTGTGAGAGTCAACCATCACATTACTCATCTGTAACACCCATGCATGGACCTGCAGACCACCTTCATCAGCCAGTTCCTTATCCTCTTCCATGGCACCCTTTTTGATGACACCCCTGGCTTTCTCCTGATTTTTGGTGCTCCCAGCACCTTCAGGGATGCTGCCCATATTTGCTGTCACATTGGGATGGAACAGAGAAGGAGGGACTGTGTTGAAAATCACATGGGAAAAGCCACAAGGGAGAAAGAAGAGTCCTTCAGCTTCATTGGAATAAAAGGAGAGCATCCACCAGGGCACACCTGCAGGGTTTTCTCTCTCTCTCGGTTTTGGAGGATGCAGTCTCCCTTTTATCCTAACTCTTGGCCTTTGTTTCCCTCGTCCTTTCCCCGCTGGCTGAGCTATGGGAGGTTCAGCCTTCCCAAACCACCTACCCCACATCCCCTGTTGCAATAGGACACAAAATGAGCGACACTCACATGCTAGGATGTCCAAGGCAAAAAAGGCACATTTATTTCCAGACCTGGATATTTATAGAAATCTAAAAGTGACCATGGATTGGAGGATGAAATTGCTACTTCTCCAACCACACTGGTCAAACAAACAGTCCATCAATTCTCTCTTCTTCCAGAAAGAAATGCAAAACAATCATTATTTACATGAAAAAATGTGTGAGAAACTCCATTACAAAAATGCAAACATCAGAAGGCTTAGAAGAACTTTAGAAGAACAGGGGGACTTCCCCCCCCCTTAAAACTGCCATTTCCCCACAAAGTTCAGAAGTTCAGGCTTGTGCAGACCCATGTCTGATTCAGGAGCCAGGCTGTCAGGGCTCTGTAACAAACCTGCTGCTTGAAATGGAAACATTCAGCCCCATTTCAAAGCCATTCAACCCTACCCTCACCCATGGGATTGTTTAAACACCAGCACACATCTTCCCTGTCAGGACCCTCCTTCCCTTTCTGTGAGAGTTTCTGGGCTCCTGCCTTTTCTTGCAGTGGGTGCAGATTGTTCAGCAGTGGCTGTGGGAATATTTGGGAATGTGTCCAGGTAATCCCCCTTTCAAAGACAGGAAAGCTGAGAAAGGCAGAGATTAAAAGAGTGCAAGGCTTGTGTTTCTGGATGCTTGGCTGCATCCCGAGCCCTGTTTTCCAATGAGAACAGGCTGCTCTGAGCACTCAGTAAATCAGGGCCCTGTAAATGCTCTCAGAGAAGCACTTAAAAATCACTCGGTGTTTTAAAGATCGTGTCCAGGGCTCGAGTCTGAACTGCCTGGAAACGACTGCCGTGCCCAGCATCCCTCACAGCCACCTGCTGCGGGAGCCTGGTCCCTCCCCGGGAGATCCCCATGCTCTTCCCAAAGGAGCACCAACAATTAACACCAGTTTGCAAAAGGTGTTATAAACGATCAGTCGTGAGCCAAATTATCAAAAATTTCGGAAAGATTTATTAATCTGTCTGTGCAACCGAATTTTGGTCTCTGAGACCACCACAGCCAAAGAGACAGCGTTGAGTCTGGAGTCGGCGCTGGGTGAACCTGGACCCGACCCCTTGAGTGTCCGAGTCTCCTCTGTTCACAAGAGCTGCTTCTTGCAGCGAGGTTTTATACAGTTGTAGTATATGATAGAGATAATTCATGCTATTAATGTATAAAATATTGTAAGATCCAAATTATGTCGTTTGACCACCCCAGCCGGGAGCAGTGTCTTATTCTTATTCATCCAGTTCCCGGATTACCTTAAGATAACATCGGGTTCTTTAACGTAAGAATGGAAACTTCCTGGGTGATGATCACTGGCTTCCCTGGAATGCTAGGACCACTCAAGAGTGATTCTCACCTCGAAGATTGTATCTACCATGATGATTGGCAGTGCCACCCTGTTACATGTGAATACCGACTTCCCCGAAGTTCTCTGACAACATCCAGACACCTGGATTGGACTTTTGTCTATCTCTGCACATGAATAGCCCCGGTTCTGCGTGTGAAGGGACACAAAGAACATTCGGTCATCACTGCCTCAGGCAGAATAAACTGTATAAGAACTCGCTGAGCGAGGCAGCATTTGTGACCAGGGGAGACTCTGACATTCGAGGGTCAGATCTGTGTTCACCCAGCGCCGATCCCAGGCTCGACGCTGCCCTTGGCTGTGGTGGTTTTTGACAACCGAAATTCATTCTCGCGAACAAATTAATAAATCTTTGCTAAATTTTCTTATAAGTTTGGCTCTCGATTGGATCATTTATAACACAGTTTATTGTGCCTGAGGCAAAGATGTCCGAATTTCGAATTTCGGGATACCGGTGATCATCGCCCTGGAAGCTTCTATTCTTAACGTTAAGGCTTTGATCGTTATCTTAGCTTGTGTCAAGGAATTCATTGTAATCTGAATAGACTCTCGGGCCGCAGTGGTCAGAGACATATTTTTGGATTTTTACAATCTTTTATACCATATATTAGTAGCATGAATTATCCCAACTATATATTACAGGGGGAAACTGAGGCACGCTGTGGATTAGCCCTGAATTCCCATCAGCTGGCCTCATTTCCCTCCGGGTTAGGCTGTGCTTGGAGAAACAGCTCCAGGGTGGGGCTGGCTCCACATGCTTCCAGGTGGTTGAGCTGTGACTCAGCTTGGCCAAACTGGAACATCCCGGTCCAATGGTTAATGCTGAGGCAGGACAGGTACTTTCTGCATGGATGAGTATTTTCTGGCTGGATAAGTATTTTCTGGCTCATTAGGGGGGTCTTTGGGGAAAAAAAATTACATTTTCCTTGAGTTTTCCCTGAGCATCCCTCCCGTCCCGGGAGGATGGAACGTTGCAGACTCCCCAGACGAGCAGAGGTGCTCGTGCATATCAATCCCATTTTTATTTCATTCCCTGCCCCTTCCTTCCCCATCTCCACGCTCAGCAGATGCTCCCACCCCCTTGGCAGGGAGCGAGGAGGCTGCGGGTTTGCAGGGTGTGACACAGGTACAGTATTTCACAGCTGGTTGCTTTGTAATGGGATTCTTTTATTGGAAGTTGTTTCCCGGGATCTGGCTCTGATTAGCGGATGCAAATCCTGCCCTGCATGCTGATGGATCCACTCTGCCACCGGGATCCGAGGGAGACTCACAACAACACGGATGGAGCGGGGCAGCTCCACCCGGACACCTCGGGATGTGCTCGGCCCGACCCCCGGCTGTCCAGCCCAGAAATCCCAGGAAAATCCCCTTTGGAGAGAGACCCCGGGTTGCTCCAGCCCAGAAATCCCGGGAAACTCCCATTCAAAGAGAGACCCCTGGCTGCTCCAGCCCAGTGTAAAAGTAGGTTAGAAATTGTTGTAAAATAGTTGATAATTGTTAAGCGTGTACTGTTAGTTTGATTATGGTAAAAGGGGTTAAAGGGTAGTTATAGGAAATCAGGTACTCAAGGTACCATAACAAACCTCAGTAAAGTGCGCCACGAGCCAGCCTGGACAGAACTGTAATGGCCCATCAAGGCCTTAAACCTCCATGCAAATGAAGGATCCAAAGAGAAACCAATCCAGAGGGACATAAAACAGGATAAAAAGGGGCTCCTGACCCACTGAATTTGTGCCACTCCACCTGGAGCATCGGGGCCATTGCTGCTGAGCAGCCCCAGCACCGGCGCTGCAGCATCCTTGATGGGAACGCTCCTGCTCAGTCTGGGGCCCCTTGCTTTGGGCCTTTCTTTTTCTTATAATAAATGCTGAAATCACTTTAGCACCGGGAACCTGCTCTGGTTTTTACCAGCTTGGGGACCCATTCGGGAGGAACCCGGGACCTCCCCCAAGTGAAACCAGCCAGCCTGGACAGAACTGTAATGGCCAATGAAGCGCCTTAAACCTTCAAGAAAATGAAGGATCGAAACAGAAACCAATCCAGAGGGACAAAAAAACAGGATAAAAAGGGGCTCCTGACCCACTGAATCTGTGCCGCTCCACATCAGGTCCATCGCCCCAGTGCCGGTACTGCTCCATCCTCAACCGGAATGCTTCTGCTTGGCCCATGGGCCCCCTTGCTTCAGGCCTTTATTTTTATTATAATAAACGATGAAATCATTTTAGTACCAGGAGCCTGCTGTCGTTTTTATCACCAGCATCCCGGGAAACTCCCGTTTGGAGAGGAGAGAGACCCCCGGCTGCTCCAGCCCAGCACCCTCGGAAAATCCCCTCTGTATGGAGGAGGATGAGGGGCTGGCAGGTTGAGTTAGTGCTGCGAGAGCAGATGCACATTTAAACAAACCATCCGCTCTCGAGAAGAAAACAATGACTTAGTACTTCCTAATTACCATCCTAAAGTCAAGCAATTACTCCTTATTCACACGTGATTACCAAGAATAGCTTAAAATGAATAAACATTTGAAAAAAAAAAAAAAGCCTCTTACTAAATTTTCATTAGCCACCACAGTGAGTAAGATATTTACACTCGGCACAGCCCCCATAAACACAGACAAAACATTACTCAGTAAATGAGTGAATTAGTATTGTGCTAATTGCTAGAAATTGTTATCAGGTTACTACAATTACTACGAATTCCCGGCAGGATCAACCTCTTTTTGTTATTTTTTTTTGAGAAAGCAAGAGAAATCTTTGTGATGTGGTTGATGTGATATAACTGGGGAGGAAAAGGTGGAAGGAGAGGAGAGGAGAGGAGAGGAGAGGAGAGGAGAGGAGAGGAGAGGAGAGGAGAGGAGAGGAGAGGAGAGGAGAGGAGAGGAGAGGAGAGGAGAGGAGAGGAGAGGAGAGGAGAGGAGAGGAGAGGAGAGGAGAGGAGAGGAGAGGAGAGGAGAGGAGAGGAGAGGAGAGGAGAGGAGAGGAGAGGAGAGGAGAGGAGAGGAGAGGAGAGGAGAGGAGAGGAGAGGAGAGGAGAGGAGGAGAATGCTTAAAGCCCTCATGTTAGCTCATACTTTATTTCTGAGACCGTGGGTCTGGGGTGTGTCTGGGACAGGGCTGTGGGTGTTTCGGGTGGGAATTGGCAGGGGTGGAAGTGATGGAAGTGGAAAAACACACGAAAGCACAAGAACATGATTTCAGCCTTGTGCATCTGGCTCTCCATCATCCACAGCCACCCAAACACCCACGGGGACACAGAGCGCCCGTGGGTGTCACTGCAGGATTGCCAGCCCACACTCCAAATTCCCAGCCTCACCATCTCCTCGCTTGCCTGGGGCTGCAGGACCCGAACTGAATTGTTCTCTGCTCATCAGCATTGCTTTCCGAGGGGTGAATTCTGCAGAAAAGTAGGCAGCAGAGAATGAATAATAAAAATAATGGGATACAGGGAAAAAACCAAACTATTATTATTATTATTATTATTATTATTATTATTAATAATAATAATAATAATAATAATAGGATAGAGGAAAAATAATAAAAAATTAAAATGAATAAAATAAGTAATATTATTAATTTTTTTTTAAATAAATAACTAAAAATATTGGTATACAGGGAAAATTTACAAAAGTCACATGGTGGAGATTATTTTGGTCAGCCAGAGGTGCCAAAGAAGCATTTAGGCTGAATGTTGGGCTTTGGCAGTGCTGGAGCTTGTAGGCTTTTCCAAGGGGGCTGGTTTAGTTCACTGCACCTCCAGGGTTTGGGGAGGTGGAGCCAGCCTGGGCACGGTGTCGTGCAGAAAACCTGGTCTGTGCACCTAAAACCTGTCTGCTCTCCCTGCTAGATCAGTTGGTCTAATAAAAGATTTTATCTGCCCCTATAAAGCGTCTCCTCTGCGGCCTCAGCCCCAGCACAGCTGTGGCTCTCCCAGAGCAGGCAGCCGGGTACTGCACTTTGGGCAACACTTCTGCGAAATTGGGTGCTATAAATCCTCCTCGTTTCCCCTCGTGTGAAGCAGAGGATAATGAGCAGGACGTGTGAAGTCTTGATCAGCTGCTGCTGGTGCAGCACACCAGTGTTTTCAGATGAAAAGCAATGAGGGGAAAAAAAAGAGGTTATTAGAGCAGAAGCGCATTAGAAATAAAATCTGACTTTCCATTCCGCCCCTGGAGCAGACATTGCTGTGAGCCATGGTATTTCCATCAGGCTCTGCTGTTATTCTGTGGTTGAGTTTTGAATATCCCACCCAGGAGCAGCTCACATCCTGGGGTGTTCATCTGGGTTTGGGGATCACTCATCCAAGTGACATTAACTGAGCTCTTGGGGGTGTCTCACCCCATGTAGGTCTGACTGGGGTCTGAGGGGCTGTGTCAGGAGCTCATGGCTTTGGACAACTCTCCCCATCACTCAGGAAAATACTTTTGCGTAGGATTGGAGCCACTCTGCAGGTCTTAATTGGTTTATATTAATAAATATAAGAGATAAAAAAAATATTACAAAGGTTGGGGGGAGAAAACAGATCCTTGTTTTGAGCCTCTTGGGCTCACATGCACAGGCAGAGTGAAGGAGAGCATTTTCAGCATTTACAGGTGTGTTGGGGCACGGTGCTGCAGCTCAACAAGGACCCTCCTGCCCCCTCAAAGCGTGGACAGGGGGCTGGAAATGCCTGTGGAAATCGGGTCTAAGCAGGCAAAGTTTTCAGCCTGCTCTTGAAAATAATGAGGGGGATTTAAAAGCAAAAGGAAAGACAGAAAAAGGCAGTGACTTGGGTTCCGCCCTCTGTGAACTTGGTGGCTCTGTGGTGCCAGGTTCACATGCTTGTGTTTGGGACTGCAGGGTGAAGAAAATGAGAGTTCTTATGGAAATGGATCCAAGCCCTGGCTTCCTGTGCTCCCCCTCCCTGCCCTCAGCCTTCACCTTGCTGGACAAACAGCAGCCACAATCCTGCTCCCCAGCCCTGGAAACCTGCAGGACCTGCTGGCAACTGGAAATTCCTGGTGTGGTCTCAACCTAAAATGAGCTGAAGGATGCTGAGCTCGGACGCCACCAGGACATGGGAAGGGAAAATGAAGGAGGTGCAGGTGAGGAAAGGGATTTGAAGACTTCCTGGGGTATCAAGGCTTAAACTCCTGCTGTCCATGGCTAAATCCAGCACCCTGGGGGACTCTGCTGGCCCTGCCCTGTTGAGAGAGGAGCTGGTGGCTCTGCAGGGAAAATCCTGGCTGGGCTGTGGGTGCTGTACCCACAGACACCCCTTTTTAAAAACAAGGTTCACTCTCATGATAGAATGTAAAACTTTAATGAACAACAATAGGAGACAAAGACAATAAAGCAAAAATGTTACAGCCACTCAGCCAAGAGAACACCTGCTAGTTTGGAAACACCCTTTATATACCATGTCTATTGTATGAGCTTGTTGCACAGTCATAACCTGTTATGTATATTAAACTTTTCTCCAAACTAGTTTACATGTTCTAAAAATTGTTTAGCATGGCTCCTCCTCAGGTCTGCCTTTTTAAATCATGCCCATTCCTTGTCTGTGGTTTTAGTCCACTCTTGTTATCACCTTCAGTTTGGGCTTTGGTCCAGACAGTAGGTACTGAGAGTTGGCAGTTTTTACAGGTGTACTCATCCTGTGTTCTTTGGGTGTTATCCCATCCAAGCAGGCATTTTAACACAAAGCAACTATTTCACTGATATCTAAGCTTAGTTAACAACAGAAATAAAAACTATATCTTTATAGCAAAGTTACTTTAACATTATACACATAGCATCCATTTCATTATTTGCAAAAAGCCAATATTATAATTGTTCCAGATTGCAAGGCAAGATGTATTCTATCACCATGTGTATGGCAGTTGTCTTTTGTCAAGTGGGCAGTTTGCCTTATCTCTTCCACATCCAATCATCCCTCGGGGGGTGGGGCACCTGCTGATAACAGCTATTGAATGTCCCTGCATGGCTGATAAGAACTACAGCATCCCATTGGGAGATGTGAGCCCAGAGGGAGGAGCCAAGCATTCCTGCCTGGATATAATCTGGAGATTCTGGAACACCAGCCAAGCATTCCTACCCGGATATAATCTGGAGACTCTGGAACACCAGCCAAGCATTCCTGCCTGGATATAATCTGGAGATTCTGGAACACCAGCATGGCTTCTCCACTGGATTCCTCAGAGGAACAGCAGCTGCCTCTTCCCCTGGATCTTCAGAGGCAGAGACTGCACCTTTCTCCAGGATCCCTGCTCCAGCAGAACCAGCCCTGACACTGCAGGAGGGCTGAGCCACAATTCCAATGGCACTGCTGCCAACACCCTGACCCACAGGGTGTCAGGTTGGGTTCTGACTCTGGCAGTGTTGTTCTAGTGTGCTGCATTGTTTATTTTATCCTTTTATTTTTTCCTTTCCCTATTAAAGAACTGTTATTTCCTGCTCCCATATTTTTGCCTGAGAGGCCCTTAATTGAAAATTTATACAAAGGGGTGAAATTGAAAATTCAGAGGCATGGAGAGGGTTTACATTCTCCGTTTCAGGGGAGGCTCCTGCCTTTCTTAGCAGGCACCTGTCATTCCAAACTGAGACAATAACATATATCTGTAACACCTTCAGCCCTCTGTGTTGCCCCCTTGCCCTACAGGGGCTGTGGCAGGGCCAGGGGCAGAGCCAGCAGGATGGTGTGAAGGAGCAGGGTCAGTCCCACTCCCCACATGAATCAGCACATCCCTGCTCAGAGCCTCTGCTCTCCAGAAAGAATTTGCATTTCAGACAGCTCCTGCTCCGCTCCCCCTTGCCAGCGTTTAGCTTTTGTTTCCAGCCGGGCTCCTCTGTGAGAGACAAGAGGCAGGAGCTGCTGGGTTTGATCATCTCCTCCTTTGTCTCCCACAACCCTCCCTCGCCAAGAGGGGCCTCTCACAAAACGCAAAAATCCTCTTCCAAACAATAAAAGTGAAAGCTAAGGAGGCTGAGGCCAGGGTGAGCTCACAGCAAACGCAAATCCCTGGGGATTCGGCCCCTGCGGTGGCACCTGCAGCAGCTCATGTTGGGAATTGTCACCCCAAAGAGATGCAGGAGCCCAGCTCTGAGGCTACCAGCACAGGGAGGAGCTGGAGCTGCTGGAGAGAGTCCAGAGCAGCCCATGTAGATGCTCTGAGGGCTGGAGCCAGGCTGGGAGAGTTGGGGGTGCTCCCCTGGACAAGAGAAGGCTCCAGGGAGAGCTCAGAGCCCCTGCCAGGGCCTGAAGGGGCTCCAGGAGAGCTGGAGAGGGACTGGGGACAAGGGATGGAGGGACAGGACACAGGGAAGGGCTCCCAGTGCCAGAGGGCAGGGATGGATGGGATATTGGGAATTGGGAATTGTTCCCTGTGAGGGTGGGCAGGCCCTGGCACAGGTGCCCACCCTGGATCCCTGGCAGTGCCCAAGGCCAGGCTGGACAGGGCTGGGAGCAGCCTGGGACAGGGGAAGGTGTCCCTGCCATGGCAGGGATGAAACCAGATGAGCTTTAAGATTCCTTCCTCCCAAATCCATCTGGGATTTTGTGATCCTACTGTCATCTGATGGAAGTTCCCTCAAACTCAGAGGCCTTGCCCAGATGTGGCTCACAAATCCCTTTTGGGCAGTGATGCTCTGCATCTCTGGGCTGGAACCCTCTGCCTCCCCATTCTCTGCACCCCAAAATTCCCAGGTCCCCTTGACAGGGCTGTGGCCATGCCAGGGGCTGTTTGATATCCCCACTGCAGCACTTGTGGTTTTATTCCCTTCTTGCCCCTTTTATGGGATATTGGAAATTAGGAATTATTCCCTAGGGGAGTGGGCAGGCCCTGGCACAGGGTGCCCAGAGCAGCTGTGGCTGCCCCTGGATCCCTGGCAGTGCCCAAGGCCAGGCTGGACAGGGCTGGGAGCAGCCTGGGACAGGGGAAGGTGTCCCTCAACATGGCAGGGGTGGGATGGGATGAGCTTTAAGGTCCTTTTCAATCCAAACCTTTCTGGGATTCTGTGACTAACAAATACAAATGCAGATTTGCAAATGTAAATGTGGATTTTCTAACAGGCATTTTACCCCAAACTCTTGGGCAGCAAAACTTCCCAGGCAGATGCAATGGGTCACACATTCCATTCTCTTCCATCTCCACTCACTAATTCCATCCTCTGGAAACAAAACCCCAGCAAATGTGGAGAATCTGTTCAGCCACCAAACAACTGGGTGAGGAACAAACCAGCAAGCTCAAAATAAAAGCCCAGATTAGTTTGTACTTCCTTATTCATTTCCTTATTGGTTCTGAATTTTCTCCTTTTTTTGAAGGAGAAGAAGGAACGTGCGGAGTTATTTCAGTGTTTTGAAGCAATTCTATTTACTGGGAGCTGAGAGGATTGATTTAGGCAACGTGGGGAATGCAGAGAGGGTGAAGGGGATCCTGGAGCAGAGCAGCAATGTTTGATTTCAAGGCTGCTTTGCTGTGAATTCTAATGCCAGGGAGCAACTTCAATCCGTGGCCAGCTAAAAATGAAGGGCTTGAAATGGTTTTGCTGAAATTGGGATTAGGAGTGAGGGAAAAAAGAGCACCTCGCTGTCTGAAAGAGTTTTTACAACACTGTCTTGGCAAAAAATAATCAAGTTTTAGTTGCTTATGGGTTTCCTTCAAGGTTTTGGGGGGATTTTTTCTGTTATACCTTTATTTTTATGTCATTTCTTTTAGAAGCAATAGAGTAGAGGAAGAAAGCATCAGAGACCCAAGTTTTTGTTTACAAGGAATTATGAATCAAAGGAAAACCCAAACATTCAATTCATAAATTGTTCATTTAATATGGTAGAAAGTTGCAAACAAGCCAAAATGCCATTTTCGGGGTTAGTTGGCTTCTCAGATAGAGAGGGAATTTTATGGGAACAACACATACTTGAGAAGTTTCTTTTGGGGTCTGCTGATCTCAAACTTCCCCTCCTGAGCTCTCAGGTTTGTTCTCCCAACATATAAACAGAATTCCCCACATCAGCATCTCTCCAAGGGGAAACCTCACCCCAATCCTGCACATTGTCCTGATTTGGAAATCCTTTCCAGCCTGAATTTTTGTCTTGCTGAAACCCTGACCTGGTGTTTTGTGAGCTTGGGGTCACAAAGGAAAAGGCCAAACCTGCCGTCAGGGCAAGGCAAAGAGACACCAGGAGCCAGGGTTGGGGTTACAGTGCCGTTATTTCCTGCAGAGGCTGATTTAGATTCCCAAGACCTCAAAACTCCCCAGATTTCCCCAAGTCCTCCATCAATCCTTACACAGCTGCAATATTCCAAATGAAATCCTCAGACTTCATTCTCCCTGCCTTTATTCACCCATTTCTCATTCTCCTGTGGAAAAGGTATTGCTTTCCAAGGAGAGGGGGGATTGAAGGGACATGCCAGGGATGTCACTTCATGCCATGGTGTCCCCTCTGTGATCCAAGGATCGTCCGAGCAGGAATCATGGGAGGATTTGGGAGAACACACTCACCCAGCAGGGAATGCTGGAGCAAATGGACAATTTGCAAACCATCTGGAGGCTGGAATTTTTTGGCTCAGAAGTCCAAAACTTTGGCGTTTCAGTGCTGGGTGATTCATGAGCAGCTCCATGGAACTGGAGTCAGCTGGGCAACATTTGCTGGTTGGGAATGGAAGCAGTGAGCTTGGAGCAGTAAATCAGGAAAAATAAATCTGGGCAGATCTGGGCATTTTCTGCTGGCTGAGGTAAAGGGGCAAGAAGGGAATAAAACCATAAATGCTGCAGTGGGGATGTCACACAGCCCCTGGCATGGCCACAGGCCACTGTCAAAAAGGGATTTGTGAGCCACATCTGGGCAGGGCCTCTGAGTTTGAGGGACTTTCCAGAAGATGACAGTAGGATCACAAAATCCTGGAATGCTTTGGGTGGAAGGAATCTTAAAGCTCATCTGGTTTCATCCTCTGCCATGGCAGGGACACCTTCCCCTGTCCCAGGCTGCTCCCAGCCCTGTCCAGCCTGGCCTTGGGCACTGCCAGGGATCCAGGGGCAGCCACAGCTGCTCTGGGCACCCTGTGCCAGGGCCTGCCCACCCTCACAGGGAACAATTCCCAATTCCCAATATCCCATCCAGCCCTGCCCTCTGGCAGTGGGAGCCATTCCCTGTGTCCTGTCCCTCCCTCCCTTGTCCCCAGCCCCTCTCCAGCTCTCCTGGAGCCCCTTCAGGCCCTGGCAGGGGCTCTGAGCTCTCCCTGGAGCCTTCTCCTCTCCAGGTGAGCACCCCCAGCTCTCCCAGCCTGGCTCTAGCCTTGGAGCAGCTTCATGATCTCCTTTGGACTCTCTCCAGCAGCTCCAGCTCCTCCCTGATGTTGGTGGCTCTGGATTTGGATTCAGCTCTGCAGGTGGGGTCTCACCTGAGGGGGCAGAGGGGCAGGGTTCCCCTCCCCACACTGAGGGATGATCCCAGCACGGGTTTTTCTCTCTGGCTGCACTCTCAGACCTCACAGCATCCTCAGCTCAGCCCTGTCACCCCTGGGCTGCCATGATGACACAAATCCTCAGACACACCCCAGGGAGTTTGGTGTGACAGTGTTCACAGGGGTCTCAGGTTGAGGGAAGAGATGAGGACCTGACTCCATGTTTCAAAAGGCTGATTTATTATTTTATGATATATATTACATTAAAACTATACTAAAAGAATAGAAGAAAAGGTTTCATCAGAAGGCTAGCTAGGAATAGAATAGGAAGGAATGATAACAAAGGTTTGTGGCTCAGCTCTCTGTCCGAGCCAGCTGGGCTGTCATTGGGCATTAATTAGAAACAACCAACATGGGTCAATCACAGATGCACCTGTTGCATTCCACAGCAGCAGATAACCATTGCTTACATTTTGTTCCTGAGGCCTCTCAGTTTCACAGGAGGAAAAATCCTAAGGAAAGGATTTTTTCATAAAAGATGTCTGTGACAGTTTGGCTCTAAGCTCAGCCTTGCTGGAGCAGCTGCTGCAGCTCCAGGACCTGTTGGAGTGGCTGAGCTGAGCCTCTGCTCTGCTGCCAAAGCAGCTCCCAGCCCCCAGGGCAGCCCTGGAGTGTTCCAGCCCCCTCACACAATGAACTTGGGGAGCTCAGCACCAGCCACGCCAGGCCCAACACTCAGGGTGATGGGAAAAGCACCACAGCATGAGAAAGAGCCAGGGAATAATTAGATTTACAAAAATATGAAAGCATTAACTGAGTGCTACTAACAACAATATATTATGGCAGGAGCAGGGGCAGGGAAGGGCTCGGGGTATGTATAAACCCAGTGAACCCTGGGATCCAGGTGCCACGTTTTGACTCCGTACCACCTTCTCCGCTGGATTTTGTTGCTGCCTCAGGATTATTTTGGAAAGAGTTATTATTATCCCTGATTTATTGCTCTGCACTAGGGGGAACTCTCACTTTTCGCCGACACAATTACAGAGCCCTCGCTGAGAGCCACTTGAAGGAATGGCAGCCTGTGCTGCAGCCCTGATTGCAGACAGACAGGGGGATGCTGCTCTTCCAAGGCTTTGCCTGATTAGGCACCGAGCTCCTCTCCCCGTTACCTGCAGATGGGATTTTTGTCTGTATTAAATAAACAGTTTAAAACCTCTTAATTATTACAACAGCAGCTTGCAGTTTGCTGGGGTGGAGGTTTCTTTTTCAGCCTTTCTGGGAAGTTTTCATTTCCTTTTCCTGGTGCTGCTGTTCTGGGAAGCAGCAGTGCAGGCACACCAGGGGATGCATTTTGCTGCTCCTCTCCTTTGCTCTCCTCCAGCTCACTCTGTGTTTTTCACATCCCTCACTGCCACTTCCCACCCCACCTTCCCATGCTGATACAGGCCTATCAAGCCTCTAATCAGCATCAAGTCAATTAAGGACAGGATTAGACTGAGGGGAGGTTAATAGGACTGTGACAACAGGGCATTTATTCATGGGGCTTTCCCTTCCACCCTTCACTGTCCAAGTCTATTTTCCCCAGCCCATCAAATCCAGTTAACGCTTCACCAAGCACACTGCGAGCTCTGTAAGGGAAAACTGGCTGGAAAATTGAAAAGAAGCCACCCCAAAAAGGGGCATCTGGACCAACAGCCCCTTGTGATGACACTGCTCCCTCTGCCTTGTGCCAGCTGGTGACATGTTGGGCAATCAGGGGTTCTGCTCCCTCAAAACCCATTTCAGCTCTTTCTTTGTCCTTATTTTTGCATCCCCTTCTGTCTTTCCTCTGCAAAAGACTTGGAGAAGAAGAGGAAAATCATCATTTTGAGGTCCAGCACACATGGACATGCAGCAGCCTCCTCTTTCAGTGCATCAGGAATGAACCGGCTGGGAATTTCACCCCTCTGCCCCAACCGAGCAGGGTTTTATTTCTGGGTGATTTTGCCACACAATTCCTTGGAGATGACCATCCAAGTGCCCTCCAAGCCATCATGATTACTCCATGGAGATGTCTCCTCCCTCAGCAGCTTCTCCAGCCTCTTCATCCATCCCAGAGGGGCGAGCAGGACACATTGGTGGCTGCTGGGAGCACATGTGGGTTCCTCCATGGGTGAGGACAGAAATGCCAGTAAAAAACAGGGAGAATTTGTGGGTGAGTATTGTAAAATCAGGGGGAGACAAGGGGAGAGAATGATGCATGTGATTCCATGTTCTCAGAAGGCTAATTTATTACTTTATGACACTATATTATATTAAAGAATACTATACTATACTATACTATACTATACTATACTATACTATACTATACTATACTATACTATACTAAAGAATACAGCAAGGATACTTACAGAATGCCAAAAAGATAATAATAAAGCTTATGACTTTTTCCAGAGTCCTGACACAGCTTGGCACTGATTGGCCAAAGAGTGAAAACAACTCACAGCAGAATGCAATGAAACAACCTGTGGGTAAACAATCTCCAAACACATTCCACATGAGCACAACACAGGAGAAGCAAATGAGATAAGAATTGTTTCCCTTTTCTCTGAGGCTTCTCTCGCTGCCTTTCAGCTTCCCAGGAGAAAAACCCTGGGCAAAGGAATATTTTCAGGGAATGTGAATGCCACAGGTGAGAGCAGCTGAGGGTTTGTGGAGTTCTTGTTGGAGTTCTTGGTGTGGATAATGAGCCCACCTGGAAGCGGGGATAAACCCTGATTTATGGAACAGCTTGAGAAGAGTTGGGAGTGGAGGGAAGGGGAATCTCTGCACAAATTCCAGCCTATTTTTGCTGTTTTCACTGTGATTTTCCCAGCTTGTTGTGCTGAGAACTGGCCTGGGTTCAGTGGTACCTCCTCCAGGTGGGAACAGCTGTAAATCCCATGGGAAATGGCTTTTTTTTTGGCTCTCTGAGTTAGTCCCAGCACCCAGGGCCAGCATGGTGGGCACAGTACAAGAAAAGGGAATAAAAGGATGGTGCCTGAATCCCAAAGATTGTAAAGGAGCAGCAAAATCAGTGTGGAGCCTGGGAAATGTCCCAAACTTGTCAGGAAATACCTGTTTTGGGGGAGAGGGATGTTTGGACTTTGACACACTTGACAATCCTGAATAATTTCAGATCACTGGCTCCTGCCTCGAGCATTTATTGGCTTAATCATCCAAATATATATATTTTTGGGATCCTTGGACCTGCATGTCTAGGTGTGCTGGTTCCTCATTTCCCTGGGGTTTGACAGAAAGACCAGATCTGGTCTTGGTGATTGCAAGCAATGGTGGGAAAATTGATTAATGTACATATAAAACTATTCTGAATAAATTAGTCCTATAAATAGTCCTAAATAAACACTCCCCATGCCATGATTACATCTGCAAGTTATACATAAATAATAATATAATAACAACAGCAACACTAATAATAATTAATAATAAAAATAATAGCTTATTCTGTGAATAAAAAATTGTGCATTTAATGCTGGAATGAATAATTTCCCGTGAGTTAGCCCAATCTTTCATTTTCAGTTCATCTATAATTTCGATTTCCAAAAAAATCTTTGAAAATGAGTTCCACAGTTTAATAACTATTTTCTTTAAACCTACCCCTTGCTAATTTTATCCAGTGTCAATTTCATTTTAAACGGAATCTTGCAGAAATGAAGATTATCATTTTGCTCTCTCTACCCCATCCCTGGTTTGTAAACTTCCATCAAACTCTCCTTTGGCTGCTGGTTTTTTTTTCAGAGGAAAGAAACCCAAGTTATTTAATCTCCTTTGGAATGAAACCTTTTGTGCCTTTGCTGGTTGTGCCCAGGAGGAATTGATTTCATTAAGCAGTAAAAGTTCGTTTGTCTGGTTTAGCTTAATTCACTTTCTGAGACGCACGAAGGAACTCACCCAGGTGGGGAGAGAGCCACAGGAATTCCTGCTTGGTTACCTTGAATTCCCTCTTTTTTCTACCGAAAATCTGGAATATAAAGTTGATGTCCTGAACATGAAGGATTATGGGTTTAGGTTTTGCAAAACTTTCCCAGATTTGATGATTCCACAAGTTTTTTCAATGGGCTTTGCACAGGTTCTGTGTTGAGCCGGATGGGAAGCAACACCCAAAGCAACCCCAAGGTCTCCATGTGGTGCTGGATGTGGGGATTTTATCTGAACCCAGAAAAGCTTGAAAGGAGGGAAGGTGGAGGTGTAGAGGCCACGAAACCACTCTGCAAACACCCACCTTGTTTTGGTGCTGCAGTTGGAGAGTTTCTTCTCCTTTCTGTGGTCATGTTCATGGTTGGGAGAGAGTTCCCCATGGAGACAAAATGCTGGAAGGAAACCAGAGCCTCTTTCCTGAGAGCTTTGGCGGACTTGGATTTTGGAAAAAAATCATCTCGTTATTTTCCCATTTCTTCCAGCCTTTGTGTAGGTGTGCTCAAAACAACCTCAAAATGCTGCTGACCTTTGCTGGGTGTTAGGGATGGATTCCTACCCACTCCATCCTGGGAAAAGAGCAACAAAAAGCACCAAAACCCATCTCAAACCTTCCCAGAGTCCCAATTCATTCATCCCCATCACCTTCCCAGGGGCTGCCCAATCCTCCTGCAGCCCAGAGCCCGTGTCACCTCTCAGGGGAGAGCCTCGCCCTCTCCCAGACCTTTTGTGGGAAGAGGCACCGTGATCCAATTTCCTCCTAATTGCACTAACAAGGATGAATTAGGACTTTCATCAACAGGGGCGAGCGATCGGTTCGGAGTCAGCCATGGGCGACGGAGCCAGAGATTAAACAAAACTATCATGTTAATGTCTAATAATACAACAGCAAGTGGAAATTAAGCGCAAGACAAATCTGCTGCGCCGGCGACATTGGAGAGTTTGTTCTTTAAACACAACGTTATTTTAAAGGCAATGCTATTATTAGGGCCATCTAACTTAATTTCGGAGGCATAATAGAAAAGTAAATGTGCCGCAGTTGCACTTTATGTGCAATTTGGAAAACAAACCCAAAGTGAGGGAGAGCGCGGCGTGGGACTGAAATAGCCACTCCAGCTAAATTCCTCTTTGATATACGTTAATTATCTCCAGCAGGGAATGGACAATTTCATTTGGAGCAGCCGGCTGGATGCTCCCCACAATGGGAGCCAATCCCTTGACGTGCCATAAAAACACTGGAAGCATCAACAGGGCCCCCCCATCCCCTGGAAAATCCAGAGGGGTTTAACCCCTGTCTTGCCATCACCTTGTTGTGAGGTGTGTGGGTCTGTCCCACATTCCTCATCTGGACAACCCTTTTCCAGTTTATTCTTATTCTTTTTATCCAGGACTGGAACTTTTTCCTGCTTTGACCAGCGGGAAAATATTTCCCTTTAGGTCCATGGGATTTGTACCCCCTAAAAATCCCTGAGCAAAGCTTTCCTTGAGCTTTCCTGCAGAGCTGAGAACTCCCCCTGTGCCTGTGCCATGTGATCTTGGGATTGATCCGAGGGTAAAGTGATGCAATCCAATTCCCCTGCACGCATTCTGTTTTTTCCAGTGGTGATATCATTTTTCCCTTTTATTATTAAGTTGCATAAAAATGGCATCTTAGTGCTCGAACATCTCATCCTGCACTTAAGGGAATGTTTTAGAAGAGCAGCAGCATTGAAAGCTTTCCTTCTTTATTAATCTGGGACATTGCCCTGTGTTTTATGGCAAACAGGGAAGCGGAGCAGGTTGGAATGGTCATGTAGTGCTGCTCAGATCTCCCCTTTAGGGGGATCTCCTTTTTGTTGGGTGTCACCTCCCTCAAATGCCAGGGATGGGGTCACAGTGGTGAAAATTTGGCATTGGGGGATTTTGGCTGCTGATGTTTAAGCAGGGGATGATTTGTGCCTCCTGAGCACCAGGCGAGCAGGGCATTGCACAAAAATCACATTGGGAGCCATCTCCTGCCTGGCCCCTTCCTGAGCCTGCTCTGAGGGTCTCAGGCTGAGCCTAAAATAGCTATAAGGAGGAAGGTTTTAGTGTGCTTCCCAAGGCATCCTTTCTGTCTCATTGAAGCTGAAATTCCTTGCCCGCATATTCAGCGCAATATGAAATTCCTGCTCAGAACCCCCCAGAGAGGCTCCTATCGACTGTCCTTTAAATAGAATTAAAATTGACTCGAGACAGATCTGCAAACCTATTGAATTACTCAGTCCACCACCGAGCCCGGGCTGGCCCTGCAGGAAGAGATAAAACTGCCTGGAGCAGAAATGAGTGGACATGATGGACACAAGGACATTTCATTGGGGACCTCCTGAGATGGACTTGCAAAAATGCCTGACCTGGGCAGAAAGTAGAAAGCAGAGCCCTGGGGTGTGGCTGCAGGAGATTTGGGGGGCAGGAAGAGAGCGTGAGATGCCCTGTGGCAAGAGGGTGACTTGAGGGAAAATGCAGAGCCCGTTCATCCCCAGGTTCTCCTTTCCCAGCACCAAAGAACAGAATCAGAATGATCTGGGTTGGAAAGGAGGTGACTTTCTCCTCACCCAGGTGTTGGGTGGCTGGACAGATTCCCCACATTTGCTGGGGCTTTGCTTCCAGGGGATGGAATTAGTGAGTGGAAATGGAAGAGGAGGGAATGTGTGACCCATTGCATCTGCCTGGGGCTGTTGGGGAGGCCTTGCTGCCCAAGAATTTGGGGCAAAAGGCTCATTTGCAAATCTGCATTTACATTTGCAAATCACAGAATCCCAGAATGGTTTGGGTTGGAAAGGACCTTAGAGATCATTCAATTCCAATCCCCTGCCATGGCAGGGACACCTTCCCCTGTCCCAGGCTGCTCCCAGCCCTGTCCAGCCTGGCCTTGGGCACTGCCAGGGATCCAGGGGCAGCCACAGCTGCTCTGGGCACCCTGTGCCAGGGCCTGTCCACCCTCACAGGGAACAATTCCCAATTCCCAATATCCCATCCAGCCCTGCCCTCTGGCAGTGGGAGCCATTCCCTGTGTCCTGTCCCTCCATCCCTTGTCCCCAGTCCCTCTGCAGCTCTCCTGGAGCCCCTTCAGGCCCTGGCAGGGGCTCTGAGCTCTCCCTGGAGCTTCTCCTCTCCAGGTGAGCACCCCCAGCTCTCCCAGCCTGGCTTTGTAGGAAAGCATCACACCCTGAGCTCCACGCTAAAATAATCACAGAATTACAGAATTGTGGAATATGCTGAGCTGTAAGAGACCCACAGGGATCATCCAGTCCAACTCCTGACCCTGCCCAGGACACCCCAACAATCCCACCCTGTGCCTGATGTCCTGGAGCTCTGGCAGCCTCGGGGCTGTGCCCATTCCCTGGGGAACCTGGGCAGTGCCAGCACCCTCTGGGGGAAGAACCTTTCCCTGAAATCCAAAATAACCTCCCCAAACACAACTCTGGGCCATTCCCTCAGGTCCTGTCCCTGAGCACCAGAGGGAACAGATCAGTGTCTGCCCCTTCTCTTCCCCAGTGTGGCACGAAGAGGAAAAGGCAGAAATGTTCACACACCTTGCCCCTCTCTCAGCCATGCTGCAGGAGCTGGGAGGGGCCTGGGATTGCTCAAGAAAACTTTGAGCTCTGCCTGGTGTGGATGCACATCGTGGCTCTGCATCCAGAGCCTGTCTGGGCCACCTAATGGGCTCCACTGGGAGCCTGGCCCATGGTTCACAAATCAGCAAACCTGGAAACTCATCAGTGCTCCAGGCACCAGTGGCATTTTAAAGACCTATATCATGAGTGGAATTAACAGGACACATCCCTCTGGAACCTGTTAGCTATATTATTCAGACCCCCCCTGACAAAAACCCCAAAATACTGTGCATTTATTTTGTTTGGAAATACATTCTCTTTAGGGCACTGGTGCTGTTCAAGGCTGTGGGAGTCCAGGCGACAGCAGGAAACATTTCACTGACTTCCCTTGTCTCAGGGTCTCTAGCTGGTTACCACGACCCCGAGAAACATTAAAAGTCTCTTTTCCCAGCCTTGAAGGAGGAGTCAGAGCTCTTCATTTCTCGGTCTCAAGCTTGTTTATTGTATCTTATCTATAAAATTCTTTCTCCTGCCCTGCCAAGGTCCATCCAGCAGGACAGTTCCAGGCACTCTGCCTGCCCCCAGGGCAGTGTTATGTCTTTATACTAAAAACTATCTGTACATTATTTACAATTACTTTCCAATACCCATCACCTATGTTAGACAGTGAGCTTCTACTCTAAACCAATCTACAAGTGCCACCATCACAGTAGAAGATGGAGGCCAAGAAGAAGAAGAAGAAGAAAGGCTGGACACACCCAGATTCCTCCATCTTGCCCCCTGAAGCCCCATTCTAAAAACCCCAAAATCTACTTTTCCACCCCATGATAACTTCACTATTATTCCACCTAAACTGTTGTGGCTTGCTGATCTTCATCTAAGGTTGGTAATTTGCTCCATGGGTCATAATCAAACCCACAGGTGTTCTGGGCTCTGTGCCAGGGTCTCTGAGCCCCCTGGCAGGGTCTTGGCCATCCTGGACAGCCAGAGGGATGTTCCAGGTTCTGACACCCTTGCTGGTGGAGGACAAGATTTGTGGGTCACTTGGTGTTGGATTATGGATTTTTTGACCTAGGAATGGGGTAACTGAGAGGCCTTTTAAAAACTTTTATTTTATTTTCAGTCTCATGAGAAGGGTGAGACAATACAGATGTTACAATTCACACCATCCCAATCAGAAGCCAACCCTAATCACAACACACTATAAGTGTTTCTTGTCCTATCAGCTTGAGCCACACCATGCTGTAAATACCTTAAAGCCAATCAAGCTTTAAAGCCACAGCTTGGTAGGGTGAAAATGAATAATTCCAAGCATGGATAACCTTTTCTTCCCAGGCTATCCCTGTCCTGGGAAGCAACATCAGGTCTGTAGGAAGATGCCATGGATTTGGGCTGGATGCTCTGGCAGGGAGGCACAAGGGGAGCACTGGGATATAGAAGAGAGTGTTTTGGTCATCTGTGAAGGTGTTCACAGGGGTCTCAGGATGAGGGAAGAGACAAGGATCTGACTCCATGTTTCAGAAAGCTTGATTTATTATTTTATTATATATATTACATTAAAACTATACTAAAAGAATAGAAGAAAGGTTTTCATCAGAAGGCTGGCTAAGAATGGAATAGGAAGGAATGACAGCAAAAGCTTCTGTCTCAGACAGAGAGACCGAGCCATTGGCCATTAGTTAGAAATAACCAACATGGCCCAATCCCAGATGCACCTGTTGCATTCCACAGCAGCAGATAACCATTGTTTGCATTTTGTTCCTGAGGCCTCTCAGCTTGTCAGGAGAAAAAATCCTAAGGAAAGGATTTTTCATAAAACATGTCTGTGACAGTCACCCAGCTGGGATATTTCCTGCTCTCTCTCTTTGGTGCACAGGTTTGTCATTCTGAGAATGACACAGGAATGGGTGGGAGGCAGTATTGTAGAAAGAATAAAAAAAGGTTTTATTTAAGAGAACTGCACGGTTTTATAGAGTGATACGATAGATTTTATTTGATTTGTTAATTAATAAAAAAACTTTCTTCATACACCATTTTTGAGAAGAATAGAAAGACAAAATAGAAAAACATTACTTGTAGATTGTTTATACTTAACAAGTTATCACATCTTTACAACTTTTTGAAAATTCTCCCAAGCTGCTGTGAGAAACCCTTGCCGTTTCTCTCTCTCTGTCCCATGGCATCCACGCGGGTTTGCTCAGGTCCTGATCTCCTTGCTGCCCAAAGGTGAGGAAAGGCTGGCAGGGCTCGGGAGCACCCCTGATTTATCCCTGCGTGCCAGCCCAGCTCACCCCAGCCCAGCCACGGCTATTATTAGCTGACAGATTTTAAAGAAAAGCTCTATAAATCTCCCCTTGTGCCATAAGTACATTCCTGCCTTGGGAGACCACAGAGAAGCTCATTATCCCACATCCTGAGAGAGAGGCATGTGTCATCCTCAGTGACACTCTGAGCATCCTCAGGTTACCTCTCCAGCCAGGCCTGGGGAGCTTCTGCTGCAGTTAAACAGAGCTGGATGCTCACTCAGGGCAGAGCAAGGGAAAATGTGCTTTTTTTGGTAAGGCAGGAACACAGAAAATAAAATTCCTGGCTGTCATTCCCTTCTGCCTGGCCACAGCAGGGAAATACAAACAATAATTAGAGGGGAAAAGGTGTGGGGGGTTGGATTTGAGGGCTGCTGTGAGCTGGTGTCAGGTGGGACTGTGGTTTGAAGGTTTATTCCCAGGGCTTTCCTGCATTGAAAAAAATAAGGAAAAAAGAAGGAAAAAAAAAAAAAGGGAGAGGTTTTTGTCTGAATATGGGTCTGGTGCAGGGTCTGATGATGCTCCATGGACCTGGGAACTTCATTCACCTCTGGTGCAAGTGCCTCTGGCTTTTCTCATGGATGGGATCAGCTGGATGAACAGGACTCCCTCAGCTCAACAATTCCAAGCCACTAAACCTGATGTGGGGTTTCCAACTCAGACCGACCCCAGACCTCCACAGAGCTTCCCAGGGTGGTTTTTTGGTACCAAAGGCTTTCAGAACTTCTCCTCCAGGTGGCAGGCACAGCTGTGGCTCTCCATTCAGGTTTGCTGTGGAGCAGCAATCGCTGGAGTCCAAACCAGTTCCCCAGACTGAGAACTTGCCAAGTGCTGGATGAGCTGTAATAGTCTCTTGTTGTGAGAGCACCCCGCTGACACAGGCTTTGATCTGAGAGGAGCAGGAGCAGAATTCAATTCCTTTGGCTGAAATCTGTCCATTATTGTCGGGCATTGGATTGCAGGAGCAGGAACAGCCCCACTCTGGAAGCAATGAAGTTCTCACTGTGCAGAGCCCTGGAGTGAGCTGTGCTGGGGGTTTGGAGAAATCACACGAGGCAGCTTCAAAACCACAGCAGCTCTGGCACCTGGGGCTTACGGGAGGGCTTTTTTCCCCAAGGAAAGACACAATCCTGGAAAAAGTGTGGGGGCTGGAGAGCAGGGAGGGAGCCCTGAGTTGGATGCACGCTGCCTGAAGCCCTCCCAGTGCAGAGCCAGGCCCGCAGTGCTTGGCTCAGGGAAGTCACTTCAGGACACGTTTTTAATATAGTTGGAAGCCTAAAGGTTCAGCCAGGTGTCTCGTGGGATTTGCAATAGCATCTAAGAGCTGCAATTCCTTGAAATCCTGCAAAGTGCGTGAGGAAGGAGCTGAAGTTGAGGGAGAGGGGCAGAGTGGAAGTGCAGCAGGGTGTCGTGGCTTTTGTGGGGAGAACAAGAGCAGCTCTGCTCCAAAATACCCTGGAGTTTCTACCTTTTCATACCAAAACGACTGAAAAGAGGGTTTTCTGTCTGAAAACAGGGTTTTCTGTCTGAAAAGCATGGAGATGCTGCAGGGCTGGAGCCCCTCTTCTCTGGAGCCAGGCTGGGAGAGCTGGGGGTGCTCACCTGGAGAGGAGAAGGCTCCAGGGAGAGCTCAGAGCCCCTGCCAGGGCCTGAAGGGGCTCCAGGAGAGCTGGAGAGGGACTGGGAACAAGGGAGGGAGGGACAGGACACAGGGAATGGCTCCCACTGCCAGAGGGCAGGGCTGGATGGGATATTGGGCAGGAATTTCTCCCTGTGGGAGGGTGGGGGTGTGGAATAGGAGGATCTCTCAGGTCCCTTCCAACCCAAACCATTCTGGATTCCATGATTCTATTCCGTTCTCATCCTCCCATCCTTGCCCAGCTGCCCACCAGCCCCTCTCCCATCCCTGCTGCCGAGGGAAGGCTCTCCCTTCTCCAGAGCTGCTCAATCCCTTTATTAAGACACCTCTGGAATCGATGGCCTTTCCTCCCTTGCCCTGCTCTTGGTGTCAGCTGCAGACTCTATCAGGGGTGATGGGATGTTTTCTTCCAGGTCATTGATAGAAATGTCAGCTGGAGCCAGCAGCCCTGGCACGCAGCAGGAGCACAGGGCTCTGTGATTCCCACTCCAAGAGGTGCCTTTTGGAAGTTGTCAAGCAGGCAGTTTTTAATCCATCTAATTTCTGCCACGGTGATTTCCTGCCCTCCCAGTTTCTTAATCAAGATGACACCAGGACCCAACGTTGCTGGAGCTCGGGTTCGTTGTGCTGACAACGTCACCTTTATCAGCCCAAATTTATAACCTCATCAAAAAAAGATATCAACTTAGCTGGGCAAGATTTATTTTCCATAAATCCTTGTTGATTGTCATCTTTTATGTTATTCCCTTTAATTCCTTATTAAACAAGTCCCGTAGCCGACATCCCATTATTTCACCCAAAATCAATGTCAGGCTGACAGGGCTGTAATTACACAGGTCATCTTGTTTATCCTTCCCACATATTGGCACAACACTCGTTTTCTTTCGGCTTTCTGGATCTCTCCCAGTGCTCAAGGGTTTATTGGAGATCACTATCACAGGCAGAGCTGTGTCTGACTGGGTGGCACAGGCAGGGATGGGATGATTCTGCATGCCATATGGAGATCTCATGATGAATCAAAATTCTGAGGTGTTTCAACTTGATCCTGATGGATTTTTCTCATTTTTCTGTGAAGAATTTTCTCCACTTCTTTTTTTTTTTTTTTTTTCAAGTGGAGAAAAGTGTTCCCAGCCAGCTTGGACTGGTGTAGTGGAAGGTGTCCCTGCCCACAGCTGGAGGGCAGAACAAAATGAGATTTAAGGTCCCTTCCAATCAGAAGTGTTCTATTATTGAATGAAAATGGGCGGAAAACAGCTAAACCCAAAGCTCATGCTCAGCACAAAGCCCCCAAAACATGTTGGTGCTCTGAAATCTCAAGGGTTTGATATAAATTATGCATTTATGGATGTGTGCAGGGATCACTCTCTAGATGTTTTTATTTTCTTCTCAATCCTGGTTTTCTGGCCCTGGAATATTAAGTTTGTGCCTGGATGAGCAATTGCTACTTACAGTGATGGGGCTCTCACGTTTCAATCTCTATTTCTCACTTGGGTTATAGACACTTCCCAGCATTGGCTGCCTCAGAACCTATAAATTAAAACTTCCACGTTCCCTCTCCTCACTCCCAGTTCAGCAGAGGACAGAATATCCATCTGGGCATGTTTTTCCTTGCCTCCACCTCGGGTGAGAGCCGTGCTATCAGCCTGGTTCCTCACACTGTTTGCACAGGAGCATCAAAGGCAAGGGAAGGCATTTTTCATCAAAGCTGCCGGATTTCTTGGCCAATTTTAAGTGGAAGGGGCTCAGCTGGGGCATCTTGTTCCAGCCCCACTCCTTTGCCCTGGGGAATTTCAAAGGAGCTCCAGCTCTGATGTGCACATGGAGCATCCCCTGCCCTGGGAGCAGCTCCTGCAGCAGCAGGACAGAGCTCAGCCCGTGGGGAGGGAGTGATGGGGTAAAGGGGGAGGGAGGAAAGGCTTATAAAAAATATCTTGGGAGCAAGGATTGGATCTGAGTTGGTGCTGCACACATGGGACTGCAAAATAATTAGGAAGGAGGATTGCATTTCCGTATTTTTTGTCATTAGGATGTTTTTCCCCCAGGGCAGAATTACACCTGCCTCGTGCTGGGAGGTTTCTTTTCTTTGTTGTTGTGTGCTGATATTGGGATTTACCTCTATTTTCTCCTCCTGAAATTCAGTTTTTGCTGCACCATTCCTGCAGGATACAGGAGTGATTTTTTCCTTGAGGTAGGAGGGAAATTCAGAGTGAACCAAGATGGGTGCAGCAGGGAGGGACCACTTTTTGTCTTGCAACCTCCAGTGCTACCCATGGCTGAGCAACTTGGAGTTCAGGGTTACTTCTCCTCCCAAATGTGCTAGAAATTGCTGCTCCTAGGGTGACAAAATTCCCATCTCTTGGGTTCTTGGGGAATCTACTGAATTTGAGCCACTTTTTAGCCAAGGTGAAAATCTTTGCAGACAAACCAGCTGAAATCCTGGCCTGGGGAACCACAGCTGAGGCTGGCCAGGTATAGAAAGGCTCCCTGGTGTCACCAGCCATGCAGAGTTTGGCTTTTCCCAGTTCCTGTGCCAGGTTTGAGGAGTTTGATGCTCTGAGCCTCACGCCGGGTGCTGTCTGTGGCTCCAGGCCTCCCCCAGGATATGACAAGCCAGAATACATTGCAGCAGGAGTTCAAAATTATCTATCACCAACATCCACTTAATCCATCGTCAGGAGAAGGGAAAAGCTCTCCAGGCCTGCAGGAGCTGGGAACAAGGCACGGTTTCTTATGCTGAGCCTGTGTTCCCACTTGTCAGTTTGATTTCTCAATGCTCTGCAATCTCTGCTACTCTCGGGCAGGAGATGGCGTCACGTCCATCACCCCTTATCGCTCGGGCCCCGTGTCTCCCTTTCTTCTCTCTCAGCCTCTTTGCAATCTTGAACCACTGAAGAAAAAAAAAAGGAAAGAAAAGAAAAAAAGAAAAAAAAGAAAAAGGAAAAGAGGCAGAAGCAGAAGCGGCTTTTCAGTTCCTTATCTGCTGCAGCCTGGATTACATCCAGGCCTCTTGCTATGATCCTTCAAGTTCCTGCTAAACATGCCCTGCATCTCCTGATAACATTAAATCTGCATCTCGGGTGGGTTTGCTGGCACTCCTGGGCACAGGAGGGGCGGGGTGTGGGGAAGGAGCAGCACTGGCACAGGCTGTGGTGTGTGAGGAGAGGGCAGAGCAGCACAGACACCTCCTGCTCTGGTTTGCTCCCAGCTGAGTCTGGTCTGGATGGGGATAAAGCAGGACTAGCCCAGAACACCTCTGTGATGGGTTGAGTTTCCCAGAAAGTGATGAATTTGCAGGGTCAGGGAGGTCCTCAGGCTGCACAGGGCTGAGGCAGTGCAGGTCACAGTTTCTCTGGATAAATAATTTGATTTTATATCCCATTAGTTGCGATGAGTTTGAGAATCCCGTATCCCATTGTAGCACTGCAGCCGCTGGGGAGTGAAAATTGTTGGTGCAAAGAAATCAACCTCCAAATTCATGCAGGAAGTTAATGAAGAGAAAGAGAGTCTTATTTTGGACTCATTACAGTCAGCAGTGATGTCCAATTAAGAGAAATCCACAGCGTATCCCCAGCAGTGATATAAAAATAGCAGCTGTAGGCTCCAAGTCATCCCGGGCTCCAAAGGAAGTGAAGAGGGGGTTTAACCCTTTTCCTGCACTTTCTGCTTCATGAGGGCAAGGCAGGACCAGAACCCAGGAGTTCTGACCGAGAGCATCCCCGGGCTGGCTTGGCAAACCCTGACTTGCTGCTCACTGCTCTGCCGGTCATTGGCACTTTTAACTATTGGAGCTGTTGGCCATTGGGGTTGTTGGCCTTGGGGACTGTTGGCTGTTGGTCAGTGTTGACCATTGGGGTGATGGGAGACTCATGGCCATTGGGTCTCTTGGCCAATGGATCTCTTGGACATTGAGTCTCTTGGCCCTTGGAGCTCTTGGCCAGTGGGTATCTTGGCCATTGAGTGTCTTGGCCCATGTCTCTTGACTATTGGGTCTATTGGCCACCAGTGCTGTTAATCATTGATTCTGTTTGCCATGGAGACTGTTGGTCATGGAGAAGATTGGCTGTTGGGTCCGTTGGCCATTGACTCTGTTGACCATCAGGGCTGTTGGTCATCGTGTCAACAGACCACCAGGGCTGTTGGCCACTGGGTTTGTTGGCCATCAGTGCTATTGGCCATTGGGGCTGTTGACTCTTTAGGCTGTTGGCCATTGGCTCTCTTGGCCGTTGGGTCTGTTGGCCATCGGAGCTATAGACCATTTTGGTTGTTGGCCGTTCGGGCTGTTGGCCATCAAGGCTGTTGACTCTCTAGGCTGTTGGCCACTGGCTCTGTTGGCCACTGAGGCTGTTGGGCATTGAGCCTGTTGACTGTTGAGGCTGTTGACCTTTGGCTCTGTTGACCATTGGCTCTGTTGGCTATTGGTTCTGTTGGCCACTGGAGCTGTTGGCACAGACCAGCCTGATCGCCACAGGAGCAGCAGAACTGCTGATAACCCCCCCAGGGCTCAGAGCCCTGTATCAGCCTGGTTTGAAGGAAGGCTGAAATTCCTCTTTTTCATTTCCTGGATCCCCAGGGAGGTGTAGGGGAATGAAGGTGCCTGGACCTGGACACGGATGATTTCTCTGGCAGATCTGAACCGAGTGTTCCCAAGACTTATGGCTTGTTTTGGTCCTAACCCAGCACAGCGGGTGCAGTGCTGATGTTATTGATACAGGCAGTAATTACATTTTCACACTGGCATTTTTTCTGTCTCTACACCATGTTTATTACAGACTTTCAATTATTCATTTTTTCCCCTCTCTTGTTATCCCTCCCTCTTTTTCTTTGCTGATTTTTTTCTGACCTCCTTGTCTTATTTTTCATCTGCTCTTTGGCTTTTTCTTCACCTCTAATTCCTGTGTTTCCAGACCATCTCTCTGACCTGGACAAGGACCCTGAAGACCAGACCTTGTCCCCATCCCTGGACTATTTTGGGATATCTCCTCTGTGTTCAATTTTCTCGCCACCCTTTGCCCCAGCTGATTTTTCCGCACCGCTGAGCTCCTTCCACAGAGCTCCCTGGTGCCTTTTCTGTTACAGAATGAGAAATAAAAATGTGGTGCCTTTGTTGCTGCTCATCTATCTGCCGTGCCCAGGTGAATAATGCAGGGAAACATGTATGTATTTATACAGCAAATGGGAAAATACATTTCTTAAGATGAATGAGGTTGTTTTCAGCCTTGATGCACCCAATAAAATAACCCGGTATCAAGAGGGAGGTTTATTTTGAAGTCTGGACGTGTCATAATATCAGCTCCCAAGCAGGACTTCAAATTATATAAATCAGAGAGAGGAGGAGAGGGGAAAGGCCGGGAGAGCAGCGAGCACAGAGGTAACGTGGCCATAAAAAGCTGGAAGCAGGTGTGGGATGCACAAACACAGGGACACGTCAGTGGGATATGCTGGATGGAGACTCGAGCTGAGCTTTGACACAGCTTTTGTGTCTCCTCCTTCTTTTGGTTCATGTATTTTCCTCTCTGTGCCTAGCTTGGGAGCAAACCCTACAGGAAAAATTGTGGAGATTGGGAAAACCACAGTGTTGAGATGCCTGATGAGGGGACACCGACCATGAGCTTGTCCCCAAGTCTGAGCACAACAACCCCTCCCTAATGGAATCCTGCTGCCCCCTTCTAGATCTGCTTCAAATCCGCTTTCAAAACCCCATGGATATCCATAATTCCACCAAAAACCACACCAAGGGCCTCATGCTGGCCACAAACTGCTGCCAAATGAGTCAAGATGTTGCAATAGGTTTATCAGCAAGCAGCAAGTTGTTGTGTTTGTGGGAAAAGAGCATTTTCTCTGTGGAAACCACAGATTTTTAATAGTTCTCCCCCCTAATAAAAGAGGGCTGCCAAGCTTCCTTGTGTTGGTGCACAGATTTCTGCTTTCCCGGTGGAAATTTGGGGGCGTGTCTGGCATGCCACATGCTCTTCCCAGCTGAAAACTCCTTTGCTGTGCCAAAGCAAAGTGGGGGAGATGTGGAAAAAAAAAAAAAAAACCCACAACCCAGCCTGTAACAAGCCGTAGGCTTTATGTCACAGCTTTGCCTGGCACGAAGGGGGGAAAAAAAAATTCCCATGCTGTTTTTGTGCAGCCTGGAGAGAGCTTTCCCTGCTCCAAGTGCAAGGCAGAAGTGTAAAGCATGTTGTGATCTCGATTTAGGATCACTGCTGTTATTTATCCGTGAGGTGTCATCCAGACAGAGCAGGAGAGGAGCCTGAGGGGAGAAAAACCTGCTGGTCTTCAGAAGTCAGAGGCTGGAGAGCTCCTCCTCACAGTCCTGGTGTCTGTGGGGGATTTAATGGCTTTGGGGGATGTTTAGCAACCGGGTTTTTGGGGGTTTTTTGGGGGGGTGGGGGAGAGGAAGCTGTAGAATGCAGAATTTCCGCTAAAAGCCTTGAGAAAAAAGGGTTGGATCCATCTCCCAACCTGGGATTTGAAAATTGTGTGGATGTGGCATTTAGGGACATGGTTTAGTGTCACAGCCTTGGCTGTGCTGGGGGAATGGCTGGACTTGATCTTAAGGGGCTTTTCCAACCTAGATAATCCCTGACAGATATATATATTATAATATTTAATATAAATAATAATATTTTATGGTCTCATAGTTGAACTCTTCTCTAGAGGAGGGAGCTGCAGCCTCAGAACACTTTCCCCATATTTTTTCCTTTTATTTTTGAAGAGTTTCTGATGTTTTGGGAACACGTCTCCCTCTGCAAAAACACCTGTTCCCTTTATTGTTTTCCTCACAGATTTTTCTTTTTGGGAGAAGTGCTGCTAAAGCTCCTCAGGAGGAGCTTCCTGAAGCCCAAACCTGGGAACGAGGCTGCAGAAATCCCTCAGGAAAAACAATTTGTCCATTCCCCTCCAGGTTTGGCTTTGCCACCAGAGCTGTGTTTGCTCTCACAGCAGATACATCTTGCAGGGGATGTCTCACTTGCTGGGAAGGTTTCATTCCCAATAATTTTCAGACATTGCTGCCCTCATGATTTATCCCCCTTCGGTTTAGATCTCATTTTTCCCAATTTTACCTTTGTCTCCAGGAAAGCTCGTCTATTTTAGTGCCATTTCCTCTCTCTCTCTCTGGCTCACACGCTCCCTGTAGCCCAAACTTGTCTTCTTTTCATATTTATTCCAGTATTTGTCTTCTCCTCCCCATGCCAGCTGCACTCTCAGGATTTATCTCCTCTCTTTCCCTGATCTGTCTCAGAGTGCAGTGACTTTGTTTTTCTTTCTTCAGCCCTTTCCTCGGGCAAGGTTTAACAGTGGTGTTTGCTGAGGGCTGAGGGAAGTAAAAGGAGAAGAAAAGAGGGTGGGAAGGGGTTGGGAGTCCTGCCCCTATTTTCACACTGATCCTTAAGGATCAGCAGTTGGTTGGGCACAATATTTTCCAGTGTTTAATCCATATATCCATGGCTCGCCTTGCTGTCCCACAGATATTATATCCCAAAAAAGGAGAATTTTGGATTACTTTGAAACCTTGTGAGCATCGTGTGCTTCTCCCTCTGTTGGCTCTTGGTGCAGCACAGGCTTCTCACCCTCAGCAAAGGTTGGTGGAGAAACATCCCCTTGCCTCAGTTTCCACTTCTGTAGGGAAAGATTATGGTGTTCATGGCCACATTTCACACCTCCAAAACCTTTTCCAGCAGAGGACTTCATTTAACAAGGAAAAACAAGGAAAAAAAAAAAAAAAAAAAAAACAAACAAGGATTAAAAAAAAACAAGGATTAAAAAAAAAAAGAAAACCAACAAAACCTAAACTGATTTTTCATAACGAAAACTTAATACAAAATGATTTTCATTTTTTACAAAATATTTGGGGTTTTTTTCACTGGGAGAGTGTAAAGATTAAAAAAATCAAACAAGTAGTTCCAACAAGTTCTTGCTGAAAATTGAATTTTCCTCCTCCCTGTGTGGCCCTGGGGGATTTTCAGTGACACCTTCCAGCTTTGGGTTAGGATCCAAAGTTTCAATCACCAGCACTGAAGGAAGGTGAAACCCCCAGGGGAAAATGTGTGTGGGAAAAGCTCCCTGAGGTCACCTGATTCCAACATTTTGGGTTACTTTATTAACCGGGGAATCTGGGGAGCAGCATCCGCAGGACTCCTGCTGATTCCCACCCTCTATAGCCCAACCAGACAAGTCCACCCCTTCCCCTACTCATTTTCTGGTCACTGGCACATGAGGAGTGGTGTAATTTGCAAAAAAAGTGCTTTTTCCCCTATCCTGGAAAGCACTGGAAGGGCTGGGAATGGAAACAAAATCCTCCCTGCACCTGCCCTGCAGCCAAGCCTTGTGCCCGGGGTGGGCAATGCTTCATCCTCTGTTTCCCATCAGCATCTCTGGATCTTCAGGGGGTAAAAATGGGAATGCAATTCCCAACCTCCCCCTCTGGGTACCCCTGGGTGGAATCCCCATCCCCTCAGCACAAAGTGCACCCTCCACCCACCTGCTGGCATCTCCAAATGCTCCCAAATATCCCTTGCAGATGGTGAATGTTCTTCTCTTGGCTGGACCTGGTCTGGGGCTGAGGCAATGGGGGGCATAGGATGAAGGAATCTTCCTTATCCTCCATGGAAACTCTTTCCAGGCTGGAACTGCAAACACCAGAGCTGGGAGGATCCCAATGCTTCCCTCACCTCACCCCAATGCTTCCCTCACTCCATCCCAATGTTTCCCTCACTCCATCCCAATGCTTCCCTCACCTCATTCCAATGCTTCCCTCACCTCATCCCAATGTTTCCCTCACTTCATCCCAATGCTTCCCTCCCCTCACCCCAATGCTTCCCTCACTCCATCCCAATGCTTCCCTTACCTCATCCCAATGCTTCCCTTATCTCATCCCAATGCTTCCCTTATCTCATCCCAATGCTTCCCTCACTCCATCCCAATGCTTCCCTTACTTCCTCAACTCCAGCTCCCTGTTAATGTCTCCCAACCCTTGAGGGTTCCCTTTTATTTTGATCCTTAAGCTTTGTACCTTCATTAGTTAAAAACTCAGCTTCTTCCCATTTCTGTAGATATTGAGATTGGGCATGACCAACTAAATTCATTTTTCCATACTTTTATCTTCAGGAAAGAAGGAAATCTCTTCCTGAAATGCCAAAGTTTTTATCTGTTGGCTTGGGATACCCAGCATCTTTCCAGCCTGGCTGGAGCAGATGTTTCTCCTTCCATTGAGCTGCTGACTAAACAGAACCCCCAGCAAAGCCTTTGCTTTGGATTCACCCCAGGAACATCTTCCAGGGATGAGATGATTTAAACTTTTAAATGAAAATTAACAGCTCAGAGCCTTCCATCGCTTCCCCCTGGCCTGGCAACCTCGTGGCACATCCGTTTTTGGGGAAGGAGGGAACTGAAATAAAAAGGTGTCAGATGCCTGCTTTATCAAAAACTTGGAAGCAGCTGATGTGCAGATGTTGCACTCCCAATTTATTGCTACAACAAAGCCGTGGGAGCAATGAAATGGAAATTTGGGGAAAGAGAAGAGGATATTTATGGACATGCTGCTGCCTGTGCTGGGGGGGTGTCTCCCCTTCCTGAATATCAGAGGGAGGGAGAAGGAGGAGGTAGGGAGAGCTTCAATTTTACTGAGAGCAGGAGTAGGTCTGGAAGGGAAAATATGGAGAAAAAAGTGGATTTCTCCACATCTTAAGAATTTACTGAACATCATGAGACAATGGGAAGTGGCTTTTTCCAAAGGCTGGAGGTTGGAGATTTAATAGATGCCTTTCCAAGGATGATTTTTGCCTCGTCCATGGCAGTTTTTTGCTGGATTTTGAGGGGTTTGAAGGGACAGGGCTGATGCTCTGTCCCTTGAGCACGTTCCACAGTGGAGCAGTGGAGCCTTGGCGCCAGCATTGTCTGCCTGAGGAGCAGCTGAGGAGTCAGGGGCTATTATTGTGTCTGTCCCCTCTCTGAGCCATTTCTTCCCAAGCAGCAATTGAGCCCCAGCTCCTGAGAGCAGCTTTCATCACATCAGTCACTCGTGCAGCCAGCAGGGCTTGCACAGAGGGGCTTCTTCAATGGGGGAGATGCAGAGACCTCGTGCCAACCTTGGGATGCTCCTCTGAACCTGTGTGCCAGTTTTGGCTCCTCTGAACCTGTGTGCCAGTTTTGGTTCCTCTGAACCTCTGTGCCAGTTTTGGCTCCTCTGAACCTCAGTGCCAGTTCTGGCTCCTCTGAACCTGTGTGCCATTTCTGGCTCCTCTGAACCTGTGTGCCAGTTCTGGCTCCTCTGAACCTCTGTGCCAGTTTTGGCTCCTCTGAACCTCTGTGCCAGTTCTGGCTCCTCTGAACCTCTGTGCCAGTTCTGGCTCCTCTGAACCTGTGTGCCATTTCTGGCTCCTCTAAACCTGTGTGCCAGTTCTGGCTCCTCTGAACCTGTGTGCCATTTCTGGCTCCTCTGAACCTGTGTGCCAGTTCTGGCTCCTCTGAACCTGTGTGCCATTTCTGGCTCCTCTGAACCTGTGTGCCAGTTTTGGCTCCTCTGAACCTGTGTGCCATTTCTGGCTCCTCTGAACCTGTGTGCCAGTTTTGGCTCCTCTGAACCTGTGTGCCATTTCTGGCTCCTCTGAACCTCTGTGCCAGTTTTGGTTCATCCAGCCCAGTCTGTAATTTTTGGGAATTACTCAACCGAAGGGTTCAGCCCCTTGTGAAGCCCAAAGCACCTCCAAGCATCCTCCATCTACTTCCCTTCCCCTGTGGCAGAGCAGGATTCCTCTCCCACACCTTCCCTCTGGCTCACAAGTGTAGGAGAGGAGAACACCTCATCCCTCTTCCCTGTATCTTCTCCGGGAGCAGACCCAGCTCCGAGGTGGGATTTATTGGGCAGGGAGCATATGCCTGTGTTCCCACAGCAGATGAAACACGAGGTGTTTGTGTGGATGTAATTGTCGCCTGTGTTTGTTGTGAATCCCTAATGAGGGGCCGGAGCAGATGGCAAAGGCTGGCTGCCAGTCACACTTCCCAGCACTGCCTTTCTCTCAGGAGGTTGGGTGATGGGGATGGTGCAGGGAAGGACCCCACAGCTCAGGTTTTTGGGTTGGGAAACCAATTTTTTCCTTGTGCAAAAGCCCCTCACCCATGACATCAATCACATTAAAAATAACCCCAAATCTGGCGCTTAAAGCTGATGGTTTCCCCACCTGACTCCAATATGGAACATGATTTTCAACCTAAAGCCAGAGTGCAAACCCCAAATCCCATTCCACATCCAAATCTCCTGAAGCTGATGGTTTCCCCACCTGACTCCAATATGGAACCTGATTTTCAACCCAAAGCCAGGGTGCAAACCCCAAATCCCATTCCACATCCAAATCTCTTAAAGCTGAAGGTTTCCCCACCTGATTCCAACCTGGCTTTTCAGAACAAAGCCAGGGTGCAAAGCCCAAATCCACCCCACGTCCAAAACACTTAAATCTGATGGTTTCCCTACCTGACTCCAGTGTGGAACCTGATTTTCAACCCAAAGCCAGCATTCAAAGCCCAAATCCCATCCCACATCCAAATCACTTAAAGCTGATAGGTTCCCCAGCTGACTCCAACATGGAACCTGATTTTCAACCCAAAGCCCAAATTCCATCCCACATCCAAATCATCCCACCAGAGCAGCATGTGGGGGTTCAGACTGGGGGGAAAATGGGGAAAATCCTCTCCCAAAGGACATGGCTGCATCCTCGCAGCCTCCCTGAGCTAAATTGGAATTTCCCAGCTACCTGAACCTTCTGGGAGCCTCACGCTGGCGCTGCGCTATAAATACAGCTGAGAAGACACTTCTATTATAAGTCACCGATTTCTGGAAGCAGAATTGGGCAAATTAGAGAAGAAAAAATGAAACAAAATAAAAGCGGAGCGGAGAAGGAGGAGGAGAGGCCTCAGAGCTTTGCAAAGATTTAGTTATCTGTGCTTTGGAGATCTTCCTGAGCATGGCTCAGAGAAAATGCCAACCTGAGGAGGAGCCTGGAGAACAACAGCAAACCCAGCAGCAGAGCACAAAGCGAATGGAGCTGCCACGTCTGGAAGTTAATTAGCGCCGGGCAGATCATTAGCTACAGCAGCCCTTTTAATTAGAGCTGCAGGGCTCCGTTTCACTCTGCATTGGCACCGTAAGGTTGTCCCCGTGCTGGCATCGGGCTGAGATCCCTCCTGGGCAGCTGCTGCCATCCCGTTGTTCCTGCCCCTGAAAGGGCTGTGAGCATCCTCATCCCTGCTGCCCCACGTGCTCTGGGAGGCAGAGGCCTCTCCCTTGGTCTTGGAACCAAATCCAGCTCCAGAGGCCAAAGTCAGAGCATCAAACTGCTTTTGTAATTAAGCTTGAGGTGGCTTTGCTTTGCTTTGACCTCATTTAGGCTCCGTTTGGGCTCTCCCAGAAGTGAAACGGCCCCTTAATTGCTCAAACAAAGACAGGCATAATTAATAGCCATTTTATCAAATTGCTTCTTTGAAACGCTATGAAAAAAAAAAAAAATAACCCTCGAACCAAGCAAGGAGCCCTCCTCCATCTCTCCAGTCACTGCTTCTGTTTCCAGCCCATGTGCCCTCTGCATTCCTGGGGCTCCCACACAATTCCCCTCAATCTCTCCACTGAAAAGGGCAAGAGAAAGGGTTTTAAACTAAAAGAGGAGAGATTTGGACTGGATAGTGGGAAGGAATTGTTCCCTGTGAGGGTGGGCAGGCCCTGGCACAGGTGCCCAGAGCAGCTGTGGCTGCCCCTGGATCCCTGGCAGTGCCCAAGGCCAGACTGGATGGGGTTTGGAGCAGCCTGGGATAGTGGAAGGTGTCCCTGCCCACGGCAAGGGATGAGCTTTAAACTCCCTTTCAACCCAGACCTTTCCATTATTCTGTGATTTTGTCTCCTTAAAGTCTGATCTCTCTCACCCAGCAATTACTTTCCTTTGCCCTTGGGTAGAGGACCAGCTTTGCCATCCTCGAAGGGGGAAGAAATGGAAAAGGATGAGGCTGCTCGTGGCTCATGATGGGAATTCAGTGGCAAATTCATTTTATTAAGATCTGATAAGAGAAGGGTTTTTCTCCTGCTTTCTGCCTCACCTTGAGAGCAGCGCCTGCCTCTCTCACGTGCGACCTTGGGAGAGGTTCTGGGGCCAGGCAGAGCCCTCCCATTTTCCTGCAATGTCATCCATTACTCAGCTCAACACTCCCAGCAGGAGGAGATGAGCACACGAGGAAAGGAAAAAAGGAGAAGCTTTTCAAAGAGAGCACAAATTAAAGCAACTGAGATCAGATAACGAGGAAATACAGTTAAATTGTTTCCTTCCTTTCTTCCTCCCGGCTGGCCCTGGGGAAAATCCATCTCATTTACCATTCTGGACCACTGGATGTGATTTTCCTGCAGGTCTGGGGGGGAGTGAGGATGGAGCTGGAGAAGCTGAAACTTTTTCCCTTCCTCTTTTCTCTTTTCCCAGCTGTTCCTTGACCTCTGCAGTTATCTCCAGCCTTATCAGCAACACAAGATGGCTTTTTTCACATCAGTAAGCACCATCCAAAATACAACAGTCAGAAAGAATAAGAGAAAAACAAATCAATGCCCACAAACAATGGGCCAAAAAATGCATAAGGACTAGTTTTGATGAGGACAATTTATAAAAAAGCCCTAAACCGTAAAATCTTTGAATTTTCCAGCATTAATTGCTTTAGTTTTCCCCTGGGGAGAATATACTTCGCATCCTGAGCTGAAGATGGTTTGTTTTGGCCTCTTGGGTTTTTATTTTTTGACTTCTTCTCCTGTTTTAAATGAGTTTTCAGTTTAATAATTGAGATTTTTTTTCTTCCTTGGGGCGTTGAGGCCACCTTGGGGTGCAGGACACCCCTGGGTGCTGATCCTGCCTCCATCCATGGGGATGTAATGAACATTCCACTTTGGCAAGGGGATCATCTGGCCAAGACCTCACCCAGCACTCAGTGAGGCCAGGTGTGACCTGGATCAGGCCTTTTTGCCCATTTTGCCTCATTTTTGAGGACGGGAAGAGATGGAGATATGGGGATGGGCCCACACATGGAGCTTGGCCTGGAATCTCCTCCTTACCCCCTGGGAAGTTTGCTGGAAGCAGTAATTAAAAGTCACGTTATAACACTTTTAAACCATTATTCCTTATTTTCTTCAGGCCAGAGAGGGAAGGAGGAGGGATGGTTTGGGTACAGGCAGGTCATGCCCATGGCTGAGGTAACGTGGCAGGAGTTTGGTGCTCTGGGAAGGAGCTCAGGTACCCCAGGTGTGCTTTGGGAAGGAGCTCAGGTACTCCTGGTGTGGTTTGGGAATGATCTCAGGTACCCCAGGTGTGCTTTGGGAATGATCTCAGGTACCCCAGGTGTGGTTTGGGAATGATCTCAGGTACCCCAGATGTGCTTTGGGGAGGAGCTCAGGTACCCCTGGTGTGGTTTGGCACATGCCAGCCGGGATCTCTGCCGTCTCTCCCGGCTCAGCCCCATCTCCAGCTGCCTCTCCTCCGGCTCCGTTTGAAGCTGCAGCAGGTCTGGAGTTCAGCAGAGCCCCCCTCTAGATGTATTATTCATTTCTGTGCTTTAATGATGTGATAAAGTTGCTGGAAATAGGGAAAGGCTCATTAAACTTCCATTTGAATATAGAGCACAACCACGTTTGAAGGCAGAGGGAACCAGTCCTGCACCTTCTCCCCTCCCTTCCCCGCACCCAGGCCAGTGCTGTGGATGAGATTTCTGAGATTTCTGCTGCTGAGGGGTGGCAGGAGGGCACCCAGGGGTGCTGGGACATCCTGGAGCACCCACAGGAGTGGCAGGGCTGGGTCTGCTCTGTAGGGGCTTTCCCTCCTCCCGCCTTGAAAGTGCTGAAATCAAAGGAGTGAAGTGCTGGAATTTGCTTCGGCTTTTCTGCCAGAGGCAGCAGCATCTATAAAAGATGATCTGGGTCCTCCTGGTCCTTTGCATCTCCAAAAGAAGCCCTGGAAGGCTCGGTTGCCCCGTGTCCCCAGCTCAGGTGGGCTGTGTGTGCTGCAGGACAAGGAGCAGCCAGCCCTGCCTGTCCCACAGCCCAGCCACACCCGGACTGAGGCACTCCAGGTGAGCCATCAACTCCACAGGGTTTGTTTAGGGCTTATCCAGCCCCAAAATGGAAAACTTCCCCTTGCTGCCAGCCATCCCCCGGTTCTTGATGTTTTTCCTCTGCTCCCTGTTCTCCCTCCCCGCGCAGGGATCTTGCTCAGCTCTCCTGATCAGAGGTTGGCTTTGATCTTCCCCAGAGAAGCCGGCTCGGCTCGGTGGAGATGCTCAGCAGCCTTTGGAAAATAATTGCACCTCTCTGGAGCTGGGGAGAGAGAGAGGAGCCTGCCATGGGCTCTGTGGGGCTGGGGTGGGATCCTGGGCAGGGATCTGAGCAGGGAATCTGAGCAGGGATCCTGAACAGGGATCTTGAACAGGAATACTGAGCAGGGAATCTGAACAGGAGTCCTGAACATGAATCCTGAGCAGGGATTTGAGGAGGGATCTAAGTACGGAATCTGAGCAGGGAATATGAGAAGGGATCCTGAACAGGGAATATGAGCAGGGATCCTGAACATGGATCCGAGCGGGGATCCTGAACAGGGAATATGAGAAGGGAATCTGAACAGGGATCTGAGCAGGGATCCTGAACAGGTAATCTGAGCAGGGATTCTGAGCAGGGATCTGAGCAGGGATCCTGAACAGGGATCTGAGCAGGGATCCTGAACATGGATCCGAGCAGGGAATCTGAACAGGGATCTGAGCAGGGATCCTGAACAGGGAATATGAGAAGGGAATCTGAACAGGGATCTGAGCAGGGAGTCTGGGCGGGGATCCTGAACAGGGACCCTGAACAGGGGATCTGAACAGGGATCTTGAGCGGGGATCCTCACCTTCTGTCTCCCCCCTCACCTGCCCCTGGATGTGCAGGTACAATCCCGGTGTGCCCTTAGTGAAGTATTTGGGCAAAAGGTGTTTGCTGCCGAGTCTGAGGGTGCTGAAATTAGCTTTTATTTTAAAAAGTTGATGTTTCACCCCAAGAGCTGGTCCTGAGTGTCCCCTGGCTGTGGGTGGCTCTGGCATGGTGAGGATGTGATGGGGGTGATCAGAGTAGGAGCAGCCTGGAGAAGTGGAGCTGTCCAGGGAGGTTGTGGACTCCTCATCCCTGACAATGCCCAAGGCCACGTCAGGACAGGGCTTGGAGCAGCCTGGGATGGAGGAAGGTGTCCCTGCCCATGGCAGGGGTGGAACAGGATGAGCTGTAAGGTCCCTCCCCACCCAAACCATTCCAGAATTTTGTGGGGTTCTGCCATTGCTTTCCCTGCAAACATCCTGTGCCTGTGTAGCTGAGGCTTTCTTAGGGCACAGGATTATTTTGCAGGAAGCAATTGGCTCATTCACCTTTTTTAACCCTTCTGCACTCTCCCTGTAGCTGGGCTTAGGGATGCAGATTGCAGTGGGATTTATGAATGCAATAACAAATCCCAGTGACCTCATGGCAGGAGGACAGAACCTCCCAGGACACGAATCCCAAAGCTTTCCCAGCTCCACAGTTTTGTTTGAGCGGTAAATCCAGGTTTGGTTGGGGAGCTCAGTTATTGTGGAGCTTCATCCCCTCGGTCTGGGTTTGCTGGGCTGGGATTTGGAGCCCCCTGACCTGCTGCACCTCCTGTGCTCAAACCTGACACAGCCCCGTGGGGGGAAAGCTCATTAAGAGCCCTGCTGTGCTGACCATCCCCAGCTAATTATGAGCTGCCTCCTTAAATTTCCCTTGGCTTGTTTCTATTGGAGACGGGATTTGTCTCCAGTTGAGGCTGTCATTGCATTTCAATTCTCCTCTCTGCACACCGGGCTTTGGGTGGCACTTTACATTTATTTTATATTTTTGTTCCCTCTTTTTTTCTTTTCTGTTTTTTGTTTTTCTTTTTTTTCTTTTTCTTTTTTTTTTTTTTTTGTCAAGTTCTTTGAGAGAAAAGTGTGATGGAAATATGGTGTCATTGTTATGATGATGAGGGGACTATTTGTGATGTGCCAGCACCCTTCTCACTGGGATCGAACCATTTGAGACATCCCCCAGGTGGCATTTTGCTTCCACAAAGCCAAGCACTTATGCAAATACACACACATGGAAAGTGCCTGTGTGGTGTGTGTGAGTGTGTGGGGATACATAGATCATGTGGGCGTGATTGGAAAGCAAATTCTATAAATAAATCCCATTATCTTATTACACTGTAATTTTCTGTCATTATCTTGCAGCGTGGATCAGATGCATCTGTGGGTTGCGAGGAGAGCGAGGGGCTGGAAGTGGCAAACTTTTCTGTCTAGCGCAGAGATCCAAGGGTGGAGGGGATGGGAAGGGCTTGGGGAGATCTGCAGCTCTGCCCTGCCTTGCAGAGAGTTTGAGACCCCAAATCCACCGGGATAAACCCCAATATTTTGCCTGTGCTGCTCTCCACTGAGCCATGCCCATGCAGGATGCTGTTTCACAGGTGATTTGTTTCCATCTTGCTGATTTGGGAAAAATTAAAACAGAATAAAAATCCACTGTCTAATTTTTAGTTCGAATGGATTTGGCTTCTGTTTCCAGCTTTTACTGCTCGTCCTGCCTTTGGCTGATGGATTAAAGAGGTTTGGCCGTGCCCGGTGTTTTCTCCCCAAGAAGGAGCTCCTGTGCTGTAATCAAATCACTCTCATTCTTCTTCCTGATAAGATAAAGAGGTGAAGCTCTCTGAGTCTCCCACTGTAAGGCATTTTTCCTGGCCCTCAGGTTATTTCTGGGCCTTTCTCTGCACTCTGGTCAATTTTTCAGCATCCTTTCCTTTTGCCAGGTGCATCCCTTGGGACTGACAGGAGCAGCTCAGTGCTCTCCCCAAACCCTGCTGTGCTGCCTCTCCAACCCCTGGGATGCTTTTCCTGGCTGCTGTCATTGAAAACCATGGATTTTTCTGACCCCAAAACCCCACTTTTTCCAAACAATCGGGCTCTGAGCTGCCCAAAACCCCCAAAGAGCTTTGGGATTCTGACTCAGAGTCACCATTCAGCAGAAAGATAAAAAAAAAAGCCTCACCAGAAAGCCTCTGCCTCATTTGAAAACCAGCACCAAGCTTTGGGATTTTGATTTAAAACATTTTTGTCTGATCCTATTAGCCAAGAGAGGAGACAGGGCTCCTGAAATGACAGTTTCATGTTTTTTTCCCTCTTAACTCCAGGCCTGCAGTCAATTAAACAGTAGATGAGGTGGATCATCCTCGTGGTGTCTGTTGTGAATATGGCGTTTTATAGGGGTGGATGAGTGGTGGGATTTGACCACTCTCACCTGGGATCTGGGATAAACATGTGAATAATTTCCCATGGATTCTGCACTGGGCTGATGCTTTGACCAGGTGCAAATAACCTGTGAGAAGAGAAATTGTTCTTTTCTATAACCAGAGAGACTGTGGGTCTTGGGATGCAGGTCCTGGGCTCCTCACCATGGGCCTCACTTGGATTCACCAACTGAATCACACTTTGGAGCTGTAGCCACATGAAATCTTTGCAATTGATATTTTATTTGGCTGCCTTTTGGTCTTCAGTGAGTGACAACCTGTTGGGCACTCCACAAAATGAACTTTTGGGAGGAAACAGCTCGGTGGCAACAGGACCATTTTGTATTCAGAAGATCAAAGTTGTGTTCCACGACCCCTGGAAATGAACATTTGAACAGCAGCAAATGCTGCGCCTGGAATGGCTGAGGTTCACTCCCAGGTCAATGGCTGCATTTTCTCTCCATGAAGTGATCATTAATTTCAAGTTTACGCTTTATTGCCATAAAGGACTTTAAAAAAAAGGAGAACTGTGCCTTCCATTGGGTTGGGCACGTGCTGCTGCCTCGTCTGGGTGAGCAGAGCTTTCCTGGCAGGCTCTGAGCCTCTCCAGCCACTTTGTGAGGGCTGCAAAAGCTGTTCCAGGGCAGCCTAGGGGATTTTTTATGACTCTGTGTGTTTATTGCATTCAGAGTCCGACGCTGCAAGTACCTGGTTTAACAGGTAAGGGGACACTAAGGAAACAGCTCCCATAAAACTGCTTAAAGCACTCTGAAATGTGCTGCAGACACTTCCCTGCTGCTGCACACGGGGGTTCAGCTCCCAGCAAAGAGGCTGCTCCTACTGCCAAGCTCCTGGGGCTGTGAGCTGGATCGGCTGGAGCTCCCAGGAGAATGGCAGGTGTGGGAATCATCTGAGCACAGGAATCCATCTGAGTATGGGAATCCATCTGAGTCCCACCTTCCTGCCCTTCCTTTTGTCCTTGGGTGCGTGTTGCAGCCATCTTGACATCTTCAGTGTCATGCTTTCTACAAGCTACAAGAGTGTAAAATTTGGTGGGTTTTTGGTTGATGATTTATGATCATAGTTTGTATTTTTGTTTGTTTTTTTGGGGGGATGTTAGTTCAGGGGTTAATTCTATGTTTGTTTGGGGGTGGTTATGGAGTGATGATGACAGTTGGTTATTGCTTTCGATACTAGGAAATCTAGAGGAAGGTTAATTGAAAGTATATGATGGCAAGTAATTTGGATAATGTAGGGATATATGGTTTAATTATTTGATAAAAAAAAATGAGGAGGATGCCTGTCACTGCTGGCTAGCCTCACCCAGGCCACCTCAGGAATGCAGGTGAAACCATCATTCCCAAGTTATTTTGAGCAAGTTCAAAGTGCTTCCTACCAAGACAGAGCTAAAGAGGCTCTTGAAGCGTTGTCCCAGCCACAGTTCCATCTTCCCGAAAAGCTGGAGGTGTGGATGGGCTGGTAGTGGGCCCTGGAGCTGTTGCAACGTTTGTTGAACCACTTTGGTTTGGTGGTGGCAGCCCAGAGGCCTGGATTTGACACGAAATCCTTTCTCTTTCCCATTGCTGAGTCTTGGGATCTTTCCAGGTCGCTGTGGCCCTGAGAATGTTAAAAGTCTCTTTTCCCAGCCCGGTGCTTGAAGAAGGAGTCAGAGCTCTTCATTTCTCTGTCTCAAGATTGTTTATTGTTCCTTATCTATAAAAAATTTTCTCCTGCCCTGCCGAGGTCTGTCCAGCAGGACAGTTCCAGGCACTCTGCCTGCCCCCAGGGCAGTGTTATGTCTTTATACTAAAAACTACATGTACAATGTTTACAATTACTTTCCAATACCTATCACCTATGTTAGACAGTGAGCTTCTACTCTAAACCAATCCAAAAGTGCCACCATCACAGCAGAAGATGGAGGCCAAGAAGAGGAAGGAGAAAGGCTGGACATGCCCAGATCCCTCCATCTTGTCTTCTGAACTCCTATTCTAGAAACCCCAAAATCTACTTTTCCACCCCATGATAACTTCACTATTATTCTACCTAAACTCTTGTGGCTTGTAGATCTTAATCTAAGGTTGGTAATTTGCTCCATGGGTCATAATCAAACCCACAGGTGTTCTGAGCTCTGTGCCAGGGTCTCTGAGCCCCCTGGCAGGGTCTTGGCCATCCTGGACAGCCAGAGGGATGTTCTGGGTTCCCTCAGCTCAGTTCTGTGATTCTGTGTTTCACTGAGTCTATAATTCCATGGTTTCCTCCTGCTGCTCTAAGGCCTGCAGAGCCCCTGGGAAGTGCCACCACTGGGGGCAGCAAGTTGGATGTCTTTGGAGTGAAAACTCCCTAAAAAGAGAAGGAACACAATGATTTATCCATGGGGACCTGATGGATGGCCCCAAACCCAGCGACTGCTCTCCTCTTTGGGATGATGAGTGGCAATGATGCTGCTCAGCATCCATCACCTGCCCTGTCCCTTCCCAGTGCCAAACACTTTGTACCTGGTGGAAAGATTCTGGAATTTGGCAGAGCCCTCAGCTGTTATTGGAAAGCTGCTCATAAATTAAACCCTCATTTATTTCCCTCTCTGGAAAGAAACCCTGGATAAAAAGAGTCTCTTGCAAACCATGGATCCAAACATCTCCAGCCAAAAGGGGCTGAGGAGGGCTGGTGTCTCATGGGGTGCAATGGCCCAAACTCCTCCTGATCCCCTCAGTCCTTGACTGTCACTCATCACTCAGGAGTCTCCTCTGGAGAAGCTAAAAGGGGGAAAAAGCCATAAAACCAACGCACAGGCTGGAAAATTTATTCTTTTAGTGAGAACGCAGTGTTGGATGATCCTACAGGCTGCGAGTTGCTACATGGATATATTGATTTAAAGTATCTGTCGGGCTTGATTTTTAAAAGTGTGCCTGATTGCTGGCAGGTTTATAGGATTATGGGTTTAATTGGACGCCTGTATTTTACTGGATATAAGTGGAATTTATGGCTGTATTCTCTGCTGTGACAAAAGCATCCCTCTGTCACCCTCCCTTCCACCAGCCAGTGGGTGGCAGAGAGGGCTTGGGGCAGGAAAGAAAGTGAAAATCCATCCCAAAAACGCTGCCAGGGAATTAAAAATGCCATTATTAAGGTTGCTGAGCCAATCCAGAATGAAGAGTCTCAGGAACTGAGCCTACCTGTGAGCTACAGACAAGGCGCTTGTTAATTGCCTGATTGCACATTATTTTAGGAAGGGCTGATCTGCATATGCCAAATTAGCATAATGCAAATGTTCTGTGGGAATTGCAGCAGGACCTGCGCCGGGTGAGATGTTGGGGCTGGATGTGGTTGGGCTGTGCCCTTCCAGGGGAGCCTCGGAGTGTCTTCCCCGCCATGCAGCTGGGTGGGAGCAGGGCCAATTAATCCCAGGAATTGATTAATCCAGAGAAAAGACAGACTAGAATAGGAGAGCGATGGAAAGGGCTGGTAACAAATCTCACTGTCCTTGCAGGGCATGTCCTTGCCTTCAAATTCAGCCTCACTCCATCAACTTTGCTCTGCTTTCCTGACTGGCAACAAATTCTGCAAGGTCTCCTCTGGGATCGTGGCACAGATCTGCCTTTCCATCCCTGCTGGGCCGTGGCAGGTCTCTGCAGTGCTCTCTGCCATGGCACAGCTTCCCTCGCCCCAAACCCTCCCAGCTCCACCCTTTGTGGGACCCCTCAGGCAGTACTGATCAAAACCAGGTGCTGGGACCCCAGCCTTGTGCTAAAATGAGAGTATTTCCATTGCACCTCCCAAGGTGGTTATTCCCAGGGCAGAGGCAGGCCCATGGAGCCAACAGCAACATTTCCCAAGCTCGAAGCGACCAGAAAATCTTCAAAGAGTCTCTGAGGCAGACATCTCTCCCAGTTCTGAGCCCGGCCTCGCCTCTGGCACCGCTCCGACCTCCTCTCCTTTCATCCTGCATGAGAACATCTCTCTTCCCGAAATGCTCCAGGGCACCTCTTTCCTTCCATCTCCCCCCTACCTGTTTCATGTCCTTTTACAACTCTTAAGTTCTTTTTGCCTTCCTTGAGGCCTTGCCCAGGTCTCCTGCCCTGCTGAGTCCTTCCCAAAAGGACTCTGTTGACTTCTGAGGAGAGTTTGCTGCTCTCCTTGAAGGCTTCTTGTTTTTTCCCAGGTGCAATTTTTCTTGCTCACTTTTTGATGGAAAGTCTTTTCCTGATGGATAGAGCTAAGTCAATCCTTCCCCAATTCCTGCTGTCTTCAGCAGGGGAGAGGAGGGAAAAAAACCCTTTTCCTTTTGGTCTTCCATCACCTGCATTTCCGATCACTCATGTCAGGATTTCTCCTCTCACCAGGATCTTTAATGAGTGCAGCCAATAAAGACAAACTTGTCTCTCCCAAGCACATCCAAACTGCAAATGTTTTTCCTTCCTTGCCTTTTTTAATTGGAATCCCAGAATGGTTTCAGTTGGAAGGGAATTTAAAGCTCATCTAATTCCAGATCTGTGCCATGGCAAGGACACCTTCCCCTGTCCCAGGCTGCTCCAACCCTGTCCAACCTGGCCTGGACACTGCCAGGGGTCCAGGGGCAGCCACAGCTGCTCTGGGCACCTGTGCCAGGGCCTGCCCACCCTCACAGGGAACAATTCCTGCCCGATATCCCATCCAGCCCTGCTATCCTTCAGTTTCAGGCTTTTCCCCCTCATCCCATCACTCCAGGTCCTTATGAAAAGTCCCTCTCCAGGCCTGTCTGCAGTGTAAGAAGTCACCAGAACACAATGCAAGCTTTTCCTCCATGGCATCACCTCTGTAAATCCTTCTTCATTCCCACCCTCCTTCATCCCACCCTCTGCCCTCCCCACATGTTGGGGAAGATGAAACAGGAAAACCTTATCAATATGATTGTCTGGCAAAAGATTTTGAGAATATGGAAACTATCAGCGACATTGAAATGAAAGCAAGCTTTGAGATGCCTCAGTTACTGAACAACTGGAAAACAATGGTGTGGCTGCTGAAGGTGATCCCCTTTTGATGGAACAACACCCTCTGCTTGCAGACAGGCCCAAGGGTCAGAGCAGACCCTACAGCTTGGCAGAAGGGGCCCAAAGAGGAGTTTTCAGGGTTTAAAATATAACACAGGATGGTGATGTAATGATTCTTATAGGCTGTATGTAAATGCTGTAGGATTTGTATTTTGTACTAGATTGGTGAGTGAGAATTTGAATATTCAGCACAGAAGAAGATTTATGGTATTGTAACGGGAACCTCGCTCTCTTACCCTTTTACTCTCTCACCCTCTCACCCTCTCTCCCCCTCTCTTCTCTCAGCCGTGCTCTGAGCTGTGGCTGGCAGCTCCCAGCAGGCCCTTTGCAATAAACCCCAAATTCCCAGCCCTGGCTGCAGAGATCTCTCGTCTCCGTCCGTCTGTCCATCCTACCCCCCGACACTCCTACACCCACTCCCTGGTGTTGTCACAGAGGCTCAATCTTCACTCCAAAAGGTGCAGTTTGGAGCTTGTTAAACCCAAAATGGACCTTAAGAGGGTGGTGAGAAAATTGCTGGAGCGGCCAAAGCATCATCTCTTGCCTTGGGCAACTTTATCCCAAATGTCTGCAGCACTCATTACGTGCACCCGAGGCAGAGAGGAGCTTTCCATCACTTTCCACTGGACTCAGGGATGAAACAAGGAGTAAATGATGGAGAAAACATCTGTGCAAGAGGGAAACAACATGTAAGGCTCTAATTAAGCTCAGCTTTTCTCAGAGATCCCTTACTAGGGGGGCTGCTGACAAGGCCCCTTAGCAGATGGATCCTGCGCCCTTTGCCCCCTTTGGAAGCTGTAATTTTTGACAGAAAGCCTGTTTATTTGGATTTTAAACACTTTTCCCTTTCCTCGAGGGGTTTAATTGTCTTTTAAAGAAAAAAATTTACTAAGTACCTATCAAAAAATGACAAATCAAATCAGTCTCCTTTGTCTGAAATGGGCAATTTTTTTTTTTTTTTTGGGGGGGGGGTTGTTGGTAATAACAATTAATCATAAAATCCACTGGACATAAGGTATTATAAAATCCCATGGAGACCCAACTTCCAGCTGGCAGGAGCTGGCAAAGCTCTGCAGGGAGCAAAGCCTCAGCCACACCAGGTCTGGTTTGCTGCTGGTGTTGGGAAGGAAATCCAGCAGGGAAGGAGCTGGGACACAGCCCGAGGGAAGCTGGGGGTCTCCTCTGGCTGAGTGGACACCTGTGAGCCCAAAGTGACCTGAAATTCAGAAGATTCTGTCCAACAGCTGCTGGCTGGGGCTGAGCTTTGCCATGGGAGCTGCTGGATTTAGTGACAAATCCATGGAGAGGATCCTTTGGACCCTGGGGGAGTTAATGCAACCCCAAATGTGCCTCCATCCAAACGGGATCCAGCTGCTGCAGCTCCTGGCCCATCCTGGACCCCATGGCCTGTGGAGGATGCAGGAGGGTGGGGATGAGGAGGGATTTATAGAGGTAATGCCATGGAGGAAAAGCTCCTGTTGTGCTCTGGTCACTTCTCACATTGTGGACAGGCTGGGAGAGGGGCTTTTCACAAGGTCCTGGTGGGACAGGGTGACTGGGAATGGCCCAACCCAGACTGAATCCTGCCCATCCTGGAGGGAATCCAGCCCATCCCAGACCAAATTCAGCTCATCCCAGACCAAATCCTGCCCATCTTCGACTGAATCGAGCCCATCCCAAACTGAATCCAGCCCATCCTGGATGAAATCCAGCCCATCCCAGATTGAATCCAGCCTATTCCAGACTAAAACCAGCCCACCCCAGACAGAATCCAGCCCATCTTAGACCAAATTCAGCCCATTTTAGACTGAATCCTGCCCATCCCAGATTGAATCCAGCCCATTTTAGACTGAATCCTGCCCATCCCAGATTGAATCCAGCCCATCTTAGACCAAATTCAGCCCATTTTAGACTGAATCGAGCCCATCCCAAACTGAATCCAGCCCATCTTAGACCAAATTCAGCCCATTTTAGACTGAATCCTGCCCATCCCAGATTGAATCCAGCCCATTTTAGACTGAATCCAGCCCATCCCAGCCCGAATCCATCCCATCCCAGCCCAGCAGGACACTTTGAAGGCTGTGTTGGTGCTGGATTCAGGGTGATTGAAGAGTGATTGGACGGAGAGGTGTGTGAATACTCTCACTAAACAGACCAAAATCCTCAAGTGAGGAGCAGCAGTTCCCTGATTGCTGCATTTCCAGCCAGGAAGGGCTGGGATTTGCAGCCACTGGAATCCATAAAGCTGCAGCTTCTCAGTGCTCTGTGAGCATCCTGGTCAATATTTTGGTCACCTTTGGCTTTTCCAGGCTCTGTTGGCAAATTGGGCTCCTCTGCTATTGTTCTGCTCTGGACACGGTGGGAATGGGAGGGTGGATCCCACTGCCAGCAGGGCTGGGCGTGCTGGGGGAGACCCTGGGCTGCAGTGCCTGCCCCTCTCCTGCCACCAGCCCTGCCTTTCTCTGTGCCATGCTTCACACCCCAGCCTGTTTGCTCCAAGGAATGAGGAGTGGGGAGGAGGAGCTGCTGCCCTCTTGGGAAATCAGAGAAAGGGGAGAAAAGAGTCTCTAGGGATGGAGGGAGCAGGAGAGCAAGGAAGGGATGAGGTGGGATGGGATGGGATGGGATGGGATGGGATGGGATGGGATGGGATGGCATGGCATGGCATGGCATGGCATGGCATGGCATGGCATGGCATGGCATGGCATGGCATGGCATGGATAGGGAAGAGATTAAAGGAGACGAGACAGGATGGGACTTTGATGGAACAGGAGGGGATGGATAACTGCCCTGAGGAATGCTGGAGGGAATCAAGATGGATTTTCTCACCTTGAGTCCGGCAATCCCCTTTGAGGGAGCTCTCAGGGATGCTGTGCAGAAGTAGCACCATTGTTCTCCACTAATTTCTCCCAACCTTCATAAGGATTTTCCAGCTCCTCAGCACTAAGTCCCCTTCAGTGGATCCCAGCACAGTCTGTGGCACCCTGAAGAATGGAAACTGGGGCCAAACCCGCTGCTGACTCCAACGCCACCGAGGCTGGAGAACGAGCAATGTGAGGCTGCAGTTTCTTCTGTAAAAGTCAGGTGGCAGCAGGTGACACCCACAGGGGATCTCCACACCTGGCAGGAGGGTGTCCTGCACTTTTAAAGTAGATATTTATGCTCTAAACCCAATATGGGGGAGGAGTTGGGATCAGGAGGAGGCTGACTGGGAGTTTAAAGCAGGGAGGGACCCCGAGCCATGTGCAGGCTCTCATCTGTATTTATGTGTGGCCATTCCCTCTGATCTCCCTGAGATAGAACAAATGGATCCCTGTGGTTTAGGGAATGTGAAACCCAAATTGCAGACACAAATTTAAGCCTTTTCAATCTCCCATCCCCGTCCCTGAGCTCGGGGAGGTGCAGGAGTCTCGCTGACTCCATAAAGTTCCAGGAGCTGATATGCCCAGCCCCGAGCAGCCTCATCTGTCTCTGTGGCAGCAATGAGCCTGCAGGACCTTGGATTTATTCCCATTTTTTGGCAGGCATTGAAATTTTGTGCATCCAACGGGAGGCAGCCCTGCCTCAGCACAATGGGGAGCATGGTGCTCTGGTGTCCTGGGACAGGCTGTTCCAAAGATGAACAGGGAAAGAGTCAATCCTTCACAAATTTACCCAGCTGGGCATTAGCCTTGCATTAAAACCTCCCATCCCTGGCTTAATGCAGCTTAATGACTTGTTTCCCGTCCTAATTGCTGCTTGGCTACCAGCAGCTCCTTCCATCAGGTTATTCTGCAGGATGCTTGGGTGTTTTCCTGCCAGGCTACAATTAATTCACAAACCACTGGAGTGCAGGAACTGTTTAAGTGGTCTCCCCACATCGCATTACCTTGCACTTCTCTTTGCTGAGTAACAGCTCCCAGCCCATCTCCCAGGGATCCTGCCTTCCCAGCTGGCTTCTCCCCAGCCCCTTTCCACTTCAGTAATGTGAATATTTAGATCAGGGAAGAAAATGCTGCTGTCACAAAGCTTCTTTTCTTTCTTGCGTGGAATGTGTTGAGCAATTTCCCTGCTTCTTTCCAGGTGAGGAACGCAAATATTGATGGGTGGGTGCCAAAGGTTGATGACCAGACAAGATTTTACAGGCTGAAATCCCAAAGGGAAGTCAGCTTTGCAAGGGAAGTTGGAGGAAGTTGGGTGTCACAGACATCTTTCATGAAAAATCCTTTCCTTAGGATTTTTCCTCTTGAGAAGCTGAGAGGGCTCAGGAACAAAATGTAAACAATGGTTATCTGCTGCTGTGGAATGCAACAGGTGCATCTGGGATTGGGGTCATGTGCTTTTTTCTAATTAATGGCCAATCACAGTCAGCTGGCTCAGACTCTCTGTCTGAGCCAAAAGTCTTTGTAATTCATTCTTTCTTTTTCTATTCTTAGCCAGCCTTCTGATTAAATCCTTTCTTCTATTCTTTTAGTATAGTTTTAATGTAATATATATAACAAAATAATAAATCAGCCTTCTGAAACATGGAGTCAGATCCTCATCTCTTCCCTCATCCTAAGACCCCTGCGAACACAACATCACAGTTTGGAAATGGGGAGTTTGGGGCACTCTTTGCTCAGAGCAGCTGAGGCCCAGGCCTCTCCTGTCACATCCAACGAGTGCAACCTATGGACTGGACCAGCCAGGAGTGATGTGGCAAAATAAAAAGGGACAGGAACGACTAAAGGGATTTGATACAAGGAGAAATAAAAGGGTGTGCACAAGGGCACAACATAAAACATAAATAGAAATGCCTGCTCACAGCTGGCCCTAAGAAATAAAGTCCTTGCTCACTAGAAGTCCCATGTTTGCAGGTCTATGTAGCTCCTTTAGGAGACCCCAAAGGTTGAGCACACTCTTCTAGACACTATGATGGAATGTTCTAGAAAGCTTCTGGCCAATCACAGACTGCTGTGTAGTCTCTATTTGCATGGCTGCTCCCAGTCGTTTCCATGATCCTTTTCCTCTCTTTTCCCTCTCACCATAGCCTGACTGGATGTTTTCCATCTTGGCTGCTCAGTGTCCAGGCTCCAGTGTTGTTACCTGCTGCGTGTACAGCCTGTTGTCTCCAGAACAGATTGCCACACTTCCCAGATTTATTCAATCATGAAAGATTTGGGTGGGAAGGAGCCTTGAAGATCACAAAGTCCCAAAGCATGGGCAGGGACATTTTCCATAGACCAGGGCTCCATCCAGCCTGGCCTTGGGCACTGCCAGGGATCCAGGGGCAGCCACAGCTGCTCTGGGCACCCTGTGCCAGGGCCTGCCCACCCTCCCAGGGAACAATTCCTAATTCCCAATATCCCATCCAGCCCTGCCCTCTGTCCATGAGAAGCCATTCCCCCTTGTCCTGTCCCTCCACCCCAAAAGGTCACAAGTCTTCCCAGTGAGTCATCCTTAACAACTGAATTCCCACAAACCCCAAGCCCTTTTGTGCCCACTGCAAGTTTTCCAGGCTGCTCAAATCAAGGGCTTCTTTAGGAATAATTGTTGCTAAAATTGCAGTGTTGCTGCTGTCTTTGATTTGCTGCTCTGTGTGACACTGTGATGGCTCTGCAGCTCTGGGAGCTCCCTGTGGAATTAAATTGAAGGAACTGAAGAATATCTGGAGCTGGAGGGGACCCTCAAGAATCATCATGTCCAATGACCCACGGTAGCATCAAGTAATTATCTATGCTCAGCACACCTGGAGAGGTGGAATGTGGACCCACACCTGGCATGTGGGGGATGCAGCTCTCACTCATGGGTGACAGGTCGTGCTCAGCAGAGAGTCACAGAGCCCCAGAATGGTTTGGGTTGGAAGGGACCTTAAAGCTCATCCAGTCCCACCCCTGCCATGGGCAGGGACACCTTCCACTGTCCCAGGGTGCCCCAAGCACTGCCCAACCTGGCCTTGGGCACTGCCAGGGATCCAGGGGCAGCCCCAGCTGCTCTGGGCACCCTGTGCCAGGGCCTGCCCACCCTCCCTGTAACATCTCCTGGGTAATGGTGATAACCAAGACATGGGGCTGGAAAATCAAATAAACCCAAGGACTGGAGCTTCAGTGAGTCCCCAGATTGTGGCCAACATGGGGTGAAGTTGGCAGCACCATCTTTGGCTGTGCCAAAGCCACTTTGGCCCTGCAGAAGGACCAAGGAGCAAAGCAGCAGAAAAGAGCTGCAGCCTGCCTGGATCCTCACCCTGCTGGGCTCTCTCCATCCCAATCCCAAAGGCATCAGTGATCAGTGCTGGTTTAGGCCCTTCCCTGGGCTCCTGAACATTTTCAATGCTGATTTGCCGGCGGGGCAGGAACGGGACCTGACTCACTCGCAGTCCCTGGGAGCTCCTGGCCGAGCACAAAGCAGCAGCCCCAGGAGCGGCTGCCAGAGTGTCTGCGAGCTCTGACTAATCAAAGCCACATTGATTACAGAGTTTTGCAAAGCTTTCTTTGCAGGGATGATGCAGGGAGGTTTTCAAAGGGGCCAGGCTGTCAGGCACTGGATGGGGGATGTGATATTGAGGCCAGAGATCCTGCAATATTTCGCTAGATTAGAGATTAACGCGCTTCTAATTAATTTTGATGCTATGTAATACGATAAAGTTGTGTCTTTCTTGTGATGCTGGGCTAGCTCATAATCCAATCTTTAATTATTATCTCCTGCTTTTAAAATAAAGAAAAAGGCTATTACGTTATAATGCCGACCAGGCAGCGGCCGTCAGGAAGCCGAGGGCTTTATACATTGATGGAAGCTGTAAATTTAAACTCTTTCTTTCCATTTAATGAGCTGGATTGTCTGAAAGATCTGACTGGCAAGAGGTTTGAAACTATAAAACCTCCCCGAGGCTGAGCACAGCCTCCCGACCTGGATATCTGGGGAGTAGGATGGGGATGGGCAGAGGTGCTGCCTGTGCCCTCCTTGAGCTCTGCCAGTAAAGGCAGGGCTGAGAAAGAGCCACAGAAAATAATTCAATGGCTGGCAAAAAAAAAAAAAGAAAAAAAAGCCTTAAAGTGCTCCATATGCTTAATTTATTAAAAAGGAGACAGAGAGGTGACTTGATTACCATGTCTAAGTAGCTTCACAGGGAGAAAATACCAGATACTAAAGGGCTATTTAAGCCCTCAGAGAAAGGCAGAATGGGAACAAATAGTTTAAAGGCAGCCACAGAGCAAAGTTAAGTGAGAAACTGCAATTTTTTCCAAAATATTGAGGCTGTGAAAGTAGCACGGGAGGAGGGTTCTCCAAGGCTCTTGACATCATGGAACAAGAAGGGATGTCTCTCAAGGGGACACATGCCTGATCCAGCTTCCCAAGAGCTGCAGGATGCAGATCCCCCTGGGGTTTGTGGTGCAGGAGCTCATCTTTGGAAAGTCAGCCTGAGGACCCTGAAAGCATTGCTCAGCCTCTTCCCAAAATGATGCAAGCAGAGTTTTTCCATGCTGGCAATCTCCACAATCGAGAGATATTTGTCTTCATTTACCACCAAAGGCATCAGCAATCCTTCCACTTTGTTTTCTCCCTGCGAACAAACAAACAAACCAACCAACAAAAAGCCTTTTCTCCTCAGGAAACTTTTTAACAGTCATGAGGTGTCCAAGGGCCGCCTCAGATGCTGCCTGAGCCGCCTCCCGCTCCCTTTCAACGCTCGGTCTTCTGGGTATGCATTTGTTTGCTTTTGTTTTGCTCTCAAATAAAGTTGTAGCTTTGTTCTTGCCTTTCTGAATGCCCTTAGTATTCCTGGGGAAAAGCCTGGAAATAAAGCTGCCAGCTCCCGCCAGCCTGACGGGAGCGGACACTGATCAGAACACGCGATTGCCCAGCAGTTTTATTTACCAACACCAGGCCCTTATCTCCAGCTCTGCCCAGCTCTGGAGAAGCTCCCCTTGGCCCTGCTGCTCCCCCTCCCAGTCAGAGCTGTGATTTGTGTAACCGGCTCTGCCCTAATCTCTCGCCTTGATCAGAGCTTCATCCCACTTAGCTCCCACCCGGCTGAATTTTTGACTTGATAAATTGGATGGGGATTTTGGCAGGATCTCAGGGCCTTCCAGGCTGCTTGATGCTTGGCTGAACTTTGTCAAACACAAACTGACGCATGATTGTCAAGGGAGACTTGGATCCAGTGAGTAGAGGGAGCTGGAAAGGCAGAACATGGCTCCAGTCCCAGGTTTTGTGCCGGGTGTGGGATGGGGAGGCATCAGGCCTCCTTAAACTATTGCACTAAATAGTTATTTAGTTGTTTGCACTGGGTGTTTGGTAATTTGCACTGTTGACATGATTTGTATGCTATGACCACATGGTCTTTGTCTTTCCCCCCCTGTACTAAGTGTCAGCCCTGGAGGTCTCTCCCCTGGTTTACCCCTCCCCTTGCCCCTCCTCACTTGCATCCCATTGACTGTGGTCCTCTTCCTTCATTCCCCCGTCTCCCTCCATCAAACAATGCCCTCTTTCCCACCGGGGGAGTCACCTGAGTCTGAGGTGTCTCCTCACAAGTCAATAAACAGAGGACATTTGTCTCCACATGGAGAAGAGCACTTGTAGCTATGATATTTTCTGAAAAATCCTTTCCTTAGGATTTTTCCTCCTGAGAAGCTGAGAGGCCTCAGGAACAAAATGTAAACAATGATTATCTGCTGCTGTGGAATGCAACAGGTGCATCTGTGATTGGTCTCATGTGGTTGTTTCTAATTAATGGCCAATCACAGTCAGCTGGCTCGGACTCTCTGTCTGAGACACAAGCTTTTGTTATCATTCCATTCCTTTTCTATTCTTAGCTAGCCTTCTGATGAAATCCTTTCTTCTATTCTTTTGGTATAGTTTTAATATATATCATAAAATAATAAATCAGCCTTCTGAAACATGGAGTCAACATTCTTGTCTCTTCCCTTATCCTGGGACCCCTACTAACACCACCACAAGCGCTTCTGGTCTTTTGCTTTGTCCATGTGAGCTCATGTGGGCTGGGGTCCATAGCTGGCTGGATTGGACCCAAACAGCCCGGCCAGGCACAAATTCTTACAAACAGGAAAGAGAGACTTGTTTGACCTTCATTCTGCACTGCTATCTGTGCAGGAGCTGCTTTGGCCGCCGGGTTTGATGGAGCGCGGGGCTGCTGCGATAGCGCGGCTGGGACGCGCCGGCGGTGCTGAGTTATGGATGTGCCGCTAATGGCACAGCCTCGCCTCCCGGGAAAAGGGCTCCAGCTAAATCCCACTCCTTATCTCGCCCATGTAACCTGCACACACTTCTGTGCATCTGTTATATCTAAATATTTATTTGTGGCACACCAGCAGAGGTCCTTTACCTCTCTATTTACTCTGCTTTGAAGTATTGATCTATAATTACCCGTGAGTATCTTGCCTGTAAACATTTCCCTGCAGATGTACTTATAAATACCACTTACCTAAACACCCCCCAGCATTTTCACCTGTAAATATCCCTTGCCAGGAAAGGGCCATGACAAACTTCTTAAATCAGAGGCAGGAGGAGACTCTCCAGAACATTTTGTGCAGGTGGAGCAGAGCCTGGTGGGGCACAGGGTGCTGGGGACAGTCTGAGACCATTTTGTCGTTTCCATCTGTCCCCTCAAATGGAAAAAGCTGGTGTTCTTTTTTTTTTTCCTCTGGCTGACCTTAAACTTCACTCCTGCCATTTGGGAGGTCATCAGGAGTAATTAGGAAGTCCAGATATATTCCAGACTTATTGATAATGTTATTAATATAGGGCAGCTTTAAGCCTATAAAACATCAGGGGCTTTGGGGACCAGATGTTTGTGAGTGTCTATTAAAGTCATCTACTCCAAACCGAGCACAAACATCAGGAAGCTGAGCATACTTGAGAGCTCCAGATGTTACAGATGCTGGAACAGCTGTTGGAAGGATTCCTCCTATGGTATCACAAAGGTCACAGTCTCTACCAGTGAGTATCCTCCTCAGAGATGGGGATAATTTAAATGATAATGCCTCAAAACCAGGCTCCTGATGGGACAAAGCATCTTGGATGTGTTATGGATAGGAATTTTTGCCTGGGAGCACCACATAAAGCCCCAAAGGATGCCAAGTACTGGATCATCCTTAATGATGGAGGCCTGCAGGATGCACAGAAGCTGTAACTCCAGGTCTCACCTGAAGAGGTGCAGCCCCACAGCCACAGTTTCTACAAAAAAACATTATTTTCCATCACCAGATGAAAATCTGGGAGTCTTTTCCCAAATGCTTGGAGGGAGATGTGAGACACTGGATGAGCTGGATGACCTTGAGGAAGGGCACTCGAGGATGCTGAGTGAGACCAGCCACGGCTCATCTGTCACCTCCTTGCTCCAGCATCTGATGAACTTTGGAAGTAACATTTGGATTTTGCCCTTTGGAAAGATACCTGGTTCTGGAAACGAAAGTATTTGGAAAGGGGGAATATTTCTTCATCCCTGTTGGCTTCATTCCTGATGTTTTCAGCTCTGCCCAAGTCCCTCGGAGATTTGCTTTAAGAGCAGCTCTGAGGGCACAAAAGAACTTTCACCAGGATCCTGATGCCCACACTCAGGAGGGAATTTGGCTTCTCCTTGAGAGAATTTGAGCAAAACCCTTGAATAGAGTCAGTCTAGAGGCCCAGAGGTGTAATCCAGCCTTACCCCATGCTGACATGGGACTGCCCAGCTATGATTCCTGTTCTCTGCATCCAATTTATTATGGGAAAAACAGATTTTACTTTAACCAAACCTTCTGGTTTGGAAAAAGCTTGTAGATGTGTCCGATGGGAAGAGCTCTTCTCCAAAAAATGAGGTGCATCCCTCCTGCAATGCCAGGGTTGAACCAGGCACTTTCACACTTTCCCCTCAGCCCCTGGATCGCTCCATGCCTTGATACGCCGCTTTCTGAACTGAAAAAAAAAAAAAAAAAAAGAAAGAAAAAAAAGGAAAAAAAAGAGAAAAAAAATCAAAAGTGTGGGTTTCCATGGAGACAAGAGTGCTGCTCTAAAATCTGAGGGCAGGCAAGCTCTGGATTTGGTGTTTTGATGCAGATGCTTGGGTTCAACTTTAGACGAAAGAGGTTGGCTCAGACTGGAGCTGTTTGGAGGGGCTGGTTTTTGGTGTGGGTGGTGTTTCATAGGATTTGGGGAAATTCCAATGAAAAGGGGGAAGAAAACCCTCTTCAGTCCTTTACAGGGGAAAACAACCCACAAACAATAGGAACGATGGAGTTGTCTGCAGCACATCCTCAAGGTGTCCATAATGGAAGGTCCAACCTCCACCTGCGCCAGCAGGGAGAAGATGTGTCCTCTCCTGGTCCTCAAGCACTGGAGAAAGCACGGATGGCTTTACACAGGTGGGAGCTCTGGGGTGGAGGCCGTGGGGAAGGAAAAGGACCTAGGGCTGATTTGCTTCCCACACATCTGTTCTCCAGGCAGGAATTCCACAGGCTCCGTAATGATGTGTTGGGTTCTTCACTCCGGCTCATGAGCTCTTGATACTTTGAGCCTTAATTGATTGGCTTTTCATGGGCTTGATTGCAGCAGCTCGGGGGAATCAGAGCAGCAGAAGGTGACAGGAAGCGTTAGCACTTTGTTTGGAGAGCCCGGCTAATGATTTGTGTGCAGCAAAAAATGGGAATTAATTCTCAGGGAAGAAATCCTGCTTTGAGGGAAGTGAGGCACGAAACGTGCTAACGACTTGTCAAAGCAGGTGCTGAGGAGCTGCTGCCCCAGGCTTGACCCCTCGCAGCATTCTGAGCAGAGTGGTTTGGAGACACCAAACCATGGACTAGGATGCCACCCCTGGAAACTCCTTCCAAATCACATCCATGGGGCTTCCTATGGCTTCCCAAAGCTCAGGAAGAGTGGCCAGGTTGCCACTGAAAATCAATGAGGGAATGAAATGCCAGCAGAGCCATGGATAGCTTCATTAATTAATTTTTTTCAAAGACAATCTTATATTGAATAGGGAGACAGTAAAGAGAGAAGGTGGAGGGTATCTCTAGCAGAGCTTGGTGGAGAAAGTTCTTCCTGGTTCATGAATCACAGAACAGAATAATGGAATAATTTAGGTTGAAAAAGCTCTCAAAAATCATCAAGTCCTTTGATTCCCCAGCACTGCCAAGGCCACCACTAACCCATGTCCCCAAGTGCCATGTCCATATGGCTTTTGAATCCCTCCAGGGATGGTCACTCCACCCCTGCCCTGGACAGTTTCAATTCTTTCCATGAAGAAATTTTCCATAATTAGCATCCAATCTAAACCTGCCCTGGTGCAACTCGAGGAGATGTCCTCTTGTCCCATCCTTTTTTCCCTGGGAGCAGAGCCCAGCCTGCCCCAGCTGTCCCCTCCTGTCAGGGAGTTGTGGAGAGCCAGAGGAAGAGATGGACACCAGAGCATGGATGCGGGTGGGAAGAGGGATGAACGCTGTGCCTCTGTACATCCCCAGTGTGCAACAACCCCCTGGGAGAACCTGGTATAGAAATGTGCAGCCCCTGAGGCTCTGAGTCCCTGGGAGTGTCCAAGGCCAGCCTGGATGGGATTTAGAGCCGCTTGGGACAATGGAAGATGTCCCTGCCATGGCACGGGGAGGGGATGAGCTTTAAGGTTCCTTCCAACCCAAAGCAGTCTGAGATTCCAAGATTCTCTGGGGCTGTCATTTTTCCTCTGTGTATTTGTATCTTCTTGCTGGAAATCCGGGAGTCCTCAAAGCCATCCCCAATTGCCTTAGGTTAGAAATGCAAGATGTGTCTGGGGCTGTGTATTATATTGCCATCTGTGAGAGCTGGGGCAGCTCTCTGCTGTTCATGGGGCAGTTTTCTTTATCTCTCTCACACCCAATCCTCCCTCCAGGAGATCTCTGCTGTTCATGGGCCATTAATTATTAATTCTCTTCTGTCCATGGGCACTGAGTGTCCCTGCATGGCTGATCCAATTCCAGCATCCCATGGGGAGATGCTCCGCCCAGGGGAGGAGCCAAGCATTCCTCCCTGGATCCAATCTGAGCTTTGGGACACCCCAGCAGCCTTTGCCCCCTGCACTGACAGAGGAGCAGCTTTGTGCTGCCCTGCATGGCCAGAGGGAGCCCAGGCCCATCTGCAGCAGCCCTGGAGCTGCAGAGGAAAACTCCCCCCTTGTGCAGGATCCCTGCTGCAGCAGAGCCACAGCTGGCACTGCAGGAGGGCTGAGCCCCCCTGGGATGGGGCTGGGACACCCCCCTGACACACAGGGGGCAGGGACTGCTCTGACTCTGGCAGGGTTGTCTTGTATTACTGCATTTTAGTTTATTATTTTTTCCCTGATAAAGAACTGTTATTCCTACTCCAATATCTCTGTCAGAGAGCCCTTTAATTTCAAAATTATAATAATTTGGAAGGAAGGGGTTTACATTCTCCATTTCAGGGGAAGATTCTGCCTTCCTTAGCAGACACCTAGCTTTTCAAACCAAGACACTGATGCAGAGCTGGCTCCTGCAAAAGGCAGCTCTGAACCCCCTCTTTTATTCAGGGATCAAACCCCTCCATGGGGAAAAGTTCTCCCAGGAGGATTTACTCCTGGATTTAGTCCTGGCACCAGTCCTGAGAGCAGACTGGAGAAAGGCAGCTCTCCTGAACTCTCCCTACAGTGGGAATATGAATGTTTTGTTTCAATAACATTTAACAGCGATTGCCTGGGTGACCTCTGCCCTGCTGTGATTAAATATTAATATTCTTCTAGTCTGGGCTCCTGCTCTGCTTTTCCCCCTCTGGTTTCTAAATGAAGCTGCCTGGCCTTGGCCTTTCTTTGGAGCACGGGGATGGAGTACGGATGAGGCAGTGCTGGATCCAACCACCCCAACCAAAGCTTTGCTCTCAGCTTTACAGGGAAAAAAAAAGAGCTGGGCTACGAAGTTGCTGAACTCAGGGGAATTTAATAACACTCAGCCACCAGCAAAGCGATTAAATGCTGGCTCCTAATTCCTAAGTGCCTCTCTGATGGTTTCCCAGTGCGATGGGACTAATCTGTGAACGGGCCCCGTTCTCACATCCCCAGCAGGAGCTGGGGTGAGGCTGGAATGGGCTGCTGGTCCTGCAGCAGGGATGGAGGGCATGAGGGAGCAGGGCAAAGGGTTGGTGGCAGGTTTGCTGTGGGGTTTGAGGTCCTGGTTGGCTTTGGGGTGTCTGATGCAGTGAGAGGGAATGTGGGGCTGGATGTAGGATGCTCACAGGGGAGGAGGAGGAGGAGGAAGGCAGAGGGAGGGGTGAGTCTGGCTGCAGCGGAGCTGTGTTCCTGCTCCTTTTCTGTTGGATGGTTTCAGGTTTCAGCTTTTGACTCAAAATAAGCTCCCTTTTGCCATAGATTTCACCTCTAAGATGTGCAGGTAAGAGGTTCCACTTCAATCATACTTTTTCCTCCAGACAGTGCCATGTTCCTGTTGCATCATCCTCTTTTCTATGATTTTTAAAATTATTTTTGAAAATTTATTTTTGAAAAAACTCTGCATGTGTTGGATTTGGGAAGGCCTCAGGGGTTGGCTTGCTCCTTTCAATCCTCAGAGAGCCCCAGGAGCCCAAAGCAGAGCCGAGGATGCTCCGATGTCCCTCGTTTCCTCCGTGCCAGCACCATTTCCCCGCTGCTCCCTCCCAGTGCCTCCACAGCAGATGATTTGCTCGACCTTTAGATGGGAGATGTTCGGAACCCAGCCAGGCTGATCGGGGATTTAATGCTGATTGAGGCGGTAATGTGGCTGTTCCCGACGCGCCCCGGCGGGCTGGGGACACTTCCACGGCAGAGCTCCCAAATGGACTGCACTGCCACGGCCCTGTTCCAGCCCAGGGGATCATTTATTTCAGTTTTGAGGATCAGAGTGTGTGAATGCCCGTGTCTCACTGCTGCACAGGCTGAAAACCTGAACTGCCCAGCAGCTGTGCTTCGGCTGAGGGGCTCCAGCCCAGAGGAGCCGCAATCCAAGGCATGGGAAAAGCATCTCTGAGCTGCTCTGGGCACCATATCCCATATTTGGGCGCCATATCCCATATTTGTGCACTGTATCCCATATTTGAGTACCATATCCCATATTTGGGCACTGTATCCCATATTTGAGTACCATATCCCATATTTGGGTACTGTATCCCATATTTGGGCACCATATCTCATTATTTGGGTACTGTATCCCAATCTGGGCACCATATCCCATATTTGGGTACCATATCCCTTATTTGGGTGCCATATCCCATATTTGGGTACCATATCCCTTATTTGGGCACCATATCCCATATTTGGGTGCCGTATCCCATATCTGGATACCACATCCCATATTTGGGTACCATATCCCATTTTCCTCCAGTTTCCAGCATCTCTGCATCTCTGCTTTACAGGGGCTAGCCACATCTGATGGTGGGGTGAGAGCAAGACGTGCAATTACATGGAGGAAAACAGGGAGTGCAAGGAAATTTCCTCATGGAAAGTCATGGCTGGGTCACTAGGAGACAGTTAATCCTTTAGAACAGGCTCAGGGCACTTTGGAAAAGAAGTCCTGTGCTGAAAAGATTTGAGTGTGTTTGGTATAAAAGGATTTGGGTTCAAGGGCCTTTGGTATAAAAGTCTCGCTCATCCCAGCCTTGCCTTGCAGGAAGGCGTGGCCATTCCCTGGAGATCTGCTCCTTTTCCAACTCTTTGGCAACAGCCACATCATTCTAGCTCCAAAAAATAACAAAGTTGGGGAAGCAAAAGGACAACAAAATATATCCCATTGTAAACAAACATGTCAATTAGTGTAATCAGCTCTAATGAGGAAAGGGAAGCCAAATTCCACACTTTGAGTGGCTGTTTGGGCCAGCTCATCCAGGCAAACCCAGCTCCTTCACCCCACATGTGCTGGGGGCACGTGGGGTGTGATGGCCACGCCATCCCTGCTGGATTTGGGATCAGTGCCCTGCCACTTTTCCTCCAGCTCCCATTTTTGGGAAGTGGAAGGAGGGTGCATCCCTGACTCGCAGCACTCAGTGACAAACAAAAGGCGATGATTTATAATTTGCTGCTATTGTGCTGCTCCTCCATCATCCCCAGCCAGCCCTGCCAGTTGGGCCTTGGGACCGGCAGAAGGAATTGCTTTGCCTCCTTCCATTTGCCCAATAAATAATAATAATAATAATTGACATAATGGCAATAATAAAACCCATCCATCTCCCCCGCCGCCCTCCCCAGCCTGGTGAGGAGAGCCCAACTTTTGGGATCGTTTATTTGGCAGGGGGATTGGGCTTGACTTTAACATGAGCTGTCACCAAACAAATCTCCCTGCGGCACAGCGGGTATTAAAACCATCTTTCATGAATTCAAATCTTCCAAGAGGGGCCATCAGAGAAATGAGGACCACGACTGGAGGCTTGGTGTTATTTTTTTTTCCCTTCCTGTGAGATATTAAGGACTAAACATCCTCATTTGGTCCCCAAACCCCTGCCAGGGATGTCAGGGCTGTGCCAAACCTAGGATTGGAGGGGTTGGATGCTCCTCGACAAAAAATTCCATCAAAATTAACAGCTGTCCTTTGCACTTCCCCAGATTTAATGATTTTCACTGTATTAGTGGTGCTGGGTCAGTTATTATGGGCTGGGCATCTGGGATAAGGGGAGAAGGGGGAAAGAGGGATATCCTGGCAAAATGGTGTGAAACACAGTAAAACCTTCCAGCAGGGCTTGGAGGGGTCCTGGCTGTGTGGAGAAAGGAAAAATGGGATAAATGGGGAGGACAAGGTACTATCCCAAAGGCTGGAGTGTGCTGGCAGTTTCTCACCCACAGCCTGGTCCTGGGTGCATCCCTGCACCCTTTGGAGGCCCCAGCCACAGGGATGGAGCTCTGTGTGTGGCAGGAACTGCTCTGTGTAACGCAGCTGGGGGCAGCTCCACAGTGGAAATGCTGCACCCCAAATCTCCTCCCAGCCAAGAGTCCCTTCCAGTGGTTGTTGTGGTAGGATTTACATTTCCCACCAGAGGCACTGCCATCCTAATGAGCATCCTGAGGCCTGCCAGGGTCCAGGCCCTGGAAATCAGATTCCCTGTGAGCACTGAGCTTGAGAACAAAACAAAAGGAACATCCTTGCTCATTGCAGAGAGGGTGGAGTGGATGATCTTTGGAGGTCCGTTCCATTCCATTCCATTCCATTCCATTCCATTCCATTCCATTCCATTCCATTCCATTCCATTCATCTCCTCTCTTAAAATAAGGAATCACACTAGGAATTCTGGCCCTCCTGATTCATCCACTTCAAATTTGATTTTCCTTTTTTTTTTTTTTTTTAATTTTGAGGATTTATTTCCCTCCCTTTTCCTTTCCCCTGGAGAAATGGTTTGAGGGACAGCTGCTGGCTCTGCTGCTGCTCCTGCACACAGCCAGAGAGCTTCCACACAGCTCCTTTGCTGGCCCAGCAACACAGAGAGAGAATAAATCCCACATGGAGCAGCCTTCCTAGATGGCTCTGTGCTCCCCTACGGAGCCTGGGTGATGTTTCTCCACAGATCCAGCTGCCTGCAGAAGCGAGGGCCGCAGGCATCAGCAGAGCTTTTGTATTATGGAAGGTGAATTTATGGAATATACACCAGGTCCCTGCATGGTCCCCATGGGGACGTGAGGGTGATTTTGGAGGAGGGTGCCAAGCTCTGGAGCAGGGATGAGGTCCCATGCAGCCCATGAGGGACACACATGTCAGGTCATTTGGGATCCTGGGCGGACTTTGCTGTGAGCAGGGCTTAATCAGAGCCTGGCAAACCGCTTTCCTGAGGGTTGGTGGGACAGGCAGCAGCAAAAAGGGCCAGAACGGAGTCATTTCAAAGAGAGTGGGCAAAACGTAATCATATCCAGGGAGGACTAATCCCGGATTATCATCAGGGGTTGGAAGGGATAAACCATATCTAAGCACACAGCTTTCATCCCACGGGGCTGTCAGAGCAATCGCAGCCGCTCTGGGGCGCAGGGACCGCAATGAGAGAGGGAGGGGGAACCTCTGCCAAGGGCAGGGGGGAGCTGGGTGGCAGCTGGAGACCCTCGGCGTGGGGACACCTCAGTGTGGGTCCGGGCTGGGCCATCCCTGTGTCCTTTGTGCCTGCTGGTGTCCCCGGGGCAGGCGGATCCATCCCTCTCTCGTGGCCGGCACCGTGACCGCTGCCTGGAGCATGTGGCTGCTCTCCTCCTTATCTTTTTGGCTTCTCTCCTCAAGTACAAATTGACCTCTCAGAATTTTCTCCTTTAATGCCCTTGTTCTCAAATGTTAATAACTGGTCAGTGACAGGCTGATTAAGCCTTCCTTCCTCCCTTATTTAGATTGGTGTCACTGCAGCAGCTCAAACGGGGCTGTAAAGAACATTAACACCCGCTCGGCACTGACAGGGCAAACTATTCCCTGGGAATTGATAAGGGCTTTTTCTGGAAATGAATTTGGCGCTGGCAAAACAAACGGATGCCTTGAGCTCCATCCATCTCCCTTCCTTTAATAACTTTCATTTGTTGGGCGCTATCTCCAGCACCAATTAATGTAACGAATGCCTTTTGTCCCAGCAGGGGCTTTTGCAGGAGCTTCCAGTGGGACAGCTCCACTTCCCTCCCCTTCCCTCCCCTTCATTTCTCGGCTTGGGGTGAGGTTTTCTCCCCATGAGCAGGGCCTGAGTGCCCCAAAATAGCATACTTTTCTCATGGCATTATGCCTGGATCCATATCTATATCCATATCTATATCCATACCTATATCTATATATCTATACCTTAGTCTATTATCTATATCTGTATCTTTCTTTATCTTATCTTTATCTACATGTGTATCTGTATCATCTATATTTGTATCTTCATCTGCATGTGTAGCTATTTTCATGCCATTCATAACCACATCCATATAATTTGTATGCATATCCATAAAATTTACATCTATATCCATCCAACCTGTATCTATATCCATAAAATCTGCACCTGTAGCTACACCTACATCTGTCTATATGTCCATATCCATGAAATCTGTCTATATCCATATCCTCAGCATGCACATCCTTGTCCATGTCCATGACTATTTAAATTTTATCAATATCATCTATTTTCTTATCATCTATATCAATATTAACTTTATTTGTATCTGTATCTGCATCTCTTGCTGCACCTATGTCATTCCCATCCATATCCATCAAACTGATAACCATATCCATATAATCTATATCCATGTAATCCACATCTCTAGCTATACCTGTATCTGTCTATATATCCATATCCATATCATCCATATCCCTAAAATCTATATCTATGTCCTTAGCACATCTATCCATATTCATGTTTGTATCTGTTGGATTAAGGATTTTTTTTGATTTAGAGATGGGGTAACAGAGAGGGGTTTTAAAAAGTTTTATTCCATTTTTAGATTCATGTGAAGGGTGAGGCAATACAGGTGTTAATTTGCTCTATCACAATTAGAAGTTTGCTAATTTTCTAATGAATTTTCTACAAATTAATTTCCCATGTATATCCATATCCATATCCATATCCATATCCATATCCATATCCATGTCCATATTCATGTCCATATCCATGTCCATATCCATATCCATATCCATATCCATATCCATATCCATATCCATATCCATGTCCATATCCATGTCCATATCCATATCCATATCCATGTCCATATCTGTGTCCATGTCCATGTCCATATATGTATCCAAATCCATGTCCATACCGATACCCATACCCATACACATACCCATATCCATACCCATACCCATATCCACTCCATCCCTATTTATATCTGTACCCATTCCATCCCTATCTATATCTGTACCCACCCAAGCTGAGGAGGAGCTGGAGGGGGAGGAGGGAAGGGATTCCCATGGGAGAATGAAGGCACCACCCGTGGAAGGCCCTGAATCCCTCACAGGGATGGAGCAGCCACAGCTTTCCTTTGCCAGGGCCTCTCCAGGCTCGCAGGGAAGGGTCCTTCCCCAGTATCCCATCAAAACCTACTCTCTTTCAGCTGGAAGCCATTCCCCCCCCCATCCTATTACTCCAGGCCCTTGGAACAGAAACCTGGAGCTCCAGCTGGACAACACTGGGACCCCAGTTCCTGTCCTGTATCCCACTTTTGTCACATTCAGAGTGTTTAAACACTCCATGAGTCGAGTGTTGAGAAGGGAAGAGGCTGGAGGAGGAATGAAGCTCCAGGATCAGCACACAGAGCAACCCTCTGATGTCTGAGCATCCCAAAATCCCCCAGCACCCCACCCCTCACAGGACACAGCCTGAGCCTTCCCAAGTCCAGTATTTGGAACATGAAGCCAGTGATTTAATTACCAGCAGAGAGAGGAAAAGAGAGGATTTTTGACAGTTGTGTAAGTGCTGCATGGGGCAAGTCGAGAGTTTCTCCTTTTATAGACCTTATCCTGCTGTTGGGATATAATCTGCTCCCTGTGTTCCTGTAAATACTCTCCTACAAATTCAGAGTGGCTGTGCCCTGACCCTGGGCTGTCAAATCCTCCTCCTACGAGCCTTGAGTGAGCTCCAGGCAGTGCCTGGGAGGGTTATTCCTGTTCAAGGGGCTGCAACAGCACTGCCGTGTTTAAAACACGCCTGGCACTCGCCAAGCAAGGCAGAAAAATGGGAAGAATGAACAGGAGAGGATCAGGCTGGCACAGCAGCTGGGAAAAAGAAGATATATAAATGTGAACATGGTTTTTCAAGAGTGAGAAAGAAGCAGCCCGAGGCTTGGTCAGCTGTCACCAGGCTGAGATAAGGATGGGGGAGTTGAAATCCCATTTAGCCACAATCCTCGGGAAGTGCTGCAGTGGGAGAACAGTGGGAGGCAGCACGGACCCAGCAGGTGGAAATATCTGTTCCAGAGCAGGGATCAAACCTCTCCACGAGTGGCACTGGTTCTCCAGCAAGAAGAAATTGGGTGCTTGATCTCCCTCCACCCCTTCTGAGCCACTTTTTCTTTGTGGTGAAAGGACTTCTCTAAGCCTTTGCTGAGGCTTTGGCGCTCAGTCAGGCAGAGAAACAAATGTGAAATCAGGGGCCAGCACATCCAACTCCTTCCCTGGCGCTTGATTAAATGGGTAGAAAATAAATTTCAGGCTCCCATTTGCTTTCTCTGGAGCTGAGCTGCTTTTTTGGAGCACTGAGAAGGTGGAGGCTGCAAGCCCAGGCAGCTCTGTCCACTCTGCCAAGCAAAGCTCTGGAGGAATGGGACAAACACAGCAGAAAAAGCCCATCTTACAAACAAAGCCTTGAAGCTGCACTTGAAAATGAAGAAAAATTCATTTTCTGGTGCAACTGAATAATTAAAGGGGGGGTATCAAGGGTGCAGCACAGTTTGGGTTGGAAGGGATTGCTGTTCTGTCCCCAGCTTCAGCCCATGGAATAACATCTGATTTCTCCAGGCAGGGATATTTTGAGCCAAAACATCCTAGAAGAAGGGGGTACAAGTGCAGTTTGGAGCCCCCAGCTTTGTCTGTCTCTAAGAGGAGCCCAATTGCAGAGGCAGAGGCTCAGTACAGACCCAGCTGCAGCTGCTCTGAACCCTGGTGTCCTTCATCCACAACATTCCAGCTGTGCTGGGTAAAGAGGACAAAGCTTTTATTATAATATGTGGGTAAGAGTTCCTAAATCTCAAAAAAGCCAAAAATCCTTGACAATATCTCACTGAGGACAGATTTTGGCACCTTGATGGCCCAAGCAAGGCACCAAATGGGGCACCCAGGCCGTACCCAGTCAGGGAATTGTAGGAATTTACTCAGGACAAGTTTTGCAAGCCATTAAAACATTGTGGGGTTTGCACAATATGGCTTTTTTTCCAAGATTAGGAGTAGCCTAAAGAGCTGCCATCCCACCCCATCCCTGCTGGCCCTGCTCCCTGTGCTCCATGCCTATTTTTTTTTGGTCACCACTGGGATTCCTTGATCTGAGCTCTGGCTGGTGCAGATCACGAGTGTAAGGTCTGCTGAGACCCAGAGCTCAAATATCTAGAAATAAAGAGTAAATAACAAATGTGAGAGAGATCCAGATTTTTTCAGCTCAGCTCTAAGTGGAAGAAACCTTTCCTACACATCCCTTTTCTTATTCCTGCAGAGATTGTTGATTTTTTCCCAAGTCTTTGTGGTCCCAATAACTCAGAGCAGGTAGCAGGGGCTGGGATCAGGGTTTTATTTCTGATCTGATTTAGGCTGTCAAGGCAGGTGTCTGTCTACAGAGATTGCAAGAGTTTCATGGACAATTTGCAATGAAAGAGAGAAGCTTAAGGAATGATTTATTCCATAACAATAGCAATGATAATAATGGAAGGGCTGGATGTGGGCAGCATCCAGCACACAGGGAGTCACTTCCACAGCCTCTGGAAGCTGCTGTTACACAAGTGATAGCGACAGATACCATTCAAATGGGAGGAATATGAATTTCAGATTCCCCTTGGCACATTCTTCTTGGTGTAAAGGGAGGATAAGGATGCTGGATCTCTCCTGTGATGATTGAAGTTGGTTGTTAGGGTGATTTCTGTTGGGAAATCAAAGTGAGAACCATGGCAACTCCTGCCAAGTCCCTTAACTTATCCCTGCATGGTCCCTGTGGTGGGGAGGACCCCATCTCTCCCTGCAGGGATCCTGCACAAGGCTGGAGGCCCCTGTGACCTGGGAATGGTGAGGACACAGTAAATAAGATGTGCATCAAAGCACTGGCATTCCCTGTCCGTGCAGCCCTCCTGGGAAGAGGCTGCAATCAGATGCTGAGAGATGTGGTGCCAAAAGGAATCTTGTCCTTTCCACACCTGTGAATTAACTGGGATTTTATTCCAGGGAGGATGCGCCTCACCTGAGAAGTCCTTCAGATGCCACAGCCAAGCTCTTCTCTGATGAAGTGCCAGGAAAAGCTCCTGAGAGGAGGAGCCCTCCTGAGAGTGTCCTTTGACATCACTGGAGAGGCGATGAAATGGCAAATGCAACTCATCCCACCCCATCCCATCCCATCCCACCCCATCCCATCCCATCCCATCCCATCCCATCCCATCCCATCCCATCCCATCCCATCCCATCCCATCCCACCCCATCCCATCCCACCCCATCCATCCCATCCCATCCCATCCCATCCCATCCCATCCCATCCCATCCCATCCCATCCCATCCCATCCCATCCCATCCCACCCCATCCCATCCCATCCCACCCCATCCCATCCCACCCCATCCCACCCCACCCCATCCCATCCCACCCCATCCCATCCCATCCCATCCCATCCCATCCCATCCCATCCCATCCCATCCCATCCCATCCCATCCCATCCCATCCCATCCCATCCCATCCCATCCCATCCCATCCCATCCCATCCCATCCCATCCCATCCCATCCCATCCCATCCCATCCCATCCCATCCCATCCCTCTGTCAGCATGGGAGCATGGAAGGAGGGATGGAGGATCCAGGCTGCCTTGGGAGCAGGGATGGTGGATGCAGGTTGCTTTGGTATCCCAGCTCCAGGTCAGGGGCTGGAGTCCCCCAGGGGCTGTGGCAGTGTTGGGATAGGGGGCAGGGACATCACTGGCGCCTCTGTGGAAGGGGATGTCCTCAATAGCACCATCAGCAGGGTTGGAGTGACCTTACCAAGGGTTTCTGAAGATCCTGGATATCCTTGACAGCCTCATCTCCAAAATCCTCATTCCCAGGCATTGACACGTCCTCATCTGAACACATTCCAGCCCCAGACATTAACTTGGTCCAGCCTCATTACCCACTCCCTGGCAGATGAACATCTTTGTGTGTATCCCAGCCAAATCACCTCCCTCCCCCTCCTCCTGCACTAATGAACACCATCCCCAGGTATTTACTCCGTGGATGGATCCATCCCCTTTCCACTGCAGAACCTTTCTGTCCCTGACAGCAGGAGCCCCAGCCCTGTGCCCAGACTGATGTCACCACGCTCCAAGCACTGTGTCCCCTTGCAGAGCAGTGGAGCACAAACTGCAGGAGATCAGTGCAGCAGAGCGCGCTGGCCGGGCACGCCTGGCAAGGTCACCCCTCTGGCTGAGAAACCACAAGAGTTCCTTGTCCTTGACCACTGCCTGCTCCTCTGCTCTCCTCAGAGACCTCTGCTCCCAGGGAAACTGGGAAACCCTTCTGCTAATGCTGGCGTGGTGGGCAGAGAGAAGGTCCCATCTTCTGGCTTGCATGGATGCCGTGCCTGGATTTGCAAACTCCTCTTGCCTCCAAAAGCAGCTTAAACATTTCGGCTCTCAAGTGAAGGGCAGCCATCACCCAGCACAGCATTGGAGAGGTTTAAGTCAACCCCAAACCATCCTGACCCACTTCACTCCCTGTAGTCAAGGAGATTTTTCCTCTTTGGAAGAAAAGAGATGGCACTGGAGGGCCTGTTTCTCATTTACACTCGAGCTGCTCTGAACATTAAAGGGCTCTGGGAGCTGCATTTGCAGCCTGGAGAGGCTGGAGTGGAAATGAGGATCCAGCCCTTGAGCTAACGAGATGCTCAGCCCCTTCCAGAATGGGCCTGGAGTCGGAGCCTCCCTTCTCCACAACACTCCAGGTGCCAGCACCGGGGACAGGGGATCCTAAAGAACCCAGGTGAGATGCATTATGCTTTTTAGGAAAATATTCCTAGAGACCTGCCCTGTGAGCTGCCTATCCCACTGTGAATTCCCACAGCTCCAGGGCGGGGATGAGCATCACCCTGTGCTGACTCCAGCTCCAGTGGCAGCCAGTTTGCATCAGTCCTCTGGCACTGCCCTCACTGGGAGGGCTTTTTCATAGAATCATAGAATTGATTTGACTTGAAAAAATCTGCAGGATCATCAGGTCCAACATTTAATCCCCCACTGCCAAGGCCACCTCTAACCCAAGTCCCCAAGTGCCACATCTATATGTCATTTAAATCCCTGTGCAGTCAGTGTCTCCACCACTTAGGGAAGACTGTTCAACACATTTCTGATTAAATCCATGGAATTATGCTGACAACAAAATGGTTTTGACCAACCGAAGAGGGAAAAAAATCCCCCAGACCATCCCTGCCTGAAGCATTTTGTTGAAGTCCTGGATTTTGGGGTGTGCATGGCAAAAACCACATTCCCACACACCCAAAATGAAGATTTATGGAGATCTCCCAGTTTCTAATGCCAGGCTCACCTTCCCACAGGTAGGATGCAAAGGGATGGAATGTGTTGTTTGAAGGAGTGCACTCAGCTGTGGCCATAGATGTTTGTCTGGGCCATGGAGGCACCTGGGGGATGCAGAGTTAATGGGAACGAACAGAAAGAGATGAGGATGCTCCCAAATGGAGATGGATCCTACCTGTACATATTTGTATCTGTGACAGAAGCATGTCCCATGTTTCTTTATGTTGCTCTTATTCCTTGTTGTTCTTGTTGCTTCTTTATGTTGTTGATTCCAACCCCCTAACCTGGAGCTGGGATACCACGCTGTCTTTATCTTACATAACTCCAGCAGAACTTCCTCAGAATTTATCCCACTAAACCAAGCCCCTCACCACAGTTCTGTTACAGCTCAGTGGCTGAGGGTATATGCCAAATCAGTCCCATCCTCCCCACAGCTGGAAGCTGCTCAGAGCTGCTGGAAGCCCTCCTGGCATGTGGGGAACCCCAGGAGCTGCAGTTCCCATCACCAGGTCACAGATGGATTTCCTGATGGGAGAATTTGGAATGAGGTGTGAATCTGGAAAAAACCACGGCCTCAGGGTCAATCCACTCTGAAGGGGGTTTGTGATCAATTTGTGCATCTGCTGGAAATGATGTTTGAGGAGGACCAGAGCAGTGTGAATTCAGGATTATGTTAATGAGATGAATAATTTCAGGTTAAAAAAGAATTAAAGAGCAGCAAACCTTTGAAAAACGCTGAGCTGCTCATGCCGGTACCTCTGAAGTGAAAGGCTTTGTTTCACAAATGCCAAAACATTTTGCTGAGCTATTTTTGAAAGCTCTGAAAAGCTTTTTCCCCCTCTTTCCCTTCTCTCCAAAAGGTGAACCAGAAGTTGAATTAATTGACAAAGCCAAGCCCAAAGGCTCCGTTTCCCTGGCTGCAGGAGGGAATTGCCACGTGGGTGAGCCACGATGGGTTTTGTCTCCCTGCTCCCCCCGGTGCTGATTTTCCCTCGCAGCATCCCCAGCTCCCAACCTGCCAGGCACAGCTCCTGCTGCTCCAGCCACAGCCTCAGCTGCAAGTCCTTCAGCTGGTCCTTGTCTCCATATGAATAATATATTTTTCCTCGCTACATGGGGGAAAAAATAAGCAGTGGGAGATTTATTTTCCAAAAAGACGCACAGCCTCTTTTGTCTCTGTCTGAATAGCGAGTGTTGCATTAATGAAAGATTATGGAATAACCACAATCTTATTTTTCCATTTAGCTGTCCCACCTGTGTTTAAAGCTGTTGTTGGGATAAGGCATTGAGGGATTGGCACAGGGAATAAATCTGCCCTGAGGAAGGGGGAAGTGGGGCTGAAGGGGTGGTTTTACCTCTCTCTTGCCTCATTCCAAACCAAGCCATAGTAAAACACAGTGTTTCCAATGATTTCCTGGATAATTCCACTCCAGGAGAATAAATCTCAGCCAGGGACAAGCTCCATGGCTGGGAGAGGTAATTTTTGACATGCCACCTTAACTCCACTGTGACACCCAGCTGAAGGAGGAGAGAGCCCTTTCACCCTTTGCCTGACACAAACTGACCTTGGAAGTTCTCTTGGAGATGCCAATGGCTTTTCCTTGCTCCAGTCCCACTCTGAGCTTGTTACATCCTCCCACCTCTCCTGCCACCTCTCCTTTGGTCTTCTGCAGGGAGAACTTGTTTTATTTCCATGTTTCCTGCAATTTATTGCGTTACAGCTTTAGCATTTTCCTGAGCTTTGCCCCTTCCCACAGCTGAAATACCTCCCTAAATCCAGCTGAGCTCCCCGAGCTCCCAGCAGGAAAACCCTGCCTCGTTTTCCCTAATGTCAGACAAAAAAAAATTCCCCAAACCCAATAAAAAAATAAAAATCCTCAACCACGTTTCCTCCGAAGGAAATAAAACCACTTGCTGTATCTTTATATATCATAAAGGTGCCGGGAAGGGCACAAACACCATTTTTATTTTTTAGGTTTGCAATTCACATTTAACCTGGAGCCATCTGTTCTGCGAGCAGCTTGGCAGTTCCAGGGATGAGATGTTCCTCTGCACGCATGGCTCCTGCTCCAGCTCACTCCATATTCCAGCTGCTGTGGGCAGGTGGCTCCTGGCTGCTGCCTGGAGAGCCCATGGAGCCCCTGGATGGGAAAATTTGCCCCCCTGCCAATGCCCCCAGCCCCAAAATTCCTCTGGGAGCAGCCAGCCATGAGCTGCTGTCACTGCTCAGCACAGAGTCCCCAGATTTTGGGATTTATGGTTATTTGAGCCCCTCCAGGAGCTCTTTCTAGTCTTTCTTATGTCTAGTGAAGGTTGGGCTTGCAGTGCTGCCTTCATCTCCATGCAGCCTCTGGAGCACCTTCTCCACTCCTTCCCTCAGGAGAGATATTTTTGGGATTGGTCCGTGTCTCTGGGAATCAGGATGGAATTTGGCCCCAGGGATTAAAGCCTGAATGAAGAGGTTTGTCCCACATCTCCTTTCCCAGCCAGAGGCATTGAGATGTCCAGGGATTTTATTCCAGGCAGCTCCTCAGAGGGCACAATTCCCCATAAGGGACATCCCATCCCTTCCCTCATCTCCATCCCCTCTCATGAGGTTACTCATCCTTCCTGAGGGAGCCACCACCAGGATTTTGTCCCATTCCAGAAGAAGGCTGGAATTTCTTTGCCATGGAGATGGATGACTCCAATTTCCCAAGGGCTCTGGCCACCTCCATGACAGCTTTGCAGTGGCTTGGCCTGCAGAGACACAGAATCGTGGAATCACAGAATCATGGGATCATGGAGTCATGGAGTCATGGGGTCATGGAGTTATGGGATCATGGAATCATGGGGTTATGGAGTCATGGGGTTATGGAATCATGGAGTCATGGGATCATGGAATCATGGAGTCATGGAATCATGGGATCATGGGATCATGGAGTCATGGAATCATGGGATCATGGAGTCATGAGATCATGGGATCATGGAGTCATGGGATCATGGGGTCATGGAGTCATGGATTCATGGGATCATGGGGTCATGGAGTCATGGAATCATGGAGTCATGGAATCATGGGATCATGGGGTCATGGAGTCATGGAATCATGGAGTTATGGAGTCATGGGGTTATGGAGTCATGGGGTTATAGAATCATGGAGTCATGGGATCATGGAATCATGGAGTCATGGGGATCATGGAATCATGGAATCATGGAGTCATGGAGTCATGGAATCATGGGATCATGGAGTCATGAGATCATGGGATCATGGAATCATGGAATCATGGAGTCATGGGATCATGAAATCATGGGATCATGAGATCATGGGATCATGGAGTCATGGAGTCATGGAGTCATGGAGTCATGGGATCATGGGGTCATGGAATCATGGAGTCATGGGATTATGGAGTCATGGAATCATGGAATCATAGAATAATGGAGTCATAGAATCATGGAATCACAGAATCATAGAATCATGGAGTCATGGAGTCATAAAAGAATCATGAAGTCATTAAAAAATCATAGAATCATAGGATTATAGAATCATGGAGTGACCTGAGTTGGAAGGGACCCTAAAGCCCACTCAGTTTCATCCCTGCCCTGGGTAGGGACCCCTCCCTCTAGCCCAGGCTGCTCACAGCTCCATCCAACAGGGCCTTGGACACTTTCAGGAATGGAGCATCCACAGCTTCAATGACACAGCACCTGAAGGTGAGATGTCCCCAAAAACAGGACCAGGAGTGTCCCTGTCCCATGGAGACCCAAGAACTGCCTCCTGACACTAAGGAATGCAAGAAGACACGGCCCCTGTCATTAATGGGCGTCGCTCGTTATTAACCAATAACCCATGGATTTGTCAATATCTGGGATTGGCTGAGCACAAAGGGAAGGGCAGGGAAGTGCCCCCAGTGGTGCCTCTGCCTCTCTCAGCTCTGTGTGCAGGGCAGTGCCTGATAATTTATTTATCCTAATCTGGCAGAGCCAGAAGGACTGGAGCAGAAGGGGGAGCCTGGGCGGGTTATTTTCATTTTTATGTCTCCATTAATGTCCACTAATGCAGCATCACTTTTAACTACTCATTCCTTCTCCTCACTGCACAAATGCCTGCCCATTTCTCCTGCTGCAGACACAAACCCGGGCTTGGGATCGGCTCCAAGCAGTGAAAGTCTTTAACTACCCTTAATTAAAGGGCATTTGGGGAGCAAGGGCTGATGAGAGGTGACAGCAGGAGTGTGTCCCTCCATGTCAGGCTGTGACCTGTGATGCTGCTGTGGGGGGCAGGTTGGTACCACTGGGGTTGACACAGGGAGGTTTCCTCATTCTCTGGACACCCTTTAATTGTGGTGATGGGCACACGGGCACAGAGCAGATTTGTAGGGTTTTGTCTTTGGTTAACAGGGAAAAACAATCTCCATTTTCAGCTCTGAGCAAGTCCTGGGCACATGTCCAACCCTAAATCCCAGCACTTGCATCCTGGACAAGAAGTTTTTGGACATGAAGCATCACTTTTGGTGTGACAGTTATGTTTTTATTTGAATGCAACATTAGCTTTGATAAATATTCCACAACAACAGCTGGAGCTGAGGGTTTCCTTTGTGCCCATGGATACTTCCATTACATGAAGCCTTTTCTCTCCAGACCTTAGATATTCTGTCCTCAAGACGTGACATTCCACCTCAATCTTTGGTGACAGAGGAAGGGCTTCTTTTCCTCCCCATTTTTTTTTTTGTTCCTAATTCCTCAGTTTTCTCTCCTGCAGCACTCTTGGAATTACCCTTATGGAGACAAATCTGTGCTGCCCACATATGGCTCCTAGAGCACTCAGAAATGCTCTTTCTCTGTGGCTGCAGCAATAAATGTTATTATATAGAAATGTGGTGTTATCCCTTTGTCAGAGCTGTGAGGGGGAGGCAAAGGAGCTGCAGGTGGGGAGACTCTGAGTGTGGGGCTTTGGGGACACTGTGGGGTTTGGGGATACATTGAGTGTGGGGTTTGGGGGAATTCTGAGTGTGGGGTTTGGGGAGACATTGAATGAGAGGGGTTTGGGGAGACATTGAGTGTGGGGTTTATGGAGACATGGAACGTAGGGTTTGGGGAGAATTAGTGTGGGGTTTGGGGAGATATTGAGTGTGGGGTTTAGGGAGAGATTGAATGTGGGGTTTAGGGGGACTCAGTGTGCAGTTTGGGGAGATATTGAGTGTGGGGTTTGGGGAGATTCAGTGTGGGGTTTGGGGAGAATCAGTGTAGGGTTTGGGGAGACTCTGTGGGGTTTGGGGAGACTGAGTGTGGGGTTTGGGGAGACTTAATGTGGGGTTTGGGGAGACTCAGTGTGGGGTTTAGGGAGACATTGAGTTTGGGGTTTAGGGAGATATTGAGTGTGGGATTTAGGGAGACATTGAGTTTGGGGTTTAGTGTGGCTCAAGCCACCCCTTTGTTGGGATTCAGAGCTCTTGGGGAGTAAACCTTCAGCATTCCCAGTCTCCCTCTGTGCGGTTAATCCATATCATGGCAGGCACAGAGTTTTCATTTCAGTAAAGCAAACCCCTCCATGTCCTGGGTGCTCACTCAGAAGCCATTCCTTGAGGCAGAGTGACTTTGCAGCTCTTCCCTCCTGTTCTCTTCCTTCGTCCTGCTGTGCTGGAAAGGATCCAGCTGTTCCCAGCCCTGCAGTGCCTGGCACATCTGAGCCTCTTCCAGATCTTCAGTGCTGCTCCCAGTAGGGGCAGGTGCACAAAACCAAGAGGATCCCATGTCCAAGCCCTTTCCTGTGGGGAGGATTCAAATTCCTGGATTGTCCACATGGTGGTCTCAGGGAACTGGGGCAGCTCTGCCTGATGAACCCACTGTGCCCACCAGGAGAGGGGCAAAATGGCAATGCCAGGAGGGAGATATAGGGACCAGGGGAGATGGAATGGTAAAGTGTGGGGTGGGAGGGTCAGGGGTGGGATATGAGCGCCAGGGGTGGGAGGCAAATACCAGGAGGGAGATGGAGGAATCAGGATGGGGATGGAAGTACCAGGAGGGAGATGGGAACAGGAATGGGGAGATGGAAATGGGAATGGGGAGATGGAAACAGGAATGAGGAGATGGAAATGGGAATGGGGAGATGGAAATGGGAATGGGGGGATGGAAATGGGAATGGGGAGATGGAAACAGGAATGGAGGGATGAAAACAGGAAGGGGGAGATGGAAACAGGAATGGGGAGGTGCAAATGGCAATGGTGAAATGGAACCAGGAATGTTGAGGTCCAAGCTCCAGGGATGAGATGGAAACACAAAGAGAGATGCAAACAGCAGAGGTGAGATGAGAGGACCAGCAGGAAGAAGAAGGAAGCTGCAGGAGGGACATGCCAGCACCTGGCAGGAGATGTAAAGCTGGAAGGCCCAGGGGTGAGATGGAAGGCCCAGGGGTGAGATGGGAGCACCAGGAGCTTTTCACCTCTTCCTTGGATCCAGATCGCAGCTCGAGCCTGCTGCCCTTTGGAAGGTTGTCCAGAAATCTGTGCTGGGGCTTGTTCCCAGCTCCAGAGGTGTGAGGTGATGCTTTCCCCACCCCAGTGCCCCTGCCTGGGCTCACAGAGAGGCTTTGGGGCACAGCTGGATCACGAGGCTGAGACAGAGGGGAGGCTGGCTCGGGGTGATCCTGGGAGGAGGCACAGAGATAAAAGCATCTCCTGCTTTCCTTCACAATTCACTGAAATCTGTGCACATTGAGTGCTTTGATATGGGAACAGCAATATCAAACACATCCTGGATCAGCTGGAATATGGCCAGGGGAAAAAAAGGGAAAGAAAAAAGAAAAGAAAATAGATGTGAAAATCCCTGTGAAGGCAAAGCGAAGAGCAGCTGAGATTAATAAATTAAAAATACACAAGTCACCTTTGTCCTTCAGCGTCCTGGCTTGGACTGAGGGATGGGGAAAATTCCCTGTGTTGTGCTCAGGGGGGTTAAAAGCTGCTGATTTACGGAGGCAAAGTGCAGCTCTGCATCCTGTAAGGGCTCCCAAGGATGCAGCCAGGATGCAGAGCACTGCCGGCTCTCTGGAGCCCTTCCCAAAGGTGAAACATCCTCACTTGGAGGGCAGCGACTCGCAGGGAGGTGCCAGGAGAATTCCACCGCATCCCTGCCTTCGGGTTGTCATAAAGGGAAGGAAGGGAACGGCATCGGATCAACGCGTGCAGCCCGAGCTGACGATGCTAAAGAGATTATTGAAGCCTCAGGAATTCGGTTAGGGCTGGAATTGGCCAAATCAATCATTGCAAACCAGTTCTCCGATGATCTCTGCCCTCTTTTATTTGGTTTAGGAATCGCTCACGGTGGCACCGGGATTTTTACAAACCCTTATGCAAAACCCCGGTGTTAAGTGCAGGATTCCTCTCTCGTAATGAGGCTTTAAAACCTCTTTCTGACCCAAACAAGACATTTTTGGGTTTCTTTTCTGCACAGGTTCTTTCCTGGTTCTTTACCAAAGGCATAAACTGATATATTTTTATCGATTTTCTTGTTCCTGAAAAACAGATTTTCGATAAAAACCTCTTTTACTTGTAAGCCATTAAAAAAAAAAAAAAAAAAAAAAAAAAGAGAGAAAGTGGCCAAAACACTGAAAACACTGCAGGGAAAATGTTATGAAATATCAAAGAAAACAACTTTCTGTCATGTTTCTGATACTTTCCAAAATACTTCCTCTCCTGCTAAGAAGCAGAAAGGCAATTTGGGATCAAACCCATTGTATCTCTTTATTATTCAGGGTTTTATTTGGATTTTGGAGTTGAACTCTGTCCTATCTTTCCTGCTCCAGCCTCAGAGGGTTGAACCCTTTTGTTTCCAGCTGGGATGGGCTCTATCCCATCATGGGGTTTTCTCCCTAGGACATCATGGAAACTCATCCCACCAGGAGCATCCCAAGGCTGGTAGGAACCACATGGCAGCTACAGCTACTAACCCTGGAGAAAAAGCATTTATTGCACTTTTTTTTTTTGCTATGATTTTGAGAAACCCTTGGCTTTGCCTTCTTACAGGCAGGATGAAGATGCAACATTCCCAAAAACTCTGCTTTTTCCTCCCCAGGCTGTGTTGGGTGTCTGCAAACCTCTCTGTGCTCCCATCCTTTTGCTTTTTCCCCTTTGAAAATTTCAATTTCAAGAGACCCTCTCTTGTTTTTTTGGGGAGGGAAGCAAACAGAGGGAAAAGTGGCTGATGGCACTGGACTGCTTATCCTTTCCAAGGCTGCATCCCAGCCTCTCCTGAGCAGGGACGGACCCTGCAGGTCTCATTTAGGAGGGCTTTAATTTCTCTGTGGTGGGAAATGGGGAACAACTGTGCTAATCCACCTTTTTCTCATGTTAAGGCTCATGTGGGATGGATGAATTTTCTGGTGTCTCCATGATGGAAGCTGCTGGGTTGGGCTGCTCCTCACTTTGGGGCTCTAAGGAGTAAAGGGAAAAGGAAAAACATCAAATATCTGTGTGGTCATGGGCTGCCATGGGCAGGACTTGCCTCTTCCACCCAGGAAATTCAGCCAGGTTTTATTTTTCTTAAATTAAAACATATTTTTCATATTAAAACTGTCCTTTCGGGTGAAGGAGGGCCAGATTCTCTGCTGCACTGGTTGAGGACCAACTCAATGGGTCAGGCACAGCCAGAGGGTGAATTTGCTCCCAACTCCCAGTCTGCATCTCTGCTTTGGGAAAATATTTCTGTATTATTGTTAAAGCTTTTCTCCATGATGGAGACTGCTGGGTTGGGCTGCTCCTCACTTTGGAGGCTTTAAGGAGTAAAGGAAAATATCAAATATCTGGGTGGTCTTGGGCTGCCATGGCCAGGACTTGCCTCTTCCACCCAGATTTCATATTATTTTTATATATTTTTCATATTAAAAGTGTTCTTTCAGGTGAAGGAGAGCCAGAGTCTCTGCTGTAGCTGGTTGAGTACCAACCCAATGGGTCAGGCACAGCCAGAGGGTGAATTTTCTCCCAACTCCCTGTCTGCATCTCTGCTTTGGGAAAATATTTCTGTATTATTGTTAAAGCTTTTCTCCATGATGGAGACTGCTGGGTTGGGCTGCTCCTCACTTTGGAGGCTTTAAGGAGTAAAGGAAAATATCAAATATCTTGGGCTGCCATGGCCAGGACTTGCCTCTTCCACCCAGATTTCATATTATTTTTATATATTTTTCATATTAAAAGTGTTCTTTCAGGTGAAGGAGAGCCAGAGTCTCTGCTGTAGCTGGTTGAGTACCAACCTAATGGGTCAGGCACAGCCAGAGGGTGAATTTTCTCCCAACTCCCTGTCTGCATCTCTGCTTTGGGAAAATTTTTCTGTATTTTTGTTAAAGCTGGGGAGCTGAGCTGAAACACCCAAATGGTCAACAGGAAAAGCAAGATGGATTTCCCACCCCTCGGGTGAAAATACGCACATGGAGGCAGATGTAAAAAATTCAAATGAAACGCAGGTATGATCCTAAACACAGGGGAAACACACCTTGGATGCTGCAGAGTGAAGCTGTGGGGTTTTTCCCCCCAAACGAGCCTCGGGGAGGAAGGGAAGGCATCGTTGAGACACACGGCCCCGGCGGCTCCTCCCGGGCTCTGAACAATCCCGAGGCTGCCGAGGAGCCTGCGGCAGGCGGTCACCCTCCAGCGAGCCCGGGATGGGGTCGCTGGGGCTGCACGGAGCTCTCTGAATTGAAGCACTGGAGTGTGAAATAGGAATTACTGACAGCTCTTAAGTATATCAAGAGAACAGCCCTATTCCTTAATACAGAGCTGCTAATAGACATCTAAAGACCTATAAAGCAGACAATTCCTCTATATCATCCTAGTTAAATCAATGTACTTATATTACTCTCATCATTTTCCCTTTAACGTTTATTACATTTTGCCACTGTAATTTATTTTTTCATATCCATCAGCCGATTAAAGACTTTATTCTGAAGATACACACACAGCCTTGTGACCTACTTGAGGCTGACCGAGGCTGTTAAATAAAAGCAATTTGGTGGAGGGGGTTGGAGGGGTTTTGCCCTCCCTCTCTCCCTGTTTTTCTGCCCTTGCACCGGAGCAGGGGAGGTGGGAATGTGGCACTGTCCCTATGCCAGCACGCTCGTGTGTCCTTGGGAAGCTTTGAGCAGCTTTCACTCGAATTTAAACAGTGCTTGTCATGCCTGGAGACCAGGAACATCCCGAGCTCGTGGCTTTGCCTTCCCAAGCCAGGTGAGAAGGGCTGGGAGGGCACCTGAGCTCCCAAAGCCATTCTCCAGTTGATCCAAGGCCTTTCCACCATCCCCCAGTTGATCCAAGGCCTTTCCACCATCCCCCAGTTGATCCAAGGCCTCTCCACCATCCCCCAGTTGATCCAAGGCCTGTCCACCATCCCCCAGTTGATCCAAGGCCTCTCCACCATCCTCCAGTTGATCCAAGGCCTCTCCACCATCCTCCAGTTGATGCAAGGCCTCTCCACCATCCCCCAGTTGATGCAAGGCCTCTCCACCATGCCCACGCTGGTGACAGCAGACAGGAGCAGTTCTGGAGTGCCATCTATTGATGCTGAGCCTCGGAGGTGCAGGAGAGCACCCGGAGCAGGGTAGGGCCCCCCTGTGCCCATCGGGATCAGCCCAGCCCAGATTGCTCTGCCTGGCCATGCCTGGGCCTGCCTCCTCCTCAGCTGATCCCTGCCTTGGCCAACCTCTTGCTTTTTATTCATTCCTCTTTGTGAATTATTTAAACATCCCCACTTAGACTTTTATGTGTCCGGAGCCACTCCTCTTCCTCTATGTCCAGATAATTTCTCCCATGGGAGAGAAGGGAATAAATTATTCTTTCTCTGTTTGGGCCTGTGTGCACCCATATTATCAGATTTATTGCCCTTTTTTCAACTTTTCAAAAACATGTTTTTTGCAGAGGGCTCATTAATATGGTACCAGTGTTAGGACAAGCTTTCCTCAGTTTTCACAAGATACCAACACGGAGAAGCAAAGAAATGGGGGATGTGGAGAGCTTCAGGTCGTGCTGGTACCTGGGCATGTTACTGACCAGGAGGAAATAGAAGGAGAAAAATTGCTGAGTAAAACTATTTAAAATATGATGGAATGCCTGAAAACAGGAGGGAGTCCCTGAAAATAGGAAGAAATGCCTGAAAACAGGAAAAACATTCCATAATCTTGGAATAGGAAGAACATTTCATAATCTTGCAAGGAAAGCACCACATGAGGCAAGGATTAGGAAACCCAAAGCTTTTATGCCTGGTGCTGTGGGATGAGGCTTTCCATGAGGAAGGAGTGGAGTTGGGATGCAGCAAGATCAGCTGTTCTGGGCTTTTTAGTTGTATTTATTATTTACCATGGACATTTATGGCTTTTTATTTATTGCTGTAAATAAAGGGGAGCTGATTTGACCTTCTCCCTCCACTTCCCCCTCCAAAAACGCAGCCAAGAGCACCAGCACACCTGGACCTTGCAGGATAAAGAGCATTCCTGGGCAAGAGAAGGTGGATCTTGTCCAAACTGCCACATCAGGGAGGAAAAAAAGCCCAAACTTCTGGCACAAAATCATCCAGAGATGAGAGGGAGGGAATTGAAGTCCCCCATTTCCATCCCAGGTGTTCAGGGCACCTTTTCCTCATCAAAGCCACCTCCCAGGACTGCAGCTTCCAGAAGTGAATATTTGCCAGTTTCATTCTCCCAAATCCTCCCTCCTGCCCCAGAGAGGCTCCCCAGCAGCTCACGGTCGTTATCTCAACGAGACCCTGAGCTCCAATCCTCAGCATTTAGCAGGGAGGGAATGGCAGCTTGGAGGGTGCTTTGCTCCAGGAAATTATCTTTTCTCCCTAATTATTTCCATTTTGTTTGGCTCAGTGATGCCAGGATGCTCTTTGTGCCTCATCCAGAGGCCATCCAGGGAAATGACTCTTTGAGCTCCACAAAAACGATGCCCTGGATGCCAACGGATGCAGCTCCACTTTATTTTTAAAGATATGATTATTTCCACACTCCCATGGTCATTGGAGAGCCCACGAGGATCAGGGACCTTCATGGAGGTTAAAGATGGGAATGCTGCCCTGCTTTGCACCAAAACACTCCTTTTTGACTGCAAAATGGGCAAACTAAGCAAAGTTTTCCCTGTGGAGCACAACTGGGAGTTAGTTACCTTGGGAACGAGATTTATCTCTTCCCTTGTTCATGCTTAATCCAGGGAGGGCACTTTTAATAACCAATTGATGGGAATTGCTGGGGATAAATTATGCATCCGGGGCCCGGCAGTGAGTTATGGACTTCTCCCTGCTGCTCCAGCACATGAGGACCTGGCTCTGAGCTGCTCCCGTGCCCTTTGGAAGTGGAAAATCCATTGGAGATGGAATTTTTCCTAGCAGAAAGGGTCCTTTTGACTTTCCCAGCCCAAATCCCTCAGCCTCATTTGAAAGTAGCCCGGTCAGTGTTGGCTCCAAAGTGCAAACACATCCAGGAGAATGTGGAGAAGATAAGGAGGGGATGGAATATGATATTTCTATTTAACATCTATAAAATATACATCACACTCTTGCAATGAATACAGGGAGGAGTCCTCTCCTCATTCCATAATCTCAGCAAAAACCTTCCAACGTGGCTTGGAAATGACATTTTTTAAAATTCATCCCATTTAAAATATTAATCTGGCATGTTATTAATAACGTGGGGCAGAAATGTATATTTTAAGTGGAGGTTTTTATCATCAGGCTCTCTCTTTAATGCGCAGTTTGTCCTTTTCCTGCAGACATCCATCCTCTGGACATCACTGGGAGATGAAAACTTAAATCGGAGTCGCTCTTGAATTTTTCATCTGAGCCTGATTCTGTCTTTAATATCCTATTTTTATAAAATAATCATCGTCCGGCTCGCAGGGCTGTTAAAAACAAGCCTGATGTAGATGTGAAATGCAGTCCTGTCTATTCCCATCTTAATTTGCAGCTCGTTCCAGCTATCCGCGGGCCACCCAGCCAGGAAAGTTATCCTGGATGTCCATCACCACCCAGTGCCTTGGAGGGTGCTCAGTCCTTGTCAGTTGTGCCAGATTTGCATGAGATGTGACAAAACTGCCCTGGATTTGAGGGTTTCCATGAGTTTATTTGGGGGTTTTCATGCTTTTATTTGGGTGTTTCCATGAGTTTATTTGGGGTTCTCATGAGTTTTTGGGGGTTTCCATGAGTTTTAGGTGTCTCCACAGTTATTCTCTGCTTCCAAGGTCCCTTTTGCCAGCCTGTTTTTTCAGGACTTGCTCCCTTTCCGTGGTAGACAGAGTTGGAATCCCAACCAACCACGATTTTTGGTATGCTACAGGGTAGAGGAATAAACCAGCATGATAATTTTTTTCTGGGAGATGCTTCCTGCCAGCATCCCTTGGATAAATCCAGAGCAGGACTGTGCAGCTGGGACAGCCCCAAGCTTTCCCTGCTTTCCTGGGATGCTCTGCACCAATGGGACTCTTCACCTCTGGAAATCCAGCTGGAGGATCTGGGGAGAGAAAGGTTAAACCAAGGAAATAAAAAATAATACAGCTTTTCCCTTGAGTTCTCTGCTTGGCACCAGCCCGTTCCTGCTGCCCAGGAAGCATGTCCCAGCTCCCAGAACCCTGGGGGATGCTGCCAGCCTGGGCTGCCATCACTTCTCCTCTTCCCTCTCCCTGATGTGCTCCACAGCTGCCCCCCCTGTGTCCCACCCTCCATGAGCTCTGGATATCCCACACCCCACTGAGCCCGCTGGATCCATCTGGAAGCAGAGGGTGGGACCTGCCATGCCAAGGAAAAAATCAGTTTTTAATTAAATTCCAACATCGGGGTTTTATCGCCGGCATCAGGCAGGCAGAGCCTGGCACTCGTGGGCATGCACCAGCTTTGCCAAGGAAATCTTTCTGGGCTGTGGGATGCTCATGCACCCAGGGATGATGGTGGGAAAGGCTTTCCCTGCACATCCACACCCCTCCTTCCCTCTGTCCCCCCTGCCCTTCGGACAGTGCTCAAGGAAAGGGGAATTTCTGCAGCCAGGGAGTGACAGCAGGAGCTGGCACTGCCCCAGAGTGAGGAGCTTTAATTAACTCCCTGCAAAATTGGCACGGCCTTATCTGGAGCCTCCACCAGCACACTGCAGCCCCTTCCTGCCCCACCAGGAAAAGTGGGAAAGGGAAGGGCAGGGGGAGCAGGAGATGCTGCTGGGACACAACTGGTGGCAGCACCTCCCACCCAGCTGGGCTCACCCCACTCAGTGCTCCAAGCAGGAAGGCTCAGCCTTTATTTCCCCCTCCTTTAAAAAATATAATAAAAGAAATCGCATCCAAGGCTGTTTCTTTTTTCTTTTTTCCCTCTTTTTTTTTTTTTTTTTTTTTCCAGCTGCCCCAATTATCCCATTTGTTCAAAGCAAAATCTTGCAATTCCAGGCAGTTTATTTATTCTGCCCAAGCCGTGTTTACAGCGGCGCATCGGAGCACTGGGGGTGAGTTAAGTGGTGCTGGGGGTTGGGGAGGGAAAAAGAGGGGGGGAAAGCATCTTTTTGGGCAAAAAAAAATTTAAAAGGAAATTAGAAAGAGCCATTTTAAAGAGGCAGACATCAAAGGCATCATTTATATTTCAAATCGTGGGGAAATAACTTTCTAATGAGGAATCATAATGGGGAAAGTGAAGATTCTGGCATTATTGCATTGCCAGCTTCAAAACCCTCCCATTGTTCTACTTGAGAGAGGAAAAATAAACCCTGAACCAGTCAATTAGAGGGAAGAGGGGGAAAAGTGGAATAAACTATTAATTTTTAAAGGAGCAGCTCCACGGTGGGAAGGGCCTCCCTAAAATTCGGAGTCTTGTGTTCCAAGCCTCCTGCTCCCCTCTCTTTTCCAACCTGGGGGTTGTGTTTGATTTATTTTATATTAAGTATATCCAATCCATGCTAGTCCCATGGGGTGCTCCAAACACCTCCCACCACCCCCAAACCCAGACTATCACTTTTTTTGGGTCAGAAGGACAGGATTGATCCCAAGGATGTTCCCCTGCTCATGACAACTGGGGTGTTAAAAACAGCTCCTGCTGTACCAGGATTAATGAGTTGCTGTCTGGGAAGGACGATAGAGCTGCCAAGCAGTGTCACTATTGTCCCATTCAGAGGAGTCAGCTCTGCTTATGATTAATTATTATTATTATTACAACCACTTGGGGAGCAGCAGGGGAAAAAATGAAAAAAAAAAATCCAAGGGGTTTGTTTGGAAATTCAATGCCCAGTTTCCCCTGTGGAGCGTTTAGGAAGAAAGGGATCGTGGTATTTGCAACGCCTGAGGAAGCAGCTCTGGGAAGATAAGGGCTGCTTGGGAACAAGGGGCTGTGGAGATGCTGAGCCCAGGGTGGTTTTATGGAGCTGCTCTTGGCAGGAGCAGCAGGTGACTCTGCTGGCTGCACGTGCTGAGACAATGAACACCCCTGGAGATGGGAATGTCCCCCAAATCCAGGGGAACATTGGGAATCATGGTCTGTCCTGCTGGTCTGTGGTGCTGCTGAGCTCCGCCCCTTCCACTGAGACAATGAACACCCGTGGAGCTGGGAATATCCCCCAAATCCAGGGGAATATTGGGAATTTATGGCCCATCCTGCTGGTCCATGGTGCCACTGAGCTCTGCCCCTTCCATGGAGACAATGAACACCCCCGGAGCTGGGAATGTCCCCCAAATCCAGCGGAACATTGACAATCATGGCCTGTCCTGCTGGTCTGTGGCTCTGCTGAGCATTGCCCTTTCCACTGAGACAGTGAACACCCCTGGAGCTGGGAACGTCCTAAACATCCAGGGGAATGTTGGGAATTATGGCCCATCCTTGTTGAAAGCGAAGGGAGATGACCCATCCTTGTTGATTAGCATCAGACTCCGATTTATTGATCGATCAGTCACTTTAAATAACAGTGCTAATTAACTTCATGCATATTCCAAAATCCAGATTCACGATAGGCTAACAGAGAAAACTCTAACCACTCCTTTTGTTTTACAATACCGTTAATTGTTTATTAAAAACAGAACCAGTGTTCCCACTGTGATATGAAAGGTTCCCAAAACTTCCATATCTGTTCCCAGGGTGCCATCTTTTCCCAGAGAGGGTGTTTTGCTTGTTATGGGAAGACTGTCTGAGAACCTTATTGTTTATAAAGTGATGCATGAGAGAGCCTAATTGTTTATAGAAGTCAGCCTGGGAACTGCTTTTGGAACTGCTTTGCAACTACCTTTTACTGTTCTCTCAACTGTATGCCTTCATGGCCTTTTTCTTTAAGCCATGCTTGAACTAAACTCTCCACACATCCTGCTGGTCCATGGCTCTGCTGAGCTCTGCCCCTCCTGCTGGCCCTTGGCTCAGCACCACCATGGCCACAATGGAGCTCCCAGGGGCCCAATCCAGCACTGGGATGGAGCAGAGGATGGACACAGCTCATTCCATCCCCATCTCCTGCCAAGGCTTAAGGGATTTGGGAACTCAGCCTCAATTTTGTCTAATTCCTCTTGTTCTTTTTAATTGGACTCATGCATTCTAAACCCCCTCGGCAAATCTCTGCTTTAATCTCCCCACGCCCTGGTTCATCATCTGTTCAATTATTAACATCTCTAATTACTATTAACCACAGCTCTCCTCCCAACTTGCCAGCTGGCTGCTCGGCTCCCGGGATGGCAGAGGGGGATTTCAAAGAGCCCAGCGGTTCTTTGTGGGACACCCAGGGATTTCTGTAACCTCTAGGAGCTGCCAGACATCAGGATGGATCTCAGGGTGGCTTCATCCCATCCAGGGATAAAGTGCTTTAAAGAGGGGGATGAGAAGATATTAAAGAGCTGAAAAGGATGGTGAGGCCAGATGGACCAGGTGGGCAAAAGGGGAGGGAAACAGCTCCTGGAATCACCTCCTGGATGCTCATCCTGATGCCTCAGGTTTAGATTTTATGTTTTTCAGACTCTGTGCTGCTTTAGAGTGTGGGTCTGAGCTTCTTATTAGGGGATGGTGAGCTCTGTGCACAGAGCAAGGAGACAAAACAATTCCTGCTCCAGCTGGGCACCAAGGACAAATGATCCAAATCTCAGCCCCAAGAGCAGAAACAATGGTGGAATAAAGACAGAAAAACAAGCAGGATTTCATGGGACTTCATGGGTTAAAGCTGAAACTGGACAATTAACTCCAATATGCAAATGGAGCAGAATTTACAAAAGTGAGAGATCCCATGACTGGTTGAGCATTTTGTGACCATTTTGGTTCACCTTGGGTTCATTTTTTGACCATTTTGGTTCATCTTGGGTGCAGCCCTGGCTGGGCTCTTGTGCTGCCCAAGGTGTGTCCATTGAGGCCTTTTAATAAATCCCTGCTTTATTCTGTAACTCTGTCCAGCCTCTGTTCTAGGCCAGCCTGCACAAGGCATCAGTCTACATCCAAAGCCACCCTGAGTTTGCTGTGGACCATTCCCTTCCTGTGCCTCAGTTTCCCCTGCAAAAAGTGGAGCTTGTTGCTTCACCTGCAAACCCAGCCCTGAAATAAAACTCCTCAATTGGAACAAATGGAAACAAAGCTTTCCTGTGAATCTTCTCCTTCATTTTAGATTTCCCTTCCATTCTGATTCCCATTCATTTTCAGACAGGAGAGGGGGATTTCAAAGAGTCCAGTGTCCTTTTGTAAAGCATCCAGGGATTTCTGTATCCTTTGGGAGCTGCCGGCTTCAGGCATGGGGCTCAGGGTGGCTCCAGCCCATCAAAGGCAGGTGCTGCCATAGGAGGTGATTTAAAGAGATGAAAGGGATGATAAAATCCCCAAACTGGGGGGATGAGCTCTGTGCAGCATCTCCTGGAGGCTCATCCACACCCAAGGGAGGCTTAGGCTGGATTTAGGGAAAAGTTCTTCCCAGAGGGTGCTGGGCACTGCCCAGGCTCCCCAGGGAATGGGCACAGCCTCAAGGATGCCAGAGCTCCAGGAGGGGTTGGACACCACTCTCAGGCACAGGGTGGGCTTTGGGGGTGTCTGTGCAGGGGCAGGGGTTGGACTGGATTATCCTGGTGGGTCTAATTCAGGATATTTCATGCTGAACTTGCAATGGAATGTTTCCTTCCCGTGCCTCAGTTTCCCTCACCAAAATTTGGATATCTTGATACTGAACCCGTGAGGCCCAACTGGGCAATAAAGCTCTGTAAGAAAAACAAATTGAAACAAAACTTTCCTATGGACCTCCCCTTCATTTCAGATCCCTGGTGGTCCTGGTGCCACCTGCCTTTGGATCTGATGGTTTCTCCATCAGCACCACAAACTCAGGTGGAAATCTTGCTCCTCACCAGGCTCTCCCAGAGAGTTCGTCAGGAAGGAGCAGGGAGATGTTTCCCCCTGTATCAGCCCAGGAATGTTTCTTATGCAGAATTGCTCGTGCTGCTCTCCTGGGAACAACTTTGGGTCTGGAGATAAATCCTTCCTCGGCTGCTCCGTGCCAAGGGGAGCGTTGGGATTCTGCCCCAGCACTGGCTGATTTATGTCACCAAGCAGCACAGCAGAGCAGGAGCTGCAATTTTACAATCAAATACACAATTGAGGCTGCAGTTTTGGGCGCATATTTGAGCAGCTGAGCTGGAAATTGCCTGTTGGAGTCACCCAGGAGTTTGGGAGAGTTGGTGCTGCTGGAATTGGGGAAAATTTAAAGTCAATGTGCACCAACATGAAGCTACAAAGAGGGAAGCTCTTTGAGTTTTTCACCCCAAATTCTCTGTTTGCATCTACTTCCCTGCCTTAGTTCCCCCTTGCATGCCCAATGTCCATTTCTAGGGATGGGCTGGGACAGGAGCCCCTCAGCACCATGGAGCTGCCAGCATCTCCCTCAACACTTCCCAGCAACTGCAGCAATGAATTTTTCATAGGAACAAGGAAATTTGAGCCCTGGTTTGGCTGTTTTATTAAACACACAACAGGGATCCTTCAGGGGAGACACGGTGGGCAGCTCTGATGCCGTGATTGACGTGGTGGGTAACACAGTGCTGCAGATGTTAATTCCTAATTTGCTGCAGAGCTTCGCCCGGGGGACCTCATGCTTGGAAAAGAGGAAATTTGTTCTGGTTCAAAACCTCAGGAGAGACCCACCTCTCTGGAAAGGGGAGAGGAGTTGGGATAACTCAATTAAGCATTGTGTGTTTGGAACCAAAGGTGTGGGGATGTGAAAGGAAAAGGGGATCAGGGAACCCACCCACATCCCAGTTTTCTTCCCAAAGGGATGTGCAGCCACTTGGGCTCAAGCACATGCTGCCAATCCATGGAATTGCTGGTAATTTTTCTAATTTCCTATTGCAGAAACTCCATTTTAATTGAAGGGGAGTATTACAGAGGCAGCAGATGAGAAAGAGCAATCTTGGCCACTAATTGAAATTAAACTTCTCCTCTGGAAAACCTCAGCCTCCACATGAATTCAAATGGTTGCACTGTGGTCAGTGCAAGTATTCCCAAATATTCCCATTGCACTGCAGGGAGAGGGGCTGCCCTGTCCAAAAGAGGGGTTTTATCCAAAATGAGGCATAATCTTGTTCACAACATCCAGAAACTGCCAAAAAATCCTCCTCTCCAGAAGGAAATGTGAGCTGAAACCTGCCCAGAGTCACAGCACTTATGGGAAGGAGGAGGAAATCTGAATTTGGTGCTAAGGATATTTTTTTGAGAGAGCTGGAATTGCAAATATTGGTGTAGAAACATTAAGAGCCTCACTGCAGGATGATCCCAAATCCCTGCTTCCCTGAAAAGGTGATGATGGTCAAAGAAGCAGGAGCAGTGAATATCATCCCATGGAAGTGAGAGGATTGAAGGAGACACCCCAAAATCTGCAGCAATGCCAGGGATTTCTGGGGATAAAGCTAAAGTAATGCATTTCCAGCTGGGAACTTATCATGGTCCATATATTCCTGTCTGGATGCAGGAATGGGTCCCTGTGCATGCACAGCTGCACTCAGCAGCACTTTCTGGGACTCCAGGATGTGAATAGTAACAATCCATGGCCATTTTGCTCCCGTGAAAAGTTCAGCCCAGCCTCTCTCAGGGCTCATTTCCGATTTTCCCTGTAATCAACCTCAGGTGGGAAAACCCCCGAGCTGAGGCACTGCTCAGGTCAAAGAATTGTGAAAATTAGTGGGGTTTGCCTTAAATCCCTTGATCCAGGAGTCAATCAGGAGTCCTGGCTTTTATTGAAAAGCAGAGTTGATGGCTTTGGCAGGAATGAGCTTGGAAAGAGGGACTGCAAAGGAGTCAGGGAGCAGGTGGGGAATGAAAAGCACCCACCAAACAAGCTGGAGATATGTAAGGACTTCTTCAAACCATGGATCACTCCTGACACCTCCCAGAAAACCTGAGCTATTGTTTGTGCCACCAAAATAGAAATGTGTAGGGAAGAGCCAGACTGCTCTTGGAATAACTCTGACATGCCCCATTTGTAGCAGGTTCTTAAGTTTAGTGGTTTTTTTCTCCTTCTGGCAGAATTTAGAAGGCTTGCAGACCTCCTAGAATAGAAATATCCATTGGGAATTGCTTCCTTTCCCAGGCTGCTCCAGGGCTGCCCATTCCTTACAGTGATTTTTTCTCCCTCAGACGTGCAACATCCATGGGCTGCCTCTCTCCATCCTCATCCCAGGGATGTCAGCTCCACTGACAGCTGTCAGTCTTGGCCAGCTCCGAAGGGAGAGAACACTCCAGGAACATTGAATCTCTGGTATTTATGGAATTGATGGAATTGATGGAATTCCGGACCGAGGTCAGGATCACAATTGCCCATTGCCTCATCCATCCTGGGAGTCACACACAATTTGTTTCCCATTATGGATCTGCTGGAGTCTGAAGGAATCAACAGGGACTGTTTTGCATGGTGCTGACGTGGCACATTACATTTATTGGGAATATTTTGGGATGTAGTTCTGGTAAATGCTGCCAATGCCATTCCCCACTCCACATCCCAGACAGATTTCTCCACTGGATATCCCATGCTCAGATCTTGGCTAATGGAAATACTTTTATATTTTATTATTTTATTTTATTTTATTTTATTTTATTTTATTTTATTTTATTTTATTTTATTTTATTTTATTTTATTTTATTTTATTTTATTTTATTTTATTTATTTTATTTCATTTTATTTTAATCCCACATGGTTTTTTTTTTTTTAATTATCCTTGGGTATGTCCTAATCTCCCAGGGCCCATTGGCTGCTTGTGAGGGATACAGTGGGATCTGAATGCTGCAGAAGCAAAACCCCACCATCCTCGTCCTTGACTCAGCATCTTCACCTTGTGCTGTTTAAGCCACAGCAGCTCCTGGGTGTCACCAAACATTGGGAAGAAATTCCCCTTTTTGCCCCACATACAGGGATACACTTGTCCTCCCAAAACTGCTGGAAAATGCCCTTTGCTGGGGAAACACCATCTTCATCAGATTTAGGAGTCCCAAATTGTCAGCACTCCCAAAATATATAAACAATAAACATAAATAAAGAAGGGGTTTATTTTATTCTTGGAGGCATAGAAAGCTTTGGGGGGAAAAAATGATGTTGGTGGAAAAAGTGCTGGAAATTCAATAATTGTGTGGGGAATGATCTGTCCAGGGGAACTTGTCTGTGCCTCGTGGAGGAGATGGACACACTACAAGGCAGCTCAAGAATGAGCATTAAATTAGGGTGAGCAATGCCCATATCCAGCCCCCATGGAAAGGCTGATCCCTCACCCTCATATCCTGATGGAGGGCACCATCCCTTGTCCATCCTCTCTCCAGGACTGTCCCTGTCCCTTGTCCATCCTCTCTCCAGGACTGTCACCCTCCCTTGTCCATCCTCTCTCCAGGGCTGTCACCATCCCTTGTCCATCCTCTCTCCAGGACTGTCCCTGTCCCTTGTCCATCCTCTCTCCAGGGCTGTCACTGTCCCTTGTCCATCCTCTCTCCAGCGCTGTCACCATCCCTTGTCCATCCTCTCTCCAGGACTGTCACCATCCCTCCTCCATTCTCTCTCCACGGCTGTCACCATCCCTTGTCCATCCTCTCTCCAGGACTGTCACTGTCCTTTCTCCATCCTCTCTCCAGGACTGTCACTGTCCCTTGTCCATCCTCTCTCCAGGACTGTCACTGTCCCTTGTCCATCCTCTCTCCAGGGCTGTCACCCTCCCTTGTCCATCCTCTCTCCAGTGCTGTCACTGTCCCTTGTCCATCCTCTCTCCAGGACTGTCACCATCCCTTGTCCATCCTCTCTCCAGGACTGTCACCATCCCTTGTCCATCCTCTCTCCAGGACTGTCACTGTCCCTTGTCCATCCTCTCTCCAGGGCTGTCACCCTCCCTTGTCCATCCTCTCTCCAGGGCTGTCACCCTCCCTTGTCCATCCTCTCTCCAGTGCTGTCACCATCCCTCCTCCATCCTCTCTCCGGGACTGTCACCAGCTCCTGGGTATCTCCCAGTACGACCCTGGTGGTGTGGAGCTTTTTTATCTCCCACAGGATTAAAAAAAAAAAGCTGAAATCAAGATATTTCACACAAAGCTTTAGTGAGCTTCATATGCTCCCTGCTCACAGCCACCTGCTTCCAGATGGCCAGGACACGTTCCCATCTGGGATGGGAAACTGCCTGACTTTGGATTTCTTCTGCATCACACAGGCTGGGGATAGGGTGGGATCCCACTCTCTGCTCCAGAGGACAAAATCAAAGTGTGCAAATACTGACAGAAGGATTTAATCCCAGGGAAAAGTCTGGATGGGGCACTGGGTGCCAGGGTTTAGTTGAGTGTCAGAGAATGGGTTGGACTGGATGATCTTGAAGGTCTCATCCCACCTTGTGTGATTCTGTGATTCTGTGAAGTGCTCACAGCCCCAAGACTGACAGAATTCCAGAGATCTGGACAATGTTCCTGGACACGTGGTGGCTCCTGGGCTGTCCTGTGCAGGGCTGGGAGCAGGACCCAGTCCTGGTGGGTCCCATCTGGCTCAGTATATTCTGTGATTCTGGAATGTCTCCTGTGCCCTGAGAAGATGGAAAAAGGAGATTTTTGGGCTTTGCCTCGAGAGGCACATCCTCAGTGAGCCTGTCTGTTATCCCTGTGATCCAGAGCCGAGTCTTTAATAACTGGAGAGGACAAAGAGCCGTGCTTGTTGTCAGAGGCGTGCGGAGAAAGGCTGGGGCTGCAGCAATTAAGATAAGAGCCCTGTCTGAGGCAGCTCACAAAACCAAGGAAATGCCTTTAACCTCTCGTTTCCTCACTCTGGAGGCTCCCGATCTGAGCTGTGGTGTCACCATCTGTGACATTCCCTGGATTGTGGCTCTTAATGAATTACCAGCTTTATTTACTGATTTATTTACCCAGTTTTCCTTCCTGGCCATGAGCAGGCCCTGGGAGCTGGGAGGATGTGGGATGATGTGAGTGCAGGGCTTTCATGGCCCTGATTGGTGACAGCAAGTGTGGCTTGTCACAGGTGTCCCCTCCCACACCTGCTTCCCCTCTGCGGGAAATGGAGTTGTAAAGAATTCTTAAAACTTGCCAGAAAGGGAAAAGATGTTGGGAAAACAATCACCTGCCATTGAAGAGCAGGACCCCACTGGGATGTAGCTCTGGGGTGCAATTTCTGGTGGGTTTGGTGATGGAGACTTGCCTGGCTCTGCTGCTCAGGGCCACTGTGGACTGAATAATCCCTGTCTGGATCCCCCATCTGGGGACAATCCAAGCTGTTGATTGAATTCTGTTTTAATAAAAACATCTTGTGTAAAACACAAACTGCACCTGCCCAGGTGGTTTTGTCCTGTCACCCCAGCAGGGCTGGAATCACTGCCATGGGCTCAGCCTTTAAAATAAATCAGAAATGATGTTCAGTGCCTCAGACCCTCCTGGCACTGCTGTGGTCTGTGATCAGTGAGGAATGGGATGGTCCATCTGTCAGGAGCTTCTCTGTCCGGGAGTCCTGAGCTCAGAGCAACGCCAGGAATTTCAATTATTCCTGCAGCTCTTGTTGAGGACAAACCAGCTCAGCCGTGCAGCGTGTCTGTGCTCCACAGCCCGGATTTTAATTGGGAAAAGCCAGGTTTGGGGCTGTTGGGCATGCCTGGGAGCACGCCAGGGTGCTCAGGAGTCCAGAGCCATGACGGGTCCACCCCAGAGCAGGCTTAAGGATTTCAGCTCCTTCTGGCCCAGTGCTGCTGTAAGTTTTCCCTGGTGTTCAAACCCTGACCCAAAACGAGCTGAGAAAGTTTAATGCATAATTGAAATAAAATTTCTATTTCCTCTTTGGATTATCTTACAAAATTTTAATTTCACAGAAAAGTCATTACTTCATTTGTTTTGCTAATCCTTCAGATCTGCTCCGTACGGAGGATGATCTGGAGCATTATTAGAGTCCCTAATAAGATCTCATTTCCTCCTCTAGGCCACTTGGTAAAGTCTGAACAAACAATGAGGAGCTGCTTCCTCAGCCGTGCTTTGGATGCACTGGGTTGGAAGTAGAGGCATCCCAGATCTTCCTGCAGGTTTGGGATGGGACAGCTGTGAGTGTTTGGGCAGCCACTGAGCCAGGAACCCCCAAAACCCAGCATGAAAACAGCTTTGTGGCAAGGAGCTGGATCCCAAGAGGAGCATCAATAGGAAAGGGCATTTGGGCTGGAGGAGGAGAGGACGAGAATGGGGAAACTCAGCGAGGCCATAAAGGAGATGATTGGATGAAGCCCTCCAGAGATGCTCCTGGAAGCTCCCTCCATCCCAGAAGTGAATAAAATTCCCAAGTTTCGCTGTGTCCTGCATCTTCGTCTGTGTCTCAAACAATCCAGCAGGAGCAGCAAACTTTGTTCTTACTCCAGGGACAGACGGGAATGTGCTCCCTTGGGTGCCATGAAGTCACATCAGGGTGGGGAGGGCAGAGGGCACCTCTCCATCTCCCCAGCATCTTCCTACTCCTCCCTTTCTCCTCCCAGGGCGCCAAACTTTGGATGCAGGCAGAGGCCAGCCAGGAGCAATGGGAAAGATGAAGATCCTGCAAAGGTTGGGGTCCCTTTCCCATGGAGCCAGGCTGGGAGAGCTGGGGGTGCTCACCAAATGTACCTCAGTGCCAATGGCAAATCCATCCTGGAGTGCTGTGTCCACCTTGGGAGTCCAGCATCAGAAGTGGAGCTGCTGGAGAGGCTCCAAAGGAGACCATGGAGATGCTCCAGGGCTGGAGCCAGGCTGGGAGAGCTGGGGGTGCTCACCTGGAGAGGAGAAGGCTCCAGGGAGAGCTCAGAGCCCCTGCCAGGGCCTGAAGGGGCTCCAGGAGAGCTGGAGAGTGACTGGGGACAAGGGATGGAGGGACAGGACACAGGGAATGGCTCCCACTGCCAGAGGGCAGGGCTGGATGGGATATTGGGAATTGGGAATTGTTCCCTGTGAGGGTGGGCAGGCCCTGGCACAGGGTGCCCAGAGCAGCTGGGGCTGCCCCTGGATCCCTGGCAGTGCCCAAGGCCAGGCTGGACAGGGCTGGGAGCAGCCTGGGACAGTGGGAGGTGTCCCTGCCATGGCAGGGCTGGCAGTGGATGGATTTTAAGATCCCGTTTTTACGAACCCAAACCTTTCTGGCATTCCCTGATTCCCGAGTCTCAGAGCAGTAGGGGAGGAGCGGCCCAGGCGGGCTGGGGCCGTCCCTGCCGGGGCCTGTGGGGTTCTGTGGGATCACGGCTCCCACTAGTGGCTCCTTCCAAGAGCACTCGCCTGCCGGATCCCTGGAATTTTGCATCCTGGAATTTTTTATCCTGGAATTTGGGGCACCACCGGCCTGCTTTCCTCTGCCCCTGTGCACAGGGATGCTGCACAGAGCAGGAATCCCATTTCCCCACACCCTAACTTTGCAAGCTGCTCCCCCAAAAGACCCTTTTGTGCCACTTTACAACCCAAGATGTGCCCAGATCTCCTCTCAAAAACCTGACCCCTGTCTTGCTTGGGGAAAGAGGGGCCTGCCCACTAAATAACAGGTTGCAGGATGTCCTGGGAATGCTGGGCCTGCAGATCCTCTGGAATATCAACCCAGTGTTTGCTGAGTTACTCTCACAGCTGGTGAGGTGTTAATAAAATACACAGAACACACTGTGAGGGAACCTGGGGAGCTTCGAGTGCCTCTGAAAGGTTAAACTGGCAGCTGGTCTAAGAGAAATCAGTGGGAAATTCACATTTCATTGATCAGCATCCAGACAGTTGCTCCTACTTTGTACAGTACCTCTTGTATGGCTCAGCCTCCAAAGTCTTCCCAAATCCATCACTTTTTAGGTAATTACTGCTCCATTACATCGAGTTTGCTGTGATCTACTTGCAATCATGGAATGAATTATCCCTTATCAGGGAATAAAAATGTGTAAGTTTGGGGGAGCGGGGAGAGAGGGGAATAAAGAGCAGAAAATAAAATCAATTCATGGCTCCATTAACACCCAACCACAAAGTTCCTCACCACAGTCCATTCCTGTACCTACAGCTCCTGGGCAGCCAGCAAAGAGCCTAAAAAACAATTACAGACTAGAATTAAAATCACCTTTTTAAGCGAAAGTTCTCGAGACGCCTCCCTGCGTAGATTTAATCAGGCGGGTATTGAGTGCCAGGGCGATAATTGATTATTAAATCACTATAAATACACATCTGTACAAGGCTCCAGTCCAATTTCCCCTCTGCAATAAATATTTCTCGAGGTGTTTATTTAATCCACGCCTGCCCACGTGAATTTGGGTGATGGATCTTCAGCTGCCTGGATGCAAAACAGAGCCCAGGCAATGCCGCCATCCATCAGCCACTAAGTTGCTGTTAATAACATTCCCTGGGGAGAAATTCCAGGCAAACAGTTATGAATTTAGTGATAGGGAACCTCAATCTTCTATTTAAGGAGAAAAGGTGAAGAGGCGTGCAAGGAGAAGGCACTGAGCTGGGCAAGAATGGAAGGAAAAATTCTTGATGTGTTTGGGGTTGAAATACATCCTGAAATGGATTTTTTTCTGTTTGCCCTTGCTATTTAGGGCAATCAGTCACAAGGTGTGGTTCCCCTTGCCTTGCCTCTCACTTGGGGAGAGAGGGGAAGAGCAACTCATGAGCAAAGAGTCTCCAAACAGCTCTGATTGCTTCAGCCAAGCCCCACAGTGCGGAAATCACAAGGAAAAATGAGCATTCATCAAGGGGATGAGGCTGTAAGGGCAACAGTGATAATAAAAACTGTAAATCAAAAAATCTCTTTCTCCTTCGAAATCCAGAGTTTTATTCCCAGAGGTGTTGGTCTATGGCTTGGAAATGCTGTTTTCAAGGATCTTGGCTACCCAAATGGGTTAAAATATTGTGGTTTTGCCATGAAGGCAAAGGAGGGGATTTGCACAGCCAGAGGGGGTGATGGAGAGCAGCTCTGGAGATACCTCCGTCCTTCATCCCATCCATCCTTCCACCCTTCCATCCTTTTATCCTTCCACATTTCCATCCTTCCACCCTTGCACCCTTCCATCCTTCATCCCATCCATCCTTCCATCCTTTTATCCTTCCACCCTTCCATCCTTCCATCCATCCTTCCATCCTTCCATCCTTCCATCCTTTTATCCTTCCACCTTTCCATCCTTCCACCCTTGCACCCTTCCATCCTTCCATCCTTCCATCCATCCTTCCATCCTTCCATCCTTCCATCCTTCCATCCATCCTTCCATCTTTCCATCCACCCTTCCATCCTTCCTTTCTCCCACCCTTCCATCCCTGTGTTCCTCTGCAGGGTTTCCTGCCATTCTCTCCCTCCTTTAGCTGAGATTAAAATTTAACGAGGACAAAATAAGCCCTGAATGAGGAGATTTTCGAGGCTCTTTGAAGGTCTAATGAGAACAGGGAAAGATGTATAATTCAACACATGGAGAATCCAAATCCCAGGGAAGGGGAGCGAGGGGCTCTGCCCTGGCCAGGCCTGAGCCCCTACCCCACCCCTTCCATGCCCCTGTTCACCTATCCTAAAAATGAGCAATTTTTAAAAGGTTTCTTTAAAAAGCCATAAAATCTGCATTTTCCAAGAGGGAAACTGAGTCAAGGGGGTTCTGGGACCTGTGATGTCCATCAGAGCCCTGGAAATCCCTGGAGTTGAAGGGAAGAAGGAAAACTTCCCTGTTGTGCTTAGGTTTGAAATGCATCATGAAAAAAATTTTCCTTTGATTTTCTGGGGCTTCCAAACTTTCCCAAGGAGTTGCCCAAGTTGGGACAACAACCAGCTCCAGCAGAACAATCCCTAGCACCACGAAGAGGCAGCCTTGGGGATATTTTGGGGTAAATCACCTTCTTTTCTCTTTGTTTATCAATATTTCCTGATAGGGAGCTGCAAACTTTATCATGGAAGATTCCCAGCATGCCACGATTATGGAGCTCAGAAGGGAATTTGGGATGCTTTATTAGGATTTTTTTTTCTTTTAAAGGTATTTCTCAGGATTATGTCACCTCCATCCCAGCTGCACCCACGCATGGATAAATCACTTCTTCAGTGTCACTTGTTGAAAGGATAAATGTTTCCGCTCCCAGGATATTTATTCCTTTTTGCTCTCATTTGACAGACAAATCACATCATCCCAGGATTTCCCTGGCAAACTTTGGAGCAGCCAGCTTGCCCCCAGGGATTTATTTCACTATCAAACCGTCTTCTTTTGGAGGGGGATGTGGAATTTTGGGTCAGACTGATGGGTTTTGTGAACAGGCTGAGATTCATCACAGGGATTTACATTCCCTGGATTGACTGATTTAATTACATGTTCAACAAGGATGGGAATGTGACGGGGATGGAGCTGGGGTGGAAGACCTTGCAGGGGTCTCCTGGATACAGTTTTCCAGGTGAAAATGAAGGTGGGGATGTGTGACCATGTTCACAGGGGTCTCAGGTTGAGGGATTTGACTCCATGTTTCAGAAGGCTTGATTTATTATTTTATGATATGTATTACATTAAAACTATACTAAAAGAATAGAAGAAAGGATTTCCTCAGAAGACTAGCTAAGAATAGAATAAGAAAGAATGATAACAAAGGCTTGTGGCTTGGACTCTCTGTCTGAGCCGGCTGGGCTGTGATTGGCCATTAATTAAAACAACCAACATGGGCCAATCACAGATCCACCCATTGCATTTCACAGCAGCAGATAATCAGTGTTTACATTTTGTTCCTGAGGCTTCTCAGCTTCTCACGAGGAAAAATCCTAAGGAAAGGATTTTTCATAAAAGATGTCTGCAACAGGGATGACTTTCCACTTCAGATGGTCCTTTGAAGTCCAACACCATCGATATCTACAACTCCCTCCTGGGGGAATGGGAGGGGCAGCTCTGATCTCTGCCCTCTGTGACAGTGACAGGACCTGAGCAACAGCTGCAGCTGGGCCAGAGCATGCTTAGGTTGGATTTAGAGAAACGTTCTTCCCCCAGAGGATGCTGGCACTGCCCAGGCTCCCCAGGGAATGGGCACAGCCCTGAGGCTGCCAGAGCTCCAGGAGGGTTTGGGCAGCAATGCCAGGGATGGACAGGGTGGGACTGTTGGGGGGTCTGGGCAAGGTGAGGAGATCCCTGTTGATCACTCCCAGCTCAGGATATTCCATGATTTCTGACTTCCTAGAAGAAGACTCCACCATACCTGCAGCTGCAAAAAGCCCTTTTTCCCTCTGAAAATCCCAAGTTAGGGATTGTCTCACAAAATAACCTGTGCAAAATGAAGGATTTATAGAACAGTACATAAAATCCTGACATGCCAGGCTGCTCCTCTGTGTCTGGACATCCTTGTTTCCCCCCAAACCCAAAGGAGATTTTAGAGTCTACACCATTTTCTGTAAGAGCAGGGTGGTAGAAAAGCAGAATCCTCTAATGGCTCGGAGATGTTTTACAGACCTTAATAATTGTGGGCTCACAACAACTCAGCAAGAAATAGGGAATGTAATTGTCCCCATTTGCAGGAAGAAGAAAAATAGATACACACGAATCAAATGAGGAGCTGAGTAAAGCCTTACCAGGAGCTGGGGGAGCTCTCCATTACCTGATGTCTTAAAATCAGCTCTGGATCTCTTTATATCAATCATACTCTGCCTCTGCCAGGGAGAAGAAGTGGCTGGGTGAAAAAAAGGCTCTTTGCCTCTCTCCCTCCTTCCCTTTCTTCAGGAATGTGTTTTTCAACTGAAAAATGAGGAAAATTCACTTTTCTTCAAGCAGCTCCAGCCAGCCTTTGAGATTAATCCTGATTTTTTCAAGGACATTCCCAAGGAAGAAGAAATGGGCCAGAATGGCGAGCACCAGGCTCCATATCCTCCTGTGTGAGAATAATCCTGGGATGTTGCAAGCAGCTTTGGCTTCATGGAAGACAAATCAGATCCTCAGGCATGATTTTTTTCTCCAAATCATGAGATGGGGGCAGGTTTGTCCTGATTTCCCCCTTCCCACACATCCTGAGCATCACTAAAGCACTAAAGCACTAAAGATATGAATCCAAAAGATGAGTAGGAGAGGAATTTGGGGATTTAGGGGTGTAAGTGTGTAGGGACACCTTCCACTATCCCAGGTGGCTCCAAACCTTGTCCAACCTGGCCTTGAACACTTCCAGGGATGGGGCAGCCACAGCTGCTCTGGGGAACCTCTTCCAGTAAAACATGAGGCAAACCAGATGTTCTTTCCCAAATTGTTGAACACGGAGTAGGGAAGCTGAGAGAGAGATTAGAGCCTGGCACACAAATCCCAGCATGAATTCCATATCCAGCCAGTGCTGCCAAGGGTTTCTGTTTGCAAATTGCCTGCAAACAGATTGGAAAAGTCCCCACCATATTCCTTGTTTGAAAATTTTTGCAAATTTCTTCACGGTCTGAGGATCAATTGGAGTCCAAAATGTGATTATGGAATCTACAATTCCCAGTTGCACAGTTCCCGCTGACTGAGCCGTGGCCTTTTGATGTTTCTGCACCATAAATGCACAAGAAAGGAGTCCAAAAGTCAGTTTTAAAGCTGGAAGGGAACAAAATCATCCAGCTGGACTTCCAAAAGCTCTGTTGATTGTTGCTCAAACTTCCCAAAAAAGCAACTTTTAGGAAAAGTCAGGGCCTGGATTCAGCACCTTGAAGTGGTGAAGACTTCACTGCCTTCTGCAATTGGCTGAGCTGAGGTTTAATTCCCCTCCTGTCTAATTTTTCTAATTTCAACTCAGCTCTTGTGACAGCTTTGCTGAAGAGCCTTTGGCTCTCTGGAGCTTCTCCCAGTGTGGCTGCTGATGGTTTGGTTTTTTTTCCCTCTATTCCAAGACCTGCACTTGGATTTTCCAGAGCCCAGACCCTTCATTTGCAAATTTGGGCACCAAATCAAACCAAGCTTGGATTCAAAGCAAGGGAACACCTCTGCTAAAACCCAACTGGCCCACCACAAACTGGGAATTTTGTGATCAAGGAGCGGCTTTGAAACATCCCTGGCAGGGAAGATCTGAAGGAAAAGTTTGTTTTCTAGGAAATTCTCACCGGCAGAGCTCGGCTGGCTGTGTTCAAGGTGAGTGAGCACAAAAGGGTCAAGCTGCAGCTGTCTTTGGAATTAGAATAAATTATCCTCTTTCAGATGCCTCCTTAATGGCTCTGCTCTGCAGATCTGCTCAGACCACACGCTGCTGCTGGAGGTGAGCTGAGACTGCTCCTAATGATCAGCTCATTACATCCATGAATTATGCACACAGCCAGCTTATGCAAAACAAGCCTGGTATTATTATTAAGCTCCTGACACCAGCCCAGCAGCTGGAGGCTCCCAGGCTGGCATCCTTGACTCCTGCTGAACATGCTGGCCAATATTGTCCCTGTGCACTCTGTGCTCTTCCATCTGTCTGCACATCCCCACTTATTTTTGGTTTTTTCTGTCTCAGGCACCTTTTGTTACCAGCTTGTTCAGTCTCTCACAGGAGATTGGCATGTCCCATGCTGGGGTCACAAATCGGGGGGAAAATGCATTAAAACTTCACGTAGGCTTTGGGTTTAAGGAATTAAAGATATTTGCTAAGCTCAGGGGGGAAAAGTGCTGGGCATGGCACAAACTGGGATATCTGGTCCTTACAGCCCTGGATTTCCAGTCCAAACTCTGCTGTGCTCCTGCTACCTTATCTGTCCCAGCCTTTGCACCATTCTGGGAGAAACTGCTCGTGCTCTGAGCTCGGATCCTGCCTGTGCTGTGCTCCTCCAGCTCTTCCCAGGAGCCCTGGATCCTGCAGGAACTTCTACATGCTGCTGCTGTCCAAATATTATTAAAGATGAGTATTCAAGGAAATTTGTTTTCCGCTGTTTTCTTGGCTCTGCTCAGTGCACACTCAGTGTTTAAGTGACATTGGAGAGTGTGGATGAGACAGAGAGAGGAAAAGAAGAGGGAGGGAGGGAGGGAAGGAGGGAGGGAGGGAACACATCTGGTGCTTTGAGGAACTTGGTTTGAAGCTCAGAGCTTCTTCCTCTCAACTTCTCACAGGGTTGTGCATGAAGAGCCCATCGAGGAACCTCTGGATTGACCACACAGAGGGGACCTCTGACACTTTGGGAGCCATGTGTTTCATTTATCTGTCACCTTTGTTTACTCTCATTTGTATACTTAACTAATTTGACTTGACACAATAAGGGCATGACCATGAGAAGCAAAAGACGCGGCTTAAATATTTCATAAAATGCTTTAAAAAAAAAGGAGGCATGAGAGAAGAAAGTCCTGGCTCCTTGGTCCTGCTGGTTTTTATTAGAAAGAGAACAGTTTGGGGGGAAATCACCATCATTACCTCAGATTCTGCATGAATGCCGAATAAAACTCCTAAGGATATGTGAAATATCCGTGCATCCGCTAATGGGAATTGATTCAGCATTTGATCCATTTTTAAGCAGATTTAATGACGTTTCCTTGTCTGTGTCTCCCTGTGGTTCATTATTCCATTAAGTGCCATTTAGGCTGGGTGATGTGTGTAGAAGGGAACAGCTTGTGATGGCTTTTGTTTAACAAAGCCCTCCCTGGTGCTCCTGCGGGCTCCAAACCAGTGACAGGTCCCATCCCAGCACGGTGGCCGCCACTGCAGTCACATGAAAGATACATGGGATCAGCTGGGAGGCAACTGGTTTTGGCAGCTGTGCTCCGACCTGATGGGTTTGGGGCGGGATTAACAATTTAAACCCAGCCCTTGTGTTAACATCTCCCTCTCTCATTAGCAGGGGCACTCCTGGAACAGCTGCAGGAAAATTCCCTTGGAGTAACATGGCAGTCTACATTGGAAGATTTCCTACTGGATTTGGGGTGTGCTGCTGTTTTGCTCCTGGGATGCTTTGCAATGGCTCTCGGTCCTCTCCCAGGGCTTGGCCTTGACCAAGAGCTGTGGGAGGAACCACTGGGATGGGTCTGGCCTCATCCCGTTCTCCAACAGATCAAGCTCAGTCTTCCAAGGAGTTCAGCTGGTTCTGAACCAGACTGCTTTGTCTTTTAGGCTCTTTCCTTTGTCTCACAGTCTAAATTTAGCTGCTGTTCAATCGTGGCCTTTAACTTCAGCCATGATTTCGTCCTTTTGTTTCTCTTCCCTGACACATTTATAGAGAGCAGCTGGGTCCCTTCTGCCCGGGGAGGCTGGAGGAGCCCAGCTCTGATCCTTCCCCTTCCTGGGACTGCTCTGCCTTTTCAAGGACAGTCAGGCTGCTCTTTGTAGCAGCTGTTCCAGGGCCACTCCAGCCTTTTCCAGCAGTGGATATCAAAAGTGTCCTGTGGGTGTCAGAGACAATCTCACCTGGGGCTGGCACAGCAGCAGGAATCCATCATTATCCCAACTGGAAACTGCTCCTTCCAGATGTTCCAGGAGGAAAATGCTGCAAACAATGAGGGCAGCAAATGGGTTTTCTTTGCTTTGCAGCCTTGCAACACTGCAGGTAGGACACTGAGGTGTTGGAGTGTGTCCAGAAAAGGGAACAGAGCTGGGAAGGGGCTGGAGAATTCCTGAGGGAGGTGGGCAGGGGCTCAGTCTGGAGCAAAGGAGGCTCAGGGGGCCCTTGTGGCTCTGAACAGCTCCTGCCAGGAGGGCACAGCCGGGGTGTTCTGCCCAGGGAACAGGGACGGGACAAGGGGAAACAGCCTCAAGTTGTACCAGAGGAGGTTTAGTGGGAAAATTTATTTATTAGTGAAAATTTATTTATGGAAGGGGCTGCCCAGTCCTGACACAGCTGCAGTGGTGGATTCCCCATCCCTGGAGGGATTTAAAACCCACGTGGATGTGGCACTTGGGGACATGGGCTAGTGGTGGACTTGACAATTTTAGTTCAGCCCTTGGACTCAATGATGTTAGAGAGCTTTTCCAGCCAAATGATTCAGAGATTCTGTAATTTCAGCTGTCCCACAGGATGCTGACCTTGCAGACAGCTCCAGACTTCACCTGGCACTTGGGATGAGCAGATACCAGGGCCCAAACTGTCCCCTCATTCCAGCCCAGGCCCAGTGTGGCCACTTCATCTCCTTCCACAACCTCACACAGCCCCTGCCCAAGGCGGCCCAGAAGGCTCCAGGAGCTGCTGCCTCCTAGAGATCTGGAATAAAGGAGAAGGGACTGCCCTGCATCTGCTCTGAGTTCAGCAGGATTCAGGCCATTGAAATGCAGAGTTAATTGGAAGTACTCAATGGTGTAGCCAGGGGGGTGCAGGAAATCCTGCCATGGAAATGTTTGAGGTGACTTGACCCCACAGCACAGTCACTGCTGTCTTAGGACAGCGTTAGTGCCACCATCACCCACACAGTGCCACTTAAAGGCAATATTTAAATGCCCTGAGGAGATTTCTGACTCGATTCTATGCTACAGCCAGTGACACACATCTTCAGCCTCAGCTCACCCCAACCAGAAAGGCACTGACACAACCCCACACAGGCAGGGCTTGCTTTGCGTGTGTGGAATAAGAGAAAAAAAAAAAATCAATATCACGCAAAATAAAGGCACTTTCTAAAATAAACCGAGCCATGATTCACTTTATTTCAGAGCCTGTGCCCACAGCCCTCGTGTGTAACCTGCTGGCAAAGCTGAGCAGAGAGCAGAGCTGGATCCTGGCCAGTAATTACAGTGATCAGGAGAATTGAAATGTTTTGCAAAGCTTGCTTGGCTTTTATAGGTGAGCTGCAGAACAAGACAGCTTGGAAGTCTCCTTGCCTTTAACAAAGATGCCATTTCATTATTCAAATGAGCAGGTACCGTGGAGTGGTGATTACACAGCTGGTATATGCCTTTCCCTGAGACTCCAGCTCTTCAGGGGATTTTGCTGTCTGATTCCGAGGGAAAATGGGAATAGCAGGGCAGATGATTGTTCCTCAGGTGGGCTGTGCTTGCTGGATGTGATATCTCCCCCCGGAATGCTTCCAAATTCCATGCTAGAGGAAATCAGGCTGCACAGAGAGCTGGGATGGCCCTCCAGAGCTCTCCAAAATGTCTGGCAGGAGGATGGTAGCATGAAGTAAATGGGAAACTGAGGCAGGGAGAGATGAATCCTGTTTGGAGCTGACCCAGCCAAGAGATTGGATGAAGGACAGGCAGATAAATCAGTCTGGGCAGGTCAGGTCTGTCTGCAGGGACAGAGGGATGGTGCCAGATCTGGGGCATTTGTGCCCCTGTGCCTGCCCTCACCTCTATCGAGCAGCATCACAGCAGCAACCAACAACAACAACAACAACAAAAAAAAAAAAAAAAAGAGAGAGAAAAAAATGAAAAGGAAACATTATTTAGGAGAAAAAGCATTTAAAAAGAATCAGTTCTTCTCCTTAAGTAACGGCAGCAGAGTCTGAATCCTGCTCATCATTTCGAAGTGCTGACTCATTTACCACTCGAAATGAATTGAGGGCTGTTAAAGGGTTTATAGAAGATTTCATTAAATATGGATTGAGCCAGCTTAAGATGGAAATTGTTATAAAAGCTGGCACCGGCTCCAGGAGCCAAATGGTTCCGTTTATTACAGAGATATTTTACTGCTGCCTCTGGCCCGAGCCCGCGGCGGCTGCGGAACAGCAAAACAGAGCAGGGAGGGAATGGAGCTGCTGAATTCCTGAGTGGGAATGAACTGCTGAATTCCAGAGTGGGAATGGAGCTGCTGAATTCCAGAGTGGGAATGGAGCTGCTGAATTCCTGAGTGGGAATGAACTGCTGAATTCCAGAGTGGGAATGGAGCTGCTGAATTCCAGAGTGGGAATGGAGCTGCTGAATTCCTGAGTGGGAATGAACTGCTGAATTCCAGAGTGGGAATGGAGCTGCTGAATTCCAGAGTGGGAATGGAGCTGTCCCATTCCAGAGTGAGAATGGAGCTGCTGAATTCCTGAGTGGGAATGGAACTGCTGAATTCCAGAATGGGAATGGAGCTGCTGAATTCCAGAGTGGGAATGGAGCTGTCCCATTCCAGAGTGAGAATGGAGCTGCTGAATTCCTGAGTGGGAATGGAACTGCTGAATTCCAGAGTGGGAATGAACTGCTGAATTCCTGAGTGGGAATGGAACTGCTGAATTCCAGAGTGGGAATGGACTGCTGAATTCCAGAGTGGGAATGGAACTGCTGAATTCCAGAGTGGGAATGGAACTGCTGAATTCCAGAATGGGAATGGAGCTGCTGAATTCCAGAGTGGGAATGGAGCTGTCCCATTCCAGAGTGAGAATGGAGCTGCTGAATTCCTGAGTGGGAATGGAACTGCTGAATTCCAGAGTGGGAATGGAGCTGCTGAATTCCAGAATGGGAATGGAGCTGTCCAATTCCAGAGTGGGAATGGAGCTGCTGAATTCCAGAGTGGGAATGGAGCTGTTATATTCCAGAATGGGAATGGAACTGTCCCATTCCAGAGTGGGAATGGAGGTGCTGAATTCCAGAGTGGGAATGGAGCTGTCCCATTCCAGAGTGGGAATGGAGCTGTTATATTCCAGAGTGGGAACAGAGTTGTCATATTCCAGGATGGCAATGGAGCTGCCATGTCCAGAGTGGAAGCAGATCTGATATGTCCGGTGTGGCCCTTTTCCCCACAGGGCAGTTGTCAGTCCAAACTACAGGGCTGATGTCACCATATCCCAGAATCCCAGGTTGGTTTGAGTTGGAAGGGACCTTAAAGCCAATCTCTTTCCCCTGCTTTGGCCAGGAACACCTTCTACTGTCCCAGGTTTTTCCAAGCCCCTTCCCACCTCTGCCAGGATGGGGGCAGGGATGGAGATGAGCTTCCCTGTGCTGCTCCAGCAGGAATGGGAAGGCCAAGCCAAGGTCTTTGAGGTGATGTGAAGGATACAACAGACACCTTTCAAAGTACACCTGTGGATAACCTCTACACTCTGTGTTATACCCCACACCAGCTCTGAGCATCTCCTGGGCTTTGGGATCACCAATAAAAGGGTTGGGGCATGAGACAGTGCCCAGCTCTCAGTTTCCCTGGAAGAACAAGGAGCTAAGTTGTCCATGCCTTCACCCTTTGCTGTTCCCAACCATTCCTGCCTGTTCCCAACCCATTGTGCCTGTTCTAAACCCACCCTGCTTGTTCCCAACCATTCCTGCCTGTTCCCAACCATTCCTGCTGGTTCCCAACCATTCCTACCCATTCCCAACCATTCTTGCCTGTTCCCAGCCTATTCCTACCTGTTCCCAACCATTCCTACCTGTTCCCAGCCTATTCCTACCTGTTCCCAACGATGCCTGCCTGTTCCAAACCCATTCTGCTGGTTCCCAGCCATTCTTGTGTGCTCCCAGCCCATCATGCCTGTTCCCAACCATTCCTGCCTCTTCCCAGCCCATTCTGGCTATTCCAAACACATTTTGGCTCTTCCCTCCCCATTCTGGCTATTCCCAGCTCCCCAGCTGCAGGCAGTGGGATGGTGGTGTGTGAGTGAGAGGCTCTGTCAGGATCAGGACAGCATTAATGTCCCCCCAGGCGAAGCACAGATGTGTTTGCACTCCAACATGATCCCAACAATTAAAGCAACTGTACCTGCATTTATCATATTGATGGCATGGACACGCTTGGCTGCACCGAGGCTTTTCCAGTACATTATTCATGGGGTCTGATACCTTAAAACTGTTTTCATCTCACTTTATAAATGTGTATGGAGTGAGAGGGGCTGTGGAAAGACGAGGAGAAATGCTGGTGGAGGCAGGACAGTGTCTGTCCATCCACAACGGCTGGAGTGACATTTATCTCATCCAGAGTATTTTACTTTTCAAAATTTTAAAAAAATTTATTTATTTCATTTATTATTTTATTCATTTTATTGATTTATTTATTATTTTATTGATTTATTTAAAAAAAAAATTATAAAATTTTTATCTATTTATATAATTCCTCAAAGTGAGGAATTCAGCAAGATGGAAATCTTCTATTCTTATCTTCTTATCTTATTCTATATCTTCTATTATTTTATTGATTTATTGATTTATTTAATTTTTAAAAAGAAATATTTTATAAAATTTTTGTATATTTATATAATTCCTCAAAGTGAGGAATTCAGCAAGATGGAAATCTTCTGGCTCCAATATCCCCCATTAGCACGAAGCTGTGAATTGGAGCCACGTGCAAACCACAGTGCAGAAATTGGCCTTGAAGGCTGTTGTAGAATTTGGGAATAGTTTGGGGTGGAAAGACCTGCAAGTAGATCAGAGCCAAAAGCACCACAAGTTATGGGACACTTCACTTTGACACAGCTGTGGGAAAAGTAACTTTCTAATGCTGAGGGTGAAGGGAGCTCTGAGACATGCCCAGAGTGCCTTGAGAGCTGTGCTTGGAGATGCATCCAGAAGGAATGCACTAATTTCCTGCTCACATCTCCTTGTTACCTCTGCCATCCCCAGGGGAATGGGGGAAAACTCCAACCACACACCGAGAGGTGAGAAAGAAGCTGGAGGAGGATTCCCTGCTGGAAACAAAGCAGGTAGTGTCACCTCCAGGTAGTGTCAGGGGTGACAGCCTCCTCTGTCAGGGGAGGTGAGGAGGTGCCAGCCAGGCCCAGGACTATTGTGTTTGCAGGGATGCCCCAATGAAGGCAGGAATGATGAATCTGACTCCATGCCCTCAGAAGGCTAATTTATTACTTTATGATACTATATTATATTAAAAAATACTATACTATACTATACTATACTATAGAATACAGAAATGATACTTACTCAATGCTAAAAAGATAATAATGAAAACTCATGACTCCCTCCTGAGTCCAGACCCAGCTTGGCTCTGACTGGCCAAAGAGGGAAAACAACTCCCAGCAGAATCCAATGGAACAATCACCTGTGGGTAAACAATCTCCAAACACATTCCACATGTGAGCACAGCACAGGAGAAGCAAATGAGATAAGAATTGTTTTCCTTTTCTCTGAGGCGTCTCAGCTTCCCAGGAGAAAATCCTGGGAGAAGGAATTTTTTCAGAGAACGTGAATGCCACACAGGCCCATGGGTAGAGCCCATATGTCCCACTCTGGATGCTCCAGAGGGGTGGTGTCTCCTCAGGCGGGGCTGACACCTCTCTCCATATCCCTCCTCCTTCCTACAGCCCAATCACTGAAGCTGCAGCTCTTTTATTTCCAACTTTGGCCCCTGTTTTTGGCTGGTGACAAGGCTCGTCACAAGCTGCTTGTGCTCACACCTTTGCAAAGCCAGCACAGGTTCAGCAGCTCCTCTAAATGAACCCCTCAACCCCAAAATTAACTAAACCAGGAAAAACTATTCCAGAAAAAGGGTGAGGGTAGAAGCCTCCATATCTTTATTTCCTCCCCACAGGCAGTGGCTGATGAAGAGGGGCTGAGTTCATTACTGACAGCACCAAACAATTAAGGATTCTCATGGCTGATTTGCTTAGGTTAAGACAGTTGTTTTTAAAACCAGGAACAAAGTAAGTTGCTTCACCTTTGCTGAACCTCATCTCTTTACAGCAGGGAGAGACAAGCTGAGCTGGCTGAATTTTCTTTTATTGGAGTCTTTTGATTTTCTTGGACATCTACGTGCAACATTAAATGTCCTTTCTCTCCCTATAGTCCAGCTAGTGCAACAAAGGACAAAAATCCTTCAGCTTCTGTTATAGGAGAAAAACGCCTTCACCTTGTGATAAGAAAGGATGAGGCACTTTTTCCCAGAAAGGTGCAAGAATTTACAAGTAACACGTTCCAAGACTCCCAAAACTGCAGCAGCAGCTGCCTGAATGAGGAAAGCAGAAGTTGCTGGGCATTTGTTGTGGGTGGAAATGCTCAAACATCAGCCCCTTTGGATAAAGAAATGGAGAATTTGGGCTCCAGTTGCCTTCCTGTTTCAGAAAGCAGTGGTGAGATTTTCTGTGCTCTCCCCAGCGACCAGGTGACATCCCCAGGTCCCCTCTCTGTGTCTGACCTTCAAGCATGGTCCTGGATGCAGATGGGGCATCCCTGGATGCTCATCCCTGTGACCGTGTTCACAGGGGTCTGAGGATGAGGGAAGAGATGAGGATCTGACTCCATGTTTCAGAAGGCTTGATTTATTATTTTATGATATATATTATATTAAAACTATACTAAAAGAATAAAAGAAAGGATTTCATCAGAAGGCTAGCTAAGAATAGAAAAAGAAAGAATGAATTGTTGCGGTGTGATGTAATAGCCTGTCTCAGTATCCCGGTTCTTTCCCCAGGTGTGTCAATTACCTCTCTCTTCCCCTCCCTTGCGCCCTGCTTAGTGCTGTCCATCAATCTTGGCATTCCAGAAAGGGCATCGTGTGATTGCTGAAGTTCAAAAGATGCCTCTCAGCCCTGGGGGACACTGGGCCATCCAGGTGTCCTTTGTCCCTTTGTCCCTCCCCTCCTGTCCCTGCTTGGTGGCTCCCTGCCCCTTCCCTGCCCCTCTCCTGGGGTTCAAAGGAACAGCAACCACGGGCTCAGGGAGTTCTGTTGGAGCTGGTGCTGCATTCAGAGGCCTGTGGGCCAAAATAAAGCTCTGGATCCAAACCCTCCATCAGAACCGACTCCTTTCCTTCACCATCGCCTTAAAGCTTCTCTGCCAGAGGGAAACCTGAGCTCCTGCATGCCTGGACTTGTCCCAAGTGCCCAGCTGCAACATCCAGATAGCCAAAGATGTCTCTGAGGTGAAACCACCACAATTGCTGCCTTTGGTCAAGCAGCAAGGCCAGACGAGCCCTGACACGTTCCATCCGGCTATATTGGTAACTAATTCCAATAATGAATAACAAAGGCTTGTGTCTCGGACAGAGTCTGAGCCAGCTGACTGTGATTGGCCATTAATTAGAAACAACCACATGAGACCAAGCACAGATCCACCTGTTGCATTCCACAGATAATCACTGTTTACATTTTGTTCCTGAGGCCTTTCAGCTTCTCAGGAGGAAAAATCCTAAGGAAAGGATTTTTCAGAAAATATCATGGCTACACATCCCACCCTGTGGATCCCCAGTGCTGCACTGGAACATTCCTGCTGGCACGTGCAGTGACAGATGCTGCAACCACCAAAGGGCTTCGAAGGTTGCTGAGGGGTGGCAGCAATCCCTGCCAGGCTGGGTGAGATCTGCAGCACAAGGAAAAGGACAGCCCTTGTCTTGGTGCTCTGTCATTTATCACGTTATATTACATTAAAATCAGAACCATCAAATGGCATAAGATTTCTTTTAGCACCCCCTTTTAGGCTCCTCTGTCTCAAATCCAAAATGCTATGGAAAATAAAATAAAAAAAACCCCTCTGGTATGATGAACTCAGCAAATTTCCAGCAGCTATCAGTGGTTGGGTTATATGTGTGGTCAAAGGATTATATATATATTACATTTATATGTATAGGCTGCCAAATGTGCAGCAGCATCACAGGGCAGGGGTGAATTCTCTGGAGGGATTTAAAAGCTGTGTGGATGTGGCACTTGGGGACATGGTCAGTGGTGGCCTTGGCAGTTGTGGGGGAATAGCTGGTTTGGATGGCTTTAAAGGTTTTTTCCAGCCTGATTCCATGATATGGGGCAGGAGGAAAGCATAGGAACCATCAATGGATGCAGGGGACAGGAAAAGGTGAGAGCCCAAGGGGACAAAGGCCTTGCATGACAGGAAGGGTGAATGTCCCTTATCAAAGTCCCACAGTCACAGAATTCACAGAATCACTGGGTTGGAAGAGACCTCAAAGATCATCGAGTCCAACCCAGCCCCAACACCTCAACTGAACCCTGGCACCCAGTGCCACAGCCAGGCTTTGTTAAACACACCCAGGGATGGGGACTCCACCACCTCCCTGGGCAGAACATTCCAGAACTTTATCACTCTTTCTGTAAAATACTTTTCCTGCTATCCAACCTGTATTTCCCTTGGTGCAGCTGGAGGCTGTGTGCTCTGGTTGTGTCAGTGCTGCTGCAGACAGAGCCCAGCCCCAGCTGAGCACAGGCACCTTTCAGGAGCTGTGAGAGTGATGGGGACACCCCTGAGTCTCCTTTTCTCCAGGCTGAGCACCCCCAGCTCCCTCAGGGGTTCCTCACAGGGTTTGTGTTCCCAGCCCCTCTCCAGCCTCGTTGCCTCCCCTGGATGCATTTGAGCTCAACATCCTCCCCAAACTGAGGGCCCAGAACTGGACACTCCATCTCTGAGGCAGCACCAAGACCTTGCCTTGGAAATCCCTTTAAAATTAAACCCTCAGACCTTTCCTCAGAAATCCCTTTGAAGCACATGGGGTCTAATAACAGATGTCTTCTCCATGACAGGCTTCAGGCCCATCTCAGGCCATTTTGGGAGGAGTGGAAGTTCTTTGACAGCTCCTGGGATCAAACAAAATGTGGCACAAACCCCACTTGTGTCAATATCTGCCCATTCCATGTGATTAATGCCCAGGTCTCCGCCCTGGGTTTGTCACAGCTGCTGGAGCCCATCCTGGCTGGGCCATACCCAACCTCTCTGCCCTCTGGAGTGCTCAGCTGGGAACAGACTGGAGAGGCCCCAGAGAGGCCATGACATCTCTGACACTCCTCATTCTCTCCTTGAAGCCTCCTCTTCCTTTGTATTTCACACTGAAGCCCAGCAACTCTCCGTGGAAATGGCCAGACAAGAGACAAATTTGGGCAAACCCTGTTTTATCTTTAGCTCAGCCTTCATTTCTAGGAAACCAGCTTGTTTTTTTTCTGTATTGTTCTTGTGTCTCTTTAAAGCTGTCCTGTCATTGATGAAGCAGAATAAACTGAATAAACCAGTCATTGTTCCTTCTTCATTTGCCTTAGATCCTGGTCTTTATTTATAGCCAGAGCCTGGAGCAGGAATGAGCAATCTCCAGCTCAGGGCTGTCCCTGCTCCCTTCCCTTAACCTCATCCCTCGTGAGGCAGCTCACAAAGCTTCCCTCATGGCACAGCTCTTCTCTGGAGCCCTTCCAGCCTCCAGAGGAACAATTCCTTTTCCTTTTGTGGCACAGAAGATTTGGTTTTGCAAAATGTAGCAAACCTGTGCAGCGAGAGCTGAAGGAGAGGGTGAATTCCTGTTGTTTGCTCCAGAGGATTCTCTTAGTCCTGTTGGGTCACTTGAAAATACCCAGGGCAATTCAAGGAGTTTCTAATTTTTTGGGTTTTGCTTCCTGAATGGTGAAGGGAAGGCTTGGTCAGGCTCCTTGTTTCTCCCCGGAAAAAGCCCCCAGTGCTGGCTGACGCAAACACTCAATAGAGAATTGTAGGATTGGGTTAATTTTCATTCTGAGCATTTAGGAATGAGGTAGAACTTTCCAGCCCTTTTTTTTCTGCAACTTTTAGACCTAAAAATGGATTCCCTCCTTAACAAAAACAGAGTTTTGCCCTAGACAGTGCCTGGGGGTGAGAGGGCTTTGCAGAACATCACAAACCTCCTGGGACCAGCAGAGCTGGATCTGGAGACCCATCTTTTACCCTGCCAGCAGTTCAGGACTGCTCCATAACGAAGATTAAACACCTCCAAAGGTTTAGTGATGTCTCAGAATTTCCTCCAGGGCACATTAGGAAGAGAGGACCTGCAGAGCTCAGCTTTGATGTGGGAACTGTCACCTGGGGAGGCCGCGGGCTCCATCCAAGAGCTTGGACAAGCAGCTGTCAGGAATAGTTTAGGTGGATTTGATGGCATGGGGACAAGAGCCCAGACTACAAGACATCCCCAGCCCCTGCCAGCTTGTACAGGTTACCCAGGGGCATCCCAAGAACTGGGCTCTGGGATAAAAAAAATGCAAATAAAAGCAGCAAAGCTCCTCTAAAAACACCCAGCAGACATTTAGGTCGAGGATTATTTTGGGGTTCAAGCCCTCAGGGTTTTGATTTTGGGGCATTGGGGGGATGTGGCAGGATCCCAGGAGTGGCCACATTTACAGGAATCCTGCCTGGGGATGGAAGGCTGCTGGATAAGAAGCAGCAAGTAAATGAAGTGTATGGGAATTAATCTGAGCAAATCCAGTTTGGGGCTTATTAGGCAATTGGTATGCAAGGACAGGCTGCTCTTAAAGCACATTTAGCCCTGGGAAGAGATTTTTGATTCATCTCCTTCAAGGTGCCAGAATGCGCCACCAAGGAAGCTGCGTAAATATTCCCCAATAATTTGCCAGAGTGGCTTGACCGTGGCCAGAAGTCCCCCAAGGAGCAGGGAGAAGCTCCATCCCTCTGGCCCAGCATTCCTGGCAGGCTGCTGAAATGACAGAGACAACAATTAATGTCAATTGCTGCAGTCACTTCCTCGACAGACTCTGATCTGGATTGATCCACTGGCTCAATTTTGTTGTTGGGGATAGAATTTCTCATTTCAAGACATAAATCTCTCCCTCACTTATCAATGCAAAGATTTGTACAGTTAATAGGCACTGGCAGTATCTGTAATTCCACATGCTGGGCTGGGAGACTATCTCAGGGCTAGGGAATGGCCTCCTCTGGAAGGAAAAAAATTATTAGATTAGAAAAGGCAGGAGCACCAATATTTCTGCAGTTTATTGCCAGGATGAATTGAAGTCTTGGCCCTATTAAGCTGATAACAAACCCAGCTTCAGCAGGGCCAGGGTGTGCATGGAAATATCTGCAGGAATAACCAGTGATGGTTTGGGATCTTGATTTTTTATTACGTGGGGAAGCCAAGACCTCTGGAATGAGCAAATCCAGCCTGTGGGGGAAAAACAGTCTCAGATCCACCAAATTCTCCTTGGTGCAAAGGGGAGGAGGCTTAAAAGCTGCTGTGGGAATTTCCCTCCATCCTCTACATTGTTATGGGAGAGGGGTTTGTGTCCAGGTCTCCAAGGCACCTCTTCTTCCAGCCCTCCAACCCTTTCCCTCCACATCATCCAGGCCCTCCAGTGTGGATCTTCCCCAAGACCACTCCCTAAATCCATGTCCATCATGGCATGGGGAGGGAGCAGCCAACTTCTCTGTTGGTGTTTTTCCCTTTCACCAACATGAGCAGACTGCTGGGGTCCATTCCCTGAGCTTTACTGCAGCGTCAGCCTCACTACATGGCTGAGACAACAGAGGGATGGCAAAGCTCATGTACAGCAGCAGCAGCCAGAGGTTGCTTTGTTACAGAACATTTTAAAAACTTCCCAGCCAATAGCACATTGCTAAAGCTTACAGAGAGTTGTTCTAACCAATTACTAAAAGTACAAGTACACCTGCTGCACACAATGCTGGCTTGTCTGCTTTCCATTAACAATACACCATTAGTAAGCTTCAAACCTTCTACTATCTTACTAAACAAATTGTTCTGCAGTCTTAATATCCATGTTAACCGAATCTAAAACTCAAGCTATTGTTCCACGTCCTTACTTGCTGTACTACTGTAACTTTTTCTACCTTCAGACTCTGCAGCTACAGCTAGTTCTGAGTTCTCTGTTCTTTCTGTTTCTAAGGCCTGCTTTCCCAACTTACTAAAAATCTTCTTACCTTTACTAATTCCCACAAACTTCCAACTCCTTCTGCTTTCAGGAGCACTTGCAAGCTCCTGCAGCTCGGGAAGGGAAAGGAGCTCACCTGGCAGGTGCAGGCAGCCAGTGGAACAACTGCTGCCATCTGCTCCTCTGCCCCTGCTGGAATTCCTGGGTGTGGCTGCAGGACACATGTCACACACATATTTTCTGAAAAATCCTTTCGCTAGGATCTTTTCTCCTGAGAAGCTGGGAAGCTTCAGCTTCTCCCTGTTCTGCTACTTTGGAGAATTGTTTACCCAGCATGTGAATTGTTTTTACTTGATGACCAATGACAGCCAGCTGTGTTGAGGCTGTGAGCAGTCACAAGATTTTATTATTCATTCCTTTCTTTGCTAGCCTTCTGATGTCTCCTTTCTCTTTCTTTTGTATAGTTTTAATATATAATTTTCTTTTAATATAATATATATCATAAAATAATAAATCAGCCTTCTGAAACATGGAGTCAAGATTCTCATCTCTTCCCTTGTTGGGGTTGCCTGCAAATTCCACAGACATGGGAAGTGCTCAGAACCCACCAGCCATGGAGAATGGAAATAAAAACTGTCCACTCTGCGGTTTCCTGCTCTGCTCCAGCAGGGATTTTGCAGGGTTTGCCCTCTCATTCCTGCTTGTGGTGGTTTGCAGGGTGTCCATCCCTGCTGGCTTCCCACTGGATTTGGGAACAGGTTCGGGCAATTTCAAAATCAGGGATGGGCTGGAAGGTCCTTCATGGATTGTGGAAGGTCCTTCATGGGTTGTGGAAGGTCCTTCATGGGTTGTGGCAGTCTCCCTGCCTGTGATGCCACCATGGCCATCCCACACACATCAGTCACAGAGCCATGGAATGGTCAGGCTGGAAATGGACCTTGAAGCTTGCCTTGTTCCACTCCTTGCCATGGGAATCTTCCGCTGTTCCAGATGGCTCCAAACTGCATCCAGCCTGGCCTTGGACTCTTGCAGGGATGGGACATCCACACCCCCTCTGAGCAGCCTGTCCCAAACACCACCAGGAATCAGAAAACAGTGGAAGTTTGGTGATCACTGGAGCCACATCTCCAAATATCTGATCCAAAATGCTGCATTTCATGGCAGAAAACTGAAGAGAACCAAATCCATCAGGAAAATATCTCAGGTTTGGTTTGCTCAACGCAGCAAAGCAGTGGTTGGTGGAAAAGGTGTCCCAGAAAGAACTGAACAAGTCAGGAATTTTATTCCTAATTCCCTCTCTGGCAAACTGGGGATGATGTGCAGGGTGGTGGGGATGTCCTGCATTGCCTACACAGGTAACAAAAGCTGTTTTGAGTAGGAACAACCTTGATTTTGTGCACTGGACGAGGTAAAAGTACAAATCCATTTAAAAAAGAGTGCTATGGGTACCTTATCTCTGTGGAATGAGTGCTCAGGTTCCTTGTGGAGAGAGATGAAACACCCCAAATTGACAGAAACCTGTTGTCATTAGATGCAAATTTCACGGGTACAGGAATAAATCCCTGACAGCCATGGGAGTGCAAGATTAGATTTGCCTGATAGTGATCTTCAAAACACCCAAACCCAGGATTTCTTCCCCTGGATGATGGAAAATATTGGGATTTTGGCAGGGTGATACCCAAATCCTGGCCATGCTGACCAAAACACATGTGGGAGGGACAAGGACACAGGACAATTAATTTCTTTCTTTCCATGTAGGCTCTTGCTTTGACTTGAATTCTGAAAACCCTCTGGAAGGCAGGAAGAAAAGAAAGGCACCGTTTCTGATAAGCCAGGTTCAAAGGGAAGCATGAAATTCGGATGGATGTGGAGCCAGAGCAGCCCAGCCTCAGCTCACAACCAGCAAATGCCTGCAATATAGATTTCATTTAGATTGAAGGATTTGTTTAGTGTGCATATTAGAAAACACTGCCCTTATTAATTCTCTTCCTTTTGGGATCTTTCCCTGTTTGTTTGGGTGTTTTTTGAAGCGAACAATTTCAAAGTCAATTGAATCCTGGGGGAAGGTGTTGGCTTGACAGGTTTTAAGCTCAAATTTCTTCATTTACATGCAGAGATAGCATGAGATTGGGAAGGGTAAACTTTCCATCTGCTCTAATAGGCATGGGTTGGGAATATGAGGAAGGAAAAGTGCATCTGGAGGTCTTCAAATTTTAGTAGGGTGTAAGCCATGGATCAGGCACCACCAAATTCACTCTATTTGGAGCTTTCCTAAAATAAACAGCACCTGGACCCTGGTGAATAGGGATAAATCTCCTGCCTATGTTTTATTTCCATTTTCTGTGAGTTTTCAAACACGTGTGCAAAATGGGGTTGAATTTGGATATAGGGAACCAAAAGGTGCCTGTCGTGCCTGTCCCAGTGGGATTTCCCATCCCTCCATCTGGACAGTGCTCCCTTCTGCTGGCAGTGGGGCACTGTGCCTGCTGCAGGAGCTGGATGGAGCCCAGCACATCTCATTTCACCTCATGTAGGTCAGCCCAGCGCCAGCAGATGGGCTTGTCATGGAGCTGGACTCTAATTCCATCATCCCTTCACTCCAGACACACCCTGGGAGGACGGGGATGCTGCAGCTCCAGCAGCTGCTGGGGCAAGAGGTGTCAAAAATAAACTCCTTCTTCTTTTAATATTTAAAGTGTCCCAGAACTTCAAGGGATATTCATTGAGGGGTGATCCAAGGTATTGCAAATCAGGAAAAAAAAAAAAGAGGGACTAAAGTGTGACATTTATCCCTGCCCATGGCAGGTGGTTGGAGCTAGAATATCTCTAAGATCCCTTCCAGCCCAACCTTCCCATGATTCCATGATTTTTCAGCATTTTTAACAAAAAATGACATTTTTAACAATGACAATTTTAACAATGAGTTAAAAATGTATTTAAGAAGATGCTAAAATGAAAGATCTCTAAATAACAACTTTCAGCCTCCTCCCCTCCACTCCCAATAACAAAAGCTGCTGAAAGCAGATGATGTTTGGAGCCTTATTGTGTTTTCTCCTTTATCTCCTGGTTTGGGGGGTCCTTGAAGGTTCTCCCATATTCCCTACACTGTAAGAAGAGCAAAGGCCCTGCCCTCCTGCTGTAACACACAGCTTAAACCTCAGTTAGGAGTTTCAGAGGCAGAAAATCCCCTTTAAGTGTGATTTTTGCTGAATTTGACCCTGCACTGACGTTCTCCTGGCCTCCTGCACGAACTGAGGTTGTTAAGCTGGGAGCTGCCTTTGGGTTTTAGGAGAGGAAAGAGAGGCCAAAGACACATTCCATGCTCTTCCTCCTCTCCCTCCTTCCCACCAATCTCCTCATCCCCTGCAGGTTGCTCTGCAAGGAAGGGCTTTGGATATAAATAAATACAAACCCCCTCGGGATGCCCATCACTGACAGCTCCAGTGCAGAGAAGCTCCCAAAGTTCAGAATTTAATGCAAAAGTCTGAAGTGACCGCAATTTATTCCAAATTGCTTCGTTTGATCCGACGACCCCAGGAAATTATCTCTAGAGGAGGTGGGGATTGGTAACTGGGAACAGCAGGAGCGGGGATGGGAGACAGCTCTGCAAAGGGGGCTCTGCCTGCAAAGGGTGGGATTGGAATATTCCCAATATTGTGGATGGGACGTGCCTGAGCTTGTCTGGCCCTTGGTGCTGAACCAAACAGCAGCACTGTGGTGTTTCACCCCACAGACACTTTGGGCTGGCTGGGTGTGTGGTGTTTCACCCCACAGACACTTTGGGCTGCCTGGGTGTGTGGTGTTTCACCCCACAGACATTTTGGGCTGGCTGGGTGTGTGGTGTTTCACCCCACAGACACTTTTGGCTGGCTGGGTGTGTGGTGTTTCACCCCACAGACACTTTGGGCTGCCTGGGTGCTGCAGCTGGGCCCGTGGGGACAAGTCCAGGCCTGCAGGAGCTCTGGTGGTGCTGGGATGGAGCTTCTCCCCATAACAGGGGCTGCTCCTCAGGTTTCCCTCTGTGGAGAAGCTTTAAGGGGATGGTGAAGGAAAGGAGTCGGTTCTGATGGAGGGTTTGGATGCAGAGCTTTATTCTGGCCCACAGGCCTCTGAATGCAGCACCAGCTCCAACAGAACTCCCTGAGCCCGTGGTTGCTGCTCCTTTGAACCCCAGGAGAGGGGCAGGGAAGGGGCAGGGAGCCACCAAGCAGGGACAGGAGGGGAGGGACAAAGGGACAAAGGACACCTGGATGGCCCAATGCCCCCAGGGGTAGAGGGCATCCTTTGGATCTGCCAATTCCCTTCTGGAATGCCAGGACTGACAGACAGTGCTGGGAGGGGTCAGGGAGGGGAAAGGAGAGGGGACTGACACACCTGGGAGGGAATCTGCAGGGGAGGGACCCGAGGTTCTGAGGTGAACCATGAAATCACAATGGAACAGGGTGGAGCAACGTTTGGGATTTTAAAGAGGCTTGCAGAGACATTTTCCCTGGAGAATCTCAGGGATTTGAAGCCCATGTGTGTAGCTACAGCTCTCTTCATAGAGAGCAGGCAGGCACAACTTTCCAAGGATATTTCCTGAGAGTCCCAGCAAGGAACCTCAGAAAAAGAGAAAACAATTCTTATCTCTATTTTCTGCTCCTGTTGTTTTTGCACATATAGAATGTGTTAAGAAAATTGTTTATTTACCTGAACTGATTTGTCAATTAGATTCTGCTAAAGTTGTTTTGTTTCCTTAGCCAATTGGGCAAAAGCTGTGTCCTGGCTGTCTCAGACAGTCACAAGGTTTTTTCTGGTATTTTTCAGTATTCTTTAATATAGTATAGTATCTCTTCAGTATAGTTATAATATAGTATTAATGTAATATAGTATAGTTTTAATAAAACAATTGTTCAACCTTCTGAATCATAGAGTGAAATACCAATCATTCCCTGCGTTGGGGTGTTGTATTTGCAGGGAATGCCCAATGAAGGCAGGAATGATGAATCTGACTCCGTGTTCTCAGAAGGCTAATTTATTATTATATGATACTATATTATATTAAAGAATACTTTCTCAGTTTGGAAATCCAGGTGTCTGCTAAGGAAGGCAGGAGCCTCCCCTGAAGTGGAGAACGTAAACCCTCCCCACCCCTCTGAATTGCTATAAATTTTAAATTAAGGGGCTCTCAGGCAAAAAATATGGGAGCAGGAAATAACACTTCTTTAATACAGAAGAAAATAAAAGAATAAAATAAACAATGCAGCACACTAGAACAACACTGACAGAGTCAGAACCCAACCTGACACCCTGTGGCTCAGGGTGTTGGCAGCAGTGCCATTGGAATTGTGGCTCAGCCCTCCTGCAGTGTCAGGGCTGGTTCTGCTGGAGCAGGGATCCTGGAGAAAGGTGCAGTCTCTGCCTCTGAAGACCCAGTGGAAGAGGCAGCTGCTGTTCCTCTGGGGAATCCAGTGCAGAAGCCGTGCTGGTGTTCCAGAATCTCCAGATTATATCCGGGTAGGAATGCTTGGCTGGTGTTCCAGAATCTCCAGATTATATCCAGGCAGGAATGCTTGGCTGGTGTTCCAGAATCTCCAGGTTATATCCAGGTAGGAATGCTTGGCTCCTCCCTCTGGGCTCACATCTCCCAATGGGATGCTGTAGTTCTTATCAGCCATGCAGTGACATTCAATAGCCTCTTATCAGCAGATGTCCCTTCCTGAGGGAGGAGTGATTATGGAAGAGATAAGGAAAAACTGCCCACTTAACAGAAGACATCTGCCATACAGATGGTAATAGAATACATCTTGCCTTGCAATCTGGAACAATACTATACTACCTGTACTAAAGAATACAGAAAAGATACAGAATTCTAAGAAGATAATAAGGAAAACTTGTGACTCTTTCCAGAGTCCTAACACAGCTTGGCCCTGATTGGCCAAAGAGTGAAAACAACTCACAGCAGAATCCACTGAAACAATGATCTGTGGGTAAACAATCTCCAAACACATTCCACATGTGAGCAAAACACAGGATAAGCAAATGAGATAAGAATTGTTTTCCTTTTCTCTGAGGCTGCTCAGCTTCCCAGGAGGAAAATCCTGGGTGAAGGAATTTTTTCAGAGAATATGAATGCCACATCAGGGCTGCCCTGCATTCCCTACATGTGAGCAATCAGCATCACGCATCCCACAGGAGGATTCAGTAGTGGTTGGGTTCCTCCAGTGGCATTGCCCCATGGCATTTGCTGGGCAGATGGGTGCCAGGGATGGGGCGAATTTGGGTTGAATTCCCTGGATCCCTGCCCAGGCTGTTTTGGAGCTGAAGTCCCTCCTTGCTGCTTCAGGGCACCAGCCCCGGGAACCGCTGTGGGTGTCCAATGGGTTCACAGCACAGTGAGGGCCCTGGGGGAGGTTTTGTGGGCATTGCCTGGGATAAAAACCCAGTAATAAAGAAGTGGGCTGGAATCCTCAGTGACAGAGCAGTCTGGATTCTGACAGACACAGACTGTGATGTACTGGGATGGCCCTGTGCCCAGCTGTGCCTCTGATAACCCCCAGCCTGGTGCTGGGAGTAGGGTCAGGATTTATTCTCCTGCCTCTTATTTCACTCTTGGTTCTGCTAATCGAGTTCTGGATGAAGACAAGGTTGTCTTGACCTCAGCTGTGACTCCAGGGACAAATCCTGTGTCTGTCTGGGCTGGGCTCTGTGATCTCAGGGCAGCCTTTTGCTTCTGCTAAATAATCCAAATGGATTTCAAAACCCCAAACCCTTGAAGCAGCAATATTCAGGATTTCTGTGTGTGATGGGGAATGCTGGAAGTGGCAGCTTCTTTGAGGCTGAATCAATTGACAGAAAAGCACCGATTTCACCAAGCTCCCAAACCCTTCTGGGTCAATACAAGAAAATGAGACACTCAAATGAAGCTGTGAAAGGTTTGTGCAGAGCCTTCAAGTCCTGGCTTCGTGACAGGATTGGAAACAGGAGCCATAGGTTTTCGGGAAACCTGACTCTCATTCCTGGCCATTTCTCATAACAAACCCTTCTTTTTTTCTGCCTTTTCCAATCACATTGATAGGACAATGACAGTCCCTGCCAAGATCTGCACGGGGATGGGGATGGAGCATAACATCCCACTGGTCCCCAGGATGGGCTGGGATCTGTCAGGGACACATCCCAGAAACCTCCACCATATGAAATTAGAGCCTCTAAGGGGCCATATGACTGAAACCCTGGGTATTTTGGATTTGATTTGAGGGGCACAAACCTTTCTTTTGATCTAAAGACACCAATGTGAGTGACATTTCCAGCTCGCGTGATGGACCTTTGTTCCCACTGGTCATGGCACTTACAGAAGTCATTATTCAGTCAATTTTGGGGCAGAAAAAGGATACAAATAAATAATTGCAACTCCTCTTACCTCTCAAACCCTCTGCAACCTGTCTGCAGCAATGCCCTGGTGCAGGAGAGCCTAGGAGTGATGGACAGGGGTGGAGCTGGTAAAGATGATCCAACTCGAGAGAAGCAGGGAAGGGAGACTGGGGTGGGAGTTGGTGCCCAATTCCATTGAGCCCTTCCTCTACCTTGGAGGCCAAAAGAAGGTTGTCTAAGCCTGATATTGGGACAGTGTTTTCAGGCAGAGGGTGGGAGTTTTGGGATTATCCTGGGCAGAGACAGGAGCTGGATTTAGATGATCCTTGTGGTTCCTTTTCAACTCAGGAGATTCTGTGATGCCATGATTTTAATGTACTCATTTAACTCTTTTTCCAGAGCCAAACAGGAGCATTTGGGGCCATTGTTCTCCCTACCTAAAAGTCGCTTTTTCTCTAATGAACATCAGCAAGGTAAACGAAAAAGGATCATGGAATTGTTTAGGTTGGAAAAGCCCTCAAAGATCATTGAGTCCAACTGTTGACCCAGCACTGGCAAGGCCACCACTAAACCATGTCCCCAGCTGCCACATTTGCACATCTTTTAGATCCTTCCAGGGAGGGAGACTCTAACACTTCCCTGAGAAACCTCTGCCACTGCTTGAAGTCTTAGAAATCCCAATCTTCAGAAAATTCCCCCCTTGCACTGGACCAACTTCTTGTACCTTGAGAAAGCAGCAGGAGGCCTTCAAACCCCTGCCCACACCTTCAAACTGCTGCTCTGAATTGCTGCCCTCCTCCCCTCCCCACACTCTGGCACTGATCTATGTCACAGACATCTTTTATGAAAAATCCTTTCCTTAGGATTTTTCCTCCTGAGAAGCTCCTGAGAGGCCTCAGGAACAAAATGTAAACAATGGTTATCTGCTGCTGTGGAGTGCAACAGGTGCATCTGTGATTAGCCCATGTTGGTTGTTTCTAATTAATGGCCAATCACAGTCAGCTGGCTTGGACTCTCTGTCCGAGATACAAGCTTTTGTTATCATTCCTTTTTTTTCTATCCTTAGCTAGCCTTCTGATGAAATCCTTTCTTCTATTTTTTAGTATAGTTTTAATGTAATATATATAATAAAATAATAAATCAAGTCTTCTGAAACATGGAGTCAGATCCTCGTCTCTTCCCTCATCCTAAGACTCCTGTGAACACGGTCACAAATCAGGATCTCAGATCTTCCCAAGGAGGCAGATGCTGGTGCCATCACCCCGAGCTGTATCCCTCTCCACAGGAAGCCCATCATGACTCCACTGCTATTCCTTATGGTATCCAGGCTCTCCATCAGCATGGAAATCGCTGCCTGGCTGCATTTAATGCCCAAATAAAGTGGCTCTTTCCCTGCTGGAACCCTGTGCTTTTCCTGCAGTCAGATTTCCTCAAGCACATGTCCCAGGGTGCTCCGGGGAGCGCCGCTGGAGGGGAGGATATTCTGGAGTCACCTGTAGGCCTCTCTTTAATTAGACTTAAATGAAGCTATTTGATAAGGAAATGCCTTTCCCAGCATTAGGAATACGGACGTGCAGAACAACACCAGCTGTGGAATAACACCCGTCTCAGCCCAGCAGAGATCAGTGCTATGGCTAAATTGCATCCTGGCCCAGGAACAGGGGGATTTTTGTCCCAGCACAGCCTTTAGATGAGGAAATCAACAGCAGGAAGTGTCTGTTAATTTGCTAATAACGGGAACGCGAGCGGCGAATGGAGCGCTGGCGGTGGCACTGGCGGGGTTCAGCAGGATTTGTGCAGCACAGGAAGCGGAGCCGTCGGGTAGCAGATGGCACTTCCACATCTCCCATCAAAATGCAAAGTTCCTTAATGGATTTCTGACACAGAGCAGCACGGCAGGAACAGCTCGGGTGGGAAGCGAGCAGGAGAAGCAGGAATGAACGGAACCGGGAGGGACAGAGGGCTGCCCATCCCTGTGCCAAGGCTTCCAAAGGCAGGACTGGGATGCAGCAGGGAAGAAGGTACTGTCAAGGGCAGACCTGGCAGCTGCTCGTTCCAAAGGCAATTCCCTTTATTGCCCACTAGCTCAGACAGGGCTCCCTTATCTGGGGCAAGTGGCCGTCTCCGATGGGCGATAACGGGAGCGCTTTAGAACTGTGCAAAGAACAATTCTCCATTTGCCAGCTGACCTGGAGTATCAAGGGAGAGAAGAAAAAAAGATTATTGATCTAAAATAGCCCTCTTTTGGTCTATTTTATAACAGTTGGAAGGAATAAAAAAAAAACTCAGAGAGCTGCCAGTTCAATGAATGACAAGGGAGTGGAATTTATTATGCTGGTTCATTCCTTTCTGAATGAGGGCAGGTGTTTTTCAAATGAAACACTTTCCCCAAATGAGCAGAACAAAAAGGGATTAAAAACACAAAGGAAGCTGTGGCTTTTCCAGCTGATAGAGGTTTGTTTTAGGTATCACTCAGCACTTTGTTTTAGAGGGCAGGGAAAATTTCCATGGACCTTTTTCTGAATGTCTCTTATTGGAATTCAGGATTTAAGGAGTTAGTTCCCCTCCCTTAGTCACCTTCCCTTTTCAAACTCCAGTTCATTTAATTTAATAGCAGAAAAAGGACGAGAGTGACACGTTATTGAGTTTACATGACAGTCCAGAGACATTACAATGATGGGATTATGTGCTTTGGAGTAGCCTTATCATCCAAACTCCCACACGCAGGCAGGAACAGGAGAAATTCTTCACTCAGTCCTTAGCACTGCTTGTCAGAACGAGGATGGTTAATTAACATGACCTTTTTTGCTTTAAAGGGAAACCTCAGAAAATTCCATCTCTCTTACATTTGTTTGTAAAGAAATTAAATAAAACCTAAAATACACTGATCACTGAAGGCATCAAAGGATATTCAGGAGCCTTCTTTTTCCTCCCCACTCCACAGGCCAGAGGAAAACAAGTGTGAAAAGAAAGTCTCTGGTAAATAGAGCTGCTCTGCACTAAATAAAATATGAAATATCAAGTATGGTCTCAAGTCCAACAGCCTCAGTTGCAATAATTTGGTTTCCACAAGCAAGAAACCTTGAGGGAGACCTTCAGAATGTGTGAGCCCAGATTTAATGGAAGGCTGGAGAAAGGAGCTGGGAGCAGCTGGATCAATAAAGACAGGCTCATCCAGAAACCTCCAAATGTATGCAGAAAAGGGCAAAAAGAGAAAAAAAAACCTGGAGAACAACATGCAGTGTAGCTTATTGCCCATCCCTTTGCAGCCAAGGGAAAGAAAGGGGAACTGTTCATCAGCATTGAGTCATCCCTGACTCCAGGATCTTTCCCAACCATCCCTACTTCACAGCATCAACCTCTTGATTCCTTTTTTCCAGGGAATAAAGCTGCTGTTCAAAGCTGCTGGCTCCAGGGTTGGGCTGGAAGAGCAGCAATGTTCAGCCCCTCTCCAGGGAGGCTCCACACAAATCCCCTCATTAGAGAACAGGTATCACAGCTCTGAGATGCAGCACTTTATCTTTCTTTTATGTTTAATCTCCTTTTTCCACTCCCACGGGTCGAAAACATTTCCTGCAGGACTCTTCATGCTGCAAAGAAAGTTCCTCAATGTCAAAACTGGAGGAGGTTCAGGTGTTGCTTCATGTGAGGATAAAGTCGGACGAGTTGGGAAGAGTGTGGAGAGCAGAGCGGGAGCAAGGACACCCTGGGTGCTCCATCCCTTTTCCACGCAGGGAGCCACGGGGAATGATGGCTGTGGGAAGCCCACATGTGTGATTCCAGCAGCACTTGGAGCTGCTGCTCCCGTCCCAGGTGGCTGAACGCTCTATTTAACTCATTTCTAAATATACCTTGCCCAGTCAGTGTCTGGCAGCGGCTCCGCTCCTGACCACAGGCGAGTTATATAAAATTGTCACCTTGGCTTCTCTCCCTCAGCTCAGCTCAGCAGAGCCCAGGCAGCCTGTGCTGTCCTCCAGCTCCCATCTCAACTCATAAAAGCCAATAAAAACATTGAGAATGAGGCCTGGGCATTTTTACCTTCCAGACAGGAGTAGATTTACTTGGAAATGCCCTCTTGGGTATCCCAAACCCTGACTCATGCTGAATTCCACCTCAGCCTTATGGCAAAAACAGTGCAAGGAAGACATCAACCACCTCAAAGGGACACATTTTTACACCATTAAAATGTGGCTTCTGCCTGTTTGGTTTGCAGCTTTATCACCTCGCTTCAGAATAGATGGAAATGGGAGCAGAGTAAAAAATTTTTATAAAGGTTTCACCCTTTCACCCCAGATTTACTGGGAATTCAGGAAGACACTACTTCTCTTGTTCTGGCCTGAGTTAAACCATTTTTCCATGCCTTTTTTTTTCCCCTCCAGGAGAGGAATCCCAGATTCTGAGCCCCTCTCACCCTCAGCAGAGTGGGAAGAGGCTGTTGGAAGTGGTCAGAACAGCTGAGGCAGCATGTGGCTGGTGCTGGATCTCATTTGAGTGTTCTGAGCTGCTCTCACCATCCACATGCACGAGGCTATTAATGGAATAAACCACTTGGATCCTTTCTGATATTGCCAGAAATCACTTCAGCATCCCCATAACAACCACAACCATACAATCAGATGTCCCAGGGAATGAATCCTTCTGTTCTGGGAAGTATGGACACATCAGGGGCTGCATCTTGGCCAAAGCATCTCAAGGGACAGGATGTTCATCCTCTCCCTGAGCAGATTTGCATCAGCACTTCAAACTGCCTGTCCAAGCAGGGTGTAAGAACCTCACTGGATTTGCCTGTGTGTATTTTGTCTTCCTTGTTTGTTTGTTTGTTTGTTTCTGAAGAGGATGAAAGCAGCTACAGAAAGTGTTATCCAGAAAAGATGAATTCTAACACTGACTTGCCTAAAGGTGACATTGCTCAGGTCAAGAGCAAGAGCTCATCCCATGTCAAATCCCACTTTTCTCAGCTTCCTTTACATCCCAGTAGGCTCTGGGGGCACATGAACCATTGGAATGCTGTTGGATGTAAGGAAGAAATTCTCCCCTGTGAGGGTGGGCAGGCCCTGGCACAGGGTGCCCAGAGCAGCTGGGGCTGCCCCTGGATCCCTGGCAGTGCCCAAGGCCAGTTTGGACAGGGCTTGGAGCAACCTGGGATAGTGGAAGATGATGGAGGGTGGGACTGGATGGGCTTTAAGGTCCCTTCCAACCCAAGCCCTTCTTCAATTCCATGATTTTATAAAATATGACTCCAGTATGAAAACATTCTCACCTGACTCTTGAATGCTTAAAACCAGACCAGGTTCTAAGAAGGTGCTCAACTGATTCCATTCCATTCCATTCCATTCCATTCCATTCCATTCCATTCCATTCCATTCCATTCCATTCCATTCCATTCTCTCTTTCCCCCAAAACTCCAAAGGAGAACATTGAGGAGAACATTCTGAACCTGCAGAAGCCAGGTTGTTTAGGGCCATCTGAGACTCCTGGGTGAGTTTCCCCCGTGTGGGATCTTCTGGGCTGGATTTGAACAGCCCCTTGGATCAGCTCTGCCCCATTCTGGGGCTTCTCTGTGCCAATCTCTGCCATTGGCTGCACCCAGGTGGATGAGCTGAAGGTTTTAGAGCCCATGGAATACAAGCTGTAGCCAAAGTCTGGTACCAGGGGGAAAAGAGGCCATGAAAGGCAGTGACTGCTTTATGTAGAATCAGGGGAGAGGGAGGCAAGGAGAGGAGGGTGTGGCAATGGTCACCAAGGAGGTGGGAAAGAGGAAAAATGAGGATTTTAATGCTTCTTGGGAGAGGAATTCAGTACATTGGGGTCAGAAAGCTTCAAATAAGAAAGGGTTGGTGGCTGTATGTGAGAGTGCACTCAGATTCAGGCTTTGCTGGGGTTTCTGAGTCCAGCTGAGCTGGATCTGTGGATTATTCCTCCCTCATCTCCTCAATCCATGACCCTGCCTTTCATGAACCTGGATCTCCTGTGCTCTCCTGTGCTGCTGAGCCCTACAGGGCATCCTGATGTGAAGAAGTGTTTCCAAGGTTCTTCAGAACCTTCAGAAGAGAACTGGCATAATTAGTCTTAATTTATCCTCAGTAATTGCCTGCGGCATCCGTCAGCAAAGAGGGGGTTGGAAATGCAGGAGGAGAGATCCTTTATTTTTCATTATTTATTTTGCTTGACACAGAACAGTTTTCTTTCTGCAGGGAAGCTGCTCAGCCGAACTCGTGCAATAAATAAACAACACCAAAAGTTTCTGGGGAACGTCCTGATTTGATTAATTTTGCCACAAGGAACTTCTAAGTAGGAAAAAAAAAATCTGCAACCACCAAAGTAATTTTCATTTAAAAGTTGTCATTCTTTGCATTTTTCACACAGCTCTACAGCTCTTCCTACCTTGGGAAGAGCAAGGAATGCTCTTGAATGGATCAGCTGTTATTGGACCCCAGAAAATCTCTCCTCCACCCACACTCAGCAAAGAACTTGTGGATCTTCCTCCTCTCAGATCCTTGCTGCAATTGGAACATGTTAAAAATACGGATGCACCCAGAAAAGCCGGATGGGGACCGGTGGTTGTTAAGATTTCCCCTCCAGTTCGAGAGATGTTCCTCACAGGATTACTGCTCCCTATTTTTTAATTTACAGCTTTTCCCTCTTGTAATGCTCATATTTTGGGACATGAAGTCATTGCTTGAAGCCTGAGATTGCTGAGTGAGTTTTTTCCACACGTGGATTCTTCCAGGCTGGATATAAACAGCTCCTCCTTGGATCAGCTCTGCCCCAGGCAGGGCTTCTTGTGCTGTCCCCAGGCAGTGTCCAGCTTCCTGCACTTCTTGTTGCCTTTGGATCTCTGGGAATTACTTTACAAAACCTTCCCATCTGCTCCAGCCTGGGGATGCTCTCAGGAGAGCCGGTGCTGCCAGCTGGGTGTGTTAGGTGGTGATTGAAGGGCCCTCCGAGCTGGTACTTCCATGATCTCTGTGAATCTTTCATGCTCACAGTGAGCTGGGAAACAAAGCATGGAGGAGACCTGCAGAGGAGGAAGGGAATTGTGTGTCTCCACTGAGCTGCTAAACCCAGCATGGATGGCAAGGTCTGAAATCCATCAGTGCCAGGGGTTAGGTCTGCCCTAAAACACACAGGAAAGGCTATGGGAAAGCATTTAGAAATATTTAAGCTCTGTCTAATCTGGCATTCTAATTTTCCCACAGAGCAGGCAGTGCAGAAGTTTTCCAGGGGAAGAAGTGTTTCAGAGGATCAGGAATCCCTGGGGCTACCCAGAGCTGCCTGAGATGCAGTGGAGCATCAGCCAACGTGGCTCTGGGGGATAAAATCCCATCCCTTGGACACCACCCCACGCCAGCCTTTGCACTTCACTGCCTTACTGCTGGCAAATCCTGTAAACTGCACTGGTTCCCATTTAAATCACGGCAGTTTCCAATTGCAATTCCAGTGGCAGGTGGGAACAGCAGCTGCAATTTGCTCCTGGTGGCAACAGAGGTGGCACTGCCATCCCAGGGCTCTCTGCAGGGAGAGGTGGCACTGCCACCACAGAGCTGTCCCCGCTGCCCACACCCAAACCCAGCCCAGCAGGGGCGACCTGTTCCTGCCCCAGGCCCAGGGTTAAAGTGGTGTAAATGCACCAATATTTCACCAAAATTGGCTTTTTCTCCACTTGTTCTCTTTTTAACAGCTCCCACACACACAATCAGCAGCCACACGGCCGTTGGAAAAAAAGTGCTAGAAATGACAGCAGAGTAACAGAAAAACTAAAACATTTTCACAGCCTTGTCTGCTGGTTTTAAGTGCATTTCACCACAGCTCAAAATTACATTATTTAGTATCAATTATCCTTCGATTGAAGCTTGGAGAGGTGGCAAGGCGAGCATTTTTATCTCATTAGCATGTCTTGCCTGCTAACCATTTGCTGTATTCCCTCCCTTTGATCCTGTCTTTGATTATATTGTGTGACAAAAGCCCGTGTAATCTACCATTATTTCCATTAAGAGCAGAGCTGCCCTCCTCTTTGACAAGGCAATTTATTCTCATTGCTGCCTTTGTGCAGCCCGGCCAGGTTGCCGCCCTGGCAGGGAGGGATTGGCAGGTGTTGGTCCAGCCTGGGTGGCACCAGGACCTCGCAGTGTCACCAAGCAGGGCTGCAAATATTGACATTTTAATGGCAAGCAGGAGGGAATGAGCTGAGATGGCGCAGTTCAAGTGGTTGTGCTCTCTGCCCTCGAGAGAGGCGGAGGAGGAAGATGCAGGAAAAGGTCCTTGAGGAGGTGAGATCCATAAGAGACCTTTGAACATGAACTACTTGTTTTTGAGCCCTGAACGAGCTGTATCTGCCCCTCAGCGCCCATTTCTGGTGCCCTGCTTGGTGTCCAGACCCAAATCTGATTTAGAGCAAGAATCCTGTGATCTCTGTCCATCTTCCCAAAGTCACTTTGAGAAGCCAAGTTATTTATTCAGAAATTTCTTTCTTACTGGCGCTTTTTTTCACACGATTTTGCAGCCACAAGCTGGTGCTGAAGCCAGAGTAGATCTGCCCAGCTCAATTTTAACAAAGTGAATCAGAACTTATGAAATAATCAGGTATTATGAAACCAGCTTGAATAATTTTGACCATTATTTGATCAATCCTGAGCCATTCTTTAATCTCAGTTGTAAGAGTGATGCTCCCATGGCAAGGACTCGATGGCTTTAGGTTGGATGCCCACACAAAGCCACAGCCCAGCATTTTTCCAGAGAGTTTAAGCAGCCCTGGCTGCTTTTCTCCACCTCCTCCAAGCACAAACACCTATTTCTGCCCTCAGAAGAGATGCACTTAAAATAAACCTCGGGTGTTGTAAAAATACCGACTCCTGCGCTCCAAAAGGATAATCACCGTCCTTAACCTGAACACAGGGCACTGAGTGCTTATTACTTTCTCTTGCCCTTCTGGTCTAAAAAGGCAGTGGGAAATGAGTTCTGCTTGGAGAATAGAGGGGGCTTTGGTGGGAACCAGTTGCCCATGGTGGTGTGGAAGAGGAGAAAGCCGTGGAGGAGAAGGAGTGGGATTTAACTGGGATTGAAATCTCCTGTTGGAGACACACGAGGTTCAGGCCCAGGTATCAATTACTGCCTCCTCTCCTCCCTTTTCATTAAAATGTCTTTCTTGATCTTAAAATTAAAAGCAATTGAGTGGCCCAAGGTAGTGAGCTTCCCTTCAAGGCTGGTGGGGCCTGACATCCCAGTGGAATTTATCCTGAATTAACCCTGGGTCTGGGTGACCATGGAAAGGGTTTGCAGGTGTGGGTTCCAAGCTGGCTGCATTCTAATAACCTGCAATGAGATTTTCTGGCCCTGATTTGGTGAGGCACCAGGTCTCCTCAGCACCTCTGTGGAGGTCAGGATGCACATAAAGGATCAGGAAAGCATTCCATGCAAAGAGCATCCACCCATGCCCCATCTCAAACACAAAGAGCTTCTTCAGCTGATGGGGTGGAAATATGATATGGCAAAAACCCAGAGTCTCCAGCATTAAAACCTGCAGAATATGGATTTTATCCCTTAAAACTCCTTGATTTAAAAAAAAAAAATGTCTAAAATAAATTGCATACTCCTGATTATTTTCTTGAGAGTTCCACAGACTGATTTGTCTCAGAAAAGTCCAGATCTGATTTAATTTATGAGATAAACTAAGTGCAAACTCTGCTTATTCGTGGCATTTTCTCATATTTCAGGGAGATCTCCAACACCATAAAATAATCTTAAAAGAGGGTTATAGATTATCTTTGAGCTGCAAAGCCCAGCTGTATGGAACAAACCTGGGAACAAGACCTTAGTGCAGGGCAAAGCCCTCCTGTCCTGCTCCCAACTTGGATGAGACCAAATTCCTGCTAAGAAAAGGAGGCACCTGCTGCAGGAGATGCTCCAGGCACAGGGAGAACCTTCCCCTGCTGCTTTGGAACTCAAAATGCTCAAAAAACTCAAAAATGCTAGAGAGCATTTTTATTGTCTGAACATGGAGGTTTAATGAACGTTAGAGAATTTAAAGCACAAAACCTTTTCTAGACCAAATTGCAGAAGAGTTTTGTAGAGAAAAACAAAAGTTTGCCATTCTCTTCAGTTTTGATTTGGGTAAAAAATAAAAAAATAGAAATACAGGGGTGAAAAAACCCAAAAGAGGGATTTTTGGGCTCAGAAGTGTCCACGTGGGGGTTTCCAAGCCTGTGTGTGTAAAGAAACCCTTTGGAGAACATTGGACTGCAGCCCCAAAGCTCCTCAGCTCTGGTGGAGAAGTGGAACTCAGCACTGGGAGGCAGAAGGTCAGGTTCCATTATCCCCAAATCCCCCTGGATTTCCAAATCTATGCATGTTAACTGCTTCTTTCTCTCTTGCTTTTATTAATTCATAAATAAATGAATGGAGAGGGTTGATTCTTCTACTTCTTTTTTTTTTTTTCTTTTAAATCTTTGAAGTGTTTTTGAAGAAATATAATTGGCAAAGAACCTGTCCCTTTCCCCAGCAGCTCTGTGGATTCATTTAAGTTTTATAAGTGCTATTTCTGTTAGAATAAATCTTTATTAAAAATGACTGTAATGACCCTCATCTGGCCAGAGCACCATAACCCCAAATCCCACTCTTTCTGTTGAGAGCTTTACCCTATAAAACACACAGATTCATCTCCAGGGAGACTCAAACAGCTCAAAATCATTCTCAAAAGAAAACACCAAATAACAAATGTTTAGGAATGCCCTGCTGATCCCTGCACTCTGGAAAATCTCTCCATTGCCTTTGGCAGTGGGAAGAAGAAGGTGTTTAAGATGGAAGAACAGAGCTCTTCCATCCCACTCTGCAGCTTCAGCTGAGCTTCCAGCCCCCCAGGAAGGGTTTGGATCCTTGCTGATGTTCTGAGGGATTTTTGGAAGGGGGAAAACCTGGAATGGTGGTGATTGAGGAGACTGGGCTGGATGATGGAGCCCAGTGGGGGTGTTGAGTTTTGGCACATGGATAAATGAAGTAGACCCACATGAATGGTTCATTCCTGCTTTTCAACAAACAAAAAAACCCAAAAAACAAAAGAATCAGTTCTGTCTCCCCAGAAAAATCCCACAGGCAGAGGAGAGCCCAGACCTGCCAGTGGCTGCCTCCACATTCCAATTTCTCCAAAATTGTTTGGCCTTATCCAATCCCTTTTCTCCCTTCCCATCCACCCTCTCTGCTTGATCCAAAGCCTGGCTGGAAAATCCTGGATGGGGGAAACCAGAACTCCAGGAAAAGCTCAGTTTGCATTTCCAGAGGAAGGATTTGACACTGGTTCCATGATCTGGGCACTGTTTTGTCCCCAGTTACAACTCTCAGGTCCATTATCTGCTGTCTGAGCAGGAGAAGTGTCAGTGCTCTTCCAGAGTGAATTAAATGGAAACCAGGTAATTGAGGGAGTTTTACATCTCTGGGACAGACTTCCAGGGGGTTTGTGGAAAATTAACTGCTCCAGGGCTGTGCAGGATCTAATGCCTCCCTCAAAGCTTTGCAAAGCTTCTAAGTTATTGTCAAAACCAAATTAGAACATATCAATTGATCAATTCCATATTTTCCTATATGCAAACAGGATGGATTTGCCCCCTTTTCCAAATCTGAAGTGTCTTCATGCTTTGAGGGATATTCACCATGGGATCTATTGGATTACAGCCATGATTTTCCCATCCAGGATCCAGCAGCAAGCCCAGTTTGGGTTTTCCCAAGGTTTTTTCCACTCTTTTACCATTGTCACTGGCCATTGCAATGCCAGAGCAACATTCCTACCACAGTGTGATCAGCAGAGCCCTGTGCAGGGTGGAGTGACCCCAGCAAGAAATCAAAGGGAAAACAAGCACAGAAAAATGAGCAAGGAAAGATTGAAGGCCACTGGTCCCCATTTGGGAAAACCCAAGAGCTTGACCAAAAAATCCTCTTAAAAGGCAGGAAAAGGGTTTAATTTCCTTTGATTTTTTTTGTTGTTATTTTCCCCAGACAACTCTTGCAGGTAAGAGAACTTAGAGACAGACCTCTGTGCTTTGAATTATCTCCAGAGGTGACCACCAGCCATGAGGAAAAACATCTTGGGAATCCACACCAGGGGGGAGTTATTGGAGTGAATTCCCAGAAAACAAAGAGTGGGGGGAATTATTTAGGGCGTCCCATTTTAGCTGTGAGCAGAGGGGCTGCAGCAACTCCCCAGAACTACTTTGAGAAATGGTGACAGAGCTTAAGGAAAAAACCAATCATCAAATTAAGGCGAGCAAAGTTTCAAGTAAAAAAAAAGGGAAAGAAAACCTGGAAAATAAAATCAAATGGATGTGTAAGTTAATGGAAGCTTCAATCATGAGGCAGCAGGAGCCACGGGAGGCTGTCACTGTGACAGCTCATGCCTGAGCTGGCAGAATTGTCCTTTGGAGAGCAGGACTGGGGACAGTGGGATGGGCTGGGCGTGCCTGGGGTGGAGGTTTGGCGCTGGTTTTGCTCTGGGCTCTGGACATGGGGTTTTCCTCCCCTGCCTCATTGCAACATCCCCAGGAAAGGAGAGAATTCGATGGCAAATTCAGGGCTGGGACCTTTGAATCCTGACGGGGGCTGTTTTCTCCCTTTATGGCAGAGCTTTGGGAGCAGCCAACGTTTCCCCTCACTCCAGTGGAGTTCAATGGGCTGAGTTATCCCAAGAGGGGATGGGAGGCTCCATGGATCCCCTATGACACTGAAAACCATGGAGAAGCCCTTCTGCCATGACCCACTGAGCTCCTCAGCAGTTCCATTTCCTCTCCCATCTGTCACTCCTTTAAAAGCAGAGATTTTACATCTCCTCTCATTCCAGTGTTCCCAAGGAACTCCTTCACTTCCCAAACAGCATTCCAGGCTTCCAGCCTCTCCTCCCCAGCACTAAAAATATCTGAATTATTATAAGAGAGTCATGGACTGACCTGCAACACCCCTGACAGGAGATCCTCCTGTATGGTGTTTTGCGGAGATAAACAAAACTCCTCAACTTTTGTGAAAGTTGTAAAGCCGAGATGTTTATTACAGTGTATTTTTTACAGATATGTTTATTACAGCGCTGCATGCATGTGGGAATCGTTCCCCTAAAATGACATGTGGGAACTTCAGGTCCCTTTTTATCCCCCTCTCAAATACATATGCATACAGTTTCACAATAGGTTCATACATATTCATTTTTATGAATTTCGCGTGACATTTGCCACTAGTTCTTCTTTATCAGAAAGAATTCCTGGGTCAGGTTGAGCTGCTCTCACAGCAGTCTCTCTGTCCCTCTCTATCACCCTCTGTCTCCCCCCCTTATCTCTGTCCTACACTGAAGCAACTTCTCTGAGCCTGGGCTTTGCAGTCAGGCTAAATAGCTAGGTTTTCTAACCACAGACTCAACTCAAAAATGTACATTTCACCTAAATCAAAATGGATTTCTACCCTGGAAAATTTCCACTCTGCCTCAGTGGAGGAGCAGAAATCCCCTCCCAGCCCATCTCTCCAGCTCCAGGCATCCCTGTGCACCCCAAGTTGTTTTCTCCCCGTTTCCCAGCCTGCAGCTCTCCAGCACAGCTCATTGGCACGACCTTGGCTGCAGCTCCTCTTTCCTAGTCCCTGATGGGTGTCTGCTCTGAAGATGAATCAGATTTTTAGGTCCCAATCAGCTCCCCTGGTTTAGGCAAAATGCATCCATCCCTCTTGCAGCCTATTAAGGGCCGGGATAAACCTCCCAGCTAATGCTGGCTGCAAATCCAGCACCACTCCAGAGATGTCAGGCACCCAAATAATTTTTGTTGCTTGCTAATGAAAGAATTCCTTAGGAGGAGAAAAAAAGGAGGAGAAGACGGCGCCAATAAAGACACTGAGCTCCAATTAAATGAGTTTCCCTGTCTACCTGGATTTGTCTGCAGCTCTGAATTGCTCCAGCAAGGTCAGAGCAGGGTGGGAGTTGTGCATCATCCCAGGAGTTCAGCACTGTCCTCTCTCCAAGGACTGCACAGACCCAGAGGACGCTGAGGTGCCAAGCCTTGGTTTGGGGAGGAGACCTCCCCCTCCAGCCCAGCTCCCTCCTGGTGCTTTTGGGATAAAAGCAAATGGAAGAGCTCAGGTTTCACCCCAAAAGGAAATTTCCTGCTGAAAACTCCCCAAACCTGGAGATAAGGAAGTCCTGGCACACCTTGTGTGATTTCACAGCTGGAATGCCACAATCTGAGTCCATAGAAACCCAGAACCCCAGATTAACTGGGATTGGAAGGGAATTAAATCTCGTCCCATTCCAGCACCAGGGACACCTTCCCTGTCCCATCCAACCTCCCGCAGTGTAGTGGCTGTGCTGGGTCTCTGCTGCACAGCCCCCTCCAAGGAGCTCTGCTGCTCCTTCCCTCAACCAAAACCCTTTTCCACCAGGATGAAACTCCTGGGAGCCCTCCCATGTAATGAGAAGCCTTCCCTGAGATGCAGTTGGGAAATGAAAGCCCCCAAATCCAGATGAGCTGAAGTGCTGCTCGAGCAGCATCAGAGGGGAAAATAAAACCCTCCCCGTTTTGCTGAGCCCATTTTTTTGTGCTTTCACAACTTCCTCCAGGAAAAAATAAACTCTGGAGCCCTCCCCTGGTATTGAGATGAGCTGCTGGTAAGGTTGGGATGAACTCCTGGCGGCACAGGAGGGATGGCAGCGAGGGCAGCATCCAGTCCAGGACCCACAGAGGTGCAAGGAGCCCCCTTTCCTGAATCCCTCTGGCACCAACACACCTTAGGACAGTTAAATCCCTCCTTTTTAGATGCCCAGATCCTTCCTTTTCCTCCTGAGGATGCAGGAATAGCACCCAGGAACGAGGCTGGGGAGGGGAGATGCTCAGGCTGAGGATGAGGATGTGCTGTTTAATTAGCTGTGGCCTTTGGAGGGGCTGCAACCAGGGTGGCCTTTCCCCAGGAGAATAGAAGAGAGATAAATGGATAAAAAGTCGCTGATTCCCTTCCAAGAGTGGAAAAGCTGGAAAAATATCAGCCCCCAAAGCCAATTACAAGGCAGTGCCATGCCCGAGCCTGGTTCCATGGAGGGAATTTGCTTCCCTTCCTGCCCAGCTGCAGATGCAACTGCTCTAATAGGCTGTAACTTTCCTTTCCATTTGGAAGTAATGAGATATAATCTGGTTAATTCCAGTCTTTGAGCTCTTTTGGCGGCCTTTTTCTATTCCCTTTTTGGGTTTTTTTCCTTTTTTTTTTCTCTTTAAAGGAAAACTCCATCACGAAGCGAAAGATTTTCTAATCACTGGCTCTAATTACAAAGCAGAGTAAATTGCCATAAACTTTTTGCTTCTTCTTTTTTTATTTTTAATTTTTTTTTTTTTCAGAATTGCTTTAAATATAAAGAAGAATCACTAAAAATCCAGCGAGCAGCTGCAGATTGGAGTGGCTGGTGGAGGCAAGGCTGGGGAGAGAAGGGAGGTGGGAGCTGAGGCTTGAAAGGAGCTTTTGTGGAAAACCACAGAGGTGGAAATATCCTGAAGGAGCTGAGATGGAGGTGCCCAGAATCCATTCCCAGAACTCCCATCCAAGCAGAGAGGAATTTTCCTGGGGTTAATTGGTCCTTAAGTGGGTATTTGTTGAGGTCCATCCATTTTTCAGGCTGGGAGAGTCTCCAAACCAGGCAGGATTTGCCCCAACCCTTGCAGGAAGCAACTTGCTGCCAAAAGCTGGGAGAGTTTGGTGGAAACCATCCCAATTTCCATCACCTCAGCAAACACCTTGGGACCTGCAGAGATGCTGGAGAGCCCTGGGCATCCAGAACTGGAGGATGTGCATGGACCAGAGGGCCTGAGCCTGCACAGGAGCCCAGGGGGATCCTGCTGGAAAATGTCCCAGGGCACCCAACACGGAGCCCTCCCACTGCAAACCAGCCTGAGAGGGTGGGGAGGCTTCATTAGCAGCAATCAATGGTTTCCATAGCTACAGATGGAGAGCATCACATGCTGGTGTGGGGACAAAAAGGGGAAAAAAAGGGGAAAATCATCACTCGTGTGTTGGGAAGGATGAAAGTTTGACAAGAAAGTCTCACAGATATGTGTGCTTTGCAGAAAGATTTTTGAATGTGGAATCTGAAGAAGGAATAGAGGTGGAAGCAAGTTTTAATATAGAAGAAAAGAATTGCTGAGCCAGTCTTACTGGATAACCAAGGAGGCAAAGGGTGTGTGAGTTAGAAGGGGTTTGTATGGCTTAGAGCAAAGGATAAACCCACCCCAAACAAGAAGATGTTTTTACCAAGCAGAAAGAGAGCACAGGCAAACAAGGCAGCAAATGTGGCAAGTAGAAAAAAGATCTCAGAATTTTCCACTGCAAGAAAACTGAAAAGCAACTTCTAGCTTAAACTGTAATGCACTAACTTTTAGTGATTGGAGAACAGTAACATGAATATGGTAATTACAGTAGTTATGATAGGCTATAAATAATAGTTAAGGTATAGATTGGTTCTACTGCATTAAGATGCTCAGCAAAGAAAAGTATATAATGCAATGTAACAAAAAGAAAAGTATATAATGCATTGTAACCAAAACCAAAGGGTCTCCAGGCCTGCAGCTGGAGCTGACAGCTGTGGGCACAGCTCTGTCACCCATGACCCTGGATTGCTGGAACACCTTGGATACAATAAACTGCATTTTGGATACAATAAACTGCATTTTAGAGAGCTGCCTGGAGTCCTGCATCTCTCATTTCAGCTCTTACACCTGTGCCCAGACATGGCCAAGAAGACGGAGGTGGGAGAGGAGATGGGCACAGAAGGGAAGAGAGATGGATTCAGAACATCCAGGCAGGTTTTTTTGCCTTGTTCCTGATCTTTTTAACCTATGGGGTGTCTCCAGCAGGACTGGAACATTTTGTCAGCCCCCAGGAAGCCCCCAGCAGTTGAGTGTGAGCTGCTCTAAGGGGAATGGATAAAATTTAGGCTGCAGCTCTTGGTACACAACCTCCACAAAACAACTTTTTAGGAGCAACCTGGAAAAAACAAGTCCAGGCTGACACCTTTACCTAGAAAAAGGAGAAACTTGAAGGAGCAGCTCCTGCAATTCCTGCCCAGGGAATTGGATGCTCTACATTGTTCAAGTGGCTGAAATACAAATCAGCCAAGCTGGGGCCATGTGGGGTTTATTACACACAGGGAGAGTTTTGGAGGGGTCATAAATCACCTGTTTCAGGTGTCAAGGTTCTCCTCAGAACAGGGCCTTGTGTCCTTGCTGCCCGATTAACTTCCCTCTCCTCTCTCCGTGCTGCTGCAATTCATTGCTTGGTGAAGTCTGAGAGGGAGCTCAGATGAAATCCAGGCTGGGCAGCCCTTCCCACAAACAGGGCCACAAAAAAAGAAGCTGAATTCATTTAAGAGCTTAAACCCCACAGGCTGTGCCTGCAGCAGAGTGAGATGTTCTGCAGGAAATGTCCCCACAAAGGTTAAATGGCTTTAAAAAGTATTTGACAAATCAGTGTGGAGTGAGAAAAACTCAGAAACTCCAGCCCAGAGTGTTGGTGTGGCATTCAGCCAGGCTGCTCTTGCCTCCCTGGCTGAGACCTGAAATAATTCCTACAGGTGTCTGGAGGCTCTCGCTGCTCCCTCTGGAGAAACCCGGTGAAATATTCAGCGTAGGTGGTGGAACAAATCCCTCCCAAAAATCAGCACCAGGCTGCACATGTCCCTGCAGGCCCCCCCAAATCCAGGTCCCTGATCTCAAGGAAATACGAAAGAATTCCAATTTGAGCAAAACACCTGCTTCAGTTCCAGTGAAAGCCAGAGGTTTTCAGCAACTGCTGATGTGTGGAGAGGGGATGTTTCCTGAAGAATACATTTCCAGAGGGGTTTTTTTGTGCAGACTCACTGCTGAACACGTTTTTCTCCAGGTTTGGCCAAAAGGTCCTACTTATTTCAGGGAAAAATTTTATGCAATCTGTGTTTAACGAGCTCAACCCTTATCAGACACTGGAGAATCCACGCTCACCTGGAATGTGACACCGCAAGATCCCAACACAAGGGACACCTTAAAGGATAATTCAGATTTTGGGGTCTGGTAATGATTTTGGGGACAGCTGCATCAATCCCAACTCCCCGCTCCACTCTCCAACAACATCCTGGAATTGAAATTCTCCATGTGCCTAAAAATGTCAGAGTTGGGCTGGAAGAGGATTTATGGCTTTTTCCCCCCATACCTGGTTACATCCCCCCACCCACCCTACCCTGTCCTCTGCCCCCTCCCCTGTCCTGCAAACCTCCCTTTGCAGGAATAACACCCCAAAACCCCCACAGACAGATTCCAGGGGGAAATAAAACCCATAACTTTCCCTCTTGTGTCCTCAGGAAAACCCAGGGGCAGGGGAAAGTGGGCATGGAGCTGTTTGTGCGGTGTCTTTTCTCCAGGGCTGGGAATCACCTGCAATTTGACACTGGTGCCTGCCAGGCATCCCTGTGGGCACCACTTTTCTGGAAACATCCCAGGGTTGGTGCTCAGCTCTGACTGATGGGGATGCCTTGGGCCTGGGGAAATGGAATATTGCTGTCCATGTGATCCATGATGTTAATGGAAGTCATTTGGAGCGCCAGGTTTTTAAGTGGTGGGATCCTCATGGAGGTTTTCCAATACTTCATCACCCCTGGAGCCACCTGGAGTGATGCCAAAGGGAATTCTGTGGATAAATAGGGCTTGAGGAACGGGATTTCCTTTCATTAATAATTTGACAACTTCAGCCTCCTTGGCTGGGGGTTTGGGCTTGGGTTTTATCTCCCTTCTCCGTCTTTTCTTCAAACTTGAGGGAATTTGACCTGAAGGAACGGCTGGAGCTGTGCTGGGGAGGATTAGGTGGATTTAGAGAAAGGTTCTTCCCCCAGAGGGTGCTGGCACTGGCCAGGCCCCCAGGGAATGGGCACAGCCCCGAGGCTGCCAGAGCTCCAGGAGGGTTTGGACAATGCTCTCAGGCACAGGTAGGATTGTTGGGGTGTCCAGGAGTTGGACCGGATGATCCTGGTGGGTCCTTTCCCACTCAGGACATTCCATGATTGTATGGACTCATCAAATTCTGCTTTTCAGTTGCAAACCCAGCCATGAAAAAGACCAAAACTTTCAAACCATCCAGGTTTTCCTCAAAATTCCCAATGCAAATTCCTCTTGATGTGCTTTCGATACAACCCCCTCATTCAGGGATTAAATCCCATTTTTCCACAATTTAGGAGCACAAATTACAAGTCACAAAAGCAGCCTGGGACTGGTCCCTTTCCTGCTGCAAAAATGATTCCCCTGTGCTCAAAATCATTGAGTCTCAGGTGCCTTAGCAGTGATTGTGACATTCATTTAATCCTGGTTCTATAATTAGATTGATTTTCCAGGGAAGAGCGGCAAATTGCATTGGAGGAAGCTATCACATTATTTTATTACACTCCTGATTATTATTTTTTTTTGGGTGCAGGTGAGGAAATAAAAATGAAGATGCACTCGGCAAATTTGGTGCAAACTCTTTTTTTAATTGTAGATTAATTAGTGAGACTGACAGACTTACCTGGGCCTGAGGAGAAGAGCAAGTAAACATCCTCCCCCTCCCAACCCCTGCTCCATCTGCATTGCAAACTATTCCTTAAAATCAGCTGTAAACAAGAGTGTCTGAAAATCCAACCTCTCAAATCTGTGTTTTTGTTCTAAATCAGAGAGAGAAACAGGGAAATCGGAGATTTGTGAAACTCCAAAAAGCACCAATTTAGAAACAGGCACTTACATGACACTGAGTGTTAAAAATGTGTGTTAATATCAAATGGCATAACTCAGTTCTGCACTTAATGGAATATTTGAAGGGTGATAAAATTCCCTGGGTTTTTTTGATGTTATCAGAGCAGAAGACGACATTGGAAGTGATTTTTCACTCGTAAAGTGCCCAAATGGCTTCATCACTGCAAATTTGTGTCAAACTGCTCTTAAAGAAGCAAATTTCTCCTTTTTGAGGGCTTGAGTGCACTTGGCACAACCCCAGTGCAAGTGTGGATTCCTGCCCTGTGGTCAGGACAGAGACCTTGTTCCTAGAGAAAATATCCCATAGAAAGGTGGGGAAAGAATTTGAAATAAGATGGAGCAGCCCATTTTGGCTGTTGGATTGGAACACCCTCGGGCTGGGATCTTGGATAAACCCTCTGCATTCTGAAAGCCTTTTGCCAAGCTGAGAAGTCTGGGAGGTCAGCAGGAGAAGCGAAACGTGCCGTGAAACTCTGTGACCGTGTTCACAGGGGTCTGAGGATGAGGGAAGAGACGAGGATCTGACTCCATGGTTCAGAAGGCTTGATTTATTATTTTATGATATATATTATATTAAAACTATACTAAAAGAATAGAAGAAAGGATTTCATCAGAAGGCTGGCTAAGAATAGAAAAAGAAAGAATGATAACAAAGGCTTGTGGCTTGGACATAGCTCCCTATGATTGGCCATTAATTAGAAATAACCACATGAGACCAATCACAGATGCACCTGTTGCATTCCACAGCAGCAGATAATCATTGTTTACATTTTCCTGAGGCCTCACAGCTTCTCAGGAGGAAAAATCCTAAGGAAAGGATTTTTCATAAAAGATGTCTGTGACAAAACTCCTCCTAAAAACCTCTTGGGAAGGTTTTGGTGTCCCAGGGGTTCTCCCACGGCTCATTGCTGCCATCCCACATCACTCGGCCGCTCTCCTCCCGCGCAGAGGGTCCGGGATGTCGGGCTAATCCAAGCAGACAGCATGCATAATTCAGCTGGATTTGGGCAGGAAGGGCTGGGCAGGGGCAGGAGGGATGCTGTCCCTCCGTGTGGCTGATTCCATCCCATCTCCCGGCGTGTCCCTAATTGGATGGCGCCTTCGCTTCGCGTTAGGGATGCGCACGGAGCGCCCCGAGAGGGACCCGGCCTCCCTCGTGTCCCTGCTCCTCTCCACGGTCAGACAGAAGCAATTGAAGCATTTTAATGTGTTTAGGCTTTTTTTTTTTTTTTTTTTCTGATGGACACAATGGCAGCCTGAGATTTAGACTGCCGTTGGAGGGATGCTGCGTGCCCCAAAATATCCCCAGGGTGGGATTCTCCAGGAATGAGGGCAGTAAGAAACTGTCCCTGGTTTTTGCATGGTTTTATTGTGGGTGTTCCACAAAGAAAAAAACCAGTAACAGATATAGAAAATATTCCAGGCAGCGGAGAAGCCCATGGGGACACTAAGACACTCTGGGGATTTTTTTCCCCTTTTCAAGTTAAGTTTTACAGAATAGTCCATAAAGTGGTGACATTTTTAACCATTTTTGCTCATTGCTTTGAACTTCCCAGCCTTGTCTTCACAGGCACCGAGGCCCAGAAGGGCCAGGAGATGTAGTTTAATGAGACAAGTTTTAAAGGTCACTCTGTGTAATAAATCTGTGCTTTTTAATATTTAAACTTGTAAGGCATTTAAACCTTTAGGCTCCTGGGATTTGCTCCACCAGATCCAACTAGATCCATCAAACTCAGCAAGCCCTTTGCCTCTGGGAATATTGGATTTCTTCTGCTTGAGATGAAGAGGGTCTCTTTATCCAAGTCAATTCATCTGTCATAACTCAGGTACCTTTAAATCCTTTAAATCTCTTGGGATGCTGGATAAGGTGTGGAGGAAACCTTACTGAGTTCAAGTCCATGGAGCTCCATTCCTCCCTTGTTGCAAGTCATGAGGAATAAATGAAATGTCAATAAGAGAAAGGTGGTGCCTCCCAAAAATGTGCCCCAAATCCTCTTCCCTGACCTTAGCCAAGCTCCCTGGCTCAGGTTTAGAGGGAGATACCGAGGAGGATCAAGAAAAAAACATGACAGGAACTCAGGTGTTTATTGGAAAAAGGCTAGATTTAGTAAATCTGCCCATTTTTGGCAGCAGCTGCGGAGCACAGGTTCAGATTCACCCTCAGGTCGGGGCATTTTGGAGCTAATTTGCTTAAATACCCCTAAATTACACCTCAGAAACCTTTTGGGTGTTCCCAGCTGAGCCCCCCAGCCCTGAGGAGGGCTCTGCTCTCACACAATGTCAGAGCCGGGAATCGCGGCTGCTCCGGCTGCGAGCGCGAAACGCGGAACGCGCTCAGCGTCGCTCCCATGACTGGCAGATTCCCTCATTGATATTGCAATGGGAATTAGATATCATTAAATTGAATCATTGCCTCCTAATCAGACAGAGGCCAGAGGCACCGTGGATGGTCAGATGGTGAAGTTTGGATGGGTTTGCAAATCAGGCTTCCAGGAGCTCTTCGTTTTTAAAGGCAGTCTAGAAAGAACAGGCATTTTTCTTTCACAAGATTCAGTTTTCCAAGGGTTCTCTGGTGCCCCAAACCCTCCTGACTCTCACCTGGAATAACCACGTGGGAGGAAGGAAGACACATCCCAAGCCTTAAGAAGAAGAGTCACCAAAAACTACCCAAAAATGGTGTTTCAGAGAAAAGGAAACACAGTGCCTTCCAGAGAGATGGACACGGGATCGGGAGCAGCAATCCTGGCAGGAGATGGACAAGCTGAAAAGCCCTAAAGGTCCAGAGGGTGGCAGGGAAGACCTTTGCCTTCCATCTTCTAAAAAGCTTCTGTTTACAGAGAGAAATTGGCCCCACTCCTGATTGCAGGCCCATTATCCAAAGGCTCTGGATGCATTACAGAGCTTTACATTAATGCTGGGGTGATGGATGCCCTGTGCAGTGGGCAGGATCCGCTCCCCAAACTAACAGAATTCCATTAGAGGCCGGCTGGGAAATGAGGTCTTTCAAGATTTAAATCCTTAAATACCATTTTTTCAGTTCAGGGGCCAGCATTAAGCCATCTATTTGAGTTCAGTGCTGAGACCTGGCTGGGCTGCCTGGATAATCTTTGCAGTTATCTGTGTTTGAGGTAGAGCCTTATCTCTGCTTGTTCATCTTCTCCTGCTCCTGCCTCTGACTCGGAATTATTTCCCTGCTTCTGTAATTAAGGCAGCATCTGAGGTCTCTTGGAAACTCTGTGCTAAAATAATGCTCCTGCTTACATTGAGGCAACCTTGAAATGCCTCCAGCTGCTGCCCAGGGAACCAGAGGCACCAGAATCTGATCCAAGGGTTTGGTCCATCCCGGCCTTCATGCAGGGACCAGGAGGCTGGACTGAATTTGGGTAGAAATTATTCTATGGGGCCAGGCTGGGAGAGCTGGGGGTGTTTATCTGGAGAGGAGAAGGCTCCAGGGAGAGCTCAGAGCCCCTGCCAGGGCCTGAAGGGGCTCCAGGAGAGCTGGAGAGGGACTGGGGACAAGGGATGGAGGGACAGGACACAGGGAATGGCTCCCAGTGCCAGAGGGCAGGGCTGGATGGGATATTGGGAATTGGGAACTGTTCCCTGTGAGGGTGGGCAGGCCCTGGCACAGGTGCCCACCCTGGATTCCTGGCAGTGCCCAAGGCCAGGCTGGATGGGGCTGGGAGCAGCCTGGGACAGGGGAAGTTGTCCCTGCCATGGCAGGGGGTGTGACTGGAAGGGCTTTAAGGTCCCTTCCAACTCAAACCCTTCTGGGATTTTATATCCTTGTGGAATTCTATGCTGAAGGAGACCATCTCAAAGTTTATTTCAGGAGACAAACCCAATTTTCAGTATTACCCCAATTTTGAGGAAAAAAGGAGAAAACCAAAGATGAGAAGCTCTTTCCTTTGGTGGGGAAAAGCACCTCTAAGGATTCCCCAGGGGGGATGAGCAGCATCTTGCAGTTGATGGATGTTGATCTGGACCTCAGGTTGGCTGGAATTACTCCCCAGCTGGGCTGGAGGGGGCAGACCCTGGATGAGGAAGAGAAAAGAAGTGTGAACATCCCTGAGTGTTGCACTTGTGCTTTCCAAAGGCAGGGATTGAGACCCCACAAACCAAAGGGAATTCACTAATTGAAAAGTGAAAGAAAGGGAAGGGACCAACCAAAACAAAACCTTTGGACTGGGGTGAGGCAGGAAAGGTGGTTCCAGTGTAGGGCAGGAGCTTTTCATTCCTTTCTTTGCTCTCCCAGGTATAAAACAATATAATTGTTTTCAAAATCATCCTAAATACTGAAGGGAATAATGTGGGACAACACTCTCAGATTAGGTTGTTGTTAAGTTCCATTTTTGAGGTCTTTTGGCCCTTCTGTGCCTGGTGATGGCTCTTGAGCTGAGATGGTTTCCTGAGGGGTTCCCAAGCAGGGGGATCCATCTGGCTGCTTGCTGGGAATGGGGAATGGAAGAGTGCTCCTGTGGAGAGCAGGGGGGGTCAGTGAGGGCTGGGACTGCCCCAGAGGGATCCTGGTGCCTGATGAGCTCCTGATATAGAAGGATGTCCATGTGCTCCAAGGCTGCTTCCAAGCCCTGTTGGCACCAGAGGAGAAGGACAGGAGAATACTGAACCCCTCAAATAAAGAGGCAGAGAGCTGGTTTTGCCATGATCCTAAATGAGCTGTATTTGATCTCTGGAGCAGCAGCAACCCCAAATCCACTGAATTTGCTGTTGATCTACCGCTCTTCCAGCTCAAATCCTTCTTGGATTACAGCTGGGGGCAACAAGGAATATTTTCTTGTCCACATTTTATTGAATGATCAATCTGGACTTGAGCCTAAAGCTAAATAAAATAAAAACTTAGGCTGGTCCAGGATGGACAATTAACTCCAGCAGCAGGAGGGGAGAAATCCCTAAAAAAGGGGTTTTTTTTCCATGGAAATTCCTGAAACAAGCTGGAACTGAGCTGCTTTTCAGAACCAAGAACTCAGTTAAATGAAGATGGGCAAGACTAAGCTGCCTAACATCCAAACCCAGCATTAGCCCGATCCCTATTCATGAAGGCTTTATGTTGAATTAATGTTGTTATAGAATTAGGCTCCTAAGAGGCTTGGAGATGTCACCTCCTGGAAGTTGCCATTATTTGTAGCCCTTCTGGAATGGTGAATGTGCTCACAAGGACCAGCTCAGCTCATCCCATCACTGGGTATCCTACAGGAATTAGGAAACCCCATCGGTTGGGTTTTCTTGGATTCTTCTTATTCGGATCTTTGAAAGGCAGAAAAACTCTTCTGCTCCAGAAGCACCTGTGCCTTTCATCTCCGTTTTACTCTCATTCCACCTGTGCCAACCTGTGCCTTTCATCTCCATTTTACTCCCATTCCACTCTGGGATGCATCCAAAGGCAATTTCCCAATGGAATCTGCTTTCCTCTCCATCCCTTGGAGTCCTTCCCCACCATGGTGGTAGGCAAGGGATGCTGTGGATTTCATTCCAGCTTGAGGATGGAAGAGGCCCCAAAGTGGAGCATTGACAGCCTCAATGGCTGATAACAGCACCTGCAGACAAACAGTGGTCACATGGAATTCCAATTGGGAAAGACCTTCCATGACCATTGGGACTGTCAGGGCAGGGACACCACACAGATGGAATCAGGGGGGCAGTTCCCCCCTCTGCTCATCCCTATTTCCCTGTATTTCCCCATTCCGGCAGCCCCAGGGAGGGATTTTCCTGGCCAATCCCTCTGGGAAGGATTTGGGTCAGCTCTCCAGGCTCACCCTGCCTCTCCAGCCTCCCCGTCATGCCTTATTGCCTGATTCATTTAAAGGAAATTAAAAGCTAGAAAAAAAAGAGAAACTCAAGACTTAATTGAGTCTTATAATTTTCCAAGTGCAAACGGTTTTGACACATGGCTCTCCATCTCTTCCTGGCACTCTGGAATGCTCCTCCTCTGCTCGCTCATCCTGATGGGAATAAATAACCCAACTTTGGGATGCTGGAGAAGAAATTTGGGGCAGTACAAAATTAATCCTGTGTTGCAGTGTGATTTCATGGTTTACCCAGAACCCCGGGTCCCACCCCTGTAGAATCTCTTCCAGGTGTGTCAGTCACCTCTCCTTTCCCCTCCCAGCACTGCCTGTCAGTCCTGGCATTCCAGAAGGGCATTGAGTGATTGGCAGATCCAAAGGATGCCCTCTACCCCTGGGGGCATTGGGCCATCCAGGTGTCCTTTGTCCCTTTGTCCCTCCCCTCCTGTCCCTGCTTGGTGGCTCCCTGCCCCTTCCCTGCCCCTCTCCTGGGGTTCAAAGGAGCAGCAACCACGGGCTCAGGGAGTTCTGTTGGAGCTGGTGCTGCATTCAGAGGCCTGTGGGCCAGAATAAAGCTCTGCATCCAAACCCTCCATCAGAACCGACTCCTTTCCTTCACCATGGCCTTAAAAGCTTCTCCACAGAGGGAAACCTGAGGAGCAGCCCCTGTTATGGGGGGAAGCTCCATCCCAGCACCACCAGAGCTCCTGCAGGCCTGGACTTGTCCCCACGGGCCCAACTGCAGCACCCAGCCAGCCCAAAGTGTCTGTGGGGTGAAACACCACACACCCACAGCCCAAAGTGTCTGTGGGGTGAAACACCACACACCCCGGCAGCCCAAAGTGTCTGTGGGGTGAAACACCACACACCCAGCCAGCCCAAAGTGTCTGTGGGGTGAAACCCCACACATCCCACAGCCAAAAGTGTCTGTGGGGTGAAACACCACACACCACAGCCAAAAGTGTCTGTGGGGTGAAACACCACACACCCAGCCAGCCAAAAGTGTCTGTGGGTGAAACCCCACACATCCCACAGCCAAAAGTGTCTGTGGGGTGAAACACCACACACCCAGCTGGTCCAAAGTGTCTGTGGGGTGAAACACCACACACCCAGCCAGCCAAAAGTGTCTGTGGGTGAAACCCCACACATCCCACAGCCAAAAGTGTCTGTGGGGTGAAACACCACACACCCAGCTGGTCCAAAGTGTCTGTGGGGTGAAACACCACACACCCACAGCCAAAAGTGTCTGTGGGGTGAAACACCACAGTGCTGCTGTTTGGTTCAGCAGCAGGGCCAGACAAGCCAAGGCTTGTCCCATCCTCAATATTGGTAAATATTCCAATAATTCTGACACCCTAAGAAAAGTTTAGAAAGCTGGGGGTGACCTGCTCCCATCCAGTGCTAAAAATGCCTCACGTGGGGCTTGAAGAGGTGCAGGTTTCCACATGGAATGGGAACGGAAAGGAAAAGGATAATTTCCTTTCAATTCAATGTTGCAAGTGATTAGTGCCCAATGTACCCTGGGCAGCTTTAGTCTTTAACATGGAGGTGATGGTGAGGATTTATGGGAGCTCCTGGACAATAACAGCTTTCCAGAGAGGCTTTGATTAAACATTATGGATCCACATTATGCAAATTTATTGCGTGGTTAATCTGACTCCAAAAGAACACAGTGGCGCTTTAAAAAGCATTTAAAAGGGGAAAAAAAAATCAAAGCATCCAAAGACCAGGGTGTTTCTCAGTACTCCAGGATGGTTCAGGCTCAAAGGAGAAGTCACAGAACCATTGATGAGCATGAGGGAAATGGGGAAACACAGAGAAAATCCAGGAGTTCAAAACCAGACAAATTCCAACCTGAATATTTCACATTCAAATGGATGCTGGCATTAAATCACTTGCAAACCCCTCTTTTCCAGCAGTTGCTTTTCTGTTTGAATATGGGATAACAGGAATGGCAGGAGATAGAAATGTGATGCTTTTGCCAAATCAGGCTTTTCTCCCAGGAATGTGAGGAGGGGGCTCACTATGTTTGTTTTCCTCCCTTCAACACTTTTTGGTACCATTTGTCACCGTCCCCGTGCAATGATGGGATTTCTGCCAGCAGCTGATTGTGAGGCCCTCATTAACTTCACAGATTTTCCTGCATTTCAAACTCTGATTATTGTAAAGCCCAGATTTGTTTTCCCGCAGAAATCAAGGTTAGGGAGAAGACAGATCCCATCCACAGCTTCTTCTTCAGAAAAGAGCAAAGGCACAAAAGTAGAGAAATCAGAGATGTGATGGCCAACCAAGCCTTCATTGCCTGATGCAGCTTCCAGTGGAGGCTTTTTGGTGTAAAATTTCAAAGTTTTGGTCAATGATTATGAACTGGGAGTTTCTGTAGGCAAAGGACTTGGAGTTTTGAGAGGTTTCAGAGCATCACCTCTCTCCTGCTCCGCAGAGCTTGGAGAAACCTCCCCTGGCATAAATCAAAGCTTCTTTCAGGGAGCAGAGACCTTTCTGCTCCTCCCAGCTCCACCAAACCTCTGGACAATTCCAGAGTCCTAACACAGATAACAATTGTTGTTTGTGCTCTATCCAACAATGGCTCTGTTCATTTCTCCAGGGGATATTCCCAGAGGAGGCTGCTGGAGAGAGGGAAGTGGGAAATACTTTAAAGTTTTAATAAAAACAGAAATAAGAAGGTGCAAAATAAGGGTCCTGTACAGCACAGGGAGATGGAGAATCAGCACAGAGCCAGAGGGTGGAACCTTTGGGATTTTTGGGGAAGAATGCACAGCTCAGGGCTGTCCCTGTTTGGGACAGAAACTGCATTCAGCCCCTAAACTGCTGGGTCACCTCATTTCTGCTTCCTCCTCTCCCATCTAGGGATGATCCACAGGGTCACTTTGGGATAATCCTGGAGCTTTTCACTCAGTTTTCCCACAAATTTTCTGGCAGGGACTAATGAACTGAGTCCCAGCCAAAAACCAGGCCAGGCTTGACGTGCACAGGCTTAAATAAAACCCAAGGTGCATTTTCCAAGCTGGCTGCAAGCTGCAGCGATGGGGGTTAGAGGCACAGGGGGTGAGGGGTCTCTGGAACACCCTGGCAGCCCCTCTCCATCCAGAAGATCTTGGGGGGTGGTGAAGGACCCCAAAAGCTCCCAGGGGAGGGGAAGGTTGGCTCAGTCTCACCCATGAGGGTCTTTGTGAGGGGTGTTGCATGAGATGAACTCGCTCAAGGCTGGATGAAATGGATTTGATGTTTTGCTAATTGTATGGTGTTGGGTTTTCTTCTGGATAGAAATAAAATTAGAGCCTTAAGAGGGAACTAATTGGAGCAGGGCAGTATTTCTGTCAGAGATGGTTTTCCCCAGAAATCATCTCCAGGCAGAGACAAGGGCTGAGCGTGCTGTTGGAAGAAAAAGGTGGGAATTATTTGTTCCCTTCCCTCTGCAGGCTTTGAATATTCAAGAAGGTTTTCTCTTCCTCTTCTTCTTTTTAGGAGCAAAAAAGAGGGAACAGGAGGCTGAGAACGGCTCATTTTCCAATTTTGTCTCATTTCACTAAAAAAAATGATTAATTTTAGTAATGGTTTCAATTTCAACTGAGCTCCAGGGCTGAAGCTTGAACCCAGCCCTCATCCCTGCCTGTTCCCAGTCAGGAGCTGGATCCCACACATTCCTGTGCCACAGGGCTCATCCCTCCCCAAGGGATGGCTGACACACCTCCCCTGTCCCCATGATGATCTGAGATGGAGGATGACCAAACAAACAATTACACCACAGAAAATACTACTCCAGACCAGTGTCAGTACCTTACCAGATCTACAGCAGCTTCTGAGAGAAGATAATTTTGAGAATTACCAACAATGAACTTACCCCGCTTTTTAACTGATTAAGAAGAGACTGCTACATCAAATCTCCCAGAGCTCTAACACCTGAAGCTCAAACAACCCTTAAAACAAATCACAAAAACTTTCCAAAAAACCCCAAACCCATCCCTGTACTCCACAAAACCTTTTTTCCTTACAGGGAAGAAACAATTCCAGTTTCCAAACCCTCCACCCCTGGGGATCTAAACACCCCCAGGGCTGGCAGCACATCCCACCAGGTCCCTGGGATGAGATGCCAGGGGTTTTTCCTGCTAAATGTTGAACCATTTCCCTTGCAACACCTTTCCCTTCTGCAGCAGCTTTTATCCAGCAATCTCTGAAGCACTTTACAAGTAATAATTAATTGAGCTTCATAGACTCTTTGTTCAATTCCAGATTATTAATAAATAACCCTTTATTATTTAGAAATACATGGCACATCATTTTTCTCCTCTCTGCTCCCCTGAGCAGTCACTTAGCCCACATTAGCACAGTTTAATGCCAATTTGGCAATGGGGCTCTTTAACCCTTTCCAGGCTGCATGGTTTTAGGGAGGGTTAAAGAGCTGTGAGGACAAGAGGATGCTTGTCCTCCCAGCTCCTTGCTCATGGATTATCCATAATTTCACTGCATATTTTGACCAAAAGGAGCATTATTAATGCTCTTATCCCCACCTAGCTAGAATTAGGAGCATTATTCCCCCCTTGCTTCCATCCTTTGCTATCCCCTCTTTAATTCCAAGTGCAGGAGTTTGGGTCTGTTTCAGTTTCCTTGCTCTAAGACTCCCCAAAGCTGCTTATCCAAACTGAGAGCCCAGAGCCCCTCCTGCTCCACCCCCAAATCCTCCTAACCTCAGCTTGAAACACCCAAACCCCCCCAGATTTTCCTCCCTGGAAGCAGAGCAGGAATTCATTCCCCAGCCACACTCACAGACAGAGGGGAAGCAAAACTAAGTTAAATAAGCCATGGGATGGTTTTTCCAAATCCCCTTTTGTGGGAGAAAAGCCAGCAAGGGCTGTTCTTAATGGCATTGAAAGGGGAGAAGGGAGAGCAAGGCTCATCCTGCTCCTGCAGGAACAGCCAGGGAAGGGCATTATTGAAGGGCTCTGATATCTGGAGATGTTCCATTGTGATTTCAGAGTTTACCTCAGAACCCCGGGTCCCTCCCCTGCAGATTCCCTCCCAGGTGTGTCAGTCCCCTCTCCTTTCCCCTCCCAGCACTGTCTGTCAGTCCTGGCATTCCAGAAGGGAATTGGCAGATCCAAAGGATGCCCTCTACCCCTGGGGGCATTGGGCCATCCAGGTGTCCTTTGTCCCTTTGTCCCTCCCCTCCTGTCCCTGCTTGGTGGCTCCCTGCCCCTCTCCTGGGGTTCAAAGGAGCAGCAACCACGGGCTCAGGGAGTTCTGTTGGAGCTGATGCTGCATTCAGAGGCCTGTGGGCCAGAATAAAGCTCTGCATCCAAACCCTCCATCAGAACCGACTCCTTTCCTTCACCATCGCCTTAAAGCTTCTCCACAGAGGGAAACCTGAGGAGCAGCCCCTGTTATGGGGGGAAGCTCCATCCCAGCACCACCAGAGCTCCTGCAGGCCTGGACTTGTCCCCACGGGCCCAGTGCAGCACCCAGGCAGCCCAAAGTGTCTGTGGGGTGAAACACCACACACCCAGCCAGCCCAAAGTGTCTGTGGGGTGAAACACCACACACCCAGGCAGCCCAAAGTGTCTGTGGGGTGAAACACCACACACCCAGGCAGCCCAAAGTGTCTGTGGGGTGAAACACCACACACCCAGGCAGCCCAAAGTGTCTGTGGGGTGAAACACCACACACCCACAGCCAAAAGTGTCTGTGGGGTGAAACACCACAGTGCTGCTGTTTGGTTCAGCAGCAGGGCCAGACAAGCTCAGCCACGTCCTGTCTGCAATACTGGTAATATTCCAATATGGAGAGACGCTGGGAAAAGGGGAGAGGAGAGAAAAGCAGCCTGGAGAAACTCAGGAGTTAAGCTGACCTCCTACAAGCCAGTTCCATCCTTGTTTTTACTGGTTTTTGGGTGGGATGAGGGTTTAAGGACAACATTAACCATCCCATTCCCACTGCTTTAACTGCTTTTGGCTGGTGGTGCTCCCTGTCCCCTGCTAGGATCCTGGCAGGGATCCATGAAAAAGGCTAACAGACCTGAGAAAATCAAGACAAATTAGGAAAATCAAGAAAAAATAAGAAAATCAAATGTGTTCAGATATCTTTTCAGTAGCAATTCATTGGCCTAATTAAAAATTATTAAATAAATCAAACAAAATGAAATATATAGACATTTATTTATATATCATCTATGTTATTTATTAAATAAAATAAATATATTCTATTTCTCCAGGTAAAGGAAAAATGTGCAGGAAGGTAATGAACAAGTACAGTTCACCCTGATGAGTGTCTCCAACCACCCCTCAGAGCACCCCTGCTCTGCCAGGATCAGGAAGGGCATCATCATCTCCTTGTCCACCCTTTAAATCCTAAATCTCCTTCTGGACACTCAATTGTGCAGCAGAATGAGCCCAGAGCTGCTCTGCACCTTCCGAGTAGATCCAGGTAGATTTAGAACCCAGTTTTGCTTAAAATCAGGGCAGGTTTAATTAAAGCCCACCCCAGATGAAGGTGCAGAACACCCTTTCCTAACCCTTGGCATCAGGCAAAGCAAGAAAAATGTTCAAGAGGGATCCATAGCCCCAAATCTTTGTTGTTATTTATGAGCCTGAATGTTCATGAGGACTTCGATCTTCAAGTGTTTGGAGACAGCTCTGGGCAGGAAAAAGGAATGTGCCAGGCCCATCCAGGCTGGCAGAGGAATGCTGCCTCTCCTCTCCTCTCCTCTCCTCTCCTCTCCTCTCCTCTCCTCTCCTCTCCTCTCCTCTCCTCTCCTCTCCTCTCCTCTCCTCTCCTCTCCTCTCCTCTCCTCTCCTCTCCTCTCCTCTCCTCTCCTCTCCTCTCCTCTCCTCTCCTCTCCTCTCCTCTCCTCTCCTCTCCTCTCCTCTCCTCTCCTCTCCTCTCCTCTCCTCTCCTCTCCTCTCCTCTCCTCTCCTCTCCTCTCCTCTCCTCTCCTCTCCTCTCCTCTCCTCTCCTCTCCTCTCCTCTCCTCTCCTCTCCTCTCCCATTCCAAGGGAGAGCCCAGCCATCCATCCAGGCCTGTGTTCCAGGAGGAAAGTGCTCACTTTGCTCTTTTCCCTGGACATGAGGCAGGTGAAAAAACCCAGATGAGGTCAATCCATAAAGAGGGAGAGCTGCAAAGTGTAAATTTTGCTATTGGAGAGAAACCCTGGGTGGAGCATCAAGGGCTTTGTTACTGATCCCCCCACCCGGTGCCAAATTTTGGGATAATGTGGCTGGACAAGCCATGAGGGTGTGCACATCCACTGATCCCAGCAAGTCCCAAACAGCTGGAAAATTGATATCTTTTATCCCTGTTCAGTTTAGCAACAAAAAGGGGGGAAATCCACCTTTAAATCTCCATTGTCTCATTATTCCTGAATCAATAACACGGGATAAAGTGGGAACAGAGTTTAAAAAAAAAAACCAGGAATTGCTTCTTCTTTCTAAAGCAAATTCAGTGTCCTATGGACCACACTCCTGTCAGGGGCATTCCAGACATGACAATTCCTTTGACATTATTTTAATCAATATTTTGGGAAGCTAAAGAGGCATCCAAAGAATGTGATAGCACTGCATTCCATGGGAAACTGAAGCACAGGAAAGGGAGCCTCTGCTTTTGTAACTCCCTTGGATGGGCTCTTTTTACAATGGGAATATCAAAGGAATGGGAAATCCAAAGCAATGGGAATTTCAGAACAGTGGGAATTTGAGAAGAATGGGAATCTCACAGCAATGGGAATCTCACAGCAATGGGAATTCCAAAGCAATGGGAATCTCACAGGAATGGGAATCTTGAAGCAATGGGAATTTTAGAGGAATGGGGACCTCAAAGAATTGGGAATCTCACAGCAATGGGAATCTCAGTGATGGGAATCTCACAGCAATGGGAATCTCAAATCCTGAGCTCCCCATCATGGCTTTGTGGTTATATTTATCAGTTTTATTTGTTGATCCATGCCTGAATCTCACTTTCTCCATGGGAGAAGAAAAATGTCCCTGGGAAAAGCCTGCTGCCATTTTCCCTGTGGATAAAAGGAAGATGATGCCATTCATCCTTGGCCAAGCACCTGGAGCTCCCTCCAAGGGCAGGGAAGAATTCCTTCCGTTTCCAAGCTAAACCTGAAGCCCTCAGGGCTGCCTAGAAGGTGCTCCTGAGGCTGCTTTTTCCAGAACAGGGTGTTGGGAAGGATGTGGAGAGGGAAGCCAAGGATCGGTTGTCATTTCTCCTGCATTGATTCCCTTTTTTCCTTTGTTTTATTTGGGGATAATTAACAGCTTTGCCTAATACAGAATTAATTCCTTGTGTCGTTGCATTAATTAGCATTAAAGAGATCCTTATATCACTGTCTGAAGCTGGAAGGAGACTGACTCCAGCAGCAAAGTCAGCACAACTTTTCCATATTCCCCATCGGAATGCGGCACGAAGGCGGAAGAAAAACATCCGGATGAGGCTTTTCCCAAAAAAAAACCCATCTCCCAGCAGCAATGCAGCAATGCAGCATCCCAGCGGATATTGAGATGGGAAAATATCTCCAGGAGAAGGTTGATTTTCTCCCTGTCAACATTTTTCTTCCCTGGAAGCTTTAAAGCCCTGATGTTGTTATCTCTATGTTATCTAAACCCACCAAATCCACTTAAGACTCTCCAGAACTTCCTCGGGGGCTGGAGCGCTGTAGGATCTTTAGGAAAATCAGCATTTCCCTGGCATTTTGAGCAGCAGAACATTGTCCCAAGGACTTCTTTCCCAGGAGGTGCTCTGGAAGGAGATTCTCGAGCTTGGGGTGGGTTTTTATTCCCATATTCCTGACAGGTTGTCCCCAGCGTGGGTTGGGAAAATGGAAAGAAGGGGGTTTAGAGAGAGCAGGGCAGGAAGTTCTGGAGCGGTTTCCAGGTTCCATCAGCACTGGTGACATTTGGGGACAAGTGCTGGGAAATGCTGCTGTTGGAAGGAGAGGGAAAAGCCCCTCCCAACCCAACACGGACATCTCCAGTGGTCAGGAGAACATTAATCTCCAATTTTCCATAAAAATAATCTGGATTTGAAGGAGAAGAGGCCCATGCCTGTCCTGGAGTGGGTTTTGAAGGTTATTGGAAAATCTCCAGACGGAGTCAGGAGCTGCAGGATCCAATATCCCTCACCAGGGGAGATGCTGATCCCAAGGTCGCAGCTTTGGGATTCAACTTTTGGGATGAAACCTTTCCAGGCACTAAAACTCCTCCAGCCCTGCTTCCTCTCGCCCATTAGAGCCACAGAATTAATAAATTGGGAATCATTTTCATATGAATCCGGAACTGGGAGTTTAAACACGACAAAATCAATGTGGGGCTGATGCATCTCTCAGCTCTATTGACAGCCCTGCCTGGCGCTTTTTCCCCTTGAAGTGGCAGAATAAAAACCAAAAGCTGCATTCGTTTTTTTAATTAAGACTCCGGCATTATCAGGCTTTACAAGGCAGAGCCAATGCACAGATGAATTCCCATTTAATTAAGCTTTCCAAGAAACTTTTGAAGACTGCAGATTAAATGTGGGCTCAGATTTCTTGCAGGGTTTGTTGTTTGGGTTTTTTGTTTTTATCATTATTATTTGGGGGAAGTTTTAATTGTTTTCCCGAAGCTTGATAAAGAAAAATAAGAATAGAAATCATTATCTGCAAGATAGAACTTGATGAGTTTCCGTTTGTGGAACAGCCTTGATGCATCTTTCTCTCTACGACATATATATTTATAAAAAATAAATAGTGTGTGGATGTATAGTGAAAATTGTGATGCATTTATGCTCCAAATATCTCCTTGATATATTCATTACACATATTATTATGTATTTATTACATTCATTTACTGATGTTATTATTACATTATATTATATTATTTACTATTATATGTTTCTTATATGTATTATATGTATTATATTTATTATATTCATTATGTAATTCATTATATGAATTTATTATCTATTATTATGCATTTATTAGATTTATTTTATATATAGTATATGTATTTATTATATAGGTGTTATGTGCATTTATTGTATATTATTGTATATACATTTATTATATACTAATATAATAAATAAATATATGTATTTATTATCGGTGTTTTACCTATTATATCTATGTATTATATGTACCATTATGTTGTTATTATTATATAGATTATCATGATGTTATTATTTGTCATACATATTTATTACATGTATTTATTATAGGTGTTATTATGTATTTATTAGATTAATTTATTATGTGTATTTATTGCATGTGTTCTTAGATATTTATTACATGTATTTATTATATGCATTTGTTTAATATGTTTATTCCATGTATTTATGTCCCAGATGAAACAGGCAGCCTGGAAAAATTCCAGGAATCAAACACAGGGATGAAAGGAGGATTTGGGGAAGGAAAAACATCCCTCACTATTGTTTGCATTCCATGTCTTTATTTCAGTTTCCTTGCACTGAGATGCAGGCAGGCACAGAGGAGGGGCCTGGACAGAATTCCATTTGTTTTCCCTTGGGAATATTGCAGCAAGTGGGAACCCTTGGAGCTGTGAGGGCAGCATCTCCTGGGGTCTGTCCCAGGGGGTTCCCACTGGGGACATTCCCTGCTGGGGACTCCACGGAATCTGATGTCATTGTGGGTGCTCTGGTGCCAATACTGAGGTTTTTTCCATTGTTTGTTTAGTTCCAGTGGGAAAACATCCATTAATCCCATTTCTGCTCCTGTGTCTGAGTGTCTGCAGAGCAGGGAATTGAGGATACAGAGATCCCTGGGTTTGGGGGGAGGCTGCTCCACAGTGATCCATGTGCCAGGGGCTCCTGAACACCTGGAAAGCCTCTCCAGACTCCCAACATCCATGAGCAACAACCTTCAGGTTAGAAGTGGGGAGGTGGAATTTGGAAATGTCAGCTGGGGTGGCACTCAGGGCTTGGTACATTTAATAATTTAATACCCCAGGGTGCCAAATCTCTTCCAAAAGTCCCTGGGGTGTATTTTGAGGGGAATAACCCCATGGATGTAGGGTGGGGAGGCTCTGGCACTGGTTATCCAGAGCAGCTGTGGTTGCCCCATCCTGGGAAGTGTCCAAGACCAGGGTGGATAGGGCTTGGAGCCACCTGGGGTGGTGGGGGCTGTTGTCCCTGATATGGGGTGGAGCAGGAAGAGCTTAGAGGTCCCTTCTAACTCAATTCTGGGATTTGATGCTGTGGGAAACACAAATACACCTGTGGAGCACAGCCAAGGGGACCATGGCATGGCAGTGTGACACCCATGTCACCCCTCCATGGCCCTGGCCCCAGCCCCTTTGCAAGGACCCAAATGAACTCTGGGGAAGGTTATGGGGTATTTTTCAGAATCTGCAAGTCCTGAATTTACAGAGCCATTCCAAGGTGTCTGTGCTGACCAGCCCATCCCTCCAAAATTTGTGCTCACCTGATGTGTGGTGAGATGATCCAGCCTCTCCATCTCCAAGGATTGCCTCAGAGCAGGGTCTGAGCATTGCAGGTTTTCCTAGGTTACAATATAAAAATGTATTCTGTTCCCTTCCTCAAGAGCTGCTGAAACCAGGGGGGGGCATCGTTTTTCCCTTATCTCCTGTTAATGGGCCCATCAATGTCTTGCCTCATGACTCAGAGATAACTCCCTCCAGGAGCCATTTCTGTTCAACGGGTAATTAAGGGCCCACAGCATGACTCAGAATGATATTGCCAGATGCTCCGCCCAGGGGGGAGGAGCTAAGCATCCCCAGCTGGATATAATCTGGGTTTTGGGACACAACTCCCCCCAGGAGCCATATCTGTTTAATGGACTCACCACATGACTGATAGAATGATATCAGCCCATTGTGAGATGCTTCAGCCAGAGGGAAGGAGTTAAACATTCCCACCTGGATATAATCTGGGGTTTGGGACAGAACAGTCAGTCCTTCACTGCATTCCCAGAGGAATGACTGTCTTTTCCACTGGATCTTCAGAGGAAGGCTACACCCTGTCTACAGGATCCCTGCTCAGAAAGAACCATATCTGCCACTCCAGGAGGGCTGCAACCACCAATCCAACTGCACTCCTGTCAGGATCTCTCGCTGCTCAGAGTGACCCTGAGAAAAGTTAGTCTCTTTTCCCAGCCCGGCGCTTGAAGAAGGAGTCAGGGCTCTTCATTTCTCGGTCTCAAGATTGTTTATTGTTCCTTATCTATAAAAAATTTTCTCCTGCCCTGCTGAGGTCCATCCAGCAGGACAGTTCCAGGCACTCTGCCTGCCCCCAGGGCAGTGTTATGTCTTTATACTAAAATCTACCTGTACAATGTTTACAATTACTTCCCAATACCTATCACCTATGTTAGACAGTGAGCTTCTACTCTAAACCAATCTAAAAGTGCCACCATCACAGCAGAAGATGGAGGCCAAGAAGAGGAAGGAGAAAGGCTGGACATGCCCAGATCCCTCCATCTTGCCTCCTGAACGCCCATTCTAGAAACCCCAAAATCTACTTTTCCACCCTGTGATAACTTCACTATTATTCTACCTAAACTGTTGTGGTTTGTAGATCTTCATCTAAGGTTGGTAGTTTGCTCCATGGGTCATAATCAAACCCACAGGTGTTCTGGGCTGTGTGCCAGGGTCTCTGAGCCCCCTGGCAGGGGTCCTGCCATCCTGGACAGCCAGAGGGATGTCCTGGGTTCCCACAGACTGCTACAACAGGGTGTCAAGTTGTATTCTGACTTTGTCAGTGGTTTTTCTTTCGTATTATTGCAAGTATTTTAGTTTTCCTTCTCCCATTAAATTGCATTTCTGACTTGGAGTCTCTCACTGGTTTTGCTTTCAAACCAGAGCACAGGTGAACCCCAAGGCTGCCCTGAGGGTCAGGATGTTCCCACTACCCCCTGTAGGGTCACAGCACCATCTCAGCTCCTGCCACAGGGACCAAGCCAGAAAGCTCAGGAGATTCCAAGGTGCCAGCAGGGCTGGGCATCGTTTTGGGACATCCATGGGATGCCAGCTGTGCCCACAGCAGGGAGAGCCATGCAGGAGGTTGGGGAGTGGAACCAGGCAGGAATGAAGGCTTGGACACCTGCTGGGAAGAGAGAGGCCCTGGAAAGGGATGAGAGGCACTAATACGGGCATTAATTGACACTAAAGTCCAGCCCAACCTCCCAAACAGCCCCTGCCCTGCACACTCAGCCCCTTTTTGGGGCAGTTTGGGGTTTTCTGGCAGTTCCTGCAGGAAGAAACCAAAGAGCTCCCCAGCAGCTCTGACCTGCTACATTCCCCACAATTCCTGGGATTTCCAGCACCCTCTGCCTTCAGGAGCTGCTCCACGCCTCACTTGGTTCCCAGAAGGAAGAGAAAGCCCAGCCCTGTGTCAGATATTGGAGCACAGGATATTTTTGGGACCAAACCCCCGGAGTGGATTTTTCCCAGCACCAAGGCTGCAGCTCCAGTGCCATCTCATGGGTATCCCAGGGTGCTGCAGCCTGGCCGTGCCTGGCTGATCCAAAGCGTTTTGGGGCCACAGCCAGACCCCTTTGGAGCAGAGGTGGCCATCTGGAGCAGGCCAGGGAGGGTGATACTGGGGGACACCTGGATTTGAAGGAAGAACACAGAGCCACACCCAGGACTCTGCCTGCAGAAAATAAAAAAAAAATTTAAAAAAAGAAAATCAGAAAAACTTTCAATTTTACTAGAAATAGATGCTTTTCCCTAAGATAAATCCCATTTGGGGCTGCTTCAGACAGGGCTGAGCTCTGACTGCTCCAGGGCTGGAGGGCTCCAGGCTTGCCCTGGGCACTGATGCATCTCTTTTATTTTTCCAAGGGAAAAAAAGACATAAAAACTTGCAATTTTACTAGAAATAGATGCTATTCCCTAAGATTAGGGGGATGCAGAAGGGGCTAGGAGCAGCTTGACGAAGCAGCCCTGCATCACTGAAAGCACCCACACCTATGCTGGAACAAAATGCCCAGGCTGGAGATTTTCCCAGGGATAAATCCTTAGGGGGAAAAGAAGGTGAGTGAGAATTTAAATTAAATTATTGTTAAAATATTGTTCAACAAAAATATTTGACTGCTTTTCATAGCATTAAAATCCAGCCAGCACAGCTGGATAATTCCACAGTGATGGGGATGGGGCTGGAGCTGTGCAGGCAGACCTGGAGATGGCAGTGCAGCCCTTCTGATGGAGAACCTCAGCCCCATCCCTCTCCTCCATCCCAAATCCCTCTCCTTGGAAATGCGAGGAGTGAGCCTCAAGAGCCAAACTCTTGTTTTCATTGTTTTCATCCTTTTTTTGCATCCCCTGCGAAAAATTCTGAAATTTTCCATTCTGAAAATGGAAATTGGCTTGTGGGGTTTTAATGTGTGGGGTTTGGGGATGAGCTGAACCCAGGGGAATGAGCTGCTCCAAGATCCTAAACCCTTTTGCCAACAGCACCCCTGATAAGTGAAATGAAGCCATCCCAGTTACACTCCAGTGGGAAACAAATATCCATTCCAATGCCTGTGGGAAAACCATTAACACCAAACCCCACATTTGGGATCTGGTGTAACACAGCCACACTCAGAAAATGATTTCTAATCATCATTTTTAATATCCTGGGCACTGATCTGGCAAAGTTTTTGCTTGTTTATTTGGAGATATTTTATGGATTCCAGCTCTTTTTCATTGCCCTGTGGCACAGGGGATTTTCTGGGGTCCCCCTTGGACAAATCCTGAAGTGCAGGGAATCAAAGCATCAAAGACTTTCCCTCATTCCCACGTCATGTTTGGGCATCCCTGTCTGAACAGGCTCATTTCAATCCCATCAAATAAAGGTATTCTAGGGCAGATATCCCAAGGCAGGTATTCCAAAGCAAATATTCCAAAGCAAATATTCCAAGGCAGGTATTCCAAGGCAGGTGTTCCATAGCAGGTGTTCCATCTCACCCTTGTCCCACAGCAAGATGGGTCAGCATGGCTGTTTTTCAGGCCATAATTTTCAGGTTTTATTTCTTTATTTGCATTGAAAATGAAGACTTTCCAGCAGTCCTGGGAGCAGCTGGGAGCTGTTTTCTCCCAGAAAAGCATTCGCAAAGCCCCAGGATTGTGCAGCCTGTGGGATGCTGAGATCTGTGCTGGGATGAGGGAATGCACAACCCTCTTGCCGTCCAACCCAAATATTAAATTCCTAAATAAATGCACATTCTCATCAGGAAAACCCAACAAGCCCCATCAGAGACCTCTGTATCGACCAGGAAATGGCTCAAGTTGGTGCCTCAGTTTCTCCACCTGGAAAATGAGGTTTGGGGATTGCAGGTGATGGGATGAAGGGCAGGGGATGGCATGCAGGGGCATGCTGGCTCCTCAGCCTACATGGATAACAGCTGGAATTGGAAATCCATTAGGAAATAAATCTCATTTAGGGCTGCTTCAGACAGGGCTGAGCTCTCACTGCTCTGGGGCTGGAGGGCTCCAGGCTTGCCCTGGGCACTGATGCATCTCTCTTATTCTTCCAAGGGAAAAAAGCAAAAGGGAAGAGGGTTAAGGAAATATAAGGAGTGGGGATTTTTTCCCTGAGTTTTTTCCCCTGGGCTCAGCAGAGAAGTTTGGGGTTGTTTCCATCCTGGTGCTCCCAGCCTGGGCCTGTCTGCAGCTCTCACACTTCTCCTTCTCTGTGTGAAAATGCAACAAAATGAGAATGTTCAGCTGGGTTTTTCTCCAGGAATGGAGGAAAAAAAAAAAAGGGATTTTGAGGTGTTTGCAAGAAAACTCTCTTAACTTCTGGCTGAAGAAGTGATGACCCCAAAGGTGAGGCTCAAAAGATCACCCAAAGGAGACCCAAAGTTGTCCCCTTGGCTCATTTTGGCCCCTGGACACTGAGGTCAAGCTCCCAGAGTCCCTGGGAGTGCTCCAAAGTCTCCTGTGCCTGGGCAAATCCCACTCTGAGGGTGGGATGGGCTCCTCTTGTTGCCTTTGGCTCAGCTCCAGCCAGAGCTGCCCAGGGAAATGCATCCCTAAAGGTCCTGCAGGGTGACCTGGCCTGACCTCCTGTCCAGCAGGGCATTATTTATCCCCCATGGTCCTTCCCAAAAGGGATGGAGGGACTGGAAAACCTCCCCTGCACTGAGGTCAGCCCCCCAGGGACAAGATTTAATGGAAGTCCTGAGGCCAAGCCTCCAGATCCTCTCAAATTCTGCCTCCTCTGCCCCAGCATGTCCATGAGAGCCTGAGATGTTTGGAATTTTCAAGGTAACTTTGCTGTTGAAAAAACATCCCTCAGGGAGCCACCACCAGCCTTAGATGCTACCAAGAAAGTTGAGCTGGAGAAGAAATGCAGCAGAGTGGAGTGAAGGAACATGAAATTAATTTTCCCCAGTCTCTGGTTGGGTTTGTTCCTAGAGCTGGAACTGGAAGCACAAAGCAGCAGCAAGTGGAGCATCCAGGAGGAAAAGGGGGAATCCTGCTGGCTCTGAAAGCCCCACAGAATTCACAGAATCACTGAGCTGGAGGAAACCTTCAAGATCATGGAGTCCAACCCAGCCCCAACACCTCAACTAAACCCTGGCACCCAGTGCCACATCCAGGCTTTGTTAAACACACCCAGGGATGGGGACTCCACCACCTCCCTGGGCAGCCATTCCAGAACTTTATCACCCTTTCTGTAAAAATCTTTTCCTGCTATCCACCCTGTATTTCCCTTGGTGCAGCTGGAGGCTGTGTGCTCTGGTTGTGTCAGTGCTGCTGCAGACAGAGCCCAGCCCAGCTGAGCACAGACACCTTTCAGGAGCTGTGAGAGTGATGGGGGCAGCCCTGAGTCTCCTTTTCTCCAGGCTGAGCACTCCCAGCTCCCTCAGTGGTTCCTCTCAGGGTTTGTGTTCCCAGGCCCTCTCCAGCCTCGTTGCCCTTCTCTGGGTGTGCTCCAGCCCCTCCATGTCCTTCCCAAGCTGAGGGGCCAGAACTGGACTACAGACCCACCTGGTGAAGCTCCAGTGTCAGGGCCAAGCCCCAGTCAGGAAGGAGGTGTTGTTTTTGGACCAGCTGGTTGCCCTCTGCCTCTCCAAGGACCTGGACTTCCAGAGGCTCTGGAATGGAGAAGGTCCCAGCAGAGCCGGAGGCAGCCCTGGGCTGCAGCCCTGCAGCTCCTGGCACACAGGGCTATCCCTGGGCACAAAGGAACTTCCTGGTGGGACTTCAAGGTCAGAGAACTTCTGCAGCCCCTCAGCTCTGTGAGGATGATGATGATGGTGAGGTGTCACAGACACATTTCCTGAAAAAGCCTTTCCTTAGGATTTTTCCTCCTGAGACGCTGAGAGGCCTCAGGAAAAAAATGTAAACAATGGTTATCTGCTGCTGTGGAATGCAGCAGGTGCATCTGTGATTGGCCCATCTTGGATGTTTGTAATTAAAGGCCAATCACAGTCAGCTGGCTTGGACTCTCTGTCTGAGCCACAAGCCTTTGTTATCATTCTTTCTTTTTCTATTCTTAGCCAGCCTTCTGATGAAATCCTTTCTTCTATTATTTTAGTGTAGTTTAATATAATATATATCATAATATAATAAATCAAGCCTTCTGAAACATGGAGTCAGATCCTCATCTCTTCCCTCATCCTCAGACCCCTGAGAACACCATCACAGTGGGATTTGCTTTATTCAGCTGCAATGGAAATTTAGGCAGAGCTGGCTGGGAATAACCATGATGCAGAAGCAGCAGAAGAGGGCACAGACCCAGCTCCAGCACTTGGACAAGGAATGAAGCTCCATGAAAGTGCCCAAGGCCAGGCTGAGTGGGATTTGGAGCAACCTGGGATAGTGGAAGGTGTCCCTGCCCATGGCACAGGGTGGAATGGGAAGGGCTTTAACGTCCCTTCCAACCCAAAGTGTTCCATGATACCATAAACCAGCTCCTGGGAGAGGATTTGGGATGAAGAATCTCCTGGGAGAGGATTTGGGATGGAGAAGCTCCTGGGAGAGGATTTGGGATGGAGAAGCTCCTGGGAGAGGATTTGGGATGAAGAAGCTCCTGGGACAGGATTTGGGATGGAGAAGCTCCTGGGAGAGGCTTTGGGATGAAGAAGCTCCTGGGACAGGATTTGGGATAGGGTTGCTCCTGGGAGAGGATTTGGGATGGAGAAGCTCCTGGGACAGGATTTGGGATAGGGTTGCTCCTGGGAGAGGATTTGGGATGGAGAAGCTCCTGGGAGAGGATTTAGGATGAAGAAGCTCCTGGGACAGGATTTGGGATAGGGTTGCTCCTGGGAGAGGATTTAGGATGGAGAAGCTCCTGGGAGAGGCTTTGGGATGGAGAAGCTCCTGGGACAGGATTTGGGATGAAGAATCTCCTGGGAGAGGATTTGGGATGGAGAAGCTCCTGGGAGACGGTTTGGGATGGGGCAGGTGAGCAGCACCCAGAACAGGACACCCCTGGCCTGCCTGGGAATTGGAAGCTCGGGCCCTGCAGCCCCTGGCCCCCATCACCTGTGCCAAGCCTTCCTTGGAAAGGGATCTGGAACCCGAGTGAGGCACCAGAGAGAGCCCACAGTACCCCCCTTTCTGCTGTGTGCTCCATGGACAGGGGGCTCTGCCTTGCCCTGGGCAGCACTGCTCAGAATCAGCCCCAGATCCCCATTCCCTGCTCTGCATGTCACTGTGTCACACGGGAATCAGAAAATCTCTTGGATTTGGAGCCAAGAAGCAAAATCTGGGAAGGCCCAAGTGCCTGTCTCTGCTGGAAAGGACACGCATGGATTTTTTCCTGGCAAAACCATTAAAGAAAATGCAATTAAAAACAAAAACCTTCTTTGACTTGCAAAATCAGCCTTGTGCTTGGCAAACCAGAGATGTTTAATGAATTCCCTCTCTGCTGAGGTTGACTGGTCGGGGTAAACTTCCTCCTGCCTAATTATGGAGTCCAGCTAATTCCTGCAAGGCAGCCTTCGATGGTTAGGCCAGCAGATAAGCCTGGTCTAAGCCAAGAACAGCTCTCCTGAGCTTCCACTGAGGGAGAGGAGGAGCTCAGTGATGCAGCTGGTCCCAATCCACTCTTGGAACAGACTGGGAGCATTGGGAAGGGCAGTTCTGGCTTCAGGTAACTCCTCCCCTTGTGTCCAATGAAGTTTCTTCTAGAGAAAAGAATTCATTCCTCTGTGTGTTTTCCTCCTTTAAAATGGGAGCATTTTGCACAGTGATGAGGACACAAATATGTGCAAATGCAGTCACACAAATATATAATTTATATATAATGAATATATAAATAAACATATATTTATATAATATATAAACATAAAAATATAAATATGTATTTATTATGAATTTTATATGTATATATAAATAAAGAGCACCCCTGGGGACAGAACTGCAGCTGAAAGTGACACAGGCACAGGTGGATGAAAAGCCAACCCTGGTGTCCAAAAACATTTCATGATAAAATGGTTTGGTTTTTAGTAAACCATAATAAATTCCCTGCCCCAATTCCCAAATGCCTTTTGCAGTTCCCACCCTAACTCTGCCCTCCAAAAATCAGCATTTATACACAGTCACCCTCTCACCCAGGGGAACACTCTTTGACACAACAAAGGCTCGGAATTAATTAATTAATCCTGATTTTGTGTGGTTTGGATCAATCAATCCTGTTTTGTTGTTAACAGCCAGTTTATTTCAGATCTGAGTAAAATCCCTGGCAAATCAAACTTGGACATCTCAGCCTGACCTTGGCACCCTCGAACCATCTGAGCATCAAAGCAAACCCCAACTAAGGGAGGATTTTACATCCAGGGTACCCAAGCAACTAGAAATGGAAATAAATGCCCCAGGGAGAGGGAAAAGAAGGACTTTGGGGGAGGAAAGCTTGTGGATCATGTGAAGGAAGAGGAAGAAAGATCCCTGGAGGATTTGAAGATGTTTCTAATCCATGAAGTTATCTCCAAACCCACAATGATTCCTGTGTGTATGGGCAGGAACAGGGTACCAGGCGCTGCTATTTCCCCTCTCAACATCCAAATCTGATTCCCTGGGGCATCAGATCTGAGGAAAATCCCTGGCAAATCAAACTTGGACATCTCAGCCTGACCTTGGCACCCTCAAACCATCTGAGCATCAACACAAACCCCACCTAAGAGACAATTTTACATCCAGGGTTTCCCAGTCGAGCCCTGTGTGTCCAGCAGAGCCTTATTTCACCTTTCTGCCTTTTCAAACAGCAGGATATGAATCAAAATTCCCCCAAAAAACACTTAAGTCCTGAAATGCAGATGTTGGTGATTCCAGCATCCCTGAGCATCTCCTCCAGCACCCCAACCTGTCCTGGCTCTGCTTGAGGGAGAGGACATCAGACCCAGCCTGACCTGAGCTGAACCCCAGGCAGAGCCAAAACCCCTCATCCCATCCTCTGGGCTGGGTTTTGTTCTCTCCACACCAGCACCGAGGTTAATCATGTTCCAGACGGAGGAGCTGCACCTCTGCATGCCCAGAATCAGGGATTTAGCCCTAATTAAGGGGTGGTGCACAGCCAAAGCCTCCAGCAGCCCGGGGTTCTTCATTATCCTGATTAATTTGGCTGCTTTGGGGCTGTAGTGGAGAGCCCTGAGCCCTGGCTGTAAAAAGCCTTGGCTGGAAATCCGAGATCCCTCACCCAGCACCTCCTGCTTTATTTCAAGGCTCTGCTCTGCCCTCTGCCTCCCCCACGGGGGGGGGTTGAACTCAGACCTCTCCAGAAACCTTAACAAGACCCCGTTTGCCTTAAAAAACCTTCCTTTTTTTTCTTTATTTGCAATGTGATATCCCCATTTTACAGCTGGGCAGAGCACGGATTTCCCAGGAGCGACCCCCAGCTCAGAGTTCCCTCCAGCTCTGTGGGGGAAAGCTGCAAGGAGCAGCACAGCTCCACTCCTGCATTCCTAGCAAAGAAATACCCTTTAAAAAGGTTTTTTTGGGGGAATTTTCATTCATATCCTGCTGTTTGAAAAGGCAGAAATGTGAAATAAGGCTCTGCTGGACACACACGGCTCGATGTGGGAAAACCTGGATGCAAAATTGTCTCTTAGGTGGGGTTTGTGTTGATGCTCAGATGGTTTGAGGGTGCCAAGGTCAGGCTGAGATGTCCAAGTTTGATTTTCCAGGGATTTTCCTCAGATCTGATGCCCCAGTGAATCAGATTTGGATGTTGAGAGGGGAAATAGCAGTGCCTGGTACCCTGTTCCTGCCTATACCTACAGGAGTCATTGTAGGTTTGGAGATTATCTTGTGGATTAGAAACATCTACAAATTCTCCACGGATCTTTCTTCCTCTTCCTTCACATGATTCACAAGCTTTCCACCCCTAAAGTCCTTCTTTTCCCTCTCACTCATTTTTTCCCTGTTTCCTGGGTACATGCAGGGCTCCTTAGAACAGCCCTGCTGAAGCTGCAGAGGCAGATGAAGAGCATGGAATTAACTTGGGGGGAAAAGAGACAGGAAAAAGTTTACCCTTGGAGGGAAAACTGAGCTGGAAGGCACCAAAAGGGGCTAAAGAGAGGTTCTGCCAAAGGGATGGGGCTGGGCAGGAGGGTGAGACTTCAGCCCATGGATTTGTGGGGGAAAACTCCTGAATTCATCCCCCTGAACTCTGCTTAGGTGAGACCCCATCTGCAGAGCTGAATCCAAATCCAGAGCCACAAACATCAGGGAGGAGCTGGAGCTGCTGGAGAGGCTCCAAAGGAGACCATGGAGATGCTCTGAGGGCTGGAGCCAGGCTGGGAGAGCTGGGGGTGCTCACCTGGAGAGGAGAAGGCTCCAGGGAGAGCTCAGAGCCCCTGCCAGGGCCTGAAGGGGCTCCAGGAGAGCTGCAGAGGGACTGGGGACAAGGGATGGAGGGACAGGACACAGGGAATGGCTCCCACTGCCAGAGGGCAGGGCTGGATGGGATATTGGGAATTGGGAATTGTTCCCTGTGAGGGTGGGCAGGCCCTGGCACAGGGTGCCCACCCTGGATCCCTGGCAGTGCCCAAGGCCAGGTTGGACATTGGGGTTTGGAGCAACCTGGGACAGGGGAAGGTGTCCCTGAAGTTCAATGGTTTATGAGGTTCCTTCCAACCCAAACCATTCATGGATTCTATGGAATTTTCTGCATTTTCCTTGGCTCAGGGTTGAGAGCAGCAGCCCCTTCCCATGTGAGAACTCCATGCACAAACCCACCCCTGAATGGGCACCAACCCTGGCTCAATAAAACAATTATTAAACAATATCAGGAATTTTTAGGAAATAAACCCATTTCCCTGCTCCGTTTTTTTCTGAAGCATGGAACGTGGCAGGAAAAACAATGGAGGGACAGGGAGAAATAAAGAAATAAAGGGAAAGGACTCATATTGAAGCAATTAGCAGGAACTTCAGTCAGGAAAACCTGACGGTGCTTGTAGCATTAGGGCTGAAGTGATCGGTGCTGTGGGACCATAACTCACCCACACTCCTGGCATTTTCCCTGCAGATGTGGGGTTCTGCAGGAATATCAGCTTACCCTTGGAAAAATCCACCAGGGGAAGGAGTGTTGGGTGTTGGGATTTACCCACGGGCTGGGGGAGAGAGGGGCTCATGGGGAATTTGGGTTAATGTGGAAGCCAGAGGGGGATGTTGGACGCTTTGTCTTGTGAGAAAGGAAATTTCCCTGCTTGTAGAATTCCCAGAATTTACAGGTACTGGAGAATGCAAAACTTTTCTATTTTTGGGAAGAAGGGCAAGGAGAATTTGGAATTTCTTGAGGAAGATGCTCTCCACTCACCACTGCACACAGGAAGTGCTTAGGTTTAGATGTTCATTATTTTTTATCTATATTATAAGTTGTGAGTTTTATAGTATTTTACTGAGTTACACAATGGTTAACTATTTTTTATACAAGGTCTTTTAAGGTTAAACTATCTAATTAAGAAATGACACTTTAATTATTTTTACTTTTAACTTAATAACTAATCACCCAAAGTCCTCAATGCAGACTTTTCTGTCTAATTATAAAATACTACCTAAACTTATGATAAAGTAGGCAAAGAAAGACCAGCTACTGCTCCAAAACTTTTACCTTAGGTTTATATATATTACTATATTCTAAACCCCTAAACTCTAAGTTTTCTACTTTGTGATATTATACATTTTAAATCAACTATGCATTCATAATTTTAGTGTAATCAGTAATTTTGGAAGCTTTCTTCATGGCCTCAGATCAAATGTAGTGCTCTCTTGGGGGTCAGAGTCTTTAGTACAGAAAGTCTAAAATTCTCAGCATCTAGAACTCCAAAACAGCCCTGAAGATCAACTCCACCAGAAACAATTTGGTGATCCCAAAGGAATAAATGACCTTTGTTCCACAAAAAGCAGCTTTGGTTTGGATCCTTATCCCCATCCCCAGTACGAGGCTGCAAGAAATGCTGGGTTTGCCCATGGGGCTGGAATTGTAATTCCCAGTTGGGTTTATACAACAGAGCCCCTTGGAACAGTGACGCATCCAGGTTTTTCTGAGAGGTTTTTTGGGGGTTAAATTGTTACCTGAGTGGGGATGCTCCGATCCCCTGTGGGAATCAGCAGGACCCATGGAGGGCTATCAGGGCTCAGCTGAGGAATCTGGGATGCTGCCCAAATGGAGGGGCACGATTTGTGTCTTGGCTTCTTTTTTCTTTCATTGTCGAGGTTGGGGTTGAAGCTCTCAGGATGGAATTTTGTGTTCAGAATCAGGTGTTTGTTATTTCTTATCTATATTACAGTCTTACAAGGTGTGAGCTCTGCAGTTCTTCACTAACAAGGCACAAAATGGCTCACGGTCTTTCTCTACAAGGTCTTTTAAGGCTTAATTATCCAATTAAGAAAAGACACCTAAATTATTTTTACTTTTCACCCAATAACCAACCACCCATGGCCCTCAATGTGGACTTTTTTATCCAATTACACAGAACCACCCAAACCCATGGAGGAGAAGGAGAAGGAGAAGGAGAAGGAGAAGGAGAAGGAGAAGGAGAAGGAGAAGGAGAAGGAGAAGGAGAAGGAGAAGGAGAAGGAGAAGGAGAAGGAGAAGGAGAAGGAGAAGGAGAAGGAGAAGGAGAAGGAGAAGGAGAAGGAGAAGGAGAAGGAGAAGGAGAAGGAGAAGGAGAAGGAGAAGGAGAAGGAGGACCAGGCTCAGCCCTAAAACCTCCATCTTGCCTTACATATATGACTATATTCTAAACCCTTAAACTCTAAGTTTTCCACCCTGCGATATCGCACACTTCTATCCAAACCCCACACCACAATCCCAGTGCTATCATTCCATTTTGGAAGCTTCTCCACAGCCTCAGGTCAATGCAGTGTTCTCCTGGGGGTCAGAGCCTGTCAGCACAGAAAGTCTGAAATTCTCAGCATGCAGGACTCCAACACAGGATGAGGCTGGGGAGGCTTTGGTGTCCCTCCAAAGGATGACAGGAAGGTGAGACAGGGGACAGGGAAGAGAAGGAGGTTTTGGCTCATCAGCTCAATGAGAACATTACAGGGATCCATTTTCCCATCCTAATTTAAATTATCCAAGCTAAAACCCCTCCCAGTGCCATCTGTGGGGAGATGCAGGGGTTTTGGAGAGTGATCCGGGGAGGGATGGCAGGGCCAGCCCTGATCCCTTTGCTCAAGGGCACCCAAGGGCTCATCCCTGCCTGGTCAGGGGGCTGGGTGACACCAGGGACAGACCCTTGGCCTTGGGACATTTTTCTGTTCCACATCCCACCTCCAGGCTCTGGGAATGAAAACTTCCCAGCACTGTGCAGAGTAGGGAAGAAACGGTTCTGAAATGGGTTCTGGGGGTGCTGGGGTGGGGCAGTTTTGAATTTGGTGTTTGTTTTCCATCACCTCTGGAGGGAAATTCCTCCTCCCTGAATTGTGGTGAGATCCATCTCAGGAGGAACAGGGAAAACAACACTCACCAGACCTAAACTTTCACCTGCCTCCTGCTTTGGGGGTGAAAAGTGATTTTTTCAAATGTATGTATCTCTGGAAATGCCATTCCATCATCCTATCCAACGTCAATGGGAAACACTCCTATAAACTCTTCATCCCTCTGTCTGTGTGATCCCAAAGCCTTGGAAAACAAAACTCTGTTTCCCCATCTCACTGATATTAACCCACAGTGAGTTCTCAGCCCTTTAGGGAGGTGTTTTCCAGAGGAAAATCCTAATGGATGTAAAATCCCCTCTCCAAGTCACCATAAACCTGCAGCACCATCCCCATCAAAGGGTTCCCAGGGGGCCTGTGAAAGGTGGGATCACTTTTTATAGGGGAAGAGTAGGAGAGGAAAAAAACAACCAGGGGGATTAAAAAAAAAAAAGGATAACATAGGGGGAAAAAAGAAAGGAAAAAGAAAGCAAATAGAAAAATATAGATGGGAATTAAAATATTGGAAGGGAAGAGCAGAAATAAAAAATAGAAATAGAAAAGAAGAAAAACATTAAAGAACAAGGAAAGGGAGAAAAAATAAGAGGAAAGGGAAAAGTAGAAAGAAAAAATTGAAAGGAAATAGGAATCAAAATGGACAGGGAAAATTGGAAAAAATAGAAAAAATAGAAAAAGATAAATAGAGAAGTGGAAAGAAAAAAATTATCATAAGAGAAAAATAGATCAAAATAGAAAAAAAGTAAGAAAATAGAGAAGAAAAGAAAGAATTGAAATAAAAATGCAAAGAAAAAATTAATAAAACTAGAAAGAAAAAATAGAAAAAAATACAATGAAGATTGGGAAAAATGGGGAGAAAAAATAGAATAAAATAATAGAAAGGAAAAAAACCCCACCAAACACCCCCCCCAAAAAAAAAAAAAAAAAACCCACATAAAACAAACAAACAAAACCCTTAAAGGTCCTTGCCAGCCCTGGTGTTGAATTGGAACAGCAGATCCTGCAGTGTGCCGCAGGGACCGGCAGGAATTCTCCATCCAGCCCCAGCCCCGGGGCTGCTCCCAGTCCCCTCTTGCCCATGGCTCTGGAGAACAATGTGGGGCCGGGCTCGGAAAGGCCTTTTTGGGGATTTCATGGCTCAGGGCCAGCGGGACAATGGCAGGAAAGGGCAGGGAGGCAGCGCCAGGGATGGGGAGGGAAGGGCTGGAGCAGTGACGGGTTCAGAGCCAGCAGAGCCGTCCCTCAGGGAGCCTTTGTAGGATGAAGCTTCTTTCTTCACTTCTCCTGAGTCTTACTGCTCTGAGTCTACTGAGTCTGCTGAATATTCTCCTTCTTTCATAGCTCTATATCTCTAAAATATCCAATCTTATTTACAAAACTATTTTTTAAAACCTGTTTGTAGTTCCATTTCTCTCTCAACGGTGTTTGTCTTATTCCACAACGTTTCTAAGTCAATGTTTCTTATCTCAAAGTTTACATATAGATACACACTATGTGAGCCTTCTATCAAACTTGGAGAATTTTCCATAAATCTTTTTCCCACAGCTGCCTAACCAGGATCCCACTGAGCCTGGAAAACCCCACTGGAGCTGCACAGTGGGAATGGCACATGTGCATGGGCATGTTCCTGAGGTGTTGAAGTTTGAATTTATTTTATTGATTCCTTGTTAAGTGGTTTGTTCTGTTGTACCCCCATGTTCTCCCCAAGCTGGTTTACCTCTGGGTTTTACCCTCCCTGAAGCTGTCCCTCATGCCATTCCCTGCCCCTTGTTCCAGCTCTTTCCCTGCCTGTCAAACCCAGCCCTTGATTCCCAAACCTTTCCTGCCACTTAAACCTTGGACCAATCCCTGTCTGCAACACCCCTTTGGAATTCCCCTGCTCCTCACAGCTCCTTTGGCCCATGCTGCCCATCCTCTCCACCCTCCTACCCCAGCTGCCCTCAGACACTGGATGGAATCCCCTCACTCTTCCCCATAGGATTCCCTATTGGTTCTCTGTATCCACCCCCTGATTCGTACCTGTACAAAATCCCCTGCACAGCAGTGCCTGGGGCTCTTTGGGTCTGATCCCTTCACTTGGAATAAGCTTTTTGTCCTGGTTTAGGGCAAATTTGGGAGAAAACCAAAAGGGGGCCCTTCCAGAAAGCAAACCCACACGGCCCCTGTGCCTGACTGGTTTGGGAAGTATTCCTTGGAGACAAGTGGAAAGAACCTGTTTATTTAACAGGAACAGCACCCTCAGCACACAGAATGAACAATACCAGATGACACCACTCTGAAGAAGATGACAAATTCAGAAAGTCTCTCGGGGGTGGTCGCTCTGTTCTCAGTCCCTCCAGTGCTGGGGCAGCTGCCTGCAGCCACAAGGTGCAAACTCTCGGTGTTTCCCAGGTCCCAGTCCAGAACAGGTTCAGGATGGTCGAAGAAAGGGAAAGGAGAAACAGTCCAGGGAAAATTTGGACTGCTTAGCTAAACTAACTAATGAGCAGAAGCAAAAGCAAGAGCAAAGCAGGAGCAAGAGCAAAGTGAAAGTCAGAGCAAAGAGCAAAAGCAGCACCATGTACTGCCCTGTCTCTGTGTTCCACTGACTGTTAGGGGAGTGAGCAGGCTGATAACAAAACAAAACAAAGTTTTGCTCTTCAGAGCCAGTCTTGAAGGCACAGAACAGCATAAACAGAACACATGATCACCTTAGGACACCTTTCCTTGTGGAACCTTGAGCTGGAGAGCCTTCTCCTTTCTCCCCTGCCTGGTCCCTGTCATGGCTCATGTCTGGCACCTGAGAGCAAGGTGGCTCTAAAGGTTCTCCCTGTGGTAAATCCCCATCCCAAGGCAGTTCCCCACTCCTGGCGTGGCACCGGACTTCAAAGAGCCAGCCTGGGCTCTAGCAGCCACTTCACTGAGGGAGGCAGGGAAGGGATGGAAGGAAAACTCTTGCCACTCCTCTCCACCTTGAAAAATCCTCCTATTCCTACCAAACCCTGCACTGTGCCATGCCAGCTGGAAAAGGGATGGGATCAGCTCCTCCCCTGCCCTTCTCTTCCCCTAAATTTGGAATTTGGGATGGTGATTGACCAAAGTGGAGACGAAAAACTTTTGGCCTTTCGTCATTCCTCTGTGCCAGAGCATGGACAAATCCTTGCCATGGATGAATCCTTGCCATGGATGAATCCCTTCCATGCATAAATCCTTTCCATGGACAAATCTTTGCCATGGGTAAATCCATGCCATGGATAAATCTGTGCCCTGCTTCTCTCAGCCAACAGATCACCATCTATTTTTCCTGGTAGCCTTAGGAAAGATGTTAAGATACTGTTGGTCAATGTGGAGCTTTTTTCCCTGGAATGCCCCTTTTCTGCCTGGAAAGGGAACAGGAAATGGGATTTTGTGTCAACAGCATCTTCTCTCCAGAGCTGGTTGTGCTCAGATGCTGAATAATTGGTGGGATTGAGATCCAAAGAGATTTTTCCAGAGTTTTCTCCTCTTTCATTCTTCACTTGCCCCAGCAAGGAGCAGGAACCCCCTGTAAAAGTCACCACAGAGGGCTGAAAATGGTGAAGGAAATTGCCCTTCATGAAAAGCCCATGGAAGCTCCTGGACTGGGGACAAAACCCCCTCAGTCCTATTGCCAGATAAAGCCCTTAGCCTGTGGAATATTGTAATTCTCAGGATTAATTCAGCTTTTACCTCCAAAAGAAAGTGACATTTTAATATTTCCAAGCTCACTTCTGTGTTAGCACTGAGTAAATCCTCGGCTCTGCTTTGCCACTGCCTCCTCTCTCCTGGGGCCACCTTTTCCTGCTGTTTAACAAGGAACTGCTGTCACCTTAAATAGGAAGAGCTTTGGAAATCGGATTTTGCATCTCCCAGGCCCCTTTTAAAGAGCTCCTCACAACATTCTTGCTGATACCTTTTAATTACATTGCAAGACATCTCATCCCCGTGGTCCCAGATCAGCCTTTCCTCATGAATATTTAACCAGCATTTTTATGGCACGTGTCGGGAATCTCGGGAAGAAATGGAAGACAAGTAATGAAAGACTGAGGGAAAAAGGTGTTTGTGGATAATGAAAAGGAAAACAATGTCAGGAAGGCTCCCGGGGAGCAGGGGCAGCAAGGAAGGAGTAGCACAGCGTTAAATGTGATCATGGAGAGGAATAAAACCCCCGGACTTGGGAGTGTTTGGGAACTGCTGGCAGCAGTTCAAGCCCCAGGGAAGGCTGGTGGGACAGGTGTGGGGTGTAAGTGCTGGGGGGGAGGCAAAAATGGCCAGAAAACCAATGTGATGCTCATGGGCCACTCTAGGCACTGGTGGTCCAAGGATCCCAAGATGTCCTGGCAGTGGACATCATCCCCAAATAATTTTCTCAGTTATTTAAGCTTGGCAAATAACTCTTCAACCTCAGCTATGCCTGATTCAGAGCAAGGAAGGACTTATTCCTCCCTAATTTCCAAGGCTGAGTTGCTGAGCTTTGCAGGGAAAACAACTTCCCTGCCTCTCCTGGTGAAGCTTTTCTGCATCCAATAAATATTCATTGGACAGAGGACAGTCAGGGAGAGGGAAAGGCTAGGGCTGCAGCGGGCAAAGAGCTTTGAACCTCTGCTCCATTATCAACTCCTGGTTATTGAAGATACCAGAGAGGCTGTCTGTTCCCTGCAGCTTGGAGAATCCCTGCTGGAGGCTGTGGAAAAGCTCCATTCCCATGTGGATAAAGCAAGACTCTGCTTCCCCCTGTGTCCTCCAAGGCTACGATAACTCTGAGTCCCTCAGTTCTCGGGGATCTGGGCTGTGCAATCTCTTCCATCCCTCTCTCCCCACCTCACTCCTGAGCTTTTGGGATCCTGCCTTCTTCCAAGGTGCTGATCTGCAGGCAGTGCTCCAGGCTGGAAGAGCAGGGATAAAATGCAGGGATAAAAAGCAGGGATGAAATGCAGCTCCATCACACGAGGCAGGGAGAAAGTGTCAGGCCTAATGAAGGCCCGCTGATCCCAGCCCAGCCGAAATGTGTTGCAGGTGCTGGGTGAAGAGCAGAGGACAGATAATGAATAAAACATGTGGGGGCTGCAGCCTCCAGTGAGTGTGACAGGCTGGGATCTCCGGGCTGGGGGGAAGCAGATGAAATATGAGTTGGAGCTCATCTGAAGAGCTCGTAACTAATCCAAGATGTTGCTCCGTGCGGCCTCGCTGCTGCGGGGAACGGCGCGAGCCAGGCTTGAGCGGATCCAGGGAAACGGAGTCATCCTGCAGGAGACAGCAGGATGTGACCTCTGGCCAGCCAGATATAATTCTGTGCACTCAAGTCAGGGCTGTCTGCAGCCCTCTGCTCCAAGGCTGCTCTGACACTGTTCTGGCTGAGCCCAGAGGAGAAGCCAAGAGGGAAAAAACCCATTGGAGATGCCAAAGCCGATTACACGGGAATGCACAGGCTGGAAACATCCAGAGTCCTGCAGGATTATCTGTGCTCTGAGGTCAGCTCAGGAGGAGCAGCCAGCAAATCAAGAATGGCTTTAGGAGCAGCGATTCTCTGGGATTTATTTCTGTACGGATCCTCCAGCACCCCACAATGCATCCCAACCTGGGGCTCATGAATCGACCCAAGACTGGGTTTTCCTTTTTGAACAGGATTTTCTATAGGAAGGTGACTTTTGTGCTACCAGTGCTCACTGGAGGGTCTGAGGACAGGAGGTTGAACTGAATCCACATGGAAAAATGACCTGGGAATGTGACCAGTGCAGCGACATCAGCACTGGAGGTGCACTGGGACCGTCTGCTCCCGGTCCAGCACATCCCATTGAGTTATCCTGGCTTCTCTCCAGCCCAAGGAGGAACTAAAATAGCATTGAGCCTGTACTGTGAACACCCCTATTAATGAATTAATTCTTTTCTGATCCATTTTCACTATGCCTGCGCTTCCTTTCACATCATTACTCTTAATTAGGGATCCAAATATTCCCCCAAATCCACCTACGCTGGGTCTAAATTAGGCAAAGGAAGGGGGAGCTACGTGCTCCAGGTCAGTGCTGAGCTAAGCTCCTGCAGCCCCTCTGCTCTTCAAGGCTTTTTTCTCTTCCACAATTCCTTTCTCTCACTTTTTTGGACCTCACCCCATCCATTCATGTTGTCTCCGTGAGCAGGAAAAAACAAAAGGGTTGATTTGTGCCATCACAAAATAAAAATAGCCTGAAGTAAAGGCTGGAGGAAAGTGCTGACTTTGGAAGCCAGGGCTGAGTCTGCAGCTGGTTCCAGGCAGCTCAGTCAGTTACCTTCCAATTAATTCCATTTTTATTTTTGCTATATGCTGTCTTCAGGGGGATGCTTGGAGCTGCACAGCTGAGATCCCAGAGATCCCAAGGATCCCAGGACCCCTGATCCCAGCAAACCATGGCCAGAGAGGGTTCCTGAGCTCAGGCTTTGAGCTCCAGTACAAGACAACACAAAATCCTCAAAAAATGTGGTGTTACCCAATCCCATCTTGCAAAATTCTGCAGGTTTGGGAATCCAAAGTACAACATATTGCTTTAGGAGCATCCTCAAATGAACTCTTACATTTTGCTTTATTCCTGGTGGGATGTTCCCTCTCTTCACAGCTTTCTCCAACATGTTGATTATAATCTGCTCTTCATGGATGACTGTGAGGTATCCTGGGAGCTACAGGATTTCACACTGACCTCAGGTGTTTCTTGACCCCAGGTCCCTGCTCTGAACCCTTTCCCTTCATTCCTGTCTGCAGCCCTCTGGATCCCTTAACCCAGATGGCTTCTCCCTGTCAGAACCATTCCCTGCTGTAACTCCAAAGGCAGCTGCTCAAGAGCTCAGCCTTGGACCTGTTCCTCTTTCCACGAGGAAAGAATGAAGGAGAGCACAAGCTTCCAAATCCACCCTGAGTTGCCAAAAATCCTTTCACACCAAACATGTGTTTTGCACAGGAGTTCGCTCTCTGCCAGAGAATCATTTTGGCAAGGCTTTTTCATAGAAAAAGAGCTGAAATCTCAGGAGAGCTGTAATTCTTTGTATCCCAGAGCCTGCTGATTCCTATCTGGAGGTCAGATGTGGATTAAAGTGATGCTTGTAAAGTCATAACCTCCCTTTGAAATCCAGAGCACCTGGAGAACACTGGGACAGGGAGAGCCGTGCTCGGGGTGCTCTGTGGGGCTGCTCAGTGGAGCAAGGCAGGAATTGCCCTGCACAGGTGGATTTTCCACACCAGAGGACCTTTTTAGAGTCCAGCAGGCAGCTTTGATCCCCAAGCTCATTGGAATCCACCCTTGCTTTTCTGCTGTACCATCCCATGTGGCTCCTGCATCCCTGTCTCCTTTTCCTGGTCTGGGGAGAGCTGAGCTATTTTTGAGGATGGTGATGAGTAGGCTCTCTCTTCAGGTGCAGTTCCAGAACGAGGAATTACACACACAGATGTGATATAGATATATAAATACACACATATCTGTGTATATGAATGAATTCCGGGTGTGCACACACATGGGGGTGTTCACAGTTCATTTCCCAGCCCAAAGAGGAAACCCTAAGCCCTCGAACCCCCAAACCTAGCAGATATTTGGGGGATTTGACTCATCCCAGGCCCAGTTTGGAGAGTTCCATGACTTTTCCAACCAGGCCATGGAGCAGCTGGAGCTTTGCACAGACTGGGGGAGTCACAACTTCCCTTGGGAAGGTGAAACTGCTGAAAGCTCAGCTCCTGATCCCAAAGCCTTTTCCCAACATCCCTCCACAAGCTCTGAGAGACCCCAAAGTCTGGTTGGAAGTTCATTTGGTGGCAGATTGGAGAAGCTGGAGAGCCATGAGCCAGTTGCCTTCTCCTTCCCCTCCTTGGGCATCCCCAAGGAAATCCAACACCTCCAGTCCTGCTGAAATTAATCCCATCCTTTAGGTCTCACTGGGAAAAGACTGTGGCAAAAGAAAGTTTTTCCTTTGTTCTTTATTGTTACTTTCTGTGAATTTTATTGATTTGGTTGTTTTGCCAAGGCCCCAGGTGAGGCTGAGTGCTGGAAGAACTTATCCCAAAGTGGACATCAATGAGCACAGCCTGGATTTCCAGAGGCTCTCCCTGGATTTAGTTATTTTCCTGCCATGAAAGCCAGACTGGAGCACCCTGAGTTCAGAAAAGCATTTCAAAGAGTCATGGGTGAAAGAGCTGGAAAATGCTTTAATTGACTTTTGGAATTGCCATTAAATTGCCATTGAGGGATCCTCCAAGGTGTACTTCCCATCAACCAAATCCATCAGAAAATTCACCTCTAGACCCCCACCAGCCCCTGCCCTTTCCCTCCTTTTGCTCAGTCCTCATCAAAATTGGAAAAGAAAAATGCAGAAGGCAGGAATAAAGGAAGGGAAAAGGTTAAGGAAGAAAAGAAGTCTCAAAAAAACAGGGGTGACTCAAAATCTGAGGAATGAATCCATTCCCAAAACCATCTTCAGGATTTTGTGGATCTCTGAGCTCTTGCTGGTGTCTATTGTTGTAGGACTGTGTTTCCTGGATTCCACAGATGGAAAAGGCAATTTTTCCTGTCAGTTGTGGCCCACAGACCTGGGCAGCTTACTTGGGGATAACACTTGGGGTAAAGTGAGAAGTTTCCTTGTTTCAGCACAGCTTGACAGGTTTATTCCATGGTTTTGCTTTCCTGTTATTTCTCTCCATAGTTTCACATCACTCAGTGAGTTTTGCATCCTTCTCTAATATCTGGCCATCGCTGCAGTCTGAGATGTTCAAGCACCTCCTTTATTTTCAAAAATTTGGAGGGATCCCAATTCTTATTCCTTTCCCAGTGTCTACAGGGAGTCAAGCATCTTCCTCTCCCAGATCCTGTAGGGAGTCCCCAGGGCATGCAGAGGGAACATCCCCAGGTGGACAGGAGAAGTTCACAAGCTCACAAAGTCAATGGCAGCAAGAGACCCAGCTTGGGTGTCTTTGGGGTCTCTTCACCAGAGGGGTTTTGCTCAGTTTTCCCAGGAAAACAGCTCTGCCCATATCCCAGTGCTGCCAGGCAGAGCCTCGCTGTGCCAAGACTTTCCTGTTTCCTGCAGCAGCCTGACCTCAGCTTTCATTGGGTATTTTCCTCCAAAGAAACAAGCAAAACCTCATAAATCTTCATTTTTTGCCAAAATCTCCACGTGGTGGGGTGATGGAGATGACAAGGAGAATAAATATTCTTGGAAACTACTATTATTTCATAATGTTGTGGAAACATGACAAAACAGACTGTTTGGGGAAAAAATTCCCTTTCTCCCTGACATGCCAGGTCCTAGAGCAGCTGCTGGGGATGTGGGGAGAAGTTGGTCAAGGGGAGGAATTGGGCAGCAACCCCAGATGGATGCAGAAGGTGCTGAGAGATCCAAATAAAGAGGGAGCAGGTTGGGAGCGGGTCAGGGCAGCGGGAATTTCTCCCGGTAACAAATGTGTCTGGCTGCTCCCCCGATGAGCTCATGGAGCTGACAGGATCCTCTGTAATGCTTTGCAGACCTCAGGTATTGTTATCCTACCCCGGGCCTGAACCCGCCGGGAACGCCGCGTGCAGGAGGGAGGTGGGAAACGCTGAGCAGGGCTGGGATGGTCCCAGCAGCAGGGGCTGGGATGGCTCTGGGGTGGGATTGAGATGCTTATGGTGCAGGGATGGACACGTGGCAGGATTGGGATGGCCATGGCAGAGGGATGGAGATGCCCAAGGCAGTGGGAGGGAGATGCCCAAGGTTGTGGGACAGAGATGACCATTGTGGTGGGATGCAGATTGCAGGGTGGTGGGATGGAAATGCCCATGGTGGTGAGGTTAGAATGCTCATGGGGTTGGGATGGAGATGTCCCTGTTGATGGGATGGAGGCACCCATTGCAGTGGGATGGAGATGCCATGGTATTGGGATGGAGATGTCCAGGGCTGTGGAATGGAGATGTCCATGGTGATGGGATGAAGACAACCACTGCAGTGGGATGGAGATACCCAAGGCAGTGGGATGGAGATGTTGATCAGGGCAGTAGGATGGAGATGTTGGGGTGTTGGGATGTCTATGGCAGTGGGATGGAGATGCCATGGTATTGTGATGGAGATGTCCAGGGCTGTGGAATGGAGATGTCCATGGTGATGGGATGAAGACACCCACTGCAGTGGGATGGAGACACCCAAGGCAGTGGGATGGAGATGTTGACCAGGGCAGTAGGATGGAGATGTTGGGGTGTTGGGATGGACACGTCTATGGCAGTGGGATGGAGATGTCCATGGTGATGGGATGAAGACACCCACTGCAGTGGGATGGGGATGCCATGGTATTGGGATGGAGATGTCAAAGGCAGTGGGATGGAGATGTCCATGGTGATGGGATGGAGACACCCACTGCAGTGGGATGGAGACACCCATCACAGTTAGAAGGAAATGTCCAAGGCAGTGGGATGGAGACACCCAAGGCAGTGGGATGGAGATGTTGGGGTGTTGGGATGTCTATGGCAGTGGGATGGAGATGTCCATGGTGATGGGTTGGAGACACCCACTGCAGTGGGATGGAAATGCCCACTGTGAAGAGATTGGGATGCTCATGGAAGTGGGATGAAGATGCTCATGAAAGCTGGATGAAGATTCCTGTTGTTTTGGGATGGAAATGTCCAAGATTGTGAGATGATGTCCATGGTGTTGGGATGTATGTGCCCAAGGCAGTGGTTTGGAGATGCCAAGGCTGTGGGATGGAGATTCCCAAGGTGGTGGGACGGAGATACCCAGGGCAATGGGATGTCCATGTCCAGGGCAGTGGGATGCCCATCCATGCTCAGGACAGTGGGATGCCCATGCCCGGGGTGATGGGATGGAGATTCCCAAGGAGGTGGGATGCCCATGCTCAGGGCAGTAGGATGCCCATGCTCAGGGCAGTGGGATGCCCATAACTGGAGCAGTGGGATGGAGATTCCCAGGGCAGTGGGATGTCCCTCCATGCCCAGGGCAGTGTGATGGAGATGCCTGAGGCAGTGGGGTGACTTTGCCTGGGGCGGTCAGATATCCATGCTCAGGCCATGCCCGGGGTGGTGGGATGGAGATTCCCAGGGCAGCAGGATGCCCATGCCCAGGGCACTGGGATGCCCATGCTCAGGTGGGATGCCCATACTCAGGGCAGTGGGATGCCCATGCTCAGGGCGGTAGGATGCCCATGCTCAGGGCAGTCGGATGCCCATGCTCAGGGCGGTGGGATGCCCATACTCAGGGCAGTGGGATACCCGTCCATGCTCAGGGCAGTGGGATGCCCGTCCATGCTCGGTGCGATGGGATGCCCATGCCCGGGGCGGTCGGATATCCATGCCCGGTGCGGTGGGGTGCCCATGCTCAGGGCAATGATGGGATGTCCCTCCATGCCCGGGGCACTGGGATGCCCCAGCCCGCGGTCCCGGCCCGGGAGGTGGCGCTCCCAGACTGCCGCCAGCCCCGCCGCGTTATCAGCTCCGGCAGCAGCGCGCAGACCGAGGCAGGCGCGTTCTTATCGCTTATCTCGGCGCACTCCGGTGGATGACGCTTTCTCAGCCGCTAATCTTGTGTCTGTTCCGAGTCCCTGGGGAGCCAGGGGAGCCGCTGGGCTTGGGAGCACCCCCAGCATGTGGCCCTCGACTTCCAGGTCTGAAGGCCACGGCCAAAGGCAGCTCTGATTCAATTAAATGAGAGAAGTGAATTTTCCCGGTAAAGAAAACATGATTGCTTTGTGGAACGGGAGGCCTGAGGGGCAAAGAGAAGGTGAAAAGTGCTGCCTGTGCCCAGCAGAAAATGCAGATAATTTCCTGGCCCATCTTGACCCAGTTTTTTCCTCCTTTGGGGTGTGCAGGATGCAGAGGTTTATGGAGGAGCAAAGCTCAGAGTTTTGGGGCATCAGGAGTCACTTTTGGTGTGTTGCACAGAACCCGGGGCTTTCACAGCCATGTTCGTGGTGAGCTTGCTGAAAACCCATTTTTTTTTCAGAGAAAAACCAAAAAACTCTACCCTGGCTGCCAGGCCTGTGTGATAAACAGGTGGCTGCAGGTAAAACCCAGCTCTGCGCACTCAGGCTCCCTTTCCTCAACACCTTCAGCGTTTCTGACACAGATGAGTCACTGGAAATCCCCTGTCTGGCCACACTTTTGCTCATCCTCTGGGGCTCTTCTCTCAAGCACCGTTTGATGCCACTTTGTGAGTCACACCACAGAGTCCTCGCTTGGCTTTTCCTGCACCAAAATGCTCAAAAGTTTGGGGAACAAGAGGAAGAAAGGTAAAGGGGCACCTATTTTAGGCAGGGCAGGTTTGCAGAGAGCCCATCTTCCAGAAAACATCATTCACACCTTCCTGGTTTGGATGTGAATTTCCCAAGCTGTGTTTGCAGTTAGGAGTGGCTGATACCATTCCTCAGGAACCAGCTTGGGAGAAAGTGGTGGATGCATTTTATGTGGGCATCTGGACAGGGTTAAAATCCCTGTGGTTCCCAAAAGTTTGGAAGAGATCAGGAGCTAAGCTGGAAACAGGAGGCTCACAGAAACAATAATAGATGGAGAGGGAAGTGTGGGGTCTCCTGGGGTTGGGCATGCCATGGAGAACCACAGCTCCTTGAGAAGGTGCATTTCCAGGAAAAGGTGCATCTCCTCAGGGTCCAGCAGTTTAAATCCATCAGCGACAAATCCATTCCTGATTTGAGTTCTGAATTCTCACTGTTGGTGGACAAAAGTTAAGGTACCAGAGGTGCATTTTGGATAAAGGCATCAGAAAGAGCAAAACTGTGAATCAACATGTCTGTGTTGGAGATAGCTGGAAATGAGAGCTGCTGTGCTTCAAAGGTCTTGGGGGATGTTCAAGCTGGAGGAAATTTGGGGAAGCAGCAGCACATTCAGGGGTGTACAGAGCAGAAACCCAAATGCTGCTGGTGCCACACACAGAGAAGCAGAAAATGAGTCAAGAAACTCCCTGAACACAAGGAAAATGCAGCCCCCAACATCCAGATAGACCTAGGGAGGAACATTCCAGTGGTACAGTCAGGTTATAGCTCTGGGGGTTGATTTGCACCCCTTGTGTTTGTTTTTTTTTGTCCCAGCAGCTTTGGTTTCCATGAACAGAGACCCAGCCTCCATGAGATTTCTGATAAAACCCCTGAAGTTCCGCTGGGAGAACCAAGAGGACTGAACTGGACCCTGGGATGTGTCCTGGATGGGAGGGGAGGGCAATTCCCAGCCACAGAGTTTGGATCATCATTCAGGGGTGTGAGGCACCTGATAAATTGTTCCATCCCCCTGTGGTGATTGAGGATCCTGGATGGGCATCATTAAAGGACACAGGAGGAGGTGGAGGAAGCCTTGGGGAGGGGAGAAGCAAAGAGGCCACACTTTGAGGAGAAAAAGAGACCAAAAAGTTGTCCAGTAATGATAAACTCGGCTTCAGGACAGATGTGAGCGGGAACTGTAGACTCTCCTTCCCCAGCATCAGCCTAATGGGTACAAATCTGCCAATTAAGGACAAATCTGCCAATTAAGGACCAATTAAGGTTCATCTCTAAATCCGTTCTCCCTGCTCAGCAAAGCCCTGGCACGAAGCTAACAATCAGCAATAGGTCAAGGTCCTTGTCCCTTTCATCTGAGGATCTCACAGCCCTTGATGAGGCTCGGCTGCCTCTCACTGTGGTAGGTAACGGCTGTAATGTTATTTTAATATCATGAGCCTCATTTATAAGGATAAATTACAGTGGGAGATAAAGAGCACATGGACCCATGTGGATAAAAATAAAAGTCCATATTGCCCCATTATCTGGCATTGGTTAAGCTTCTGCTTGTCGAAGTTTTTTTGGCTAATTTCTCTCCTTTATTTTTTTTAATGAAAAGCTATTTATTTATAGCTAAACGCCAACTTTGAAGCCTGAGCCAAGCATTTGGGAGCTGCTCCGATAGGGCCCTTGAAAAGGAGAATTATGTGCGTTTCAGATGTTTCCAGAAGTTATTGTTTCAAGGCAGCGAGGACTGTGACATTTCTCCCGAGGAGCTCTCCCTCCCCTCAGCCTCCCCAGGGCCCACGGGCAGAGCAGATGGCTCAGCTGGGAGAGGGGTGGTGACAAGTGTGTGTGGGGGAAAGGCCCAGGGAGGGGAGCACATGAAAGGGAATTGAGACAGGAAAAGCCCTCAAGGTCCAGGGTTGAGGAAAGTGCTCCGAGCCTCGTCCTGCTGCTTACAGGGACACAAACGTGGGAGACAGCACTGAACCCTGGAGTGCTGTGGGGTGGAAGGGACCCCAAAGACCTCCCCACTCCAGGGCAGGGACATCTTCCACTATCCCAGGTTGCTCCATGCTCCTGTGACCGTGTTCACAGGGGTTCTTGGATGAGGGAAGAGACGAGGATGTGACTCCATGTCTCAGAAGGCTTGATTTATTATTTTATGATATATATTACATTAATACTATACTAAAAGAATAGAAGGAAAGGTTTCATCAGAAGGCTGGCTAAGAGTAGAAAAAGAAAGAATCAATAACAAATGTTTGTGGCTTGGGCTCTCTGTCCAAGCCAGCTGACTGTGATTGGCCATTAATTAGAAACAACCACATGGACCAATCCCAGATGCACCTGTTGCATTCCACAGCAGCAGATAATCAATGTTTACATTTTGTTCCTGAGGCCACTCAGCTTCTCAGGAGGAAAAATCTTAAGGAAAGGATTTTTCATAAAAGATGTTTGTGACACCATCCAACCTGGCCTTGGACATTTCCAGGGATGGGGCAGCCACAGCTGCTCTGGGAAATGTGGTCAAGGGTCCTTCAACACTGACACCATTGTGGGCTTCCAGCTCAGGAGCTTCCTGCCATGGAGTTCTCACCAGGACAAGGCACAGGACCCTCTGGCACCATTGCCTGGGCTGTGCTACATTTCCAGAGGATTTTTTGTTCTTTCTGGAAATGAAAAATTCCCTTTCTGATGGAAACATTTCCTCCATTTCTCCCAGGGGATCCCTCAAGGCTTCAAGCAAAACCCTGTTGGCTGCAAGGGGCTGGACTAGAAGACCTTTAAAGGTCCCTTCCAACCCAACCTATGGCATGACTCTGATAATCCAAAACTGATCCCAGCACTCCCATTCCAGGGAAACCAGGGCTCCCCTGGGAGCTGTTTCCCAGCCTGGTGCCTGGGTCTGTCCCATCTGTGCCCTCTGTGCCTGCAGGCACCAACAGAGGCTGTTCCTGGCCACTGTTCCAACAGAGAGGCTGTTCCTGGCCCCTTCTCTAGCAGCGAGACCCCTGGAAGGCCACGGGAGATGTTTTGAGGAGAACAGACAGATTGCCATAGATGGACAAGGGGACGATGGAAACACCGACGTCCCTGTGGCTCCTGCTTTGGTGGCAGGGTGACATCACCCCCTCCTGACGGGCAGCAAGACAGAGGGGCTCTGATGGCCTGGAGGGACCCTGGCCCAGGGGCGCCCTCAGTGCTCACAAATCCTGTGGGATGATATCACAGACATGGCCCCAGGCTCCATGCCAGAGAACAGAGGTTGTGTGAGGGAGGGGAGAGGGGAAGAGCAGCAGGATCAGCCCCCAGCAATGTGTGTGGAGCAGCTTGGACAGTCTCCTGGGGAATCAGGAGTTTTGCCGCCTCTTTATGGATTCTCCATTCCTAACTCATTCTGTGCTGCCCCTACAAGTACAAAACCAAATCCCATGGCAAAAGCTTTAGAGAAGAACAACCTTTTCAACAACTAAGACCTTCAGAGGTACAGGAAAATGAAAGGTTGGATATTGGGAAAGGTTTTTCCCCCAGAGGGTGCTGGCACTGCCCAGGCTCCCCAGGAATGGGCACAGCCCCGAGGCTGCCAGAGCTCCAGGAGGGTTTGGGATGCCCAGGGTGGGGTTGTTGGAGGTCCGAGCAGGGCCAGGAGTGGTTCAATGATCCCTGTGGAACCAACTCAGGACATTCTGTGTTTCTGTGATCCTGTATTTGCACCATTGCCCCCAGCTCCATTGCTTTGGGGTTTTCTGGGAGCCTGGGCCTGGAACTCAGCAGCTCAGGCTCTCTGATCCATCCATCCCTGCCCCAGGAGCTGCCATTCCCTTGGGATTTCTGCAGGATCACATCAACCTTGGGCCAAAACTGGTCCAGAGTTTCTGTAAAATTGCACCTGATACCATCTTATTCCCTGGGCTGATCTTCCCATAAGTGATCCCTACTCATTTGAGGTAAGGACACTACCCCGGTGCTTGATCCTGGAGCACCTTTCCCCAGCCTGCACAGAACTTTAGGACTTGCCATGAGCTGTAGAACCCAGCCCAGGAGGGGAGCAGGGTGATGGGCACATGGGAAGTGCCTTGGAGTTGATTTAAGCTGTTCCAGCCAGGAATTCACTCCAGGAGCCCGCCTGGCTCTGCAGCAGCTGATTTCCAGAATGGGAGGGGGAAGATGGAGTTCTTCCATGTCAGGTCCTTCTCCAGCCCCTCTGTTGGAGCAGGAGAGATGCCTGAACCCAGCAGCCTGTCCTGGCTGTTCACATCCTCTGGCAGGGTCAGGATCCTTCCGGTCCTACCCAGGAACCCCCCTGCAGATCTCAGAGCAGCATCAGCCTTGCTGTGACCTGCAGCACCCCAAATTCCACTTCCAAGCCCTCGAGAGGTAGAGCAGAGTCCCTGACAAGCAAAAAACTCTTTCCTAAAAAATAGAGCACCCCATTTTAGCCCCTTCTGGAAGCTCTTCATCTCCCAAGTCTTCCTTACAGAGGGAAAGGGCATTTTCTGCCTTATACTGGAGCCCCTCTGCTCTGGAGCCAGGCTGGGAGAGCTGGGGGTGCTCAGCTGGAGAGGAGAAGGCTCCAGGGAGAGCTCAGAGCCCCTGCCAGGGCCTGAAGGGGCTCCAGGAGAGCTGGAGAGGGACTGGGGACAAGGGATGGAGGGACAGGACACAGGGAATGGCTCCCACTGCCAGAGGGCAGGGCTGGATGGGATATTGGGAATTGGGGATTGTTCCCTGTGAGGGTGGGCAGGCCCTGGCACAGGGTGCCCACCCTGGATCCCTGGCAGTGCCCAAGGCCAGGCTGGACAGGGCTGGGAGCAGCCTGGGACAGTGGGAGGTGTCCCTGCCATGGCAGGGGTGGAATATGAGGAGCTTTAAGGTCCCTTCCAACCCAAACCATTCAATGATTCCATGATTCTGTGTAAACCCAAACCAGCCATTCCCAACCCCTGCAGAGATGGTGCTCAGCATCCTTCTCATGGGAGCTGGAAACACTGATGGGTACAGGGATACAGAGATTCAGGGATTCAGGGATGCAGGGATGCAGGGATACAGGGGTTCAGGGATACAGAGATTCAGGGATACAGGGATACAGGGGTTCAGGGATTCAGGGATACAGGGATACAGAGATTCAGGGATTCAGGGATAGAGAGATTCAGGGATTCAGGGATACAGGGATACAGGGGTTCAGGGATACAGGGACACAAGGACACAGGGACACAGGGATACAGGGATACAGGAGTTCTGGGGTTCAGTGATACCGGAATTCAGGGATGCAGGGATACAGAAATTCAAGGATACAGGGATTCAGGGACACGGGGACACAGGAATTCAGGGATTCAGGGATGCTTTTAGTTTTTGCAACACCACAGGGGTTTTCCCAAGTTTCACAAAGTTTCCAGAGTGGAATTGCACTGTTTGTAAACAGCTGAGTCAGCAAAACACACCAAAATCCCGCTTTTCATCCCGAAGCTGTGATGCCACCATGGCCAAGGGGAGGAATAGAGGAGCCCAGGCCTGTTTGAAGTGCAGATCCCAGCTCCCCCTCCATTTCTGAGCCACCAGCAATGTGTCCATGAGCCAGAGATCTCCCGTTGCCCCCTGGAAATCTGAAAGCCATCAGCACGCTCGGGAAAGGGAGGAAAAGGAAAATGTGTTTGCCAGTTGCAGCAGATGTGAGGGCAGTGTCCTGGACAGCTTTTATTATTCTATAAATATCAGGGCAGGAGGTTGTTATTAACCACCAGTAATTAATACAACGTGCTCTGCCCAATTAACGGCGTCCTGCCCTCCTGTGCACGGGGGGAATTCCCAGATGTGGCACAAAGCCGGCAGAAAGGGGATCAGGCAGGAGCATCCCTGAATCCAGTCCCCCCGAGCGGGGAGGAGGAGCTGATCAGAAAACAGATGATGGCGAACGCTGCAGACATCAAAGGCTGGCGAGCACATCCCTGCACATCCTCCAGGGGCACGCAGGGAGAGCCCCAGGGAAAGGTGGGGAAGGGAGCAGATCCCAGGGCTGCAGTCGCTCCCTGCACGATAATGAGCACAGCAGAGAGCTCCAGCACACTGCACATCCAGGGACACTGCCTGGCTCTGAGGAAACCCTGCCCTGCTCAGCACAAGGTGTGGAAATGTCCGGCTAACTCCTCTGGATGCTGCCGGAAAAGCCTGGAGAGCTTTTCGTGAATGGATGCTCTTGTTTCCCTTCCAGAAATATCTGAGGCTGGATGTTTGACATGGTACTCTGGGAAGTCAGGACTGATGGATTCCCAAGGCAAGCCAAGGGGAAATTTGGGGTGTGAAGGTGAATGGGTCATGCTGAGCCCTTGTGATCTGGGTTACTGCAGGTGGGGCAGGCACCTCCTGATATGTGAAGGGAAGAAGCTCAAATGTGCTGTGGTGGAAAAATTGGAGAGTATCTGGTGCTGGTGTGGGAAAACAAGAGCTTTCAGATCCAGCTGTGTGGACCAGGATGAATTTTTTCCACGCTGGGTTTGCCCGCAGCAGCAAGGATGGCACTTGGCACCCCAGCACAGACCCTGCCTGGTTGTAACTCTGAGCTGCCAGGACCAAAAAAATGATTTCGGGACAGCTGGGAGTCATTTTCCACTGCAGGCACGTAATGCCAGGGTACCAAGGCCTGGGAGCCCTGGCAACACTGCCAGTGCCCACGAGGAATTTGCTCCTTTGTCATTGATGGAAGTCCCCAAGAACATCCCCTGAGGTGACCTGTCAGTTGTGACCTTCAGTTTAACTCCTGAGCTGGGTTTGTGAGCCCAAATCCCTCCCTGAGCAGCCAGGATCAATCCTCAGTGACAGCAGAGCTGCAAGGTGGGAGTGCTCAGAGCAAGCAAAGAGCAAACCTGCTCTGGCTGCTGCTTTCCAACCCATCTGCCAATGAATGGGAGCCAATAAATGGCCAATAAATGATCTAACTGACTGTGGGAAGGGACCAGCTCTGCTCCCTCTGTGTCTTCCCTGACCCTGCTGGGTGTTCCTGGATGGAGGGGGGACCCCCAAGCACCAGGAGCACTTGGAAACCTCTCCCCCCCATCATCACTGACAAGCCCAGGGTTTGTAACTCTGGAAAGGCTCTTGTTTGGATTCCCAGCAGCAAATTTTGGCCAAGTACTTTGAGAGGCTCCCTGAGGGGTGCTCATGGTGGGAGGGAGAAGCCAGGCCTGGGTATGTGCCTGGTATTATCCTCTTCAGGCTTAGCCTAAAGTGCAAATGCGTCCCTGAAGCTGGTGGCTTGGAATTCAGTCCTAAGGTCGTTTTCCAAGCCTCCTTCCTGAGCAACCTCCCACTTACAACTTCACCTTCCCCAGGCCCTGTGTTTGCATGCTCAGCAGCTCAGGCTGATTTAACACCAGTTGAGAGCAAGGGAGGAGCACAGAGGGGTTTAGCAAAGCTCCTTCCCTTGGAGGCACAGATCCCACACCCAGCCTGGGGCTGAGCTTCCCGCGGCTGCAGGGTTTGGCTGCAGGCTCCCAGTGCTGAGGTGTGAGGGAGCTGCACCACAGCACCTCCAGTGATTTATTTTATTGCTGTGTGCAAAAGAGTCTTGGCACTCTGAGGGGAGGTCTCTGCCAGCTCCAGGCCAGCCGAGCTGTCCCTGGTGGAAAATGAAATGGATGAACAAGAATGTTTTCCCCGAATAGCAGAGTGAGGGAAGGAAATGATCCTCCTTAAACATCCATCTCTAATTCCCTGACTTGGAGCAGTCTGGCAGCCCTGGGATGAGAAGAGCTGATAAAACCCCTGGCCAAGCCCTCGTTCCCAGCTCCATCTGGGCTATCTCAGAACTTGCATCCCCCCTAAGCCACTAAGGGCCATTTCCAAGCCACTCCCATGCCCTGCACTGAGGCCACCAGGTGATTCCAGGTGCCACCACCTCAACTGCCCGGGCGGGAGGAGGATGAAGCTCTTGGTGTGATCCATGTGCTGGAGAATTCCTGGCATCTTTCCTGCCTCTCTGGGCACTCAACTCAACCCAACTCAACCCAACCCAACCCAACCCAATCCAACTCAACTCAACCCAATTCAACCCAACCCAACTCAACTCAACCCAATTCACCTCAATCCAATGCAACTCAACCCAACTCAACCCAACTCAACCCAACCCAACCCAACACAACACAACCCAACCCAACTCAACCCAACCCAACCCAACCCAACCCAACACAACCCAACCCAACTCAACCCAACCCAACTCAACTTGACTCAACTCAATTCAACTCAACCCAATTCAGCTCAACTCAAAGTTTTGGGTCTCCTGAAGATTTTAACTCTGAACCTAAAACTCCCAACGTTCCCAAACTCATAAAATCGGTCAGAAAAGACCACCTGGGTCACCCAGGGGTGGCAGATGAGCATGCAAACCCAGGCACAAAAGGTGTGCGTAGGAAAACATCCATAGGAAAATATCCACGTGCAAGAAGGGAAATACCCATGCCAGGTCAGTGCCACAAAAATCTGAGGTGCCAGCCCTGTCTGGGCTGTTCCTCCCATGGGGATCCCCCAATGCCTCAGCAGATGCTTTCAGAACATCCTGATTCTTCTCCTCCTCTTGGTTAAATATTCCAGGCTGTTACCATGTCCTCAGGTATTATTCCCTACAGGGACAAACTGAGAAGTGGAGGGACAAAAGGCTGCTGGAAATTGGGATTTATCAATCTCAGCTGAGGATCTCGAGGAAACTGAGGGGTTTCCAAGGCTTCAGGGGAATTGTTTTGCTTCTTGTTCCTGTTTGCCCAGGATTTCTCATGAGAAGGTTTTAGTCCAGACCTGGGAGATACTGGGCTGAGACATAATAGATAATTAATAGATAATTAATGGACAATTATTATCCTCTTTGTTATTCAGCCTCATCCCCTGTCCCTGAGCCCACCAAAGGACCATTTTTCCCCCTGCAAAGCAGAGTGGGGCACCGCTGTGAGCCCTTCCCTGCCTCTCCTCTATCTCAGGTGGCATTTCCTCAAGGACAGAAGGACAAATCCTGCAAATTCCATGCAGGAGAGCAGGATCCAGCCCACAGTGCCAAGAACCAGCACAGACACAGCTCTGGGATGGCATTCCCAGCCCTTACCCACCTGCTGCTCCCAGCCTGGAGCCCTCCAGGACTGTGACGTGGGGCTGGGCTGGGCTGGGCTCCAGGCAGAGCTTCCCCTTCTCCTCTGCTGGCAGGGCTGCTCCGTGTCCATGGCCAGGGCTGGGAGCAGCAGAAGGATCCAGAGCGGGCCTGGGAGGAGGCTGGAGCTGGGATGTGCTGGGGTTATCTCTTTAACAGGTTTCTCCTGTGCCTGAACATATGTGCAGGAACACATCCCTGGAAAATATGTGAGTGGGTGAGCTTGGCCCCAGCTCCCTCCCAGATGGGACATTCCAGAGCCCACATCACAAAGCCATCAGCCGGGCTTTGACAGAGCTGCCAGCACCTCCAGCCTCTATCAGAGCCCAAAAATGTCCATATGATCCCCGCTCCCCCCAAAAATTCCTTCTTGCTCTCATTTGCAGGCAGGAAATGTTGGTAAAAGGGGGGGGGGGGGAAAGTAGGGGATATAAAAAAAGAAATGAGAGGGAAGAACAAAACTTCCAGAGGAAAATGTGGAAGAGGTGAGACATGAGGTGCAATATTGCTGGCACCCCAAGGGGCTCAGACACCCAATCTCATCCCCAGGTGCCCAAACCCAGCTGAAGTGGGCTCATATTGCAGCAAACCCTGCAGGGTTGTTCCACAGCATCTCTGTGGGATCTCAGTACCTCAGGACTGAGGTGCAGAGTGACTGAGAGCACCCTTGGGGGGCTCGGGAGTCCTGGAATGTTGCCAGAAGTGTCTGGTGGCTGGACTTTGATCCGACACAGGAGACGACACCTGTATGAGGATGGGAGGATTTCACTGGGGTGAATGGTGAAGGGATAAGTTAATTAGAGTGTGAGACACAGGGTTTAGGATTTCTGTACAGGGCGGTCTAAAGAAGTAAGATGGAGGAATTGGGGCGTGTCCTGTCCTTCTTCTTCTTCTTGGCCTCCATCTTCTGTGGTGATGTTGGCACTTTGGGATTGGTTATTACTAAAAGTGCACTGGTTAATAAGGGTAGAAGGTATTGGGGAAAAATGATAAATATTGTATATGTAATTTCGAGTATAAAGATAAGTGACCACCCCGGGGGCTCGCAGTGTGCTCATGGCTGGCTGCTGTGCAGACCTCTGTCGGGCCGAGAGAAAATCTTTTAGATAAACAATTAATAAACACCGAGACCGAGAAAAGATCAGAAGTCTCTTCTTGTCCTTTGAAGCGCCGGGCTGTCCAAGGCCACCCTGGGCCTTTCCAGGTCATTGAAACAGCCGAGAAACCGACACATCTCCTGGTCCCCTCCTGTCATCTCAGGAGATGCTCCCAGGTTGCTCAGCCCTTACAAGCTGTAGCAGCACCTCTCCCACAGAGGGGGCTTGGGGCTTTCAGCAGCACCAACCCCACAGATTCAGGGCTGGTGCTGGGTATGGAGCACTCCCAGGCTGATCCCATTTCCATCTGTGGAGAGGGGAGGTTTTGCTGAGGCCAGGGTGACATCCCCCAGCTGGGATGCATTTCAGCAGCTCCAGAGATTGTTCCAGGCTAAAGAGCTGTTTCCCTGCACACAGCCGAGTGTAATTCCCAGGAAAACCAGCTGAGCCCTTGGCCTGAGCTCAAAACACATTAGGAAATCAAAAGCATTTATTTTATCCAATTTTTCTCCTGAGCTTTGCTCAATACTCCCAGAACAAGGAGCTTTAATAGACTTTGGTTTGTGACTGCAGACACCTTGCATAGCTTGGCTCTTTCATCACGTGGGAACTGGGACATCCATCATCTGGAATCTGCTTAGTGCCGTGCTCTCCTTCCCTGCTCCGGGATTTGCATTTTGTCCACTGCTGCTTAATGAATTTAGAGTGTCAGGGCTTATAAATTATGAAATACAGCAACTCTTTGCATCCTATTTTCTACCAAGAATCCCTGAGAGCCACAAAGGCATTTAAGACTTCTCAGGGCCGGTGCTGTGGGGATAATCTCCAATCTGAATGTTTGCTGTGCTCAAAAATTGCTGAAATATGGCAAATTTGGAGGAGGTGCAAGAAGGAAATTGTTCACCAGCTAAAATTTTGAACAAATTTGGCAAAAAATGTCTAGACAAACCTTACTCCTTCTTATCAATGCTGGGAAGAATGTTTGGTGCAGGGTTTAAAAAAATTTAGGGATATTTTAGTCTTAAAATCAGCCAGCCCAGCAGGGTTTACTCCTCACCCAAAAAACTCCTCTTGAATGTCAAAAGAACCATTTGCTTCTTCCAAAAATAAATAATTTGGCACAAAATCCCTTTGCTTTGACCTGGCCTGAACTTCCCTTGGCTCCTTGCTGCTGCTGTCACTCCTTGCCTTGGCCCAGAATCCAGGGATGGCTGCAAACCCCTCGGGCTCAGCTGCCTTGGGATCCCATCCCTGACATCCAGGCTTGGAGTGGGAGCTGGGAGCACCCAGGTTTGGAGTGGGTGGGAAATTCTGGCAGTTCCCAGTGGTCCAAAGGGGCAGGAGCATCCTGGAGACACTTCCAGGATGAGAAGCAGCTTGGACAGACCCACGTTCAGTTCCCCAAAACCTGCTCCTTCCTATTTCCTTAAAATCAATATCCCACTGCTTTCCAAGGGTAAAGCAGGCTCCCATTGCTCACCAGGACCTAGAGGTGATGTTATTTTTGGATTTTTCCCACATAAACCTGGATCCCTGAAGTATCAATGTTCAACCGCACAGGTGACCCAACCACGCTGGAATTTTTTTCCCATATTTTGAGCCACCAAACACCTGGTTGCTCCCAAAGCCAGCAGCTCTGTTTGAACATCCATAAATCTCAGGCTTGCAATTGGAACTGGGCTCACCCAGATCCTTGAAGCAAAATTTGGGTTGGGGTGGGGTAGTGGGGTGGTTTTTTCCCCCATTATTCTTTCTCAAAATCCTTATTCTTTAACAAACTTGTTGCCAGACAAAAGACAAATTTTCTTTGAATGTCAAAACAGGATGTTTTTGACAATCTCAGGACATTCAAAGAGCGTTTTTTTGTTTTCTTTTTGAAACAGGAAACTCGTCTGAGAGCCCTTTCCTGCAAATGGTTTCAGTTGTGACAAAACTGCCATTTTCTGACAGAGCTTGGGGTATTTTTTTATACAAAAAGATGCCACATGTAAAAATTCTTGAAAAACCCATCCAGGTTACTCAGTCCTGAAGGTGGATGTGGATTTTTCTCCTAAAAAAGCTCATGAAAGGGAAATGTGTGGAGATTGAGCTGTGGAGCAGCTGGGAATGGGAATGTTTGTCATGGATATTTGGAGCTCAAGCTCATTAAAGTGGATCTACCCATGGCATTGCAATCCAGGTGTCCCTGCTGCATCCCCAAATCACCATGGCTCCTCTCTGAGCACGAGGGGACGGGGGATTCTGGAGAAACATCAGTAAAATGGCACTGCTGAGATGCTCAGTTCTCAACAAGGAACTGAAACGACATTTGCAAGTCAAACTCTCTCCCCCTCTTTGCACCCAGAGGGAAATGGGGCTCCAGCAGCTCCAGGGGGCTGAAAAGAGGGAGGGGAGTTCATGGTGGGTGACAGGGGAGGAGCTGGTGGTGTCTGGGTGGTGGAAAATGCTTTGGGAACTCCGGGTGTTTGCAGTGTCAGTGCCGGATCCTGCTCAGAACCTCGGAGCTGCTCCTGGAGCTCTGCCCTTCCAGGTGTGGGACCTGAGCTCTGGAGGGATTGAAACTGGGGAAACCCAGCCCTGGCACCACTAAAACTGGACCTGAGGCTCTGCATCACTGGATCTCATCAGGTGAACCTGGATGCACTCATGAAGCCATCCCAGGAGCTCTCCCCCTCTCTTAGCCTGGCTTTGACAACCTCCAATACAGAGGTGGGAAAAACAATGTGGTTTACTCTCAGGAACAGACATTCCAAGAGTTCTGTCTTTTATTTGCTTAGAGATGGAATCAGCTCATCCCAGCCTGGTTTAAAACCTTCCCTTGTGGGACCAGCTCATCCCAGCCTGGTTTAAAACCTTTCCTTGTGGGACCAGCTCATCCCAGCCTGATTTAAAACCTTCCCTTGTGGGACCAGCTCATCCCAGCCTGGTTTAAAACCTTCCCTTTTGGGACCAGCTCATCCCAGCCTGGTTTAAAACCTTCCCTTGTGGGACCAGCTCATCCCAGCCTGCCCTCAGAGTCTCTTGGCTGGGTCTCATCCAGTCCTCAGCAGGACGAGCACCCAAATGTCCAAAGAGCAGCTGCTGGGTTGAGATGGCTCCTCCAGAGGCTTCTAAACACGCCCTGGGCATTGCCTGGCAAAGCTCTGGGGTGTCTCCATGAGATCCCAGCTCGTCAAAGCTCAGGGAGCATCAGTGAGACTGGTGGGGACAGCAGGACCCCAAACAGAGTGGGAAAGGTGGAATCACCATCAAATCCCATCTGGTTTCTGTATTGTTGGGTGGTCTGGAAGTTCTGAGATTAATGGGATCCATCCACAGTTCTTTGCATTCCTCCTCTCTGTTTTGGCCAGGCTTCTGTGAGGACTTGCAGGAGAAGTCAGAATATCAATATCAGAAGGAATGTAAGGAAATATTCATTCCCTCTGTCAAGGAGATCCAGAGGAAGGCAGGAGGAATTAACCAAATGTGAGATCAAGACAGGAAGATGTGTCCTGCTCGTTCCACTTGTATTTCTGTCAACCCAAGCAGGGAGAGGAGGCATTTGGTTCCTCGTCATCGTGGTGGATACAAGCAAACAGCAACAGCAGCATGAGGGCTCTGATAGGAGAGACCAAAATCTTCTGCTTGATCTGCAAGGAGGGGAAGAGCAGCTTCACTGGAATTTCAGCAAAGGGAGAACACTGCAGTGAGAAATGCCTTGATTTTCTTCTTGTACAGCCCAGATTAGCAGGACTGTGGTGCTGGAATTGTTCTCCTCCATCCCCTTCCCTCAGACCATGCAGTGTCCACTCAGTGCTGCTGGGCTGGATCAGTGCTCCAGCACGGCCCACCAGAAATGTTCCACAGGAGTGCAAGGCACCAATAAAATTGTTCCCCAGAGGGGATTTTCAGACTCATCTTTCATCTAATTTGATCAGCTTGGCTCATTTCCTGCTCTCCCTGCGATCCCACTGATGAGATGTGCAATCCCAGGTTTATGGTGCCCTGAGTGGCATCACTCAGTGACAAGAGGGAGCTTTGCAGGCACAACCTCAGCCTGGCTCAGTGGATTCTGTGTCCTATGAGTCCCCCAAGCTCCATCTCTGCACCTAAGTGTTGGGAGACCATGGAATCACAGAATGCTGTGATGGTTTGGGTTGGAAGGGACCTCAAAGCTCAGCCAGTCCCACACCTGCCATGGCAGGGACACCTTCCACTGTCCTGGGTTGCTCCAAGCCCTGTCCTGGACACTGCCAGGGATGGGGCAGCCACAGTTGCTCTGGGAATTCCATCCCATCCCCTCCTCACCCTTACAGGGAAGAATTCCTTCCCAAAATCCCATCTACCCCTGTTCTCTCTCCATGGGGACCCATTCCCTGTCCTGTCCCCACCACTTTATGAGGTGGCCCAAGGAACCACGAGAGTTTGGGGGCTCCTGAGCCACCCCAGAGCATCTCAGGGCCTTGGAGCTGCAGGTTCTGGGCAGGGCCAGAGCTGCTGTGCCTGTGCACAGAAACGTCCTGGAGTGATCCCAGATTTCCCCCTGTTGCCTTTTGGGGTCTCAGCTTTGCCCCTCTCCCAATGTGAGGGGATGGGAGGCAGGACTGTGTGCTCTCAGCCCTGTTATCTGCTCTTTAAACAATGTTAAACCTCCAAAAATAAATCCTCTGGAAGAGCTTGGTTTTGTTCAGCTCCTCGCCTGGCAGCGCTCCTAAAACATCCAGGAGTTTTCACGGAGCTCTTTAGGATAAGATTTGACACTTCCATCACTCTCTCCTTCCATCCCAAAGTGCTTTTCCAACCTGAGACCACTGCTTCAGTCAAACTGTCCATGGAAGAGTGGTGATTTTCCCTAAAATCCAAATCCTTCATCATCCTGGGAGCCCTGCTCATCCTCCATCCCCATGGAAGCAGTGAGGGCTCAGCACACTGCTCATCCACGAGGGGATTATTGGGATGATGCCACTGCAGAGGGAGCACTGGGAAGTGGTCCTGCTTTGGGGAAAAGTGGTGCTCTTTGGGAAAAAAAAAAAAATTAAAAATACATGTACAGACTATAGAGGACACTGAATTTGGCTCCAGTCCTCTGCCGGTGCTGGTGCCAACACCCAAGGCAGGACAAACACCTTCTAGATTAATTCCTACCCAGCTGTGCCTTCAGAACCACTTTGGATCCAGACAGAATGATGCTGTCCAGGCTTTGGGAACAGTTTTAAGGGTGAAGGAGCTCCCAACCCTCAGAGTGCCCCAGCACACAATGCAGACACAGGCTGAGGGCAGCACAGCATCTCCCTCACCACCTCCAGAGGACAAATTTACCCTGCACTGGGATTTTCCATCTGTCTGCCCTTGGCCAGACCCCAAACCATCTTCCTGCCATACTGTGGGAAAGATGGAGATACTCACCCCATTCTAACAGGGTTAACTCTCCCTGTTTATTGCTAAACTGAGAACAAACACCTGGGATAAATAAAATCCACCCCTGAACCCACAGCTAAACCCAGCAGTGGTGTGAAATACCCAGAACAGAGCTGGGGCACAGCAGCCACACCACAAGGGTTCAGTGCCAGAGGCCCCATTCAGAGGTTGTTGCCCTTGGACTTGATCCTTCCAGGCAGGAATTTAACATGCTGCTTTCCTTTAAATTGCCACAAAGAGGTGATGGGCCCCCAAATCCTTGTTCTTCTCAGTGCTGCACTCCAGGAAGGTTTTGGGGGGAGAAGATGCTTTTGGCCCCAGCAGACCAGGAGCTTGTGCTGGTGTGGAGGATGCTCTGGAGCTTCCCTTTCCAGGAAGGCTCCAGAGGAGCATCCATGCAAATTGAGACAGGATTGCAAGGAAAAAATGAAGCAAATTTGGAAAAAATTAGCCAGGAGCTTGTTGCAGGAGCTCTCCTCCCTCTTCCAGACATGCAGGTGTTGCCTGGCCCTGGAAGATGTCAGGAGTGTGGCAGTGAGGTGTGGCTGATGTTAAACAGGACAGGACTGGTGGGTTTGATTGGAAAATACAAACGGATTGAGATGGAGATGAGGGTGTGTGCCTAGGGGGGGAGCAGGACAGGTTTGGCAGGCCCTGGCACAGAGAAGCTGTGGCTGCCTCATCCCTGGAAATGTCCAAGGCCAGGTTGGATGGGGCTTGGAGCAACTTGGGACAGCAGAAGGTGTCTCTGCCCATGGCAGGGACATGGAATGAGATGGGCATTAAGGATCCTTCAAATCCAAGCCATTCTGGGATTCTGTGGCTTTATTCCTCCATTACTGAGACCAGCAATCTCCCTGCTCCCCAAAATCTGCACCTGCCTCGTCAGGTCAGGTGCTGGAAGGGGGAGCAGGGTCTTGGCAGGGTGGCCAGAGCTGGAAAGATGCTGGAGAAGGATGGATGGCATTTGGAGAAGGATGGCAGATGGAGACGGAGGGCACTTGGAGAAGGATGGAATGATGGAGAAGGATGGGATGATGCAGAAGGATGGAACGATGCAGAAGGATGGAACGATGGAGAAGGATGGAATGATGGAGAAGGATGGAATGATGGAGGAGGATGGAATGATGGAAAAGGATGGAATGATGGAGAGGGATGGAATGATGCAGAAGGATGGGATGATAGAGAAGGATGGGATGATGGAGAAGGATGGGATGATGCAGAAGGATGGAATGATGGAGAAGGATGGAGTGATGGAGAAGGATGGAATGATGGAGGAGGATGGAATGATGGAGAAGGATGGAATGATGGAGAAAAAAGGCACTTGGAGAAGGTGGAATGATGGAAAAAGATGGAATGATGGAGAGGGATGGAATGATGCAGAAGGATGGGATAATGGAGAAGGACGGGATGATAGAGTGGATGGGATGATGCAGAAGGATGCCACATAGAGAAGGATGGCGCAATGCAGAAGGATGGAATGATGGAGAGCGATGGCATCTCCCCTCTAATGAGGCTGACAGGGAATGTGCAGTGCTGGATCTGCCTGGGCTGGAGATAAAGGGGCAGTAATTACCTGATTACTGCCTAATGAAGGACAATTGAAATGGATAAGCCGTGCTTGGTGCTCAGAAAAACCCAGGGAGTTTCTAGGGAGACCAAACTGCCAAGATCTCAGCTGAAAGGGGGAAAGGGAGGCTGCAGCTCCTTGCCAAGCCAGGCCAGGGAGGACGATCCCATTTCTGACTCATGATCCCCAAATCTGACCCATCCCATGGGATGAGCTCATCCCGCAGGCCCAGCTAAAGCACAGCAACAGCTTCGTGCAGCATGCTCAGAGCAGAGGGAAGACAAATGGCATTTGCTGCCCAGACCCCCGGTGGCTCCTTCTCCCCCGCGGCTCAGGGCGGTTTCCAGCTGCCGCCGCTTCCAGCACATCTCGCAGGGCCTGGGCAGAGCTGGAAAATGATGTTTAATGTGTCTGCCTGGGCAGGAGGTGATTAATTTGTCTGGGGGCATGAAGTGCTGGTCGTGTTTGCAGCCATGGAGTTGCTTTCATCCCGGGAGGTGCAGGAGAAGCTGTGAACACCCAGGAGTTGGGGCAGTTATTTATTTGCTTTATTGAATAAATATATTTAATTTTAAAGCCTTGGCTGACCTCCTGCATGAATGGGTGCCCTGTTGGGAGAACCCATCCCACCCAAAGCAGGGCAGCCAGGGATGCGGTGGGAACGCCGTGCCAAGGGGAAGGGCAGGGGCACATCCTGGCACAACAAGAAACGCCGGGACGGGGGAAGGCCTGCGGAGATTATTCCCCCAGCGCACAGCTGGGTTATTTCTGCCGCCGCCAGATAAAAGGCTGGAAGTTTATCCAGGCCGGGTGCAGCAGGGATTGGTTTCCTGCAGACAGGTGAAACGCTGAGCACGGGCTGACCCGAGAGCAGAGGCCCTGGGGGATGTCCCAGCCCTGCTCGGAGCCGCTGCAGCCCCCGGAGCCCCGCACGGGCAGACGGGAGGGGTTGATAACAGCCCCGGAAAGGCATCACAGACACCCGGGCGGGCTCTGCCTCTCGTCACAGCTCCCTGCCAAGGAGGCTCCTGCACCTTGTCAGCCTCCGGGTAATGGGAACCAGCTGCCTGTGGGGGATGGAGAGCGGGGGAAGGGACCGCTCGTAATTCCTGCTGCTCGTCCGGGGCTGCGGCGGGAGGGAGCCATGGGGATGGGATGGATGGGATGGGATGGAATGGGATGGATGGGATGGGATGGGATGGGATGGGATGGGATGGGATGGGACGGGACGGGACGGGACGGGACGGGATGGGGATGGGCATGGGATGGGATGGGATGGGATGGGATGGGATGGGATGGGATGGGATGGGATGGGGATGGGCATGGGATGGGATGGGATGGGATGGGATGGGGATGGGGATGGGGATGGGGATGGGATGGGATGGGATGGGATGGGATGGGATGGGATGGGATGGGATGGGATGGGATGGGATGGGATGGGATGGGATGGGATGGGATGGGATGGGATGGATAGGATGGGGATGGGATGGGATGGGATGGGATGGATGGGATGGGATGGGATGGGATGGGAATGGGGATGGGGATGGGATGAAATGGGATGGGATGGGATGGGATGGGGATGGGGATGGGGATGGGGATGGGGATGGGGATGGGGATGGGAGGGGATGGATGGGATGGGAGGGGATGGATGGGATGGGATGGGAATGGGAATGGGAATGGAATGGGGTTGCAATGGGGATAGAATGGGGATTGGAATGGGGATGGGGGATGGGGAGGAGGCCCCCATAGAACCTGTCAGTGTGGATGCAGAGGATAGAGGATGCAGTCGATGCTGAGGATGCAGGGGATGCTGAGGATGCTCAGCCCCCAGACCAGCTCTTGGGACCAGCTTACCTGTGGGTACAGCTGACACTGCACTGAACTGTTTTTCCATCTCATGGGGGTTTCCCATTCCCCAGGGTGGGTGTGATGTTCCTGCCTGCCTTCCCCTGTCCCAGAGGAAATGTTTGTACAGAGGGAAATCCATAAGCCAGAGCTGCGCTCAAGGCTAAAGCTCATGCCCAAGAGACAAGCTGATATTTTATCCCAAATATCCACTTCAACCCTCAAACTGCAGCAGAACTCAAATCACTGCTCTGCACCAAGAACAGACCTCCCAGGAGAAGTGGTTCCATGGAGAGGATTGTTCTGGTTGTGTGACAGCATCCTCTTTCCCTTTGGAGAGCTCCTGCTCTCCAAAGTCACCAACACCTCGAACTCTCCTCGTTCCTTGCAGGATTTTCACCCTCTGTAGCTGGGAATTGGAGCAGAGGGAGGATTTACACCCTTGTCCAGGCTGGGCTCTGGGAAGAGCAGCATCTCCAAGGAACCAGCTCCATAATTGGGTTAGCCACACTCATTTTCAGGAACAGGTTGCTGTTAATGAGTTTTAATTAAAACCATCTTCACAGTGTCAGCAAGTTGAAACCAAGGGCAGTGTTTCATATCCACAGTAATTTTCCCAGCCGGATCACAGGCAGAGTGTCTGCCAGCATCCCAGTTTTGGGGCAAAAAAAGTCAAATTTGCCAACCCAAGTGGCTGGAGCTCTGCTTGGACCCCACACACAAAGCCCAAGGGCAGCTCAGCCTCTTCCAGCACCGTGGATGCTTCTCTCTCCCCCATCTCCCAGACTTTCTCCAGGCTAATTTTAGCAGTCAGCCCCTCCAGAAATTTTCTCTGGAGCTTAATCCCACTTGTGGAGGGGGAAAGGAAGAGTTTTCATGCAGTGGAATTACTCTCTGCTCTTTTCTTGCCATGAAATTCAGGTTTTGGCCCTTTGGAACCTCTGGAAGAGATTTTCCCCTGCTTTTTCCCATCCCTGGCTCTGTCCAGAGATTTCACAGCTCGTTGCAGCCACACTTTGAGTCCATCCTGAGTGCTTTAAAGGCTCTTCTGAGCTCTCTCCAGCTTTCAGTGCTCAGGGAGATGGGATCAGGGAGGGACACGGGATCAGGGCGCTTTTGGATGTGCTGCTGCAGTGAGGTGGGATCCAGGCTGGGTTTGGGCTCCTGAAATCCCAGGATGCAGCTCAGGATCCAGGAGTGCAGCCCTGGCACCGCTGCCTGCCTTTTGCAGCTCTGCCTGTTGGATCAGATTCCTGGGCTGCTCAGAAAAGGGATTTAACTCACCAAGAGACAAAATTCCACTTCAACCCATCAGTGGAAAATGAACATTGAATTCCAGGGCCTGCTTGGATCTATTTCCCTACTCAACCCCCAATACAAGAAGATCTAAAACTTTGTGCTTCTCATCACAGGAATGCAATATTTTCCCTTCTTTTCCCTCACAAACCAGGTCTCCAACCCAAATCTGTGGCTGCTCTTGGCTTTTTCTCTCCCTCTTGTGCCAGGCCTGGAAAGGATTTCCAGGATTTCCAGGGAGGAGGTGGGATGGTGCCTTTGCCACATCAGGTCTCAGCTCCACACTGAGGATGGGATGAGCCCAAAGGGCTGTTGGGACTTGGGGCAGGAATTAAAGGCGTGCCTTTAATGTGGGATTGTCCCAAAGAATTCCAAATGCACAAATCCTGCATGGACACGAGAACCACTCACCCACCACAGAGCCCAAGCACTGGAGAAAAGCTGAATACTTTGGGAATCCCATCTTTGCCTTTCTAACCTGGACTAAAAAGACTTGGCTTGCTGTTAAATAAAGGGAAACTTCTGCTGGAGGGCGAATTTTGAACCTGGCAGTCCCAGAGCGGGTGCAGGGTGGGTTTGGGCTGAGATCCCAGGGTCTACCAGCACTGCTGGGTGATGCAGGAGCGAGGGGACACAGCTGGTGGAGGGGCAGGAGCAGCAGGGCTGGGGGATCCTCCTGGGGCATCCCAGAGCATCCCGGCAGGCGGGATCCTGACCCAAGTCCTCTTACACCCAGGACCCCAGTGTAAAAGCTGAATGAGAGATGTGGGACTCCAGGCAGCTCTTCCAAATGCAGTTTATTACATCCAAGATGTTACAGCAGCCCAGGGTCATGGGCGACAGATCCTGTGCCCACAGCTGTCAGCTCCAGCTGCAGACAAACCTAGAGACCTGCATCCCTCCTTCAAGCTCTTACTAATGGTGCCCCACGTTGGGTGCCACTGTAAGAGCCGAAATGAGAGATGCGGGACTCCAGGCAGCTCTTCAAAATGCAGTTTATTGTATCCAAAATACATTTATTGTATCCAAAATGCATTTATTGTATCCAAAATGCAGTTTATTGTATCCAAAATGCAGTTTATTCCATCCAAGAGTTACAGATTCCAGGCTGGTGGGTGACAGAGCTGTGCCCACAGCTGTCAGCTCCAGCTGCAGGCAGGCCTGGAGACCCTTTGGTTTTGATTACAATGCATTCTATTCTTTTCTTGGTTACATTGCATTATATACTTTGCTGAGCATCTTAATACAGTAGAACCAATCTATACCTAAATTCTTATCTATAGCCTATCACAGCTACGATAATTACCATATTCATGTTACTGTTCTCCAATCATTAAAAGTTAGTACATTACAGTTTAAGCTAGAAGTTGCTTTTCAGTTTTCTTGCAGTGGAAAATTCTGAGATCTTTTTTCTACTTGCCACATTTGCTGACTTGTTTGCCTGTGCTCTCTTCCTGCTTGGTAAAAACATCTTCTTGTTTGGGGTGGGTTTATCCTTTGCTCTAAGCCATACAAACCCCTTCTAACCAACACACCCTTTGGCTCCTTGGTTATCCAGTGAGACTGGCTCAGCAATTCTTTTCTTCTATATCAAAACTTGCTTCCACCTCTCTTCCTTCTTCAGATTTTACATTCAAAAATCTTTCTGCCAAGCACACATATCTGTGAGACTTTCTTGTCAAACTTTCATCCTTCCCAACACTCGGGGAGATGAAGGGATTAAATCCAACCATGTGCAGAAAGAGAGCAGAGATGCCCCAGGGTCAGGGGATAAAATTTGGGATTGAGCCTCCAGCGGGGCAGGGTTTGCTGCATTTCCCTGCAGGGATGCCCAGAACCGTGTCTGGGAGGCAGAGCTCACTGCAGCAGGAAAGCAGAGTTAATCCATTCCCTTCCCCAGCCCCAGCTCGTGGCAGTTTGACAGATCCCAGGGCTCCTTCCCGTGTTCTGCCCAACCCTCACTCGGCTCCTGCAGCAGGAGAGGGACACGGGCACAGCATCCCCCTCCTGCCTCTGCCAGCCTCAGCTTCCACAGGGAAAAATACCAGGAGAGGTCCTGGCTCCCTCAGTCCTGGGGAGAATTTGGGGATTTCCTTGGCTGGCACAGGAGGCAGTGCCCATGAGAACCCCACACCTCTGTTCAGACTCATGGGAAAGGATTTTGGGGTCAGTTTTGGGACTTTTCCAGGAATGCCAGGTCTCCATCTCTCTGGCTCCTACAGAACCCCCTTCCCATCCCATAAAGCACAGCAAAATTCCCTCTTTTTCCATCTGAGCTCAGAAAAAGCAGAGGAAATGGGGTGGATGTGGCATTGCAATGGGTGATCCCTGCTTACAGCACAGATTTCATAGACATTTGTGGGAAAAGCTGCTTTCCTTGGGGGAGGATGAGAGGCCAATCTGGCCTGTAGTGAAAATCCAGGGATAAAATACTTTATCCAGAGATTTTTGCTGACATTTCTCCCTGCAGAGTGTCCTGGGCAGAAAAAAAAGACCAATCCCAAAGCCCTTTTCTTTTGCCTCTGTGGGACTGGGACTCTGCACTCCCAAATTCCTGCTGTTCCCTTTCCAGCCCAGCCTTGGAGAAGAATAACCCCATTGAGTGGGCCAAGTTAATCAGGTGAGCTCCTGACACACCTCATTTATCTTCCCTGAGCCCAGGAGACCCAAAAAATGGGATTAAAAGCAGCGATAAACAAAAGATCCCAGACGGCCAAGAGATTTGTGGATTTTCCCCTGATCTGAACTCTGGGCCCAACATTTGGTTTTTATTTGGGAATAATAGGAAGTGACAGAATTGGGCTTTTTCTGCCTCACTTTGTGATAAAAATATCCTGGAGGAGGTGGGAGGAAGGTCTGGGAAGGGGATGGACAGTGGGAATTAATTAATTAATTAATTAATTAATTAAATTTCCTTTTTTTGGGGAGTTAGTAGAGGGTCTTCCCCACCTTGTTATTGCAGAGGGATGGCAGCTCCCATCTCCCCTCCCCGGGTGTTTCCCTGTCTCCCTGTCCAGAGGGGAAGAAGAGCTCATTCCTGGGTTATGGAGAGTGCAGGGCTTGGGATGAAAACACTCCCAAAACATTCCCAGCCTCCAGAGCCACCCCCATCCATCACCCTGGATCCAGCCCCAAACATCCAGGAGCCCTCTCTGCACCCTCTGATGCCTTGCAGAGCCCCAGCAAATCCCCTTCCTCCTCTGCAATCCCTCAGCCTGCCCTGCTGTCCCTTGGATCCAACAGAAATCACATTTCCCATGGAAAAACTCCTCTCATGAACATTTCCAGCTCCCGGCTCTGTATTCAGGGAATTTTCGGTGCTACAGAGCTGCTGCTTCCACTGGGCATCAGGGGCTCCATGTTTGCAGGATGTGCCAGCACATAGAAATGCATCCCTGGTGGAACCCTGGATGCTGAGAATTTCAGACTTTTTGTCCTGCCAGGCACTGACCCCCAGGAGAACACTGCATTGACCTGAGGCTGTGGAGAAGCTTCCAGAATGGAATGATAGCACTGGGATTGTGGGTGTGGGGTTTGGATAGAAGCGTGTGATACCACAGGGTGGAAAACTTAGAGTTTAAGGGTTTAGAATATAGTCATATATATAAAGCAAGATGGAGGTTTTAGAGCAGAGGCTGGTTCTTCTTCTCCACCACCACCTCCTCCTCCTCTTCTCCTTCTCCTTCTCCTTCTCCTTCTCCTTCTCCTTCTCCTTCTCCTTCTCCTTCTCCTTCCTCTTCTTCTTTCTTCTTTCTCCTTTCTCCTTTCTCCTTTCTTCTCCTTCTTCTCCGTGGGTTTGGGTGGTTTTGTGCAATTAGATTAAAAAGTCCCTATTGTGGGCACAGGTGATGGGTTATTGTGTTAAAAGTGAAAATCATTTAGGTGTCATTTCTTAATTGGACAGTTTAGCCCTAAAAGGCCTCATAGAGAGAGAGACAGGGCTCCATTTTTAGTTTGTTAGAGTGAAGTGCTGTAGAACTCTGGGTTTGTGAGGCTGTAACATGGATAAAAACTAATGAACATCTGAGACCCAACAAGAAATTCCATCTCACACATTTAATCCTGACCATGGCAAAAAAGAAAATGAAGCCCAACACATCACTAAACATTTCTGGGTACAAATGGAAGTTCCTTCCTAGGATTTATAAGAAATAGAGACAGGAGAGCTCCAAAGCCCTGGAAATCAAAATTTTCCAGCAGTTTTCTCCTTTCACAGTTGCTCTTTCTGCCCTGGATGAATTATGTTCCTTCATTTGGAATTTCCCAAGAGGAGCACAAAAATCCATCACCAGCCTCTGAAAAATCATCAGTGATCTCTTCAGTTCTGAATTTTTAGGGAAAACTGAGGTTTTTCTGAAAGATTTTAAAGGTTTCATTAAAATAAATGCAAAAACCATCTTTTTATGTCACTTCTAAGAGCTGCAGCCTTGCTCCTCATTCTTGGGGCTCCTAAATCAGGATCATTGGCAAACTCTGGATCTAAGGGATGCATCTTTACAGGACAGTGGTTGGGTTGTTCGAATTTAATAGAAAACAATCCTGGAAGGGAGAAGGGAAAGTAATCCAAACACGCAGGATGGTGGAAATGGCCCCTTTTTTACTGCTTAGGATGCCCTAAAAGCAGCCAGGGCTGGCTGTGCAGGTGTTTAAGAGGGAATGTTCTGATCTGGACATAAAATTCAAGGGAAAATTCGGCCACCTCCTGAGTTTAAGGAGTTATCCAAAGGGAATTTAGTTTCTTACAGAATTTGTCTGCAGGTTGGTGGAGCTGAGCAAGAACAATAGAGGTGCTTCCCTTTTGTGGTGTGCTGTAATGTCCCATTTTGGCCTTCCAGGTCACTTTCCCAGGTGTGCCTATGCCTCTCTCCCTTCCCCCTTGCCCCCATGCTGAGTGAGTCCTGTCAATCAGGCTGAACATTCCAGCAAGGCGTCGTGTGGTTGGTCAAGTTCAAAGGATGCCCCTATGCCCAGGGGTCATTGGCCCTTCTGGGTGTCATCTTCCCCTGAGACCCTGCCCCTCTCACCTGGTTGGTGCTCACCTGTACCTCCCCTCCCCTGTCCCTGAGCTTATAAAGCTGATCAGAGCATGCGGTCTGGATTCTGTTGGAGCAGTTGCTCACGTTCAGACCTCTGTAACCATGGAATAAACCTCTGGACATTAAACCCTCCAGCAGAATCCTCTCCTTTTTCTCTTCACCATCGCCTGAAGCTATCCTCCTGAGGTAAACGGGGTTCCTAACAAGCTGGACTTGTTCAGTGCCCAGCTGCAACCACCAGCAAGCCAAGGTATCTCTGGGGTGATACACCGCAGTTGCTGCCTTTGGCCCAGCAGCGAGGGTCAGACTGGCCCAGGCACAATCTAACTGGTAATATTGGGAGCTTTTTTTCCAATACTTCCCAAAAACCAGTGTTCGGCAGCAGATTCCAGTGCACTGGGATTTGACCTCTTGGCTCACCTGGAAACACCTTCCTGGGACCCTGTGGTCCAGGAGAGCCAGAGTTTCCCTGTCCCTAAGGCCCTGCATCATTTGGGGTTGGGGTTTCCCACACTGAGCATCCCAGAGGGACGCAGCAGGCAGCAGGGACAGAAGGAGGGCCCTGACCCCAAAGGAAGAAGCAGCTCTGTCCCTGTTGCCCCTGGAGGGGAGGGAGGAGGAGGGTGGGATCCGGGGGTGTCCCTGCCCCCCTCAAACCCGTGGAGATGGGGGTGTGGGGCATCACTGCAGGTATCACAGCCCCCTGCAAATCTGGGGTGGGGAAGGGCTGGATTTGGGAAGCACCTCTTAGCTGGGATCCCAATCTAAGCAAAGCCCCTCTGGCTTCATTCCAGTGATGCTGGAAGCTGGGATGAGCTCTAAAAGCTGGTGGAATTTTCTCCATATCTGTTCTCACCCATGTCAGGTCCCCTAAGCTGTTCCTGTGTTTCCCACTCTTCACATTTCTCCCAAAAAGCTCCAAATCCCGATTTTAGAGATGAATCTCCACGTCTTTTCCTTTTAATTGAGGAGCTTTCCAGACCTCGTTCCATCCCAAAATCCTCACCTCGGGCACCTCAGGGGCTTGGAAAATCTCTGCCCATCCCCAGAGGATGCACAGAGAGAGTTAGGAGCTTTGAGATGCTCCCCAAACCCAAAAAGAGGGGTGGGATGAGCTGGACTCAGTGCACACGGAAAGTGGAGCAGGAAAAGTGCAGGAAAACCATCCAGGGCATTGTGTTTTCCATGGTTCAGCATCTCCTGTGCAGTGTTGAAGAGAATAATGAGGAATAAAGAGAATAAAGAGGGAATAATGGCATGGAGATGATAGGATGCACACAGCCACACACGCGGCTTTCCTGGGGAAACTGAGGCCTGGAGGAACCCTGCCTGGAGCCCTGCCTGGAACCCTTCTGTAACCCTTCCTGGAGACCTTTCTGGAAGCCTTTCTGGCTGGCCTGGGAATGTGCAATGGCTGTGAAGGGGATGAGAACCTTTGATCCAGGTCTCCGTCCTGGCAGGTGAGGAACACTGCTTGAGTTATGGGATGTCCCTCAGGCTGCAGCCACAAACAGAGCTGGGTCCCTGGCATGGGGATGTGCTCCAGGCCCTTTCCATGCCACTCCTTCCCCTCTGGCCTCCCCAGGATTTGCTTTCTTCCCCTCAGGCCTGGAGCAGGGTTGTAATCCCAGGTCCTCCATGCACAGCATTCCCACAGTTTGGCAGTTTTTCATCATTTTTCCCCTCCTTTATCCCACAATCCATATGGAGGGAAGAGCAATGTGTTTGGAGATTAAAACCCACCCAAACTCTCCCACCAAGCCAAGGGAAACCCTTTTGGGATTATTTGATGTGTCTCAGCACAGAGCAGCCACCTCCCATCCCTGGTATTACCCAGGCAGCTGGGTCATTTAACACTACAATTTGTAAATCTTCTGATTTTTGCTAAGCCAAATCAAAATACTCTTTCTTTAAAGGTGCATAAATCACTGTAAAATCTTGGCCTGCCATGGTCAACAGCCTCTCTCTGGCCCTGATCTGAGCCAGCATCTCCATGGCCATGAATATTGTTTTTGGAGACATGTAAGGCAATAAGATCCATTCTATTATCAGCAAAAGATCTCTTTTGGAGCTTGCAGGAGCTTCCTCTCTTTTAAAATCCAAATTAAAAAGGAGCTTGAAAGCAGCTGGGAGAATCCCCCTCTTTTCCTGAGCAGAGCATCTCTGTGGCTGCAGCTCCATCCCAGGGAGCAGCTGTGCCTGTGGGAGCCCTGTCCCGCCGGTCCCGGCTGTGTTATTGTGAGTGTCACGTTACAAATCCCCTTTCCATGCCCAGATCCCGGCGGGAAAATAAACGATCGAGGTCAGGACCCTGCCAATAAACAGGAGCCAGCCCCGGCTGCAGTGGGGCCGAAGGGATTTGCTGGCCTGGGCCCGCAGGTCCTGGCTCTGAGGTGGTCATTGTCCATCCCCATCCTGCAGGACACACAAATCCCCTGGGAGAAGCAGCCCTGGGAGGGGCTGGAGTCACTCACAACCCCTGCAGGTCGATCTATAATCGATCATCTTGCAGAGACAAAGGGGAATTGTTGGGTTTTCTCCAGAAATAATGTCTTTGGCAAAGCCCTTCCTTTTCTAGGGAATATTCCTTGGTGAATATTTGTAGGTATGGACCACACTCGGAGGGGTCAAAATTCCTTCAGTCAGAATAAAGCACAGCAGGAAACTCCAGGCTGGAGCTGTGGATCCATTCCTGACACTCCCCATGGGGAATTTGGGTTTTGGCATCTGCTGAGGCAAAGGGAATGTTGAGGGCATCCCAGTGGGAGCCAGGGATTTTGAGCAGTAGCAGGGAACGGGTTAACATGTATATTCCCACAGGAGAATCCCATCCCGTCCCGTCCCGTTCCATCCCATCCCATCCCATCCCATCCCATCCCAGTCACAGGAGCCTATGAGGGAATTATCAGGAGCAGTGTCACCTTCAAGCGCCTCTTCTCCCCACCTTCCCCAGCCCTGGATGCCCCTCCTGAGGATTTTTCTCCCTGATTAAGGATGTTCCCTGTGAATTTGTGGATTTGTTTTGCTGTGCAGGGTGGGAAAAGGCCAGAAAAGCAAAAATCCCCCCAGAGGGCACCAAAACTGAAGCTCTCCTATTTCCATGTCCCTTTCCCACAGCTCCCTCCAGCACCTTCAGCTCTTCCATGGTTTGGAATGAGGGCCCTGGGTAAATATTTGCAGAATAAGGGAGAATTAAAAAAAAATAATTTGTTCACCATAAAGACAGAAATAAAATAATAAACCACAGTTATTAGAAAGACAATATGGTTCAAAGCACTGGGGTTTCCATGGGATGACGGGGGAGCCCTGGCACAGGTTGGGTGCATCCCTGGAAGTGTCCCAGGCCAGGCTGGGTGGGGCTTGGAGCAACCTGTGACAGTGGGATTCTGCCCTGCCATAGGCAGTGTGGAACACAATGAGCTGTAGGTCCCTTTGCAGCCCTGAGCACTCTGGGAGGCCATTGATGCCTTGGGAAGGCTGCCGTAGAACAGGGCAGGATGGAGTTAAGGAATAAAGCAGGGATTTATTAAAAGGATCTCCTCAATGGATGCACCTTGGGCAGCACAAGAGCCCAGCCAGGGCTGCACCCAAGACGAACCAAAATGGCCCCAAAATGAACCCAAGGTGAACCAAAATGGCCCCAAAATGAACCCAGGATGAACCAAAATGGTCCCAAAATGCACAAGCACTCCCGGGGTCTCTCCCTTGGATCAGTTCTGCTCCATTTGCACCTTGCAGTTCATTGTCCCATTCCAGCTTTAGCCCAGGCAGTCCCACCCTGCTTGTTTTTCTCTCTCCAGCCCATGATGTTTGTGCTCCTGGGCTGAGATTTGGATCATTTGTCCTTGGTGCCCAGCTGGAGCAGGAATTGTTTTGTCTCCCTGCTCTGTGCACAGAGCTCACCATCCCCTCCTATGAAGCCCAGACCCACACACTAAAGCAGCACAGAATGTGAAATATAGAAAATCTAAACCTAAGACATCACCAGAATTCCATGGTTCCAGGAGATTTCAGAGCTTCCCCCTCAATCAGGTGCAGCTCCCACCTCAGACCCACCATGGGAGGAGGGCAGGGAAGGAGGGGAGGGTTCAGTGCCCAGCTCCAGCAGATTTTGGGTGGTGCCCCTGAATCCCCCAGGCTCAAAGAGCTGTTGGCGCCCTGGGACTGAAACTGGGACCTGCCACCCCAAAAGCACCTGGAGGGAGCTGGTAACAGGGAAAATTAGAGAAACAGAGAAAAAGAGGAAAAAAGGGGCAAGGAAGGGCTCAGCTGCATGAAGCTGCTCAGGTCAAGGAGCATCTGGAGCTGGTTTTAGGTCCAGATTGGAGCAAACTTTTAACAAAGTCTCGTTAAACCCAGACTTACATCACTGCAAACTGAAAATTTGCTGCACCTTCAGGAGTCAATAAAGGACCACATTTTGTGTTATATTCATATCATATTTCATATCTCCAGCAGCTAATAAAGGAAACAAATTTCATATCATATTTATATCATATTTTGCATCTTCAGGAGTCAATAAAGGACTGACATTTCAGATCATATTTTCTATCTTCAAGAGTCAATAAAGGACCCATATATTTATATCATACTCATACCATATTTTTTGTCTTCAAGAGTCAATAAATGTCCCACATTTCCTATCATATTTGTACCATATTTTTATTCTCAGGAGCCAACAAACGCCCCACATTTCATATCATATTTGTATCACATTTTGTATCTTCAGGAGCCAGTAAAGGCCCCATATTTTAGATCATATTTGTATCATGTATTATATCTTCAGGAGCCAATAAAGGCCTCGTATTTTATATCATATTTGTATCATATTTTGTATCTTCAGGAGCCAATAAAGGCCCCATATTTTTTATCATATTTTGTATCTTCTGGGGTCAATAAAGACCCTGTAATTCATATCATATTTGTAGCATATTGATATTTTTAATAAATGATATTTCTAATAAATTCTATTTTGTATCTTCAGGAGTCAATAAGGCCCCTCATTTTGAATCATATTTTGTATATTCAGGAGCCAAGAGAGGCCCACCATTTTGTGTCATATTTGTATCATGTTTCACATCTTCAGGAGCCAACAAAGGCCCCATATTTTGGGCCATATTTGGCTTCATTTTCAGAGAGGCCCGGGAGGTTTTGGGTGACACCCAGACACGTGAGCAGCTCCAAACCTCTCTCTCTGTTGCACCTCTCCAAAAAGCAAACACTGCAGATGCAGAGGAGAGATTTCTCTGGGTCCTGCTGAGCTCTGAGCGTTGCCAGGGGCACCAAAACCCCGAGCAAACAGCGGTGACATTGGTGACACCGGTTTGGGGTGGGTGACAAGAGCTCCCCTCTCACCTCTGCTGCAGGTCAGCTCGGTGACAGCTCCTGCTTTAAAGGCACAAAGGTGGTTTCTTTGAGTTTTTGGGGTTTGGTTTGCAGCTGCTTTGCCCAGGAGCTGAGTGAAACTCTCGAGATCAAGATAAAGGTTGCGTGGCAACCGAGCACCTGATGGGTGAAATATGACACAAATGCAATCTGAAACGTGAGGCCTTTATTGGCTTCTGAAGATAGAAAATATGACCTGAAATGTGGGTCATTATTGGCTCCTGAAGATACAAAATATGATCCAAAATGTGGAGCCTTTATTGACTGCTGAAGATGAAAAATATGATCTAAGATACAGGGCCTTTATTGACTGCTGAATATACAAAATATGATACATGTATGATCTGAAATGTCAGTCCTTTATTGACTCCTGAAGATGCAAAATATGATATAAATATGATATGAGATTTGTGTCCTTTATTGGCTGCTGGAGATATGAAATATGATATGAATATAACAAAATGTGGGTCCTCTGTTGACTCCTGAAGATGCAGCAAAGTTTCAGTTTGCAGTGATGCAAGTCTGGGTTTAACCAGACTTTGTCTGTTAAAAGTTTGCTCCAATCTGGACCTAAAACCAGCTCCAGATGCTCCTTGACCTGAGCAGCTTCGTGCTGCTAACCCTTTTCCTTCCCCTCTTTTTCTCTTTTCCTCCCATCCCAGGAGCTGGGACCACAGGAGTCAGTACAGGGGGAGGGGTTGGATTTGGGCTCCTGCTCCTGTTAAAGGTAGAGAAAATATTTTTTTTGTGGGGTGCCCCAATGAAGGAAGGAATGATGAACCTCACTCCATGTTCTCAGAAGGCTAATTTATTACTTCATGATACTATATTCTATTAAAGAATTCTGTACTAAACTATACTAAAGAATACAGAAAGGGTACTTACACAAAGCTAAAAAGATAATAATGAAAACTTGTGACTCTTTCCAGAGTCCAGACACAGCTTGGCAATGAGTGAAAGCAACTCACAGCAGAATCCAATGGAACAATCACCTGTGGTTAAACAATCTCCAAACACATTCCACATGAGCACAACACAGGAGAAGCAAATGAGATAAGAATTGTTTTCCTTTTCTCTGAGGCGTCTCAGCTTCCCAGGAGAAAAATCCTGGGAGAAGGGATTTTTTCAGAGAATGTGAATGTCACTGAGAAACCCTGGGCTGGTGCTCCTGCTCCAGCTCCTGAGGGTGGAGAAACCTCTGGCACGGAGGTTTAATTGATGAGATGGATGAGAAATTGATGAGATGGATGAGAAATTGATGATTGATGAGCTTCAAGTCCTTCCTCCAGGTCTGCTCCTTGATGAACTCTAATGGTTGGACTTGATGACCTTTGAGGCCTTTTCCAGCACAAAGGATTCTGTGATTCCATGATCTTCCCATAAAAACCAGCAGATTGCTGCAAATCCACTGGAAAGGGCTGAGGTTGGAGATGAAAACTGCAAAACTCCTGGCCCAGAGTCTCAAATAAACTTTAATCTGGAGGATTTTGCTCTTTGCAGCTCAAAGCATGAATTGCATCATTTCTTTAGAGGAGGGTGGCAAAGAAAATCCCTGCTTGGAAAAATAGGGAAACTGCAGCACAGCACAGGACTTGAAAAATCCTGGCCAGATCAAATATTCCACATTTCTTGGAGGATTTTTGGAGCACATTTTTTGGTGGAATAAACCAGGGGCTGGTGATAAACCAGTAAGAAAATAATCCTGTGTCCAGGGAAACTTGGACTGCTGGATCAGGGGAGGGAATTGTGCTGGAAAGGTCAAGTTCAGCCCTAAAAATCAACCCCTTGTTTGGACAGATTCCCCCTTTTCTGGAGGCAAAGGAGATTTTCCCATGGAAAGTGTGTTTTGCTCATTAAGAGGAGAGGCTCTTCTGCCTGTTCAAATATCCAGATAAATGCTGGATAAATAAATCCTAAAGGATCTGTTTAATAAATGATATTTTTAGGCATCCTCAGCAGGTCCCTTCTGCCCCTCGGTGGAATTGAGATGATGGCCGGGAGCAGCAGGAGTTCCAGAGGAAAATAAATTCTCCCCCTCCTTCCCACTCCCTTTCCCTCCCAATCCAGGTGCTTCTTTAGGAACCTCCAGGATCAGAAATATTCAAATTTCCCAGATTTTTTTTAAAGGGAAAGCTGGGAAGTGACACCCACCCCCTGTGACAATTTGTGCTTCCTGAAATCCCAATTTTCCACAGATTTGTTCATTTTTATTGTGATCAGCCACACATCCTTTCCCTCCACAAGGAAATGTTTTCATGGTCTTGGAAGGAGATTTTTGGCCCCAAATACCAGCACATCAGCAAAGAGCCCCCATCCCTCTCTCCTGTTTTCCAAGCAGGGAAGGGCTGGAGCATCCCAGGCTCGAGGATTTTACCTGATCCTCTCTTTGCCCATTTTCACCCAGAAAAGTGATTTATTAATGAGGCCTGGTGGAATCATTTCCCCTCCTCACGCTCCTGTAAAACCCCACAGGCTCCAAACGAACAGAATTGCTGCATTTGATCCCCATTTTCCCCCTCACTCCATCCCCCCGTTCCAAATTTCCTCTTCCCCACCTCATAAAAGGATTTTCTCCCCAAGAAATGCTGTTCCTGCTTTGCTGATGGGGTCAGGACCTTTCTTTTTTCGTTTTTTTTTTTTTTTCCTTTTTTAATCCATTTTATTACCCCCGGGGAGGGAGGTTTTCCATCTGGGAGCTGTGTAATGCAATCCAAAAATAATAGCACGGCTGCTCCCTCCTGTGCCCCAGAGCCCTGGGAAGGGACCACCAGCATCTGAAATGATGGGGAGCTGGGGAAAACCCTGCCCAAATACTCATTTATATAAATTAATTTATATTAAAATATAATATAGTCTGTATATTCTGTATATTGTGTTTAATAGTCTTTATGTGTACTGTATATATTAAATAATTTAAATAATATACAATATAATGTATCAATATTATGAAATAATATTAAATAATTGTAAATTTTCTTTAATACAGGAGACCTTTATATATTATATATATATATATATATATATATTTCTTCCCCTCTGGAATGATGGAGAGATGGGAAAACCCTGCCCAAATCCTAATCTATATAAATATAGTCTGTGTATTATATATATTATGTTTATTAGTCATAAATATATTGTATATATTCAATAATTTAAATAATATAAAATATAATGCATAGATATTATTTATGTATTGTATATCTTAAGTAATTTAAATAATATAAAATATAATGTATAATTTTTTTTAAAATATGAAATAATTGTGAATTTTCTTTAATAGGGAGATCTTTATATAGTAACATTCCTCTGGAATGATGAAGAAATGGGAAAAACCCTGTCAAAATCCTAATTTATATAAATATACTCTGTATATTCTGTATATAATGTTTAATAATCATTATATATATTGTATATATTAAATACTTTAAACAATATATAATAAAATGTATAAATAATATAAATTATATTTATATGAATTATAAAATATTTAGTTATTCTAATATTACAATAGCATTGTAATTTCGTTATATTATTAATATTATTATATTAAATAACTATTAATTTTATAATACAATTTTATATATTGATCATGATAAAATTGTTATTACAATATTAAATAATTGTGAATTTTGTTTAATAGGGAGACCTTGATATAGATATCATCCCTCTGGAATGATGGAGAGATGGGGAAAACCCTGCCCCAATCCTAATTTATAGAAATATAGTCTGTATATTCTGTATATTGTGTTTAATAGTCTTTATAAGTATGGTAAATATTAAATAACTTAAATAATATAATAGATCAATATTATTATAAATAATGTTTATATATTATTAAAACATTATTGTAACAATTATAAATATATATTACTATTTTAATATGATTAATAGTAATTATTATTAATAATAATTGTGTTATATAATAATTCTGACAGTAATAACATATAATTTAATAATTATATTTTATATTGTAAGAAATAAACATTATAATATTATTCATCTATTATTATATTTATTTATTATAAATAATACAATAGTATTAGAAAATAATATTAGATAACTGTAAATTTTCTTTATTAGGGAGACTTTTATATAGTTATCATCCCTCTGGAATGATGGAGAGATGGGGAAAACCCTGTCCAAATCCTAATTTATAGAAACATAGTCTGTATATTCTATCTATTATGTTTAATAGTCTTTAAACATATTGTATATATTAAATAATATTAAATAATTTAAATAATATACAGTACAATGTATAAATATTATAAAATAATACTAAATAATTGTAAATTTTCTTTAATAAAGGAGACCTTTATATATATTTATATCTTCCCTCTGGAATGATGGAGAGATGGGGAAAACCATGCCCAAATCCTAATTTATATAAATATATTCTGCATATTATTTACATTATGTTGAACAGTCATTATTTGTGTTGTATATATTAAATTCCATAATAATATATAATGTAATGTATAAATATTATAAAATAATATTAAATAATTGTGAATTTTCTTTAACAAAGGAGACCTTTATATAAATATCATCCCTCTGGAGTGATGGAGAGATGGGGAAAAGCCTGCCCAAATCCTAATTTATATAAATATAGTCTTTATATTCAGTATATTGTGTTTAATAGTAATTATATGCATTGTATATATTAAATAATTGAAATAATATAAAACAGAAATATTATTATGATGTTTATATTTATTATTACATTATTATAATGAATAAATATATATTAAATCTAATGTTATAATATAATATACATAATATCTATATTGTATATTATAATAAATAATTATCATACTATTAATATATTATATTTCTATATTAGGAATAATAGAATATTATTAGATACAAATATTATATAGTTGTCAATTTTCTTTAACAAAGGAGACCTTTATATGTATATATCATCCCTCTGGAACGATGCATGTATAAATGTATAAATATTATAAAATAATATTAAATCATTGTAAATTTTCTTTAATAAAGGAGACCAGAACTTTTTGGGAAGTCCCTCTGAGGATGGACTGTGGATGTCCATGGGAGTTATTCCCTTGGATACCCAACAATGTATTTTTGGACGTCCAATGTCTATCCCTGCATCCTCTTCTCCTGCCCTGCCCTGCCCAGGGCTGTGGAGAAGGCAGAGGGGACCAGGCACAGAGAGACACCCCAAATCCTTACACAGCCCACTGGCAATGCTGCCTCTGCTCTGCAGCCCCTGGGAACGGCTCTTTGAGTGGGAAATGGATTTGTAGGGAATTTTCCAAGCCTGATAGGAGGCTCACACAGTGTGCATCTGTATGTACACTTCAGAGAAACACAACCGTGAAAGGCGCACTGCAGCGGGAGCCACGAGGGGTGGTTTCAGACTGACGAGGTCTCTGATGTTGGGATGACCCTGAGGTGTTGGAAAGTCTCATTTTCCCAGCCCTGAGACCGAAGAAGACAGAATTTCTTGGCTCTCATTCTCAGCGTTGTTTATTTGCTCTCATCTATAACATTCTCGCTCTGACCTGCTGAGATCTGTCCAGCCCGTCAGTTCATGGCACACTGACTGCCCTCAGGGTGGTGTTATCTTTTTATACTAAGAACTACCTGTACTTTATTTACAATAATTTTCCAATACCTATCACCTATGTTAGACAGTCTGTCTCTACTCTAAACCAACACAAAAGAGCCACCATCACAGCAGAAGTGCTGTCATCTTATCGCAGGGGTTCCATGCCATTGTCTCCTTATCACAAAGGTTTCACACCTTCTTGGTGTTTCTCACGGGCAGTTCTCAGAGCACTGACTCTTTCTTCTTCACAAAGTAACCGACTGACTCCAGTTCCCTTCCCAACCTGCCACCCCACTCTTTTATAGCACTCTTGTTCTCATTGCTTACAGCTGTGGCCTGTTAAAGTCAGGCCTATTCCTAATCTTTGATAATTGGCCCAGCTGCAACTCCTATGGGGTAAGATTACTTTCTACACTATCTTTATTTTCTTATATTCCATCCCCCTACACAGAAGATAGAGGCTACGAAGAAAAAAGAGAAAGACAGAACATGCCCAGATTCCTCCATCTTACCTCTTGAACCCCCATTCTAAAACCCCAAAATTCTACATTTTCACCCTGCGACAAATTCACTATCATTCTACTCAAACTCTTGTGGCTTGTAACTCTTCACACAAAGTTAGTAATTGTTTCCATGGGTTAAAATCAAAGGCACAGGTGTTTTTGACTCTGTGCCAAGGTCTCTGAGCCCCCTGCCAGGGTCTCGAGTTCTCCAGGGCAACCAGAGGAATGTCCTGGGTTCCAACATTGGATGTTTGGCTTTAAGGTACTTACAGCATGGTGTGGTTAAAGCTGATAAGCTAAAAAAACACAAATAGTGTATTGCAATTAAGAAATAGTTGGCTTCTGATTGTGATAGCATGAATTATAACATCTGTATTGTCTCACCCTTCTCATGAGACTGAAAATGGAATAAAAATTTTAAAAACACCTCTCAGTTGCCCCATCTCTGGGTCAGAAAATCTGACAATTTTTGGGGAAAATGCCATCCTTAACAAAACTGGGTGTTTCCCGTGAAAAACTGGGATAGGATATAATGGCCAGAGTGGCAGACAGGGAATAATTTACTATCTATTTGCATGTCAGTTTTATATAGATATTTAATCTCTATCATATATTTTATATATCTCATAGATTTAATCTCTATCATATATTTTTTATATCTCATATATTTCATCTCTATCATATATTTAACTCCAAAATCCCCAAGGAAGGCATTTTCCAAGTCATCTTTCCCCATTCTCCCCTTTGTTAAACCAGTTGCAGCTTCCAGGCAGGAAATAAAACTCAAATATTTTGCCCCTTGCAGCTGAACTCAACCTTTATTTATTTTTTAAACATGGCTTGGAAAGAAACTCATAAATCCCTCATCCCTCCGAGCTTCTGAAGCTCCTGGGAACATAATTTTCCTTTGAAGTGGAAAGTGGGAAAAGTAAAGGTTGAGAAAAGAGGTTGGTCCTGCATAGCCCAGTTTCCCCTCCCCCTTCAGAGTTTCCAAAGGGTTTCTTTTCAATTTTAAAATGAGTTTCACTCCCTGGTTTTGCTTCAAAAAGTGCAGGAGAAAGATCCGAACCCATCGGATTCACAGCTCTTCCCACACATGTGCTTTAAGGAAAGAAGGGAAAAGGAGACATTTGGCCTTTTCCTCCTTATTTGAGGGAAGATTGCAGGCAAAGTGTTCCAGCTGGGATTTTTGGGGTTATTTTGGGAAGCAGAGCTGACCCTCAGCACAACCAGCACCACTAGAGGGCCCAGAAAGTGCTTTAGTGATGCTGGTGCTTTCCTTGTGCTTATCATAATATCCAGTGCCTTAAAATTGCTTGTGCATCACTGGATCCCTTCCAAAATATTATAATTTAAAATAAATAAATAAAATAAAGTCCCAGCAGTTATTTGGGAGGGTTTTTATATAGAGGCTCCTCCAAGACTCCTGCAACAGCAATCTCTCCCATTTCAGCCCCTGTTTGCAGCTGCCAATATCATTATTGTATTTATAATCCATATTTTGGGCACATTTGTACCTGTTTGAAGTTATTTGGGATCAATACAACTTTCATGGATGTCATTCCCATTCCCAGGCTGGAATTCAGCTCACAGTGACTCTCCTGCCATGGATAACTCCCAGGACCTCCTGGAACTGGGACTGAGCAGTGACAATCAGTTCTCCTGGGATTTTTAAACTCTTTTTCCATGAAATGAGGAAGGGAGCAGTTTTTCTACCATTCTTCTCTTGGATATTTGGGGTTCAGCTCAGCAAACAGGGAGGGGAAGGTCCCCAGGAGTGGGCTGGGGGTGTTCCAGGCCTAGGAATACATTCTGAACCCAAACCTTCCCACATCCTCAACCCTTAAATATCCCCCAGAACAAGACAAGGCTCCTCCAGCCTGGGATCTAAGCCCCACAGCCCTGTGCTAGGATTAGGGGCTGCCTTGAGCCCTTCCCAACCCACCCAGAGGGGGGGGATCAGGGAGGCTGGAATCACCCAGGGTTGGAGCTGGGATGTCAGAGATGTTATCCCAGCCTTTATCTGCCATTCCCCATTGGTATCTGTGTCTCCAGCAGCCTCCACCCTTCCAAATCCTCCCTGAGCACTCCCAGGGGACAGCACTAAGAGCTCCTGGGGACACCATGAGGGACTGGAGATGGGAAATGGGATATTGGTGGGAGCAGTGATGGGGGAGGGCCAATCCAGAGAGCAGAGCAGCCCCCAGCCCCACTCCTGACCTCAATTTGGGCACTCCCAGGGCCAAACTCATCAGGATCTCGGTGATGGTCCCAGCAGTGCTCCGACCATGTCACACCCAGGGATTAAAGAGCCCTCCCAGCAGCAGTGTGAGTCCCAGGGGACGCTGTCATTCCTGGAGTGCCTCTCCAGAGTGGGAAATCCACTCACACACAGGAATTCCCATTCCCAAAGTGCCTCTCCGGGCTGGGAAATCCATGCAGGAATTCCCAGAGTGTCTCTCCAGAATGGAAATACACACACACACACAGAAATTCCCATTCCCAAAGTGTCTCTCCAAAGTGGGAAATCGGTGCACCAAAAGGAATTCCCATCCCTAGAGTGCCTCCCTAGGCTGGGAAATCCACACACACGCAGGAATCCCCATTCCCAGAGTGCCTCTCTGGGGTGGGAGATCCACGCAGGAATTCCCAGAGAAATCCATGCAGGAATTCCCATTCCCAAAGTGTCTTTCCAGGATGGAAAATCCACATACATGCAGGAATTGCCATTCCCAGGGTGTCTCTCCAGAGTGGGAAATCTGTCCATCCACAGGAATTCCCATTTTCCAAAGTGCCTTTCTGGAGTGGGAAATCCATGCAGGAATTCCCAGAGTGCCTCTCCAGAGTGGGAAATCCACACAGGAATTCCCATTCCCAGAACGCCTCTCTGGGCTGGGAAATCCATGCAGGAATTCCCAGAGTGTCTCTCCAGAATGGAAATACACACACACACACACACACACAGAAATTCCCATTCCCAAAGTGTCTCTCCAGAGTAGGAAATCCATGCACCCGCAGGAATTCCCATTCCCAGGGTGCCTCCCTAGGCTGGGAAATCACACAGGAATTCCCAGAGTGCCTTTCTGGGCTGGGAATTCCACACATACGCAGGAATTCCCATTCCCAGAGTGCCTCTTCAGGGTGGGAGATCCACGCAGGAATTCCCAGAGAAATCCATGCAGGAATTCCCATTCCCAGAGTGCCTCTCCAGGGTGGGAAATCCACATAGGAATTCCCAGAGAAATCCATGCAGGAATTGCCATTCCCAAAGTGTCTTTTCAGGATGGAAAATCCACGCATACGCAGGAATTGCCATTCCCAAAGTGTCTCCAGAGCGGGAAATCTGTGCACCCACAGGAATTGCCATTCCCAAAGTTTCTCCCAGAGTGGGAAATCCAAATTCCCAGAGAAATTTATGCAGGAATTCCTATTCCCAGAGTGCTCTCCGGGCTGGGAAATCTATGCACCCGCAGGAATTCCCATTCTCAGATGCCTTTCTGGAGCGGGAAATCTGTGCACCCGCAAGAATTGCCATTCCCAGAGTGGGAAATCTGTGCACCCACAGGAATTGCTATTCCCAGAGTGGGAAATCCATTCACCCACAGGAATTGCCATTCCCAGAGTGAGAAATCCATGCACCCACAGGAATTGCTATTCCCAGAGTGGGAAATCTGTGCACCCAGAGGAATTGCCATTCCCAGAGTGGGAAATCCATGTACCCACAGGAATTGCCATTTCCAGAGTGGGAAATCCACGCACCTGCAGGAATTGCTATTCCCAGAGTGGGAAATCCATGCACCCACAGGAATTGCTATTGCCAGAGTGAGAAATCCACGCACCCGCAGGAATTGCCATTCCCAGAGTGAGAAATCCACGCACCCGCAGGAATTGCCATTCCCAGAGTGAGAAATCCACGCACCCGCAGGAATTGCCATTCCCAGAGTGGGAAATCTGTGCACCCACAGGAATTGCTATTCCCAAAGTGAGAAATCCACGCACCCGCAGGAATTGCCATTCCCAGAGTGGGAAATCTGTGCACCCACAGGAATTGCTATTGCCAGAGTGAGAAATCCACGCACCCGCAGGAATTGCCATTCCCAGAGTGGGAAATCCATGCACCCTCAGGAATTGCCATTCCCGGCATGCCTGGAGCAGCTCCTCAGCCATCCCGGTGCCGAAGCACGGGCCGGGCGCAGGAAGGGCCGGGCTCCCTGCAGAGCCATCCCGAGCCCCGGGATGTTTCCTGCCATTCTTGCTGGCCCTGACCCGCCTTTGGTTATCGAGGTGCCGCCGCTGACCCTCCCCAGCCCGGCTGCAGCATCCCCGCTCCGGCTTTATCTCCGCGGGGTTTCGCTTCCTCTGACGTCTGTGGAGCAGTGGGGGCAGAAGAGGCACCGGGGCAGCACCGCAGCCTCCCATGTGCTCGGGAACGGGCACAGAAAATCCCATGGGATGCTGAATGCTGCTGCCTCCTCTCAGCTTGGCGAGAGCAAATCCATTGTCCATATCATCCATGAGCAGCTCCCAAATGCCTCTATTGATCTTGCATTGGTGTAAGGTCCTGAGGGTCTTGGGATGGTTTGGGCTGGAAGGGACCTCAAAGCTCACCCAGTTCCACCCCCTGCCATGGCAGGGACACCTTCCCCTCTCCCAGGGTGCTCCAAGCCCTGTCCAGCCTGGCCTTGGGCACTCCCAGGGTGGGGATCTTGGGTAAATTCAGGTTGTCCCTGTGAAGTGCTGGGAGGCTTGGGGTGTCTTCAGGCGCACACTTTCTGCCAAGCTCTACTCGCTCTTTTGCCCTATTGGTTGTAACTTCAGGGCCACAACTTGCTTCAATCCCTCCTCCTTGCTCTTCACAGATACAAGTGGTCGGTTGAATACTCCTTCCTAATTTCATTATTTCAGCATACCGACCTTCTACACTTGTTTGGTTTTTTTTTTTGGCATCTCTTCAATAAGCCCTTCAAGTGCGTAGCAGGGATATCTTCCTCTTGACATATCCATCACATGACTGCTGAGCATATGAATCCCCTAACACCCAGAATGTCATAGTTTCTGGGGACACCTTCCCCTCTCCCAGGGTGCTCCAAGCCTCATCCAACCTGGCCTTGGGCACTCCCAAGTGGGGATCCTGGATAAATTCAGGGTGTCCTTGTGAAGTGCTGGGAAGCTCAGGGTGGAGCAGAGGTGTGTCTCTTCCTGCCCAGCCTGCCAGGAAGTTCAGAGTTAAACCTTGGTGGTGTTACATATGGATAATGAGATGATTGGCTCTCACAATTAAGGGATAACTATTATGTAAATATTAAGAAATGCTTTAGTGATGTACAGTTATGTTATTGTGGTTTAGATGTCCTCTGTTCTCCCTACAGTTCCCTTTCCCCCTGTATTGTTGCCATCACACAGCCTGGGCTGTCCAGGACAGGTACAAAGAAGCTGCACAGGTGTCCCTTACCTGGGGCAGGTGGGTATGGAAAAGCTTGGGGGTGCTTAGGGGGTGGGCACGGCAACACCTGAGCTCCAATCCAGTTACAAAGTCTGCAGTGATAAATGGCAAAGAAGAGCTGACTGACAGACTTTGGGAAGGGCCAGGGCTGGCTGATGCAGCCCCAGGGGTATAAAAGACTGAGCATACATCCTGAAGATGAACCGGCCACATGGTGTGCATGAGGGGCAGTTCCCAGCACTGCAGCTTTTTCCTTATGTAGTCCTTTGTTTTATTTTTGTTAAGGTTTAATAAACCTCTTAAAATTTTCAGAATGAGCAGTTGTCTCTCACAGTGGGAATTTAAACCCAGCCAGGCACTGGCTCCCCTGAGCCCCTTCCACAACCAGCCAGCATCCATGGGTGAATTTGCCTTTTTTGGGGAATGGGAACCCCAAATCTGTCTGCAATTGCCAAACCCAAAACCAAACCGCAGCTCCCACTGAATTACCACCCCTGCAGAGAGCCCAGTCTTTAACAGTCCTTTCCAACCCAAACAACTCCATTATTCCCTGACTTTGTGGGGGTTCACAGGTGCTTTGGGAGCCCCACCGCCCCCAGCCCCATCACCCTGCAGGGAGGGAGCGGCTGCACCCCAGGCCCCGGGGCTGAGCTGCAGCACCGCCCGCCGGGCCGGCCTTGGCCCCGCTCGTCCCCTGCAGCCTTTTCCACCGTCTCGCTGCTGCCCATTGTTCCCGCAGCCCGGCCCTGACCCCGGGTATTTATAATCCCCCTTTCCGGGCCGGCATTGTGTGCTCGGCCCGGGATGAGCCGGGCTCCGCTCCCGCTTCCGCGCCTTCCTGTTTACACCAGGCCAGAGCCGGGCCGGGCCCTCCACAGCTCCGCTTCTCCTTCCAGCAGGGACGGGGTGATGGCTTTGCTCCCCAAAACACCCGGGGAAATGGGGATAAATCACCCCCTGTGCACTGCAGCGGGACCAGGCTGGGGACTGGCCGCCCTTCTGCCCACCCTGCTGCTCACACCCTACTCAGAGCAAGCCCTGGGGTTGCTTTGCCTCCTTTTTGCAAGGAGGTTCCTTGGGATGGACACAGCGATGCCATAAAGCCCCTGGAGTTTGGGTGGCACTCATGCACCCGGGTTGGGGCAGGAACAGGTGAGAAGCAGGATGGTAGAAAAGGCAAAGAAGGCTTTATTCAGAAGAACCACGCTGTTTTTAGATAGTGGTATGATAGATCCTATTCTATTGGCTAACTAACAGAAACATCTTTCTCATGCACTGTCCTTGAGAGGAACAGAAAAATAAAGTAGAAAAACAGCACCTGCAAATTGTTTATAGTCAACAACTTATCACATCTTTCCAGCTCTCTATAACTTCTCACAAACACTTGCCATTTCTCTCTCTCTCTCCACATTTGGGAATAGCTGGGTTAACCCAGGATGAACTCTAAGACACCCTATTGCTATTGCACCTTCAGCTTCAAACCCTGGAGAGTTTGCCCTGGGCCTGCTCAAGCAATAAAATCTGGGCTGTCTCAAGTTCTTCTACACTGTGACCCCAAAACAATGTCCAGGTTCAGATTTGGACCCAAATGGATTTTTTTTCTCCTAGAACAGGCAGTGTTGTAGCTCAACAGGCATGGCCATGCTTTGACACACACAAGCCTTGGATGTGTTTTGCATTTTAAAAAGTGGAAAAAAATCTCCATTCTGTGCTGATCCTGTGTGTGGAACTGTTCATTCCAGCAGCAGAGACCTTTTTCCCAGATAGATTTTATTGTTGGGGGAGGTAAATCAGCGCTGGCAAGGGGCAGACCTGCGGCTGCCAAGAGCCCGTGGTGACCTCTGTGACAGAGCTGGGCCACAACAGGATGGGCTGTGGGCTCCTCTGCTGCAGAGCTGGAGCTCAGGCTGACAAAAAAGAGGTCAGTGTTTAACGGGAAAAGGTGTGGCAAGAAAATCAGGCCTGACCTGGTTCCAGTTGCTCCTGCTCGGACAGGATGAGCGTGAGGGATCCCCAGGCCTTACCACGGTGCTGACCCAGCACAGGGAGAGCCAAGGCAGAGGGAAAAGGTGTTTTTCTTGTGCTAGAAAGAGGAAAAATTGCAAAAAGGAGGCAAAGCAACACCAGGGCTTGCTCTGAATAGGATGTGACCAACAGGGTGGCCAGTCCCCAGCCTGGTCCCTCTGCACTGCACAGGGGATGATTTATCCCCATTTCCCCAGGAGTTTTGGGGAGCAGAGCCATCATTAACCCCACAGCTGTCAGAGGTTACTCCATGGCCAAACCCCAGCCTGTACCACCCCTGGGCAGCCCCTGGAGGCCAGAGGGGTCCCTGCCCCAGGAGTGGAACAAAGGCCAGCCCCAAACACAGCCAGGGCAGAGTTAATGTGCCCTGGCAGAGCCGGGTGGAGCCAGCGCTGCAGGAAGCCCCCGCTGCAGCCACTCACCCATCCAGCCTGGAGAAATCATCATCTGCACTCCTGTCCCCTCAGCCCGGCTGGGGACGTCACTGGTGGCCGCCATCCATCCCTGGAGGAGCTCCAGGCGTGTTTCCCCTCAGACAAACAATGGCCCTGACTCACAGAGCGCAGGCTTTGGGGGGGTTTTTGGGGGGGTTTTCCTGCTCCCAGCCCATCCAGGGAGAATTCCCCCCCAAATCCCACCTGCAGCCCTGGCAGATGTGCAGAGCCCACGGCTGTCACTGCACATTTATCCGTTATCAGCCCCTGACAGGCCAGCCAAACAGAATTCCAGATGTTTCCTACCCCGGAGCCCAGCCCAAGGTTTTGGGGTTTTTCAGTGTTGTTTTGGGTTGTTCAGTGTTTGCTTGGTTTGCCGGGCACTGGGACATCTGGAGATGTCCCCAATGTTTGCCTGCAAACATTGATTTTTTTTTTTCCCCCAAAATAGGAAAAAAATTATAATTTCCATGCAGCTCCTGTTATCCAATATTTAATACAAAAATAAAATCCTGGGATTTGTCCTGGGATTGCTCAGGCAATAAAATCTGGGCTATCTCAATTTCTTCTATGTCCCTGAAACACTTTGTGACCCCAAAACAACATCCAGGCTCAGATTTGGGCCCCAAACGGATTTTTGGGAAAAAAATTTATTATTTCCATGCAGGTCCTGTTGGCCAGTATTTAATACCAAAATAAAATCCTGGGGTTTGTTCTGGGACTGCTCAGGCAATAAAATTTGGACTATCTCAAGTTCTTCTATGTCCCTCAAGCACTTTGTGAACCTAAAACATCGTCCAGGCACAGATTTGGGGCCCAAATGAATTTTTGGAAAAAAAAATTAAAATTTCCATGCAGCTACTGTTAGCCAGTACTTAATATAAAAATAAAATGTGCTGTCTAATTTGTTAGGTCATTGGTATCATTATTTATGGGGAGAGGGATGGATAATAAGAATAATCCCACATACAGGAGGCAGTGGGATCACACCAGCCTTCATGTAAGGATCTGAATTCCCTTTGCTGGGAATGGCAGCAGGGTGGAAGCCCAGCTGAAGGCTGGGGCAGGCACTCCACAGGTTTCCCTGATCCCTGGGAGGGATGGGATCAAACAGCTCCTGGAATGGTTTTGGATGTGTTGGTTTTGGCAGAATGAGAACTCCTAAGTAAAACAAATATTAAAAAAAAAAAAACAAAACAGATTTTATTTTTTCATTTCTAATTTTATTTTAACTCTGAAGCAAAATATTTTCCATGGGAAGCCCCTGTCTGGCTGTCAGTGTCTGTGCAGTGGAGCTGATGGACCCAACCCAAGCATCCCACCCACAGCCTGTGCCAGCCTGGGCTGCAGCTCCTCAGGGCTGGGGCTCTGCCCTCCTCTGCCAGACCTGCTCCAGGCACTGCAAACTGAGCACAAATCCTGTCAGAACCCAGGACATTCCTCTGGATGCCCTGGGTCACTCCAGACCCTGGCAGGGGCTCAGAGACCTTGGCACAGAGTCACAAACACCTGTGCCTTGGATTTTAGCCCATGGAAACAATTACCAACTTTGTGTGAGGAGTTACAAGCCACAAGAGTGTGAGTAGAATGATAGTTAAGTTGTCACAGTGTGAAAAAGGGGATTTAGAGGGATGGGAGTTCAAGAGGGAAGATGGAGGAATCTGGGTGTTTCTTCTTCTTCTTCTTCTTCTTTTTCTTCTTCTTCTTCTTCTTCTTCTTCTTCTGCTTCTGCTTCTGCTTCTTCTTCTTCTCCTCCTCCTCCTCCTTCTTTCTTCTTTCTTCTTCACCTTCTTCTCCCTGGGTTTGAGTGGTTTTGTGTAATTGGACAGAAAAGTCCACATTGCAGGCATCGGTGGTTGGTTATTGGGTTGAAAGTGAGAATAATTTAGGTGCCATTTCTTAATTAGATAGTTTAGTCTTAAAAGACCCTGTAGAGAAAGACAGTGAGCCATTTTGTGCCTTGTTAGTGAAGAACTGCAGAGCTCACTGCTGTGAGACTGTGACATTGATAAGGAATAACAAACACCTGAGTCTGGACACAAAATATCATCTCGAGCGTTTCAATCTCGACCTTGACTGAGGAAGGAGGAAGCCAAAAACCAACACTTTACCACCCAGGAAAAGTGAATACCTGTACGGCACAATGGATGCATCTCATTAATACAAATTTTAATAGATTTCCTGCTTTTTAGAGCTTAATCCTCACAAGAGGGGGCCAGCAGAGGGGATCTGCACTGGGAGCCATCAGAAATCCAACACAAAGCTCTTTTTAGGGAACAGTCATGGAGAAAAGGGGGTTTTGGGTTATTTCCCAGTGTTTCCTTGTGTTTTCCACTCTGGTGGATATACAGATCTCCGGGATTTTTCCCTGGTGCTGTTATTCCTTTTCCATCTATGCACTGAGCAGAAAAGGGTGGGGAAGGACCAAAATCAATCAGAGCCATTGGCAGGGAGGGGACAGGAGCTGCCAGCATTGATACACCATAAATAATAGCCAGAGGAGCTTTGGAAAAGGAAAAAAATCCAGAGGAAATCCAGAATAAAGCAGGAGAGAGCTGGGATAAAGCCTGGTGGGTTCAACATCCTCTGCAGTCCTCGGGGCAGGAGCAGGGGCTCTCTGTGCTGAGCCCAGACACAAAGAACAGGATAATTTGGGAAGTGCAGGATGGATTTCCTCCCCAGGACCCTTTGGATTGTCTCACCAGCGCATTACATCCTCTAAAGCTTATAAATCAATTAACTCAGGCCTGCTTAGCTAATTAGAGCTGCTTACACTTCCAGCTAATAAAGTATTTGTCATTTCTAAGGCACGTGGGAGTTTTTCTTCAGCTTAACCCAATCACCCTGACAATTCCTGCAGCTGAAGACATTCCCAGAAGCACTTTTTGCCAGAGGTAAGAAAAATGTGATTAGGTAAGATGACAAAACCTTGCATTCCTGTAGTTTTCCCTGCTGGAGTGTGGATGGATGGAGATGATGATCCAGCAGCACTCCCATTGGCAATCCAGCAGTGGGGATGAAATTTGAGGAAATTTTGGGATTAAGGGTGTAGAGGTCTGTTGGACACTTGGGTTCAATGGATTTCAACATTTTGGCTTCATCCTTAAGCCAAGCTTTGCTGATATTGAGAGGATTCAAGCTCACCTGGTGGATTTTTGGTGTTTATTCATCTCCACATGTTTAATTCAACAAAGGGAAAAGAAACTCTTTGAATGTGCTGCTGCATCCAAATGGTTTTTTCCCCCCTTCTATCTTCCCTTATTTTTTAATGGACTTAATAAAGAAGGAAATGTATCAGCCAAGTCCAGCCCATGTGGCTTTAACAACTCAATTTAATTAACATCTCCCAAACTGTCTTATTAAAACTAAATTAAATCCTGATTTGAGAGGTTTAATAGATCACCCAGACCTTGTGCAGAGACAACTGCAGCTGTGGGAGTGGCAGCAGAAGGAGCTGAGCCTTTCCCTGCTCACCTTTGGGGGGCCAGAGCTGCTCCCTCCCCCATTCCCAGGCTGCAGTCCAGGTCTCCTGCCAGGTTAAATCAGTGTTCACTCTCTGGGGCTGCAGACAGCCAGCAGCTCCCTGAGTCCTGAGTTTATCCTGGAAGACAGGAAAAACTGCCAAACCAGAAAATTATACAGAATATACAAGCTTTTCCCTGGCTTTTTAAAATCCATTTGCCTAAGACACATTTTTTAAGGTTATTTTTTGACTTATATAAAAAAAAAAAAAAAGGAAATGCTCAGGTTAAATAAGAATTATCATAAAAATGGCCCTGTTTGTCATGGGATTTTGGCTTTGGGGGTAGGAAGCTCATCATTTTTGGAAGAGCAACAGGGAAGAGCAAGAAAACACCAATTTATTTTGGAAATTTTTGCTCCCAACAAGGCAAGTGCTGCTCCATCAGCCCCTTCTGTGGAGGAGCTGGTGCCTTCCCCATCCTTCTGTGCCCTTTTCTCCCCATTTCCCTTTCCCCCTTTGCTTCCCTCTTGCTCCCAGGGATGCTCTCGCACCAGAAAACCTCCAGGAGCTGCTCCTGCCTTTCCCAGCAGGCCCTCAGGACCTGAGAGCTGATGGGGGCAGCATCTGCTTTCCATCACCCTGCCAGGCCAGGCTTAGCCCTGCTCCAGTCTCATCCCTGCGAGCTTAAACCCTGCTCCCACAGCCCTGCCCCGTGCTCCAGAGGGCTGGAGATCAAGGGAGCTCCTCAGGGTGGGGCTGAGCAGCCCAGAGCTGCTCCTGGGGACACCTCAGAGCACCTGGGGACACCTCAGAGCTCCTAGAGACACCAGGGAGCTTCTGGATGGGTCAGCAGGGCTGGAGCTGCCCCTGGGGACATCTGGGAGCTCCTGGGTGGGCTGGCAAGGCTGGAAATGCTCCTGGGGACACCTTGGAGCTCTTGGGACACCTCAGAGCTCCTGGGGACCCCTCAGAGCACCCGGGGACCCCTCAGAGCACCTGGGGACACCTTGGAGCTCCTGGGGACACCTCAGAGCACCTGGGGACACCTCAGAGCACCTGGGGACACCTTGGAGCTCTTGGATGGGCCAGCGCAGCTGGAGCTGCTCCTGGGACACCTGGGAGCTCCTGAAGGGGCTGATGAGTCTGGAGCTGCTCTTGGGGACATCTCAGGGCTCCTGGATGGGCTGGAAGGGCTGGAGCTGCTCTTGGGGACACCTCAGACCTCCTGGGTACACCTCAGAGCTCCAGGAGGGGCCGGCAGGGCTGGAGTTGCTCCTGGGGCTGTTCCAAGGTGGGGTTGAAGCCACAGATGAGTTTTGGGGACAGGGTTGCTAGCAGGGCTCAGCTGCTGATTTTGGGGGACCTGCCCATTCCTGGGGAACTGGTCTGGTGAGAAGGGCCATGCCCAGAGACAGTGCCAGCCTGGGAAAGGGCTCTGCTGAGCCCAGGAGGGCACAGGCAGGGCCTGTGGGGCTGGAGGGAGATAGGCAAGTGCTCAAATCCCCCAAACCCAGCTGGCCTCGGGGCCAGCACTCTGAGCAGTGGGCAGCCTGATGCTGTAGGATCCTGTTTCTCTGGTGTCCTGGTTTAGGGCAAATTTGGGAGAAAACCTCCCAAGGGGCCCCTCCAGAAAGCAAACCCACACGGCCCCTGTGCCCAACCGGGTCAGGAAGGATTCCTCAGAGAGAAGTGGAAAGAACCTGTTCATTTAACAGGCACAGCACCCCCCAGCACACAGAATGAACAATACCAGGTCACACCACTCTGAAAAAGATGACAAATTCAGAAAGTCTCTCTTGGGGGTGCTCGCTCTGTTCTCAGTCCCTCCAGAGAAAGGCTGTGGCCCAGAGCAGGCCCTGGTAGGCCACAAGGTGCAAACTCTCAGTGCTCCCAGACCAGAACAGGTTTGAACAGTTCCAAGAAAGGGGAAAAAAAAAACAGTCCAGGGAAAAATTTGCTTAGGTGAACTAACTAATGAGCACGAGCAAAAAGCAAGAGCAAAGCAGGAGCAAAGCAGAAGAAAGAGCAAAGCAAAAAGCAAAAGCAGCACCATGTACTGCCTTGTCTCTGTGTCCCACCAGCCATGGGGGAGTGGCTGATAGCAAAACCAGAACAAAATTCACTCCTTGTTGGGAAGATGAAACAGAAAAGCCTTATAAATATGACTGTCTGGCAAAAGATTTTGAGAATATAGAAACTATAAGTGAGATTGAAATGAAAGCAAGCTTTGAGATCCCTCAGTTACTGAACAACTGGAAAACAATGGTGTGGCTGGCTGAAGGTGATCCCCTTTTGATGAAACAACACCCTCTGCTTGCAGACAGGCCCAAGGGTCAGAGCAGACCCTACAGCTTGGCAGAAGGGGCCCAAAGAGAAGTTTTTAGGGTTTAAAATGTAACACAGTATGGTAATGCAGTGATTCTTACAGGCTGTATGTAAATGCTGTAGGATTTGTATGTTGTACTAGATTGGTTAGTGAGAATCAGAATATTCAGCAGAGAAGAGGATTTATTGTATTGTAACGGGAACTTCGCCCTCTTACCCCTTTTACACTTTTACCCCTTTTACTCTCTTATGCTTTTGCTCTCTTACCCTTTTACCCTCTCACCCTCTCATCCTCTCTCCCCCTCTCTTCTCTCAGGCCTGCTCTGAGCTGTGTTTGGCAGCTCCCAGCAGGGCCCTCAGGCCCTTTGCAATAAACCCCAGGTTCCATGACCTGGTTTCAGAGATCTCTCGTCTGCGTCCGTCCCCACCATCCTATCCCCTGACATTCCTACAGCTCTTCAGAGCCAGTCTTGAAGGCACAAAACATGATATCCAGCGTAAACAGAACACAGGGATGGGGAGACGAGCATCATAATGTCACCCTAGGACATCTGGGAAGTTTGGGATTCATTCATTGTGAGCCCTAAAGGTGCCCCTGCCCACCCAAACCAGCAGCAGAGAGGGCAGCCAGGATGGCTCAGACAAAATAAGGATTTAAAGCCAGATTTAAACCACACTAATTAGTTAAAAAGCCATTGTTTCGTCATTTGGTACTAAACCAGTGACTTTAAACCAGCAGCTGCTCATTTTGCAATTCTCTTGACGAGGATTTTCCATCCCTGCTGACGTTGGTGGAGTTATATCACCTGGAAATCTTCTACCAGAGTGTGTGGAGCAGCATTGTTTACTGGAGAGTTTTAATCCTCCATTTACAGCCCCTCTGCTGAGAAACTGTGCTGAAATCAGGAAAGGCATCTGCAAAAAAAAATTAAAAAAAAAAATCCCTAAAAAAACCCTTTGTAAGCAGAAGGGAAGGAGATTTGAATCATCCAGTGCTGGAAAACTTCTCTCATCTATTTATTCCTGGGCCTGACATCTCCGAGAAAAAAATGCCCAAGCACTTTCCAAACTCCAAGAGAGGTCTGGAAAGGTTAATCCTGGCACAATTTTGCCATCAGCCGTTCTGGAAGCTGTTTCCCCACGGAAAATGTTATCTTGGGTTGGGCTGGGTGTCCCTGGGTGCTGCAGGGCAGGAGGAGGATTAGCCCCAGCCGTGTTTGTAACTCCTTAATGGGAGATAAGGATCGTGTGATAATTGCTGGCAGCAGGGAAAGAGAAATATTCCCCAGCTCCAGCCTTGGGGGACAACTCCCTTTTCCCTGAAAAGCACTGGGGGAAAACTCCCTTTTCCCTAAAAAGCATTGAGGGAAAACTCCCTTTCCCTAAAAAGCACTGGGGGGAAATTCCCTTTTCCCTAAAAAGCATTGAGGGGAAAAGGCCTCCTTTCCCTAAAAAGCACTGGAGGAAAACTCCATTTCTCCTAAAAAGCATTGGGGAGAAATCTTCCTTTGCCCTAAAAAGCATTTAGGGGAAAACTCTTTGTCCTAAAAAGCATTGGGGGAAGATGTTCCTTTCCCTAAAAAGCATGAAAAAGTTGGCAGAAAACCATCAATCAGCTTTTTTCTGGCACGACACTTTCCTGGGGTTGCTGGAACTTTTCCCACAGAGGGTTTTCAGGAGTTTTGTCCCCACCCATGGGTTGGGTTTGTGTTCTGGTGGAAGGTGGCATCTCCCCAGGTTTGTCCTGGTAACCCTGAGCATTTTGAGGGGAATTGGGTGGTGTTTCAAAGCCAGAGCTCAAGTTAGAAATGTCACTAAAACCTGAGTTCTGTGTGGTTTGAAGTTGTTGTTTTCTTTTTGCAAAGGGTCCTTAGAGGCTTTTACTTTTTGGTATAAATAATCTGCTTTTCCCTCTCCTGGGAATTCACTTCAACAGCTGCTTGGAAAAGCCAGGTGTTGCCTTCCAGCCTCCCAAAGAAGCTGGGTGCTGTAATGAAGGACACAGAAATTCAGGTAAAAGAGGAATGAACAAAACCATAGAAATTATTTTCCTCACTTTTTCAAAACCCTTTTTCCCTCTCTGCCTTCCCCACCTCTCCCTGTCCTCTCCTGAAGCAGTTGGTTGTGAGTGGGGTTCAACTTTCCATTGGCAAATTAAGCTTTTCTTTCAGAACTAAAAAACTTTCTGTTTAAAAAAATACTGGGAAAACATCTCAGTTATAATTATAAATTTTGTTTCAAGTGAAAATTAATTCTAAACGCCAAAGTTATGGACAGTTATTGACCTACTTCTGTGCAATGATGTTGTGGAATCAGCTTCCTTGGGTTCATTTTTTTATATATTTTGCTTTATTTGTAATTCCAAAGCTGCTTTGCTCCTACCCAGAGACCCTTTTAGTAGTGTGAGGTGGGGTCCCCTCTGGGGGGCTCCTGGAGCTTCTCCCTCTCCCCCACAGCACTGAGATACCCTGAACTTCCCAGGGCAACCCTCCAAGCCAGGGGGAGTCCTGCTGCTCCAGAGGGGGCTCATTTTGGGATTTCAGGCAGAAAAACCACCCCAGTGAATCCCCAGTGTGGAGCAGAGAGATTTCTGTGGCCCTTTGGAGGTGGAGCAGGGATCAGACACGTGGAGAGGGGAGAGGAGGAGGGACCCAGGGCTGCTTTGATCCCTCTCGGCATTGCCCCAAGGCCCCCATGTGCCCAGCACCTGAGAAAGGCTATTTATAAACCTGCAGGAAGAACAGGGAGCCCATAAATCTCCTGGGCTTCCTTTTCTCTCTGGAGCAGGAGGAGAATTAAAACCATGTGCTGGATTTCCCAGGGATGCTCCATCCTCCTGCCCCAGCCTGGAGGTGCCCACAGGGACCTGACTGTCCTCACCTGGGGGTGCTCAATAAGGCAGGAGGTGAAATCCACACAATGGATGGGAGGGAAAACATTTTCCTGACATTTTGGGGTGGTTTCATGTAAAAACCCCAAAGCTCCCAGGCCATGAACTTTGCTGCTGCTGAATCTCCAGCCCAAATCCCTTTGGGCTTTACATCTTTACATCTTTGAGGACCAGATTGCATCACCTCTCAGTAATTTTATTGGAATGAGAGAGCTGATCACTTTGACTGGGCACCAAACCCTCCATTTAGCAGGGAAGAGTCACAGAGTTCCCCACAGGCTTCTGGAAGCTGCTGTGGAGACTCTCTGGAGGCTTCTACAGAGCTGAGCTTGTGCTGCAGCCCAGCATCTCCACACTCGGCATAAATTTGGCTGCTGGACCCCAAATTCCTGGAGGAAGAGTGGATTCCACGAGGCTCAGCCATGCACTGGAGTGGTGATCCCTCCCTGATGGGCAGAGCTGCTCTTTTTGGGATCAAAGGGTCAAAAAGGGCACCAAATGTGTGACCTCCCGTGAGGGCTGGAGCCCATCCTGACCCCAGAGCCCCTCGTGGGGAATGGAGGGGAGGCTGCTGCTGTCCCCGCTCCTGGGTGAAAGGGGAGCAGTGCTGCTGACCCCGAGGGCACAGAGAGCAGCAGCAGATGGCAAACAGAGCTCCCAGTGTGGCCCTGCCCTCAGGAGGTGACCCCGGGCACAGGGCATTGTCACCAGTGTCCTCACCAGGACACAGGGCCCAGTGACTGCAGAGAGCTGCTAAAAACACCGGCAGGGACAAAAAACTGCTGGCGCAATACTGGCTCCTCCTGCCCCTGCAAAAATTGGGAATTTGCTGCGCTGTGTGCATGGCCATGAAAAAAATCTGTCCCCACCTTTTTTTGCTATTATTTTCCCCATCCTTCCATTCTTTCCATGGTGCTGTTCAGCTCTGAGCCCTGGATCTAAACATGGAGATCCCTTCTGCCAAAAAAAAAAAAACAAAAAACAAAAAACAAAAAACATTGAGAAGTTATTATTGGTATCATTTTTAAGGTGGGGGAACAGAGCAGGGTTGGATTTTGCCCTCCCCTTCATGTCCTGGGAACAAGACAGGGAATTTCATGCAAGTTTTCACACAACCCTGGCCAAAATCAAAGCTGCTGCCCATGGACACGTGGGATGCTCTCCACATGGAGCAAGGCTGCCCCACTCACTTTGCATCCACTGAAGGAAAATAAATCAAATAAACCAGTCAAAAACTGCCTCCTGAAAGCCCCAGTTCTCACGGCCAGCAGTGACCAGAGCCTCCCTGTGGTGCTTTCCTTGCAAAAACTTGGCATTTTTTATCCATGTAGGATAAATGGGGCAAAAAAAAGGCTTATTTCAAAGTTATGAGGGGAGAGAGGTGCCAGAGAAAGGAATTCAGGGTAGTGAGGGAGGGGCTTGGCTGCACATCTGGGATCAAACCTGTGAAAACTGAGGGGAATCTAAGAAAACCTTTTTGGGAGGGAGCTGGGCATAAAATTGGGAAAAGCAGCAGAAGAGAGAAGGGGAAAAAAGATAAAAATCTCCTCCAGCACCATCCAAGTGTTTCCTAAACCCCCAGGCTGGGTTGCACACATGGGAAAACAGCCATAATTCAGGACAGTGGGATGGGGAGCTCTGGGAAAAGCAGCGTCTGAAGTTTCCATGAAGGTCCCACAGCACCTGTGGAATATTTTCTCTGCTGCCTGCCCCTAATTGCATCCATCTGGGATGGAGGAGCCTTTCAGCGCTGCCATGCGTGGGCAGAAGCTGCTGGGCTTTGCCCCACATTTCTGTCAGATCCCAGATAAACACAGCCCCGACCCTGGGGAGGCTCTGGGTGCTGGGATAAGGCAAACACACCAAGTTCTGCTTTCAGGGCAGCTTCAAGAATGAAGCTCTGATTAAACAGAAGATTTCCAGCTTCTTTTTGTTGTATTCTTGGGAAAGAGAGGGTGACAGCAAAAATAAAAAGGAGGGGCAATCCCTCTTGCCTTTTTCCCCAGGAGCATCACTGGGAATACTGTGTGCCTCAGTTTCCCTGTTTATCTTTGGGACACGCTAAAACTTGCTGCCCAGATGAGTTTAATAAAAATTCCAGTGTTTAAAGTGACATTTCCATGTGCCACCCCCACGTGTGATGTCCCAGCAGCAAGAATGTAAAGAAAAAGGGAAAATTCCCCCTCTCCTCTATGGAAAACTCTACTGGGGGGAAATCTCCTCCAGGAGGAAGGACCAGGGTTTTTGGAGCTGGTTGGAGCTCAGAATCCCCCAGGGACCAGCCTGAGGCTGCAGCAGGGGCTGGGATTGTCATCACATTATTAAACAGTTCTATAAAACATCCAAGTTTCTTCTGGTGGGAAAAAGCTGCAGGAGGGAGGATGGGAGAGCTGGAGTGGATTTTTTCCCTGATTGCAATTTTCTTTGTTTGGATGTCATGCCCTGATGCTCCCAAACATCCCAGTGACTCCAAATGATTCTGGACACTGATTTGAAAAAAATTCTTTCACGTTTTGGCATCACCCAATAAAATTCTGGAGAGATTTCTCTCCCCATCGTCTTCCAACCAATTCCTAGAGAGTGGGGAGAGGAGATAATTAAGTCAAGGCTCATTAAGCGTTTCAGGGATCCTTCTCTCCTAGTTTTCCTGTGATCCATTCACTTGCAGCAATCTTTACCTGAGCTCATCCCACCTGAGAAGTGGAAAAATCCAAATGTGAGGTGCCCAGGGATGGAGAAGGGTCAGAAGGCAGGGTTTAGAAACAATCCTGTCACCCTGGGTGACATCTCTGCTTCTCCTGACCAAGGGGTTGGGGTGAGATGTTTACTGCCCAGCAGCAGCACCTGAAATCACAGAATCATGGAATTACTTCCGTTGGAAAAGACCTCTAAGGTGACCAAGGCCAGCCAAAAATCCCAGTGTGAGTCACTGAGGGCTTGTAGGATGCTGTGGTTCTCACACCACCCATGCCCCTTGGTCCCCAGGGCATGAAACCCCTCCTCAGGTGGATCAGAAGAGGTTTTTCATGGAATCATGGAATTCCAGAATGATTTGGGTGGGAAGGGACCTTAAAGCTTCTCCAGTCCCATGGGCGGGGACACCTTTCCCTGTCCCAGTTGCTCCCAGCCCTGTCCCTCCTGTCCTTTTCTCTTCCCCATGGTCCTTCCTCCCTGCTCCCACCATCCCAGCTGAACTTTGTGCAGGGAGTGGGAATTGGAATCCAGGGAGGTGAAGAGGGTGGGAGAGGAGGAAGAGGACGGAGTTTCAGGCCCAGCAGCTCGCTGACGATTTTGCTGTTGCTGTTTTTATTTTTTACTCCCTTTATGTTTATCCAGTTTTGAAATTCCACTTAATTTATTAAAAAAAAAAAAAAAAAAAAAAAAAAATCAAAGCCCTGCCTGGAATTTCTCCTGCTGCCCGTTCTCAGCCTGTGAATTTCCCAACGCCTCGGCAGGGGCTGCCTGGACTGCGTGGGCCCAGAGCCAGCTCTGGTTTCCATTACAGTGATTAATGCCAGGGACCACGCTCACATCCCAGGCCTTCCACGCTGCTCAGGGATTTGGGGAATTTTGGTACCAGCTCTGGTGAACCCCTTCATTCCTGCGGGGCAGCCAGGGTCACCTTTCCAGCAGGAGCTTGGGAGCTGCTCTGCAGGAGGATGGGAGCAGGGCAGGGCACCCCCAGAGCTGCTGGGGCACCCCTGCTTTCCCTTCTCTCTGATGGGGAATTCTCCCTGCTCAGATCCCAGTTTCCCTGCTCTCTGCTGAGGATTTCTGCCAGCTCAGATCCCAGTTTTCTTGCTCTCTGCTGAGGATTTCTCCCTGCTCAGATCCCAGTTTCCCTGCTCCCTGCTGAGGATTTCTCCCTGCTCAGATCCCAGTTTCCCCTCTCCCTGCTGAGGATTTCTCCCTGCTCAGATCCCAGTTTCCCTGCTCCCTGCTGAGGATTTCTCCCTGCTCAGATCCCAGTTTCCCTGCTCCCTGCTGAGAATTTCTCCCTGCTCAGATCCCAGTTTCCCTGCTCTTTGCTGAGGATTTCTCCCGGCTCAGATCCCAGTTTTCTTGCTCTCTGCTGAGGATTTTTCCCTGCTCTTTGCTGAGGATTTCTCCCTGCTCAGATCCCAGTTTCCCCTCTCTCTGCTGAGGAATTCTCTCTGCTCAGATCCCAGTTTCCCTGCTCTCTGCTGAGGATTTCTCCCTGCTCAGATCCCAGTTTCCCCTCTCCCTGCTGAGGATTTCTCCCTGCTCAGATCCCAGTTTCCCCTCTCCCTGCTGAGGATTTCTCCCTGCTCAGATCCCAGTTTCCCTGCTCTCTGCTGAGGATTTCTCCATGCTCAGATTCTCATTTTCCCTGCTCTCTGCCAAGGATTTCTGCCAGCTCAGATCCCAGTTTTCTTTTCAGATCTCAGCTCTCTGCTGAGGATTTCTCCCTGCTCAGATCCCAGTTTCCCTGCTCTCTGCTGAGGATTTCTCCATGCTCAGATTCTCATTTTCCCCGCTCTCTGCCAAGGATTTCTGCCAGCTCAGATCCCAGTTTTCTTGCTCTCTGCTGAGCATTTCTCCATGCTCAGATCCCAGTTTCCCTGCTCTCTGCTGAGCATTTCTCCATGCTCAGATCCTGGGTTCTTCTGTGGGAAAGCCACTGCTGGGATATGAGGAGGGCTGGTGGTGAGAGGGTTGTGATGGCAAAGTGGATCAGAGCATTCTCCTTCTTCCCTGCATGCTCATAAATACTGGAAATGACCAGGAAGCCTCCACCAGGATCAGCCTCTTCCTCACCCAACTTTTCCCAGCAATTCCCAGCTAACTTCAATCCCATCCTGGGAAAACCATCACTAAATACAACTTTATTCCTTGTACTTTCATTTGCTTTCCTTCGTTCCCACAGACCACAGCTGGCTGCTCCCACATCCTGGGGGATGGGGGATTTCAGGAGGAATCAGGAAAGCTGGGATGAAAGCAATGCTGGACAATCCTTGCCAAATCTCCCCTGGGAAGGCTGAACTCTCCACCACCCTTGCTAAAGGCACCTTAGAGGCACTCCCACAGTTACCCTGCTTGTGCTCATGGTTTTCCCAATGCTGGATTCATTGGGTCAACCCCAGGAGGAAATGCCCATGCTCCCCAAACTCCTTCTCCAGCAGATGTTCCAATAACAGCACATTAAAAAGGAAGTTCTCTCTTCCAGGTAGCTCCAGCTGTCAGCAATCCAGAGGTGAAATTTATCCTTTGCTCTTGTCCCTATAAATCCTTTCCTGGGCTCCAGGCCAAGGCAGCTGCAGCTGAGGGGCCAAGGGGTGCTCAGGGAGTTCATTCCTGCTACCCTCATCCCAGCCAGCCTGGACCTGTGGGGAAAACCCCAAAATGCCTTCAAATCCCATGGGATTGGCCTTTGCAGCTCCTGGAAACAGGATTGCTCCTTGTCCAGAAAAACAAGGTGGCCATGGAAGTGCATGGACTTATTTGGGATGTGTTGATGGCCTTGCCTGCCCCAGCAAGGCCTGGTCAGGTTTTTTGAATCTCCTCTCCCTACCCAGACAGATGGATCCATCCATCCCATCTCTCCCAGGCGTCTCCAAAGCCTTGGTAGACATCACTGGCAATGCCCTGCACCAGAAAACCTTGTCAGGTTGGCTGGGTCACCTCCCTCTTCCCAGAGAGATGAACCCATCATCCATCCATCCCTCATCCATCCATCCATCCATCCATCCATCCATCCATCCATCCATCCATCCATCATCCATCCATCATCCATCCATCCCCACATCCATCCATCATCCATCCATCATCCATCCATCCATCCATCCATCCATCCATCCATCCATCCATCCATCCATCCCCACATCCATCCATCCATCCATCCATCCATCCATCCATCCATCCATCCATCCATCCATCCCCACATCCATCCATCATCCATCCATCCCCACATCCATCCATCCATCATCCATCCATCCATCCATCCATCCATCATCCATCCATCCATCCATCCATCCATCCATCCATCCATCCATCCCCACATCCATCCATCATCCATCCATCCATCCATCCATCCATCCATCCATCCATCCATCCCCACATCCATCCATCCATCCATCCATCCATCCATCCATCCATCCATCCATCATCCATCCATCCATCCATCCATCCATCATCCATCCATCCATCCATCATCCATCCATCCATCCATCCATCCATCCATCCATCCATCCATCCATCCATTCTTCCCTCCCTCTGGGTGCCTCTTCCCACACTCCTGAAGTTTCTTGGGTTACAGACTCCTTTGGGAAAAAAAGATCCTGGAATTTTTTTGAGAGCTGATCAAAACATGTTTTGATTTTATTTGATGTCTCTCCACTCCCAGAAAACTGATTTTTTCAACTCAAAGCCAAACTCTTCCCCTCTACTCCCACACAATTTGTGTTTCTGTGCTGATTCCTTCCCCTCTTTTGTAATGCCAGTTCCAGAATTTCTATGGAAGGCAGACATTTTTACAAAGAGTTTATCAGGAATCCCTGATTTACCTGTCTTGAGGGATTACTGCCTTTTCCAGGAAGATTTTTTTGAGGCTTTCCTTTTGTGTGTCAGCTCAACTCTCCAAGGAGCTGCCAGAGCCGTGGCACTCCGGGGCACACATTCCACGGCTCCCAGCATCCGGCTGGCAACAGGAGAACAAGCTGGTGCTGCCTTGGCCCGTTCAGCCCTTCTGGAGGTCACAGTCCCTCATGTTCCTCCTCGTTCCTGGAATGCACATGGATATTGGCTCTCCCAAGCCAGGCTTTGGCTTCCCAGCACAGCCCACACTTCCGTGTGCAGAGCTGAGCAACCAACGGGATCCCAGCTTTGTCCCTCTGCTGATGGGGACGAGGAGCTGGCATTCCCTCCTCAGAAGCACATTCCTGAATATCCCCACACCCCCGTGTGTGTGCTTCCCGCTGCCTTCGGCGAGACCTCTGTCTGCTTCCCGCCGCGTCCTTCCCGGGACAGGGAAAGTGCTGGGAAAGTTCTCTCCCAGGGCACTCTGCTGGCTGTGGCCTTGAACAATGCTTGGAAGGGAGGATGGGGAAAAAATAGCTCGGCTGACGGAGCAGGGACTCATCCAAGCAGCAGCAGCAGTGCATAGTTTGTGGTGGAAGTGTCCCGGAGTTATTTCCTATGGAAATCTGGATTGGGTTAGCCCTGCTCGCAGGCTGGGATCTTCCCAGCTCAGAGGCCCTGTGCTGGAGTCCCACTCATTGGGCCCCAGCTTTCCTACTCCAGACTTTGCTTTTCCCAAGGAGATCTCTTGGTCTCCTCCCTGGCTGGATTTCCAAGGGATGTTGCCAAAATGGCATCTGCTGGAGGCTGCGATTCCATCCCCAGGAAGACACCACGGGGCTTCTCATCTGGAATCCCCCAGGATCCATCCCATCCCATCCTATCCATCCCATCCCATCCCATCCCATCCCATCCCATCCCATCCCATCCCATCCCATCCCATCCCATCCCATCCCATCCCATCCCAGTGCTGGGGCTTCAGGGTCCAGTCAGAGACCATGCTGGTGGTTTTGGTGGCTGCACGTGGGTGAGATGGAGCTCCTGGACAGGGTTTGTCCAGCACAGACCAGGACATGCCAGGGTTGGGCCTGTCTGTGTCACTAGAGCATGACAAGGAAAGAACCAGGAACTGAGCTGTCTCCAACAACTCCCGGTGTTTTATTAGGAAAACAGGGAAGACAAACTGAGCTTATGTTTGTCAGCACTTCTGGTCTCCTCAGGATGTGACACAGTCTCAAGCTACATCAGGGAAGGAATAGGTTGGATATTAGAAAAAAATTTTCACCAAAAGAATAATAAAGTACTGGAACACTCTTCCCAGGGAGATGATAGAATCACCATCTCTGGATGTGTTTAAAACAGACTGGACATGGCACTTAGTGCTACAGTCTAGTGGAGGTGTTAGGGCACAGGTTGGACCCGATGATCTTAGAGGGCTCTTCCAACCTCATTATTCTGTGATTCTGTAATTCTGTGATTCTGTGATCCTGATTTGGTGCTTTTGGAACAAATCCACTTTTGCAGAAAAATCTTCATCATCCACAAGGAAAGCACATGGAACACCAGAATTCTTTCCCATTGCACCTTCACTTTGCCAAGCCCACTCTCCCTCTCCACAGCTCCATCAGCTCCTGCTCCTAACATCAGGCATGGAATTCTGGGACCCCACTGGCTGCCTTTAACCCTGCTTTTCCCAGGCTACGTCCCTACTGCTGTCCCAGCGCCGACCCTTCTGGAGCATCTGGAAGCTGAGCACACAAAAGTCGGGCAGGGAAAACCGCACAACATTTTTATCCCCCAGCAGAACCTCCTGTGTTTATTTCTGGAGTCACAGCAACCCCAGATGAGGAGCGGCCAGGCTGAGAAGGAATGTCTGAGAAAATTGTCAGCAGGGCTGGGACACTGGGTGGGATGGGCTCTCCAGAGGGAGATGGGTGGTCCAGAGGGAGGGATGGGCTCTCCAAAGGGAGGGATGGGCTCTCCAGAGGGAGAGGTGTGCTCCAGAGGGTGGAAAGTGCTCTCCAGAGGGTGGAAAATGCTCTCCAGAGGGAGGAATGTGCTCTCCAGAGGGTGGGATGGGCTCTCCAGAGGGAGGGATGGGCTCTCCAGAGGGAGGGATGTGGCTCATCCCAACACACAGCTCTGGAGGACAATTTGGGGTGAGATCCTTCAAATTCTTCTTGCAGGCAGATCCCTGAGCTAATCCAGCCCCTGTCTCCAAGGGATCATCTCCATCTCCACACCAGAGAGGGATGCCCACCTGCAGATCTGTGCAAACCCTGGGCAGGCACAAACCACCCCTAAGTGATTCCTCTCAGCTTCTCTTGTGTAATTAAACAAGTTCGAATCACAACCCAAATTGTTTATTAAACCAATTTCAATAAATGTGCCACTCCTGGGAGCAGCCTGTGCTCGTTTCCCCCTCTCCCACAATCCCAAAGCTCACAGAGGGGGAATCCAGAGCTGCAGCTGCTGGGATTTCTAAATCCACACACCAAACCTGGATTTGTCCTGTTTCTGTTTGTCATTTCCATAAACCATCCCAGTCAGAATTGTACATTCCTGGTTGCTAATTTTCTCAAGAAGGGCTGCACAGATCCCTGGGCTGATACCAGGAATGCTCCTACAGAAAGAGCGTCGTGTTTTCCTGTGTGTACAGAGTGGCTCTTCCTGAGAGGAACTGCAGACAGATTTTTGTTGAGTTGTTGTGTTTGTCTGGAGTTTTTCTCTCCTTGCTGGTGGCTGAGCAAGCAGCTGGCACAGCCCCACCATGGATGATTCACCGTGACCAGGCAAAGGCAGATCCAGCTCTTCCTGCTTGTGACGGGAATTCTGGGTTCAGGTTGGGACGTTTTGGGGATGGGCACCAGCTCTGGGTTGGGTTGGGGCAGCACGAGGTGGTTGGAAAGGGGAATGTGCAAAATCCCATTTTGCTACTGCTACAAGGTGGTAATCCTGGGATTAGGGAGGGATTGTGGGATCAGAGTGTTTTGGGTTGGAAGGGACCTTAAAGTTCAGCTTGTTCCAGTGGGACCTTCCCCTGTCCCAGGCTGCTCCCAGCCCTGCCCAGCCTGGCCTTGGGCACTGCCAGGGATCCAGGGGCAGCCACAGCTGCTCTGGGCACCCTGTGCCAGGGCCTGCCCACCCTCACAGGGAACAATTCCCAATTCCCAATCTCCCATCCAGCCCTGCCCTCTGGCAGTGGGAGCCATTCCCTGTGTCCTGTCCCTCCATCCCTTGTCCCCAGTCCCTCTCCAGCTCTCCTGGAGCCCCTTCAGGCCCTGGCAGGGGCTCTGAGCTCTCCCTGGAGCCTTCTCCTCTCCAGGTGAGCACCCCCAGCTCTCCCAGCCTGGCTCCAGCCCTGGAGCAGCTCTGAGGCCTCTCTGGATTCACCCCAGCAGCTCCACTTCTGATGTTGGACTCCCAAGCTCACACAGCACTCCAGGATGGATTTGCCATTGGCACTGATGTCCATTTCCTGCTCAAAATAAGGTTCAGTTGCAGAAACTCTCCCAAAACCTGTGTGAAAATCCCAGGTTTGTTGTCAGCACCTCAGCCTTGGCATCCAGATGGGGTCCCTGCAAGGAGCTGCTGTGTCCTGCTGCAAGGAATGATTTCTTTGAGCTGCAGAACATGTTTGGGGGGTGAGGAGCAAAAACGAACCCCAGACTCTAAATGAGCCACAGCATTCCTGAGCAAACCCTTCCAGAGCTTAATGAACCTCACCAATTAACACCTTCCTCATTGCCACTCTCTGTCTGTTCCTCGTTGCACTCTCTGCTTGTTCACTGATCAGGTTTTGCCTCCCAAACCATCATGGCCAAATTTCTTTTCTCCATGGACAAAGGGAGCCTGTGAGTTGGATAAATCCTTCCCAACACACAGGGAGAGAAGTGGAGCTCCCAGAGCCTCATTCCAATAATTTTCCTCGTTCTCTCCTGAACTGCTGCCAATTTTGCAGCTCTTCCACTTGGGCTGTAAATATTGGTGCAGTTGGAGCCCAAAAGCTGTCCCAGCTCTGGGATGCTCCTGCTGCTCCCGGTTCACATCCCCTGATTTTCACCCCAAAATCACAATTGTATTGGCAGAGCTGTGAGACCAGGCACCATTTTTTTGGTTATTATCCCTGTTTTACTGGGGAGATAAGGATGTGTATACATTAAACCCCTGGAAGTGAGCAAGGCTGGGCTGGAGGGGGTTGGAGAACCTGGGATAATGGGATAAATAATTACATCATCATCATCATCATCACCACTATTATTATTATTATTATTATTATTATTATTATTATTATTATTATTATTATTATTATTTACATTTACATTTAAATATTAAAATTATGTTTATGTGATAAATCACATACTTTAATGTACACATTAAATCCCTGGAAGTGAGCAAGGCCAGGCTGGAGGGGGTTGGACATCATCATCATCATCATCATTATTACTATTATTATTATTATTATTGTTATTATTATTTACATTTACATTTACATTTAAATATTAAAATTATGTTTATGTGATAAATCACATACTTTAATGTACACATTAAACCCCTGGAAGTGACGAAGGCCAGGCTGGAGGGGGGTTGGAGAACCTGGGATAATGGGATAGATAATTGTATCATTAATATTAAATCAATAAATTAATAATAAAAATTATTATTTTTCTTTTTTAAATTTACATTTAAATATTTAAAATGTATTTATGTGATAAATTACATAATTTAATGACACATTAAACCCCTGGAAGTGACCTGGGCTGGGCTGGAGGGGGTTGGAGAACCTGGGATAATGGGATAAATAATTCATAATTAATAATAAATAAATAAATAATTTTAAAATTTAAATTTAAATATTTAAATTATGTTTATGTAATAAATCACATAATTTAATGTACACATTAAACCCTGGGAAGTGACCAAGGCTGGGCTGGAGGGGGTTAGAGAACCTGGGATAATGGGATAAATAACAATAATAATAATGATAATAATGATAGTAATGATAGTAATGATAATGATAATAGTAATAATAATAATAATAATAACTTAATTTAAATTTAAATATTTAAATTTTATTTATGTAATAAATCACATAATTTAATGTACACATTAAACCCTGGGAAGTGACCAAGGCTGGGCTGGAGGGGGTTAGAGAACCTGGGATAATGGGATAAATAACAATAATAATAATGATAATAATGATAATAATGATAATGATAATGATAATGATAATGATAATGATAATGATAATGATGATGATGATAATAATAATAATAATAATAATAATAATAATAACAATAATAACGCTGGGTGGGCGCTGAGGGATCCACACCCTTTGGCACATGCCAGACCAACACTTGGCACAGCCCTTGAAGAGCTCAGCAGGGCAGAGATTTCCAACTGCAGCTGGGAAAGGGCTGGAGGGTTTGGGTTCACTCTGAAGGGAATAAATCCATTGCTGCACACCAGCAAAGGGGTTTTCCCCTGTGTGGTGACACAAAAGGATGGTGACAAAATCTCTCCATTTGATCCCTTTTCCTGTGTTGATCCCACCCAGCCAGAAGTTTCTTGGATCCTCGAATCCTCCTGCAGCTCTGTGAGTGTCACTCTGTCACGTTTATTCATTTATTTGGCATTTCTTCCCCTTTCTCCTCCTTCCCTTGCTGGCAGGAAGCCTCTGCCTTCTATTTTTATCATCAGGAATTGGCTCTGCCATGAAAGTGGGACCTCACAGGAACAACCCCTGGATCCAGAAAAGGGGAAAGAGAAAAATAAACACCCATCTCACCCTGTGCCAGCACTGGGACAGGGCTGGGTTTCATGGGGAGGGAGAAGCCAAACCGGGGCTGTGCCAGCTGCGTGCTGAGAGTGAGATTTCCCCCATTTGCTAATTTTTGGGGGGATTTTGTGATGAAAACCCAGCATGGTGATGCAGATCCCAGTGATTTATGGGGAGTTCTCCTCCAAGGAGGAATTTCCACTTGGCCAGAGTGGGCAGTGCTGAAGGGAAGAGCTTGGAGGGGCTTGGAAAGAGGAGCTGGCAGGGAGCTGGGAGCTGCAAACACCTTCAGTCAGGCCCCAAAGGGTCACCTTATCCCGGGTTTGGGGCACAGGATGGGGACATGGGGCCTCCTTTACTGTCCCCAAGGTGCTGCCACTGTCACCAACCCCATTGCCAGAGTCCTGACCCAGAGGAGCAGGAGGGATCCAGCTGGATGGAGATCTGCAGAGCTTTTGCACATCATTAAAGTCCAAAATGTCCCAGGTTCACTTCAGATCCTCTGTGCTGATGTTCCCCATGTTCCTAGGGAAGCTTTGGGAGGTGTTTGGGAGCACAGAACCCCTTGCAAGGGCTGCTCACAGCTCAAACCCTGAGCTCTCTGGGCAGGGCATCCCACCAGGCTTCCCACAGGATCCTGATGGTCCCAGCTCCCAGGTTTGGGGTGTGGTGTCTCCAGGGAAACCCCAAATAACATCCCCAGTGTCCCCCATCCCACTTTCCTGGGAAATGTCCGGGATAGATGTGGGGAAAGGCGGCAGCAATGGGGCAATGGGTTTGTTCTGCCCAGCTGGGTTGGTCCTGGCTGAGGATTCAGGGGATTGGAAAATGAAACATCACAGTGGTGGTGGGGCTGGAAGGAGCAGCTATTCCATCCTGTCCCATCCCACCCCATCCCATCCCACCCCATCCCATCCCATCCCATCCCATCCCATCCCATCCCATCCCATCCCATCCCATCCCATCCCATCCCACCCCATCCCATCCATCCCATCCCATCCCATCCCATCCCATCCCACCCCATCCCATCCCATCCATCCCACCCCATCCCACTCCATCCCATCCCACTCCCAAACAATGTTCACCCCAGTGTTTCAGGCAGGCTGGGAAGGTTTGGGATCTGGGATTGCACTTGGGGAAATTGAGGCAAAGATGGTGAAAGAGGCCAAACTTGCCAAGAGCTCCCCAAGTCACAGATCCTGAATCCCAGACCTGCACTGGGGGATCCCTGCCAGCTCCTCGTGCCCCTCAGACAGGGAGCGAAGCCTTTTCCTGCTGCCACATCCCCTGTTTGGCTTTCTGGGTTCATTCAGCCAAGGATTCCCCACCTGGAGCAGAGCCCCCAGCACAAGGACAGCAATGGGAATTTTGCAGGAACAACCAGGACAGGGAAGGGGAAAAACATAAAAACCCCGAAGAAAAATCTCCATGTGGGGAAATTTAGTTTTATTTTTTTTTTCTTGCAGAGGATGATTCCCTGCTCCAAAACAAACCCTCCTCTGGCAGGGCTGGGGCTGAGCAGGCTCTGCTCTCCCCCCAGCCTTCCCAGCCTGTCCCACCAGCTCCCTCCCAGCCCTGGGGGCTCATGGAGGTCTGTGCTGGGCACCTCGGTGGTCTGCCCCAAGCCAAGGCCAATGGCTCTGCCTTCTCCTCGAGCTTTCCAGCTGGGAAATGTCATCAATGGGGGCTGAAATCCACGGCACCGCTCCTGCCGGGCCTTTCCCACCGTGCCGGGGCTGGAGCGGCAGGAGGGGGCGGAGGGAGGAGCCCAGGAGGAGGAAGGGGATGGAGGAGGGATGGAGGACAGGGGATGTGGGGAGGCAGTCGAGGAATGAGCATGGAGGAGGAGGGAGAGGCTCTGCTGGGTCCATCAAGGGCGAGACAAGCTCAGGGAATGGTGTGAAGGTCCGCCCGAAATGAACGGATGACGAATGATTTTTGGGTGCGAAAACAACCAACAAGAGGCACAGGGGTTTTGTAGTAACAAATCAACAAGGTGCAATTTTATTGATTATAACCACAGCTAAATATGCGTTTGGTTAAGGGATCCGGGGAAGAGAAGGGTAAGACAAGGAAAAAGGGAGGAAAGAAGGTCGGGGAATGGGGTATAGCTACCAAAACGTGATGTCTTCGGGGTCCCGCTGCCGAAACTCGCTGGTGCACGTCTTGGGGAGTACTCAAAGGACAGTCGGGCTGAACCCCAATATATATACTGTTCTTGCTTGGGGGAAGGTGGCTGAAATTAGGTTTCCATGGAGGGGAGAAGTCCATTGTTTTCATGGCTGAATGCTCACAGGTCCCAGTCTCTGGAAGGAGGTTGCCAGGGGGGTGCCATGGGGGTGCCATGGGGGTGTCAATAGGGTGCCAGAGGGGTTCTTGGTTCCTTGATGAGGGGATTCGCATCTCTGTTGGTCTGTCACGGTGGTTGAAGACAGGCAAGAGGGGTCTTCTCATGGAGCGGGGGGAGCCACCCCAGAGCTCAGTCCAGCCAGCTCAGGAGTTTGGAAGAAAGTCCAGTTCAATTGTCCAGAAAAGGGCAGCATGCCCCCTTCGAGTACAGCATGGCGTGTTCTGCAAACATCACCTGTGAACACACTAGATAAGCAGGAGACTTTCTTTCCCAACTGGCTCAGCAGTTTTAACCCTTCGGTCATCTTTTCTCATGACAATTGTGAGGCAAAAAATGAAGGATTTTCAGATGGACTTCTACAAATGGGAAATTGGGAAATGTACCCCATGGAAAGATAGCCCTGCCTGAAGGAAAAGATGAACTCAGTTCAGCAGGACCAGGCTGGGAGTGTCCTCCTGCCTTCCCAAAATGATGCTGAAGGCACGAGGCGGATGCAGCATCTGGGGAGCATCCTCACCTCAGGGATGCAGAATTTTGGGGAGTATTCTCACCCAGGGGTGCAACATCTCAGGAAGCAACCCTACCCCAGGGATGCAGAATTTTGGGGAGTACCCTCACTCCAGGGATGAAGGTTTTAGGGAGCACCCTTCTTTGATGGGTGCAGGATTTTGGGGAGTATCCCAACCCCAGAGATGCAGGATTTTGGGGAGTGTCCTTGCCCAGGGATACATCAGCTGTGGGAATATCCTAACCCCAGGGACGAAGACCTTTGGGGAACATTCTCACCCCAAGGATGCAGAATTTTGGGGAGCATCCCTTACACCAAGGATGCAGAATTTTAGGAAGCATCCATTGTTCTTTGATGGATGGGGAACTCTGGGGAACAGCCCTGTGCAGGGATTCTTGGTGAGCACTTTGGGGACCATCCTTTGTGCAGGGATGCAGCATCCTGGGGAGCATCCCTACCTCAGGGGTGCAGAATTCTGGGGAGCATCCCAGGGACTTGGGAACCATTCTCTTTCCAGGGATGCCACACTTTGGGGAGCACCCAGGGGTGCAGAATTCTGGGGACCATTCCACCAAAACTTGGGTTCCCAGAGATGCCACACTTTGGGGAGCATCTCTTCCCCAGGGATGCAAAATTCTGGGGAGCAGCCCAGGGACTCTTGGGAACAATCCTCTTTCCAGGGATGCCACATTTTGGGGATCATCCCTACCCCAAAAATGCCACACTCTGGGAATCATCCCTCCTCCAGGGATGCAGAATTCTGGGAAGCATCCCATGAACTCGGGAACCATTCTCTTTCCAGGGATGCCACATTTTGGGGAGCATCCTGGGGAGCATCCCATTGATTCTTGGGTTTCCAGGGATGCCACACTTTGGGGAGCATCCCTTCCCCAGGGGTGCAAAATTCTGGGGAGCAGCCCAGGGACTCTTGGGAACCATCCTCTTTCCAGGGATGCCACACTTCGGGAATCATCCCTACTCCAGGGATGCAGAATTCTGGGGAGCATCCCATGAACTCGGGAACCATTCTCCTTCCAGGGTTGCCACAGTTTGGGGAGCATCCTGGGGAGCATCCCATTGATTCTTGGGTTTCCAGGGATGCCACAGTTTGGGGAGCATCCCTACCCCAGGAGTACAGAATTTTAGGAAGCACTTTAGTAAAAATTTTACTAAAATTTTTGATGGATCCATCGTTCTTTGATGGGTGGGGAACTCTGGGGAACAGCCCTGTGCAGGGATTCTTGGTGAGCACTTTGGGGACCATCCTTTGTGCAGGGATGCAGCATCCTGGGGAGCATCCCTACCTCAGGGGTGCAGAATTCTGGGGAGCAACCCAGGGACTCTTGGGAACCATCCTCTTTCCAAGGATGCCACACTTTGGGGAGCACCCAGGGGTGCAGAATTCTGGGGATCATTCCACCAACTCTTGGGTTCCCAGGGATGCCACACTTTGGGGAGCACCCAGGGATGCAGAATTCTGGGGAGCAACTCAGGGACTCTTGGGAACAAATCCTCTTTCCAAGGATGCCACACTTTGGGGATCATCTCTACCCCAAAAATGCCACACTTTTGGAATCATCCCTCCTCCAGGGATGCAGAATTCTGGGGAGCATCCCATGAACTCGGGAACCATTCTCTTTCCAGGAATGCCACATTTTGGGGACCATCCCTACCCCTGGGGTGCAGCATCCTGGGGAGCATCCCATGAACTCGGGACCCATTTTCTATCCAGAAATGCCACATTTTGGGAGCATCCCTTCCCCCGGGATGCAGAATTCGGGGCAGCAGCCCTGGCCCCGGCTGCCCACGGTGCCCTCCGGCTCAGGCTGTTTGTCTGTGTCCCTCGGTCCCCGATTGCTGCCCTCGGGAGCAGCCTGGCACAAAGGCTCATTGTGGGAGCGCCTTTCAAGCCGGGCCAGGGGGCGGCCGCGCTGCCGGCAGCGGGGAAAGGCGCTGGAAGAGCCCGAAGTTGCTGTTGGACGAGGTTCAGAGGCCGGGGCTCGGCGGGAGGGAGCCGGGGGAGGAAAGCAAACAGCGGAAAGTGCTGACTGCGACAGGCAGCCCTGGCATCCCACGGCAGCACGGCCAGCCCGGCGGGGAATGGGCTCCAAAGGTGTCCCAGTGCCTCCCAGCAGCCCCAAATCTTCATTCAGGAGGAGGAATGGGTACCAGAAGTGTCCCAGTGCCTCCCGGCAGCCCTAAATCCCCGTTATGGAGGGAGAATGGGCACCAAAGGTGTCCCAGTGCCTCCCAGCACCTCCCAGCAGCCCAAATCTCTGTTTGGGAGGGGGAATGGGCTCCAAAGGTGTCCCAGTGCCTCCCAGCAGCCCCAGATCTCAGTTCTGGACAGAGAATGGGTGCCAAAGGTGTCCCAATGCCTCCAAGCAGCCCCAAATCTCCATTTGGGAGGGGGAATGGGTACCAAAAGTGTCCCAGTACATCCCAGCAGCCCTAATTCTCCATTATGGACAAGGAGTGGGTGCCAAAGGTGTCCCAGTGCCTCCCAGAAGTCCCAAATCTCCGTTTGGGAGGGGGAATGGGCACCAAAGGTGTCCCAGTGCCTCCCAGCAGCCCTGAATCTGCATTTGAGAGGGGGAATGGGTACCTAAAGTGTCCCAGTGCCTCTCAGCAGCCCCAGATCTAAGTTCTAGAGGGGGAATAGGAGCTAAAGGTGTCCCAGTGCCTCCCAGTGCCTCCCAGTGCCTCCCAGTGCCTCCTAGCAGCCCTAAATCTCCATTCAGCAAGGGGAACGGGCACTAGAGATGTTCCAGTGCCTCCCAGCAGCCCAAATCTCTGTTTGGGAGGGGGAATGGGCACCAGAAGTGTCCCAGTGCCTCCCAGCAGCCCTAAATCTCCATTCCGGAGGGGGAATGGGCTCCAAAGCTGTCCCAGTGCCTCCTGGCAGCCCAAATCTCATTGCCTGCTGTGATGTGCTCTCTGTGCCCAGATCCAGCAGCAGGATGTGTCCAAGGGTGTGCTAACCACACAGGGAATCACAGGATGGTTTGGCTTGGGAGGGATCATGAAGATCATCCAGAAACCCTCGCCCAGGAGGAGCCAAGCTCATCCCCTGCTGCTCAGCACCCCATCCTTCTCCTTCCCCCTTCCCTCTGCATCCCTCTGCTTGTCCCCTTAAATTCATCCTTCTCCTCTTCCACCACTTCCTTGCACCTCCCCAGTGTGGGATCTCAGCCCCTCAGGACTGAGGTGCAGAGAGACTGAGACCACCCTTGGGGGGCTCGGGAGTCCTGGAATGTTGCCAGAAGTGTCTGGTGGCTGGACTTTGATCCTACACAGGAGACGACACCTGTATGAGGATGGGAGGATTTCACTGGGTGAATGGTGAAGGGATAAGTTAATTAGAGTGTAAGACACAGGGTTTAGGATTTCTGTACAGGGGGTTCTGGAGAAGTAAGATGGAGGAATTGGGGCGTGTCCTGTCCTTCTTCTTCTTCTTCTTGGCCTCCATCTTCTGTGGTGATGTTGGCACTTTGGGATTGGTTATTACTAAAAGTGCACTGGTTAATAAGGGTAGAAGGTATTGGGGAAAAATGATAAATATTGTATACGTAGTTTTGGGTATAAAGATAGGTGACCGCCCCGGGGGCTCTCAGTGTGCTCATGGCTGGCTGCTGTGCAGACCTCTGTCGGGCCGAGAGAAAATCTTTTAGATAAACAATTAATAAACACCGAGACCGAGAAAAGATCTGAAGCCTCTTCTCGTCCTTTGAAGCGCCGGGCTGTCCAAGGCCATCCCGAGCCTTTCCAGGCCACCTAAACAGCCGAGAAACCAACAGAAAGGAGTGGAAAGGACACGAAAGGAGCCGCTGGGTGTTGATTTTCCCGACACAGCCAAGCAGGAGCCCCGGCGCTCCGGCTGTGATGCAGAAGCCGAGCGGGGACCAGCGAGTCCCGCCCGGAGCTCCACGCTGCGGGGATGGATGGATGATGGATGGATGGATGGATGATGGATGGATGGATGGATGGATGGATGGATGGATGGATGGATGATGGATGGATGGATGGATGGATGGATGGATGGATGGATGATGGATGGATGGATGGATGGATGGATGGATGGATGGATGATGGATGGATGGATGGATGGATGGATGGATGGATGATGGATGGATGGATGGATGGATGGATGGATGGATGGATGGAGTGGGCTGGGCGCTGGCCCGGGGCTGTCTCCGCTTCGGTTCCATCCCCTCCGAGCTCGGGGACCGGCTCAGGAGCACCCCGGCTGCCATGAGGACCATCAGGATTCCCCATCCTTGCGTGCCGCAGGGTGTTGTTCTCTGTTGTTATAAACGGAGAGAGTTCCTTATCCTGCATCCGCATCCCCCCGTGCCGTGTCCGCTGTTCCTCTGGTTGTGGTGACTGTTCCAGTGTCACATTCCTGAGCCATGCTCTGACCTGAGCCCTGCTGACTCAGCCAATCCAGCGTCACTGCTGTCCCTTGGGAACTTCCCTTCACGCAGAATTTTATGGATCAGCATCAGCTCCCGGCCCACAGATGTCCCCAGATGCTGGATTCATTAATCACCACTTCCAGAGGCTCAGGCTCCAATCCAGCTGGGCACAGCACCGTTTTCCTCTTGCCTTGATGACGACAAGGAAACACCAGAGCCAGCACAAAATTCCCTGGAAAATCATCCCAACTCCTGTGCAGACTTGGGAGTTGGAGTCTTTATGACTCCTTCCTGATGCCTTAGGGAGCTGGAACAGAGGCTGGATGGAGTTCAGAGGAATAAAGTGGATTTTTATTGAGGTGCCTTCAGAGACCATCCAGGCACCACCAGAGCCACAGTCCTGGCTCTGCCCAGATGGCTCCAAGATGGGAGCAAGAGAGTTCTTGGTCACAAGATCTCCCATTTTTATAGATTTTAGTCCATTTGCACACAGGAGTTTACTGCCCAATTAACAGCTTCAGATGATGAAGTTTCCTCTTCCTTGCTTGCTTGCCCGCCTTCCTCTTCTCATGTTGTTTGTGCTTTGGGCCTGAAGTTTGAAGGGATTGTCCTCGAGTCTCCAGCTGGAATGGGATTGTTTTGTCTCCACCACCTTGTGAGAAGATCCCAGTAACACTGAATATAAAGCTAAAAGCTGCACACCAAAACAGAACAGGAAAACTCCAAACCCAAGATACCATTCCAACCCAGGGTATTCCATAATGGATCCAAAGGTGCTTTTTTTACCAGGATCTGAAGCACAGTGGTGAAGGACATGGAGAGGACCAAGGTGGATTTCTCCTCCCCATGAGCCCCAGCCTGAGGTCTCCAGAAGGAAAGAGAATTCCCAGCACAAATTCCTGCTGGTGGCCATGGGACCTTGTCTTGGTTGGGAAAGACAGGAGTCTGCTAAGGCAGGCAGGAGCCTCCCCTGAAATGGAGAATGCAAACCCTCCTCACCCCTCTGAATTGCTATAAATTTGAAATTAAGGGGCTCTCAGGCAAAAAATATGGGAGCAGGAAACAACAGCTCTTTACTAGGGAAGAAAATAAAAGGATAAAATCAACAATGCAGTAAACCAAAACAACACTGACAGAGTCAGAACCCAACCTGACACCCTGTGGGTCAGGCTGTTGGCAGCAGTGCCATTGGAATTGTGGCTCAGCCCTCCTGCAGTGTCAGGGGTGGTTCTGCTGGAGCAGGGATCCTGGAGAAAGGTGCAGTCTCTGCCTCTGAAGGTCCAGTGGGAGAAGAGGCAGCTGCTGTTCCTCTGGGGAATCCCATGGAGAAGCCGTGCTGGTGTCTCAAAAACCTCTGGATTATATCTGGGTAGGAATGCTTGGCTCCTCCCTCTGGGCTCACATCTCCCAATGGGATGCTGTAGTTCTTATCAGCAATCCAGGGACATTCAATAGCTGTTATCAGCAATGTCCCCTCCCCAGGGAGGTGTGATTGTGGTCACTCAAAGAGAGAGATAAGGCAACTGCCCACTTGACAAAGGTAATCTGCCATACAGATGGTAATAGAAAACATCTTGCATTGCAGTCTGGAACACACCTGCAGAGGTGGCCATACCCATCACCCGAGATCCTGCTGAGGAAAATTCCCCTCTCAAAGCTCGTTTGGACTGGTGAACCACAGATACCCCAGAGTCCCAGTGAGGGCTTAGGATCAAAGAGGGTTTGGGAAGCCTGGGATGTGGATCCATGATCCCAAAGTGAGAGGGAGCGTGGGGAGCATCACCCCACCACGATGTCAGCCAGGCTTTCTTTCCCATAAAACCCCAACTTCAATAATGGGGAAAACAGAGAAATTGCTGGATTTTCTACATTTTTTGTTTTCCCACTTTCTGCCCCAAATCTAAAGAGGAAAGGCAAGGAATAATCACACAGACACCAAGGGTTAGGAATTATTCTTCTTTTAATTTCACATGGTTTAAAATACGATATGAAATAAGGCTACAGTATATAAAAACCTCTCCAGCAAAATGATGTGCCAGCATCAGCAATTAAAACAAAACCAATCCCCTCCTTCTCTAGGAATTCAATGGAGGAGGGATTTTATTTTTTTTTTTTTGAATCCTTTAAAAAAACCAAACAGGACCAGACACAACACACAGACACACACACACATCGCTACATCTCTAAGCTACCTCAGCTCAGGTTTTTTAAAAAAGCACCTGCTTTTTCCTTGTTTTTTTTTTTTATTTTTTTTTTAAATCTCGCTTTTAAACTTTTTTTTTCCCACTTTTAAAAAATATAAATTATATGAAAATACACGTTGGAAAATAGTTGAACAGCACAATATAACAATCTCTTTTTTTTTTTTAACTTCTTCTAAGTTTATCAGCTTAAAAAAATGTGTAAAACCAAAAGAAAACAAAAAAGACTTCCTTATTTTTGGATTTTTTTTGTTGTTTTTTTTTTTTTTTTACTGAGGCAGTTAATTCCTGGAGATATTCCATTATAACATATATGTATACATAGATTTATCCTTTATTTAAACCTCTTTGGAATGTAGACAACAGCTCCTGGGTGTTACACAGACCCTACCAGGGAGCAGAGCACACCAAGGCATCCCAGCTTTCACAAGGAACCAGCAATTGAATCCTAAAACCTTGGAGAAAACCCCTCCAAAAACTCAAAACTCAGAAAGTGGAGATGTTTCCTGCAGCATCTGGATCTATTGCTGCTTTCTGGGACCATTTTTGGAGGAGGTGTTGCTTTGGGAAGACAGGAGAAAGTGAAATTTTACATGACTCTTTATTTGTTGCCCTGTTCTGTTAGTTCTCCCCCTGAAGGATCCCATCTCGATGGGGATGGTGGGAGTGTGGGAATGGCATGGATCTCCACTTGGACACACCCCAGAGTCCAAGGGTTACCACATGGAGATGGAGAGGGACTGGCAGCAGGAAAGTGCTTGTGGGTTTTGTCATTATTGGGGTGGGATTGTAATTATTGGGTGTTTTTATCATTATTGGGGTTTTTCTCATTATTTTTGAGTTCTCAAATATCAACTGTCAAGGCCCCCAAAGCTGTTTGCAAGGCTCAGGCTCTGCCAGAGGGGCCAAGGCAACACCAACCCACATGGAAACAGCAGAGAATGAGCAGGACACAGAAAATATCCCAAAATCTCACCCAAAGCACCTGAGACATTCGAAACCAAGACAAAATGACCCCGTTTCCAACAGTGTCTGCAAGGGGGAAATCCACTCCTGTGTGGAGGAAAAGCACAGGGGGAGTCCCAGCCCTGGCAGATCTCCATCATCCCTCTCAGATCCATCCTTCTGGGCCAGCAGATGGGAATTAACCAAATTTTCACAGACTTGAAGGAGTTCAGAGAGTTTGGGTTGAGCTTGTCCTGCTCAGCACAGCCCTCACCAAAGGCCAGCAGTGAAAACCAGAAGGAAAAAGGAACCAAAGCAAAAGAAACAAAAGAGAAATCTGCACATTTCCAGTGTATAAACAGCACCCATCTCTGGGATGGCCTCTAGAACAGGAATAAAGCAAAGGAAAATAGGAAATGATGGAGCTGATGTGTCTGGGACTGTTCACAGGCTGTGAGCTGGGAGGGCAAAGGGCTGGAGAAATGATGGGGAAACTCCAGCCAGAGGCTTCTTCCAAAAATCCAGAGCTGCTTCCCCTGGCTCTCCCTTCCCTACCTTTAACCACCTCCCCAAAATCACTGGGAACACCCAGGCCCAGCTTGGAAACCTCTGAATAAGCACAGTGGGGGAGGGATTTAGCCTGGCAGGGCTGTGGGGCTGTAGCCAAACCTGCAATTCCTCCTCTTGGAGGGAAATTTTATCCCATTCCTTTTCTTTTTCAGCTGGAGCATCCAAGCAAAGCAGGAGGGATGTCCTGGGGCATGGCCCATGCCAGGGGCAGGAGCTGGGATGTCTGGGAGTCCCTTTCTAAGGCTGCAAGGGGCATTGAAGTGACCCATGATGGGCCAGCTCAGGGCACTTTGCAGCAGCCCTGAACATCCCAAACCCCTCTGGCTGCTGCTGGGATGCTCTTTGCCAGCTCCTCCCTGTGCCCTCTGTGCCCTCACAGCTCTCCTGCTCCCTGCCCAGCTGCCCAGCTGTGCCTCAGGCTGGACCTGTCCCACAGCCTCACCTCTGGGGTCTCATGCGTGATATTCCACTGCTCCTTTCCTCCCTCCAGCTTGGCCAGGCTGCCTCCATCCTCCTCCTCCTCCTCCCTGCCTGCCCAAGGAGATGAGCCCGAGTTCCATTCTCAGTGGGCAGAGTCCCTTTCCTCCTTCGGGGCTCCCTCCACCTTCCTCCATCCCCTCTTCCCTCCTTTCCCTCCATCCCATCACTCCTTCAGACAACCCACAGCACCTGAGTGGGACACCCTCCCTTCCTGGGCCCCCTCTGCTTCCACCCCCTGGCAGGAGCTCCCTCCTGGCCTCCCCATTTCCCTCCAACTCCACCTTTTGTGAGGACACAGCAATTCTGGGGCTGATTTTCCCTAAAATGCTCAGTTTTAGGATACAGAGGGGCTGGGTCCCCCCTGCTCCAGAGGCCAAGGAGAGCCCAGCACCTCTGGGCATCACTTTGGGGTTGGGCTCCCCTCCAGCTCTGCCCCTGTGAGGGGGAGGTTGTGCTTGTGCCTGAATATTCTGGGTATTTTACACAGATTCCTGTCCTGCCACCCTATTCTCTAGGATCAGGCAGGAATCCCTCCTCAGCCCCTATGGAAAGGCTCTGACCCCGACTCCCAGAGCTGTCCCAGTGCCTCTGGAATGAGCTCTGTGCCCCAAGACACTCAGAGAAAGGATTTTGGTAAAGTCCAAAATGCTGCCTTTAAATGCAAACACCAGGGGGGTGAAAGATTCCCTTGGGAGGCCAAATCTGCAGGGATCTGGCTTTGGGATTGTGCTGGGATATGGAAACAGCCTCTGACCCTCCAGGTCCCACCATTGCCCCCAGGGTGGTGGCACCTTGCCCTCAGCCTGCCCAGAGCATCCCAGGGAGCACAGGGAGCAGCAGGAGTGACCCCTCCAGAGAGAACCAGCTGCAGGAAGGGTCTGGGGGCCAGAGGGAGCAGCTGCCCTGGCCTGGTCCCACAGCCACCCCCGGTGACACCAGTGCCACTGAGCCAGTGCTCCGTGCCACCCTCACCCTGACAGCAGCAGCCCAGGAGCCACAACGAGCCCATTTGCAGGGACAATTTCCTTTCTGCTGTGCCCACACACGGCCATAAAGACAGAGCTGCTTGAAACAGGAAGGAAAAAGCATTTCCCCTTGGGTTTTGAACTTTTTCCTGATTTTTCCCCTCAATTAACTTGCATATTTTCCATTTACCACATTGAAAACATGGGAATTTCTCTCCTTTCCCCCTCCCAAAAAAAAAAAAAAGTCCGTAAGCACCAAAGTGTTCCTTTAGCAAAAGAAGTGATTTGGAAAATGCCAAAAGACATTTTCCACGGAAATTTTGAGAGGATTTGTGCAGCCAGACCTTAAAAAAAGCAAGGATTTCAACCAGCATTATCAGCACAGCGTGTGGGGCTGGAAACAGGAGTGGCACCCCCAGCCAGCATCAACAGGAGCCACTCTGGAGTTCATTTTCCTTCCCATCCCAGTCCCAGCATTTCAGTTTCTCCAGTGGGGTCTACATAAACTAATTCCTCTTTTTCTCTTTTTCATCCCTGGGATAAAACTCTCTGCTGGCAGAACAGAAACAAACACACACAATATTGCAATACTGAGACCATCTTAGAGCTTAAGACTATTTAGAAAAAAAAAAAAAAAAAACAAATACTGGCACAAAATTTAATAAAATAAAACTTTAAAAAAAAATAAAAAAGTCGTGATCCCTCCTAGGAAAAATTCTCTCTGGTAGAAAAGAGGACAATGGACAGAAAGGTGATGGAACAAGAACAACAGTTCTTGGTCTTTTCCTATATTGCCCCTCCCCAAAGCAAGAATATTCACCCATTTTGGTTTTCCAAAAGAAAAAAAGTTTAAAATTCCTCAAATCCTCAGGAATATTGTCATTCCTGACCTGTCAGTTTGTGTGTGAGCAACCAAAGGGATCCATTCCATCGCAATTTTTTTCTAAACAGCCAAGGGTGGGGAGGATTGTTGGTTTTTTTAAGTGAGCTACATTTTCCTGGCTTTCTCAAAACTCAGAATTTTCCCCCAGAAAAGCCTGTCTTGAAACTTTCAGGAAATCAACAAAAAGCCCATCCTTCCCTAAAGTTTTCCTCTTCCTCCCCCCTCTCCCCCGACATCCTCAAAGCCTCGAATCTGAGCGGCCCTCGGAAAAAAAAACGAGCAGAAGAACAGCGAAAATCAACAAAAAACAGAACCGCCAAACAAGTCCCGCGGGCCGTCCCTGCGGGGACAGCGCCGTCCCCGTGTCCCTGTCACTCATCAGCGTCGGGTTTGACGTCGAGCATGGCGTGCAGCTCCTCGGGGGTGTAGCCCAGCAGGCTCTGCAGGTCGCACACGAAGCGGTACACGTAGCGCTTCCCCGCCGTCTTGTGGATGATGTTCTTGTCGTAGTAATAGCGCAGCCCGCGGCTCAGCTTCTCGTAGTTCATCTTGGGCTTGTTTTTCCTCTTGCCCCATCGCCGGGCCACCTGCAGGCAGCAGGACGGGGAGGAAAGGTCAGCCTGGCTGTGGGGATGTTCCCTTCCCAGCAGGAAGGGGGAGGGTTTTCACAGAATTCACAGGATTCCTCATCGTTAAGAATTGATGCTTGGGAAAACCAACCTCTGTGCAGCGGCAGAACATGGCAGAGCACCCCATGAGGATTTATCTGGGTAATTTCGTGTGCTACCTCAGATAGATCCTCGTATTCACCTCAGATATTTCCTCATATCCCAAGTCCTTCACCCCTTTCACTAGGTTCCTCCTTTGCCTTCTTGTAGAGGATAGAACATAAGTAAATAAAGGTAGTATAGAAAGTAATCTTACCCCCTAAAGAGTTGCAGCTGGGTTAATTATTAAGGATTAGGAGCAGGCCTGATGTTAACAGGCTGTAGCCAATAAGAAGAGTGTTATAAAAGAATGGATTGGTTGGTTGAGGGGAACTGGAGTCAGTTGGGTACTGTGAGGACAAGGAAGAGTCAGTGCCTAGAGGAGGTGCCTCCAAGAAACATCAAGGAGGTACAAAACTCTGGCAATATGGAACCCTTGCAATGTAAAGACAATATAAACTCTTGCACTATAATGACACCACCTTCTGCCAGTTCTAAACCAGATGACACCAACACCCAATGGCCCAGTGCCAGTCACTTCTGCACTTAGGCAGGCTCCAGTCACTCATGGAATTATTTAGGTTGGAAAAGGCCTCTAAGACCATGGAGTCCAACTTTTGCCCAGCACTGATCCACCTACCCAAGTGCCACATCCACAGAGCTTTTAAATCCCTCCAGGGTGGGGACCCCATGGGCAGCTGTGCAAGGGCTGGACAGCCCTTTCCATGAAGAAATGTTCCCTAATATCCAACCTGAACCCCCCACTAGTGCAACTTGAGGCCACTTCCTCGTGTTCTGTCACTGGTACTTGGCAGGAGAAACCAACCCCCAGCTTCCAGTCACGGCAAAGGACAAAGGTCCCACCTGCTCCCCAAAGCAGGGGACAGTCACCCCTCACCTGTACCCAGCCTATCTGAAGAGCTTTGCCACTGCTCCTCTTCCTAAGGTGCTCCATTTACTTCCCACCAACTTTGGGCACAAACCCCTGCTTCCAAAGGGTGACTGCATCCCAATTTTCAACAAACTTTCAGTTGGATTCCTTGGTTCCCCATGACATACCCAAGACCAGAACAAAGTGGCTGCCCAAAGGGAGGAGGAGAGGCTTATCCACCCCAATATTTCTGAGGAATTTGGGTTGTGCACTTAATTCCAGGGCACTTTACCTCATCTGGGTCTGAAAGTTTGAATTCCCAGCCATCGCCCGTCCAGCTGATGAAGGATTGACAGGACTTGTCAGTGAGCAGCTCCAGCAGGAATTGCCACAGCTGGATGGGTCCACTGCCTAGAAAGACAAAGGAAACATGGGATGTTAATGTCAGGAAAAGCACAGTTTGTTCTATCACAGAGGGGAAAAATTCCCATACAAAAGGTGCTCACTGAGTAAAATAAAGCCTTCTCCTGTCAAAAAGAGCCACCAGCAGCCACAGGGCAGGAGCTGAGCTGAGAGTTAAACCCTGCAGGTAACAGAGCTTCCTATTTGCAGGAAGAGCTGAATATTCATGCCCTGGAATGCTTCACGTGGAGTTACATAAATAGGATTATTTTTCTGGCACACAAACAGGAGGAGTCACTGCCCTGGCACGGCAGCAGCGCCAATCCCTGTGCCAAGGAGCCGCTGGGCACGGCTGAACTCCGGCAGACTCCGCTTCCCGGCCGTGACTCTGTGCTCTCTGCTGCTGATCCATATAAGGGACCCAGGTACAGAATTCCTTGGCCTCTTTCCAGGGCGTGTTGCTGCAGGAATGGGCTCTGCAGGCTCGTGGGGAGGGCGGGGGCACACGGAGCTCCCCAGCCCAGGATCTCCTCATTGGCACAGACAATCCATACGGAGCCTCCCTGTGGCTGCTGCTCCCCTGGCCCTGCTGGAGAGGCACGAGGTGATGCAGAGCATCCCATGCATGGGCATTCCACCTCTCCTTCCGCACCTGGTCTCCACCTCCCCTCCAATCTCCCCCTTGGGCCATCACCAGTTTGTCCCAGCGCCCCCAGTGAGAGCCTGTGGTGAGGTTTCGCTGGAGTCAGGGAGAAGTTTTGAAATATTTACCACTCCCTTGGGCTTGTGTCCCAATCCAAGGTAGAGGAGAAGCCCTGGAGCTAAAGTCTCTGTGATGAGCAACCTCCATATGTGGCCACACCCCAAGAATTGCACTTTGCTGTGGGTAAGGTGTTTTGGGGAGACCCTGCCATGGTTTAAACCCAGCTTGGAATAGATAATTAATTATGACAATAATTATAACAAGACAGCCAGAGGAGAGAGGAAATTATTTATCCCACAGGGAGTTGCACAGGCTGGATTAGCTGGGGTAATCCCAGTGCTGACAGCACTGAGCAAAGCTTCAAGCAGGGAAAAAATGAGTTATGGGCTCAGAAAAAGGGATGGAGCCCAGCCTGTTTCCAGGAATGACAATGGATGCTGTCTGAGCTGTGGCTGTGGGATAACCCATGGAGGGAAGGGAGGGCTCCCCTTCCCCACAAAGTTTGAAATTACTCCAAAGCTGCTGGGGAGGAGGAAATGAGGGAGCTGGCTCCAGGACATGGGAATGGCTGTGTCCCATCCAGCCCTTCCCAAATTGTTTCCCTCCTGTTATCCCTGTGGAACCTCTCCAGGGCATTGTCAGCACCAGCCCTGGGGTTATCACAGCCCGAGGCAGGGCAGGGCAGGGCAGGGAGCTCATCCTGCTGGAAAGGGGAAGGCACTCGGTGGGGAAAGGCTCCAGCCTGCTGCTCCCTGCAGCTGCCAAGGTGTTGACTCCACAGCCACGCTCCCCAGCAGGGATGGAGCTGGATTAACCATGCCAAAATGAGGGAGGAAATGCAGATGACACCTTTGCCTCTCATTGAAAGGGAAGAGTGAAAAGCCTGGCCTGAAGTGCCACCACATCTCCAGGCCCAGTCCTATTTATAGCAGTGAGCTCCAAATGCAGAGAAAACACTGGGAAAAGGCTTTGGTGACTGCCTGAGGTCCTCCACAGGTGAACTCCCAAGGGGATGAGTTCTCTTGGCCCATCTGGCCTCACACCAACTCCCCACACACAGCCAGGAAGCGTCCAACACCCAAACTGAGTTAACAGAGACACAGCCCAAGTGTCCAAGGCCAGGTCCATCCCCTCCCATTGATTTCTCTCCTGCCCAGCTGAACAATAAGGATTTTTAGTTGATTCCTTCCCCAGAATAAGAGGGATGGAAATTTATCACCTGGGTGCCAGGTTCTTGGGTGAGGAACTGCCCTCAAAACACCCCTGGCCCATCCTGGCCCTGCAGGATCTTTGGAGGCTCCAGCCACTGGCCAGTGCCATTCCTGTTTGGCTGCCAGCTGGCAGAAGAGGTGCTGGGAAACCCAGGAATTCCTGCCCTCTCTGCAGCAAGCAAGGTAGGGCTCCTGCCACCGCCCCCAGTGCCACCCTGCTGGGTATTTTGGGATTTCCAAGGAAGTGGTGTCATCCCTGGAACAGGGATTCCCAAGGTCTATTCTGAGCTGCCTGCAGGACACGCGTAAAGCCCCAGATTCCTCTCCTGGACAGGCAATTATGTGAGGAATGTGTTTGTGCCGGGCTCCAGGCATGTCCCAGGCCTGCAAACACCCCCTCCCTGCCCGAGGGGGAGGCAGTGGAGCCTGGCAGATGTGGCACTGCTCGAGATGGCAGCGAGGTGGCAGGAGCCAAACCCAGCACATGCCCAGGCCTGTGCCCCAGTCAGCCCTGGCAGGGAGGAGACAGAGCAGGGAGCAGAGCTGGAGGTCAGGGCATCGCCCGCTGCAGCTGTAATTAGTGCTGGGAGGGGGCTCCACAAATGAGCCACTCTGCAGGCAGCAGGAGCAGGGAATATCTTCCCAGAGGGTCTCAAGGTGGCCCATGCAGCAATGGCACTCCCCTCAATGTCACCGGGCAAGCTCCAGGCTTGTCCCTGCACCCAAAGCTCCTCATCCACAGGAGCTGGGAGCAGTGCCCGTTTTCCATGCCTTGTGCTCCAACCCTCCTCCTCACCCCAGCCAGGGCTGGAAATCCCCATCAGGATGCCGGGTTGGGATCGCTCCATGGGATGCCATGGGCTGGGATCACTCCACACAGCCAGGCTGTCCCAAGGCCAGTAGGTGCCTGTCACCCCAGGATCTGCTGCCTTGGTTATCCCAAAACAACGCCCTGCTCCCACGGTCTGGATTGGGGTGCAGCTCCAAGCATGAGTGGATGGGCACAAGGCAGCTTTTATGGCACTGCTCCCTCCACACACGTCCAGGGGCTTCCCAGAGCAGACCCAGCCCTGGCTGGGGGCTGGGGGCAGCCCCTGCTCCACAAAAGACAAGGGGAGGACTCAGAGGGGTGGGGGTGTCCTCCCACCCCACCACGACCTCCTGCACCCCCGGGGCTGCTAAAAATAGCAGCCACAATGGGGGCCCTGTCTGGCCTTGGTGGCACTGAAGAGGGTCCTTCAGCAGCACTGTCACACCACAGGAATTCTGCGGCGTCAGGGGGAAAATATTCCCTGGGCTGGGTGTCAGTGGGACTGTGGGAACTGGGAACCACTGCCTGAGCGGGGCTTCCTCAGCACCAGGCCCTGGGGGTGTCCCAGAGCCAAGGCTTTGGTGCCACACCATCCCTGAGCCACCCTCCATGGCAGGACAGGTCCCCACCTCCTTCCCAGCCACGGCGACACCAGACTGTGCCAGGTGGGGCCGTTCCAGTGGCACAGTGATGGTGGCACCGCCCGGCTGGGGCAGACAGGGAGGGCACAACCCCAGCCCTGCCATCTCTCTCGGCACGGTTTTACACACCCACCCCTCCCAACGGCCTCTGTTTTGTTTCCCTTGGTTCAAACAAGACAAGAAGACAAAAAAAAAACCCCACCTACCAACCCCCAGCGAGGCACCTCTGCCTGGCGCTCTGCGGTTTGTGGTTCCAGCCCCACAAAACAAGCAGCCCTGGCAACGGCTCCAAAACAGCCCCTGCCCCATCACCTGCCAGCCTGCCCACCCCCTGGATGGCACCATGGTCCCCAAATACCCCAGAAAGCTGGTCCCTGTCACTCCCTTGTCAGAGCAGCTCCCACAGCTCCTGCCCAGGCTGGTGCAGGCAGCAGTCACTGCACTGGTGGAGCTTGGATGGAGCATCTCCAAAGAACAGCTGTGAAAAAGCAGGAGAGGACCCAGGAAGCCCTTCCTCCTTCCTTAGGGAGCAGCATGGCCATGACTGCAGGCAGGAGAGCAGCCAGGGCTGTCCAGGCCAGAGCTGCTCCCCTGTGCAGCCCCTCTGCTCTCAGAATGGGGTGTTGGGAGGACTGATCTCATAGAATATCACGAGTGGGAAGAGACCACACAGATCAACCCCAGCTCCTGACCCTGCATGGGACAGCCCCAAGAGTCTCACCCTGTCCCTGAACTCGAGGCTGACTCCAGGGGCACCTGGCAGAGCTCCAGGGGCTTTGTGAGCTCCACGTGCCCCTGACAGTGTCCTGGGCACTGGGTGTCTGCAGGAGACCCGGGCAGAGCTGCTGCCCCCAGCACCCCCTGAGCTGTGCCACGCTTGGGCAGCGGCGCGTGGGGCTGGGTCTGCTCTCGTTTGCACGGCTGGCAGCTGGGGCAGGAGCCACTGAACCGCCCTGGTGCCACCCTGCAGTCCCCACCCCGGGGAGGCCACAAGGGCACAGAGCCCATCGGGCCCTGCCTGAGGCAGGAGGGGACAGGAGTGCTGGGTGGTCACCCTGAAGGCACCTGTGAGGGCAGGACATGAAGGACAGGAGCCAGGAGGAGCAGGACATAAAGGACAGGAGGCAGGAGGAGCAGGACATGAAGGACAGGAGGCAGGAGGGGCAGGACATGAAGGACAGGAGGCAGAAGGAGCAGGACATGAAGGACAGGAGCCAGGAGGAGCAGGACATGAAGGACATGAGCCAGGAGGGGCAGTACATGAAGGACGGGAGGCAGGAGGGGCAGGACATGTAGGACAGGAGCCAGGAGGGGCAGGACATGAAGAACATGAGCCAAGAGGGGCAGGACATGTAGGACAGGAGGCAGGAGGGGCAGGACATGAAGGACAGGGGGCAGGAGAAGCAGGACATGAAGGACAAGAGGCAGGAGGGGCAGGACATGAAGGACATGAGCCAGGAGGGGCAGGACATGAAGGACAGGGGCAGGAGAAGCAGGACATGAAGGACAGGGGCAGGAGAAGCAGGGTGACCCATTCCCTGCACCCCGGCAGGGCCAGCGGAGCTGTTGTGCTGCTGGGCACAGGAGGGGTGCCTGCATTGCCGAGCCCCTGTGCCCTGCTGTGCCCACACGGACTCTGTGCCCCAGCGGGGCGGGCAGGGAAGGAGCTGGAATCCAGGAGTGCTGCAGCACAGGCTGCAGAAGGGGAGGCAGGGACAGGCAGGGCACTGGAGTGAGGCAGGAGAGGGGACAGGGAGGCAGCTGCTGGCAGAGCATTGGGTGCTGGTGGCCAAAGCACAGGGGGGATCTCGCCTGTGGAGGCTGCAGAGCAGCAGCACAGCACAGGGGAGGGGCAGCAGCACCTGAGCTGCCCTGGAAGGGACCCGCTTTCCTGGCACCACCTCGGCTTTCTTGCAAAAACAGCAGCTGTGCTCTCAGTGCTGGCACAGATAACATCGCTCACCAACAGCCGGGGAGGCCCAGGCTCTGCTCACAGCAGCTCACGCTCTGCAGGGCTGGGGCACAGCTGGGCACAGCCCTGTGGGTGCTGCCAGCCAGGCTCAGCAAGGCCTGGCCTGGGCAGGTCCAGCTCAGCAGAGAGCTGGGCTGGGACAACATCTGTGAGGGAGGCAGCTCCTGCAGGGCTCCTCAATCCCCACTGCCCAGCAGGACCACAGGGATGCTCTGAGAGGGACACTCAGGGCATGGGTGACAGCAGCTGGAGGGGCATTAACTCTTGGAGTGCTGGGACTGGCTTTAAAGGATCAGCCCCTCCCTGACCAGCCCAGAGCAGAGGACAGGAGCAGCAGCCATACAACCCCAGCCTGCATCTGGGGGTTCAGGACTTGCTGTGCACTCAGCTCAGCTCGCCCATCCCTCTCCCCTGCCTCTGGAACACGAGGGATGGCCCTGCTGGGTGCTCAGTGATGTGGAGCAGCAGTTCTGGGCCACGGCCGCACTGACACCGTGCGTGGAAAGCCCCGGGTGTCAGTCCTGCCCACCACAGAGCAAACAAACCCCACAACTCGGCTGCCAAACCACACAGCTGCTCAAGGGAACCCAAACCCAGCTCAGTGCTGAACGGCCACAGTGAAGCAGCAAGGTCTGAGCCTCCTGTGGCCCTGCAGGGAGCACGGGCTGCAAACACCAGCCCAGGGCACAAAGACGCAGCTGAGCTTATCCACCTGGTGCAGGGCTCCTGCAGGATGCTGGTGGCCATGGGAATCACCAGAGGCTGCAGGATCCAGCTGTGGCACAGCCCCAGGCATGTGGAGGCAGAGCTGAGCTCACTTTAGCCCAGCTGGGCTCAGACACTGATCTCTGCCCACTCACACCAAACTTGGCTCTGCTGCTGAACCACAGAGCTCAAACTGAGCTCAGCTGAGCCAGAGTGAGGTTTAGCAGTGAACACATCCCAGGCCACCCCTTGCCTGGATTTCATTGTTGCACTCTGTGTCATGGCAAAGAAAAGAAAATCTGGCTTAATGTAGAATCTCAGAATCAGAGAACCTCCTGAGCTGGGAGAGACCACCAGGACCATCCAGTCCACCCCTGTCCCTGCCCAGACCCCCCAACAATCCCACCCTGTCTATCCCTGGCATTGCTGCCCAACTCCTCCTGGAGCTCTGGCAGCCTCGGGGCTGTGCCCATCCCTGGGCAGCCTGGGCAGTGCCAGCACCCTCTGGGGGCAGAACCTTTCCCCGATCTCAGCCTGCCCTGCCCTGGTCCAGCCCCAGCCGTGCCCTCAGGTAAAATCCAAGCTGTCCAAGCTCCAAACCCAGGTGTCCAGGGCTGGCCCTCCCTGCAGCAATGGAAACTGAAGTTCACCAACTCCTGAGCAATTACATTTCTCCTCCGAAAAAAAAGATAAGAAAATTGCATCAACCTCTCCATGAGCAACCATGGCAACTTGTTAAAATAGGTCAAGATGTGGGGGCAGATAAGGCAGCTCTGAAAGGCCGCTCAGAGCTGGGTGAAGAACACATCAAATGCAACAGAGCTTCCGCCAAAATGCACCTTCTCACCCCACAGGCGCCTCTGGGGCAGATAGCATCAGAGATCTGCTGGGGCCACCTCCCTGGGCACACAGAAACAGCCTGCCAACACAGCCTGAACGAGTGTTGGCTCCTTAAAGCCAGGACAGAGAGCTCTGGGGATGAGGGATGTGATGTGCTCTTCATCCTGCAGGGCCAGCACGAGCAGGGGGCTGGGGCTGGGGCTGGGGCTGGGGCTGTAGCTGGGGCTGGGGCTGGGGCTGGGGCTGGGTGTGTCCCCAAGGGAAAATGGAACCCCAGGGTCTCAGTGTTGGGGCTCCTGGGCTGGCAGAGCCCTGCTCTGCTCTTTGGGAGGCTCCACCTCCTCAGCAGACTCTTGAGTTCCTCTGCTCTGGCTGCCAGACAGCGCTTCCTCCCCTGAGTAAAGTAAGAGTAAAGCATAGCAATGCACAAAGAGACCTGAGCCCTGCCTCAGTCACCACCCTGAGCTCTGCCCAAGTCCCCACTCAGCTCCCCCTAATTCCCACTCTGAGCCCTGCTCAAATCCCCACCCTGAGCTCTCCCTGAGTCCCCACTCTGGGCTCAGCTGGCCCAGGCCCGACCTCCAGCCCCTCTCAGGGCAGCCTGAGCAGGGTTTTCCCCACTGACAGACCCAGAGAGTGGGGAGTGCCCATTTCTCCTTCAGTTTGAAACCCAGCATGTTGTACCCGCTCTCCCCAGGCCCTGCTCTCACAGTGACCCAGCTGTGGCTCCCTTTGCTTGGAAAACCCAGAGCTGAAGGTCTGGGGGCTTTAAAATGGCTCAGAGGGCATCTCTGGAGTCACTGCCTGCCAGGATCACCCATCCAGGGTCCTTTCCCAATGGCAAAAGCTGGCTCTGCTGGCCTGAGCCCTGAATATTGCTCAGCAGCCTTTGGAGCAGGCAAACAGCTCCAGCTCGAGCATTTCCCAGTGATTCCAGATTTTCCTCCCCACATTGAAAGCCTGTCAAGTGAAGCAATGCAAAAATAAATAAAGAAATCGGGCCTTCCCACTTATTGATTCCACCAAAGTGCCTGGGCCAAGGGATTCTCTTCCCAGCTCCAAGAGGGGTTGGAAATGAGGTGAGGGAAAATGCTACACAGAGGAAAGTGTTTGGAATTGTGCTCTGGCATTGCATGAACCCAAGTCTCCCCTTCCTGAAGGCACAGCTCCAAGGACAGCCTTTGGGGTGCTAAAATTCCTTGGAAAAACACAGGGCCCAGCCACTGACTTCAGCTCCTCGCCTCTCTCCAGGGGTGGCTCTTCTGCACTCTGTTCCATGAGCAACAGCAAGCGTGGAGGGAAATATCCAGCTTGGAAAAGAATGTTCCTGATTTTGCCAGCACCTCAGTGCCTCGGTTTCCCCAGCTGTTCAAACTCATCCCCAAAGCACCTCCAGGTGCCACAGGGAAAGGCATTGCCAGGAGAAAATAGGACTAAAAATAGGAATGAAAAGAGCAATTTGTGCTAAGTGGTCTCTTTTCTCAGGATCATGGATTTCCATGGCACAGCAGAGAACGAGCCCCAGGGCACAGTTCCTGCTCTCCCTCCCCAGCCCATTCAGGAATGCAGAACACTCTCATATTTGGTAGAGTCCCATTCAGCAGGCAGGGCTGGGCTCTCTTTCTAACTAAAGCTATAGCAACAAACCACTTCCTTTTTTACACTCCTAAAATGATCTGCCCACCTTTCCTCCCCTGCAGCTCTCCCACCCCCAGGCTCGGTGTCAGCCCCGCGCGTGGGAGGCAGGCGGGGACAGCCGCGCCCCAGGAGCTGCTCTGGGCCTGGCCACGATCTTTATCACCACCAACTCTTTCCACCAGCTGCTCCCAGCTGGGCCAGGACACATCTGAAGGTGCAGGGCCAGGGGAACTGGCAGGAGGCTGCCCCAGAGCTTTCCTCAGAGCACAGGGAAAAGCCATGGCACACCAGGGCTGGAAAGGATGAGCTCAGCTTTAGCTGGAAGTCCCATCCCACCAGGTTCCTCTCCTTGGAGATGCCAGATTGCTGAAGGGCTGTCATAAAGAGCCAGAGTTTCCATGGCCTATCACCTTCTCATCTCTCCCAGCCCAGGGAATGGAAAATGTTTGGGATGGCTCTGGCAGTGCCCCATCCCTGCCTCACACCAAGGTACAGCAGAGCCTCCTCTGTGCCAGAGGGAGAGGAACCATCCCCACACACAGAGCAGTGCTGGAGCTGCAGCTGAGCCTGCTCCTGCCCCAGGGGGAAAGCACACCCAAGAGCCCACCAGTCACCAGCACAGGGCTGCAGGCTCTGTTCAGGGACCAAACCAGCCCCAGCTCCTCCACAGCCAGCCAGGGGCAAAGGGAGAACAGGGCATTGAGTGCCCTGTGCCCAGCCAGGTGCCACATCCCCCATGAGCTGTGGGGTGGATGGGAAAGAGATGCAGACACCCCAAAACCCTCCCTGCACCAGCCACCCCGAGCTGGGGCAGCCCAGAGTGCCCCAAGACCGTGCCCCTGGGCACAGGGAGGCGCTGCCCCAGGGGCTGGGGGCACACAGGGGTCCCTGCCCTACCTGTGTAGCCAGCCAGGGCAGCAGCAGGGATGACAGGCTTGTCCTTGTTCATGTCGGCCCGGTCCCGCACATAGTCCTTGAAGGTGCCCTTGGGCTTGTGGCTGGGCAGGGTGGCAGGGTAGTCCTCAGAGTCGAAGCTGTCGTAGGAGGGGACGCGCTGCAGGCTCTGGAAGGAGGACTGGCTGCTCCAGGACTGCGTCAGGCGGTCACAGCTGTCGTAGCTCTCTATGCTCTCGAAGGAGTCCTGGCCCCCCAGCTTACCTGGGGGAGGCACAGCAGGTGAGACAGGCCTGGCCAGTATAGGGTGCCTCACCTGGCCAGTATAGGGTGCTTCACCTGGCCAGCACAGAGTGCTTCACCTGGCCAGTATAGGGCACCTCACCTGGCAGTACAGAGTGCTTCACCTGGCCAGTATAGGGCACCTCACCTGGCCAGCACAGAGTGCTTCACCTGGCCAGTATAGGGCACCTCACCTGGCAGTACAGAGTGCTTCACCTGGCCAGCACAGAGTGCTTCACCTGGCCAGTATAGGGTGCCTCACCTGGCAGTACAGAGTGCTTCACCTGGCCAGTATAGGGCACCTCACCTGGCCAGCACAGAGTGCTTCACCTGGCCAGTATAGGGCACCTCACCTGGCAGTACAGAGTGCTTCACCTGGCCAGTATAGGGTGCCTCACCTGGCCAGCACAGAGTGCTTCACCTGGCCAGTATAGGGTGCCTCACCTGGCAGTACAGAGTGCTTCACCTGGCCAGTATAGGGTACCTCACCTGGCCAGTATAGGGTACCTCACCTGGCCAGTATAGGGTGCCTCACCTGGCCAGCACAGAGTGCTTCACCTGGCCAGTATAGGGTGATTCACCTGGCCAGTATAGGGCACCTCACCTGGCCAGTATAGGGCACCTCACCTGGCAGTACAGAGTGCTTCACCTGGCCAGCACAGAGTGCTTCACTTGGCCAGTATAGGGTGATTCACCTGGCCAGTATAGGGTGATTCACCTGGCCAGTATAGGGCACCTCACCTGGCACTACAGAGTGCTTCACCTGGCCAGTATAGGGTGTTTCACCTGGCCAGTATAGGGTGATTCACCTGGCCAGTATAGGGTGCCTCACCTGGCCAGTATAGGGCACCTCACCTGGCAGTACAGAGTGCTTCACCTGGCCAGCACAGAGTGCTTCACCTGGCCAGTATAGGGTGATTCACCTGGCCAGTATAGGGTGCCTCACCTGGCCAGTATAGGGTGCCTCACCTGGCCAGCACAGAGTGCTTCACCTGTGCACTGTGCAGGCACAGAGCAACTGATGCTGTTCCTTTCCCTCCCATCTCCAAAGTGAGTACAGCCCAGAGCTGCAATATTTTCACCTTTGCCATCCAGAGCAGGGCTGAGCCCTGGAAAACTTCAGGCAGAGAGAGACAGGGGAAAACCCAAATCTGGCCTCTCTACCCAAGACTGGGGCCTGGGGCTGGCTGGAAATGGTCCCTCATTTCCAAAAGGCAATTTCAGAGATAAAATTCACTTTAGATACTCAAGGCTGAGCTCCGGAGCCTAAACATGGGCACTCCAGGACCTCTTCATTCAGAGGGTGCTGAGGCCCTGGCACAGGGTGCCCAGAGCAGCTGTGGCTGCCCCTGGATCCCTGGCAGTGCCCAAGGCCAGGGACAGGGCTTGGAGCAGCCTGGGACAGTGGAAGGTGTCCCTGCCATGGCAGGGGTAGAACCAACTTTAAGGTCCCTCCCACATCAAACCTTTCCATGATTCTCTGATTTCTGTGATTCTCTTGCTGCTGAGGGATATTGGAGGTCTCCAATAAATCCCCACTACATCTGCCAGCCCAATTCAAACACTGCTCAGGCACACCCAGCTTCTGGAATTTGGATGTTTCTCCCCAGATTACACAGCAGCCTTTTGCTGCCATCTGTTCCAGCCAGCCCCAAATCCCCAGCCAGCAGCAGGTTTGCTGCAGGAGCAGAGCCAATGGCTGAGAGCTCCAACAGCTTTTTCCAGCTCTGGTAAGGTGAGCACAGCTGGTTTGTGTCAAAGTCACTCTCTGGGGTATTTTTAGTCAAAGCCAGAACATGAGAGGCCAGATCCTCAGCAGTGCTGATTTACACCCCCCAGAGCCAGCGCTGTACTGAAACAGAGCTAAAAAAGGCCCCAAAGAACAAAATGAAATTGCAGCCTCTGATCTCCCCACTCTACTGATTGCTCAACATCTTCCCTGACAAGCTAACAGGATCATTCAAGTTCACTAATTTCCCAAACCCAGCTAAAAACAGCTGCTGGGATTGTGCAAGAGCTCCTGGAGAAATTTCCATTGGCAGAGCTACCCACAGCCTGGGCCCAGAGAGCAAATCCCAGGGGACAGGGAACGTGGAAGGGCGCTGGCACATTCCCCCAAATATTTGTTGTGTTGTAGTTTGAAGAGCAGTTGCTGTGAAAAGACTCAACTACTGCAGGGCCTGCCCTGATTGCTGGCCTGGAGTCACTGGGAGCTGGGATCCATTGGCTTCACTCTGCTGGGACAGCCCTGTTCCAAACTCTTTTCTATTTGCTTTTTGTTTTTTTGAGGATTTTCACGCTTCAATCCTTCTCTGAATCCTGCTAAGGAGAACACAACGCTGCTCTGTGTGTGTACATTAATTGCCATAACCAATTCCCTGAGCAGTCCTGCAGCACAGGCTCATTTAAAAAAGGAACTAAAACCTGACAGAGATGTGATTTGTGTCAATCCATTGAAAATTCACCTAAATTCCACCTAGCTGGAACAATCACGCCCTGCACTTACTCAGGACCAGCTTAAATGAGTTTGGCAGCTCCACTTCTCAACCAGCCGCCCTCACTGACAGAGCAGAGAGAAACAACCCCCATGGGACCCCAAAACTTCCTCCTAAAGGCCCCACAGAAGGCCTGGAAAAGGCCCCACAGTGTCTGGAAAACCTTCACCCTGAGGTGATGCTGAAGGGCTTGACTTTGTGTCAGCTAACCTTGTAAGACAGTGCAGGGTAAAGAGGGACATAAATATAAATTAACTGGGCTCTGCTTTATATTAAGGCTTTCCCCCAGCCCTGGGAGGATTTGTGTCCCCCAAAGGCCCTTCCATGGCTGAAATGCAGCACCGGTGTGAGCACAGCCTCTTGCAACCACTGTTCAAGTCTTTGCTAACAGCAGCAGCCAGGGCTCTCTGTTCCCTCCCCCAAAACCATTTTAGGTTTGAGAACAGCTCGAGGTTCAGTTGCAAAAGCCTTCCTGAACCATTGCACTGTGAGAATGATGAAATCACCTGTGTGAAAGAAAAGGTCAAGAAAAGGCAAAGGCATTGCTGAAATTCAGGCAGAAAAACAACTCCAAAAAGAGAAGTTTCCCCAAAATTAAAACCCTGCTGCCCTTCTGGCTCAGGTCACCTCTCTCAGAAGGAGAGGCACAAATAACAAGTTCCCTGTAATTGGCTCTCCCAGCCTGGAAAAGAGTGAGGAAGTTCAAATGAGCTGCACGTGCCTGGAAAGCAGCTCTGGCCTTGCTGGGAGGGCAGCTCATCCTCAGCTCTCTGGATAAAGGGGTTTAACTGCTGCACATCAAACCTGGCTCACAGCACCACGTCCCTCTAATGAATTCTGGGGCTGAGGACACCTGGATTCCATTTTAGGGGATGGCAGGCAGGTCACAGCTCTTCCCTGTGTCCCAGGTTCCCTACCTGGAATCTGGAGATAATGATCCCACTTGTGAGGGGCTTTGAGCTCCATGGACTCAGCTTTTTGCTTTGAAGGAGGCAGAGCCCCATCCCCAGCCTGGCATCACTGATGTGATCACAAAGCAATCAGACACGTGGGCCCCACGTGCTCCCAGCCTCACAGCATTAACTGGGAAGGAATTTGGGCTCAGATCCTCCAAAGCGTTCAGGTGTTCAAATCCCACCACCTCAAACAGCAATCATGTACCTGTAACTCTTTGAGGAGCAGCATTTGGGGGTCCTTGGCTCTGCTGCTGCCCCAGCCCCTGACACCTGCACCTCCTAACCAAGCTCAGGAACTGGCTGCAGCAGAGTATTTCAAACAAGCAGCCATCAAATCCTGGACATAATGGACAAAGAGTTTGGATCACAGAGTGCAAAACCTTCAGAGCCTTCAACAGCAATCCCCCCTTGTGAAGAATTTGTGGGGCTTTGCCTGGGCTCCTAAAAATGGGATTTCTACCAGCACCCAGCAGTTTGTCCTCCCTGATAACATGAAAGCTCAGTTCTATTTCTCTCAGGTTGGACATCAAAGCAGAGCACCAGAAACGTGCCCTTTCTGCAGAGGATGTAAAACAGGCAGCAGAGGAGAGGAAAGAAAGACCTTCCTCGAGGTTTCCCTGGGGAGGGAGAAGGGCAGGGAGGGCTCAGAGCCACCAGGGAAGCCAGCAGGGCTGGAGAGGGCTGTGTCAGCACTGCTCAGCTCCCTCGGTGCTCCCAGGGCCATTCCCTGGGGAGGGAGGTGAGAACAGCAGGAACCCAAGCCAGCCCCTGTCACACAATCCCCTTTTCTAGAACTTTCATTGTTCTGTTGCTCCAAAGTATCTAGTCTTATTTACAATCTATCCTTTAAAACTCTTTTTCTAGCTCCATTTTATAGGAGTGTGCTCTTTGTTGACAGAGTGACAAAACCATCCTTTGTCCCCTCCAAAAGGAAAGAAGCCCAGAAGTTTCTCTCCTGGATTAGGTGAAAAATCCACTCATAGGCCATGGGGACTTCACCTCAAACTCAAGGATGGCCAATTGGACAGGAGCCAAAAAGTTCTTCCTGGGCAATTAACTAGAAAAAGGAGTGAACAAAGAAACTAATGGCTTTTGGGAGGTGTTTTACCAGGAGCAAGAACATCTAGCACCTGGCTTGGTTTTCCTCTGTTTGTTATTTTGCCTTTTATTAAACCTTTTTGTTTCCAACACCGCAACAGAAGCCATCCTGCTGATTTTTATGCCTCCAAAGGTAGCTGAGCTATCTTGGGTGTGATATAGACCTCTAAGAACTTATTAGACCTGGCTCAAAGAAGTTACCACATCACAGTTTCTCTCTCAACAACATCGGTCCTGTTCCACAGCGTTTTTAACTCAGCATTTCTCATCTCCCGCTTTCCCTACAAACACATCCTGTGTAAACCTTCTGTAAAGCCCTGAAAACCCTCTCCAAGCGGATTTCCCAGTTTGATCCCAGCCTTACCTCGGCTGGCACGGCCCATGCACATGTTGTCTGGGGTCACCACCTCCTGCTTGATGGAGAAGAAGTCGTTGTGCAGCGGGTCCTGGGCGGGCTCGCGCAGCAGCACCGAGGGGTACTCGCTCTCGTACTTGAGGGACAGCAGCTCCTCCGAGCTGATGGGGTGCAGGGTCTGGTAGGACTCGGTGATGAAGCTGGGCTCCGAGAACTCGGAGGGGGGCACGCACTGCGCGTGCTCGATGCCATAACCTGGGGACACAGCAGGGTCAGAGCCTGCCCAAAGCAGCCCTGAGGGCACAGAGCATCCCACAGCCCTCCCTTGGGCACTGCTTTGGGCTCCAGAGCATCCCACAGCCCTCCCTTGGGCACTGCTTTGGGCCCCAGAGCATCCCACAGCCCCTTCCTGCTTGGGGTGAGGGCTCAGAGCGTCCCAAACCCCCTCATTGCTTGGGGTGAGGGCTCAGAGCATCCCACAGCCCCTCATTGCTTGGGGTGAGGGCTCAGAGCGTCCCAAACCCCCTCATTGCTTGGGGTGAGGGCACAGAGCAGTGCTTGGGGTGAGGGCTCAGAGCATCCCACAGACCCTCCCTGCTTGGGGTGAGGGCTCCAGACATCCCACACGCCCCCCTTGGGCACTGCTTTGGGCCCCAGAGCATCCCACAGACCCTCCCTGCTTGGGGTGAGGGCTCCAGACATCCCACAGCCCTCCCTTGGGCACTGCTTTGGGCTCCAGAGCATCCCACAGACCCTCCCTGCTTGGGGTGAGGGCTCAGAGCATCCCACAGCCCCTCATTGCTTGGGGTGAGGGCTCCAAATATCCCACAGACCCTCCCTGCTTGGGGTGAGGGCACAGAGCAGTGCTTGGAGTGAGGGCTCCAGACATCCCACATCCCCTCACTGCTTTGGGTGAGGGCTCCAGACATTCCACACCCCCTCCCTTGGGCACTGCTTTGGGCTCCAGACAACCCACAGCATCTCGATTGGTCACTGCTTGGGGTGAGGGCCCCAGACAACCCACAGCCCTCCCCTGGGCACTGCTTTGGGCCCCAGAGCATCCCACACCCCCTCTCATAATGCTTTGGGTGAGGGCTCCAGAAGCTACAGACATGGGGTCTGAAAATGTGGCAATTTGGCAAAATTAGATACTCCAGACCATCCTTAATGTGCTTTGCACCAAACTCCTGCCAGGACAGCTGCCAGAAGGAAAAAGCTGGAAAATTCTGGGGAGTGGATTTTAATCCCTTGTGCAGACACTCCTCCCCATGCCAGAGCCTGGAATCCCAATCCACAGAATCCCCAGACTGTCCTCAACGTGCTTTGCACCAAACTCCTGCCAGGACAGCTGCCAGAAGGAAAAAGCTGGAAAATCCTGGGGAGTGGAGTCTCAGCAGAGGAACAACACGGTAAAAATGTTTCATTGCTGATTGGGATAGGTGAGTCCTTGCACAGGAAGGACTCATGCCAGAGCCTGGAATCCCAATCCACAGAATCACTGAATCCCAGAATCCCAGAAGGTTTTGGATTAGAAGGGAGCTTAAAGCTTATCCCATTCCATCCCTGCCATGGCAGGGACACCTCCCACTGTTCCAGGTTGCTCCAAGCCTTGTCCAGCCTGGCCTGGGACAATTCCAGGGATGGAGAGTCCACAACCTCTCTGGGCACCCTGTGCCAGGGCCTCCCCACCCTCACAGTGAAGGATTTCTCCCTCACACCTCATCCAAATCTCTCCTCCTCAGGTCAGTTGGGCTTTTTGCTGGCTCATGAAATATCTCCCAGATTTCCAATGCCCTTGAAGAACATCTCCAAAGCAATGGCAATGGGAAGTGCAGGAGTGCAGGTGGAGACTCATCCCTTTCCTTGCTAGGCTCCTCCCTGGCAATCCAGAGTTCAGCCTTTCCCCCCATTCTCTCCCTTTTTTAACAGACTTTTTACATTTCCCAATACTCAGGTGTGCTGAGGCTGCTTTTAAAATCTGCTGAGTTACAGCTTCAAACAAACAGTGCTTGAAGAAATCAGATGTTGGCACACAAGGCAGCCACCAAAAAGTCCAGGAGGCTTCCAAACCACCCCTAAACCCTTGGAAACACAAGATCCCCTTTGCAGGGTGCAGTCCTGTTGTGGTGAGGACAAACCTCTGCTCAAAGGTGCCTCCAGGCATGGTGATGGTGATAACTGACACTGCTAATTGAGACTTACTAATGAAGTAGTCTGAGGTGTAGCGGGACTCGGGGTACGTGGTGTTCACTCCGTTGGCTGGGTACGGTTTCGCCTCCTCTGCAAAGAGGAAAGGAAGGAAATGTCACCAGTGGAAGGCACACGGAGCTGTGCAACACTTGCTGTGACACACAGAGCCCTGAACTTCCCCAAATCTCCCCCCCAGGTCAAACTGGGACGTTCTGAGCGACAGAAATGAATCCAGTGCTGAAATCCCACAGGAACCTGGGGCACGTGGGGCCCTTTGGGAATTCCTGCTGAGCTTAAACAAAACCAGCCCAACCCAAACAGCAACAACGCCCTCAGCCAGGGCCCCAGGAGGCTCTGAGCTCCCAGCTGCAGCATTTCCTTGCTTGCCTCAGGCTTTGTCACCTCTCCTTCTCCTGGGGGTTGCTGAGCACACTTCCATGTGTGAGCTCCTGGAAAAACTCCCCACACAAGGACAGTTGTTTTCCTGGAAGAGCCTTATTTTTAGACCAGCAGTAGGTGTGTATGAGGGAGTGAGTGACCCATCCCAAAGCCAGCTCCTCCAACCCCAAATCCATGTGCATTCCCAGCCTGTGCAGCACCTGATGCTGGCAGAACATTCCATGTCCCAAACGGCTTTGTCCCACTCCTGACACAGACTCCTCCATGTATATATGGTCAAAATGCCAAATTTCAGCTTTCCATAGGCATAACTCACTGGGACAGAGCATGGAGCATGTCAAAGCATGGATTCCCTGCTTCCTGTGGCTTTTTCCAAGCACTTCGCTCCTCCTGGGCTGTGCTGGATTTGCTTTCCCACGTAAAAGCCACCCTGCCCCTACTCTGGGCAGTTTTTCCATGAACACCTGACTCATTCCAGCATGGCATGCTGAGCAGGGCCATTGGGGTGGGAATTTTCTTTCCTTTAACCAAAGCAAGGCCCCCGGGCAGCTCTGGGCTGGGTTTGTTGTGCCCCGGCTCTGGAGAGGCGAGCACAGATAATGCACGTTCCCTGTGAGGAGCCTAAATTTGGCCCTCTCCCCTGGGGACTGCAGGCTGGAAAATATTCCCTAACAAAAGGAGGGGTTGTGCAAACACAGAGGGCTAATGAGAAATGCTCTGTTCCTCTCTCCACAGTGTCTGCCAAGGGGCAGGGGGCGACCACAGAGCAGGGGAGAACCTTCGGCTGAGCTCAGAGTCAAGTGCAGGGCACTGCTGACTGCTGGTAACTGAGGAGGTTATTTTAGGAAGAATTATGGAAAAGTGAGCCTGAAAATACCCAAATCCATGCAGGGAAAAGGCACACATGTGCTGTTTTTAAAGGCTGAGCAGGCTGTGGTAGGTGAGTCAGGCAGTGCTCACAGGGGACAGCGGGGTCACAGCCTGTCCCAGCACAACCCCGGGCCAGCAGAACAGGTAAAGCCAGGCATTTCGGGGTTAACAACCACTCCCAGCACCAACATCCCCAGTGATGATGGTGGGGAGGATGGAGAGACAACCTGGAGCCCTGGCTGAGTCTGGGGACTCCTGGATCTCTTCCCATGCCACATCCGGGTGCAGAGGGAGAGCCCCAGCTCCTCCTGTGTGGGCAGAGACATGGACAGGGACAGGGACAGGGACAGGGACAGGGACAGGGACAGGGACAGGGACAGGGACAGGGACAGGGACAGGGACAGGGACAGGGACAGGGACAGGGACAGGGACAGGGACAGGGATAGCTCTGTTCTGTCTGTACAGCTCTAGCCCAGCTCTGGTCAGGGCTGGAATGAGCCCCAGCACCTACAGGGAACAGAAACCAGTCCTGGGGGGAGTCTGGTTATTTTTTGGGAGCTCTTTGTCACCCACAAATACCTCACTGGAAATGTGCTCAGAGCCCACCAGAGGAGCAAGGGCCCTGCTTGTGCCAGGGTGACAAAGTCACCAGTGAAACCAAACAGGCAATGGAGATTTCTGGGTTCCCGGGGCAACACCAACAGTGTGAAGACACAGAAATTCAGCTTTATTCACTTTCAGCCTTTCAGAAGAAGAGTTGCAGCAGGCACAAAGAATTTTTAGCTTCTTTAAAAAAACTCCACTCTGTCCCAGGCCTTTGTACCACCAGTATCTGAATAGCCACGTGTGTCAGTGCTGTCTGAAACTATGGTTCCCCTGCCAATTCAATGTCTGAATACCCATGTGTGTCAGTGCTGTCTGAAGTTATGATTCCCCTCTGCCATAAAGGTACAGCATCAAGTCCATCTCTGTGTGGGGAATCTGCAGGAAGGAGGTGCAAACCCAGCCCTGGTGCCTCAATCAGCACCTCCAGCACATCCCACCCTCTCCAGTGGGCACAGCCCAAAAAATCACAGAATTACAGAATCCTAGGAGGGTTGGGTTGGGTTGGAAAGGACCTTGAAGACCTCCCAACCATGGGCAGGGACAGCAGAGAAGAGGGGCTGTGGGAAGGTGCAAGCAATGGCTCAATGCAAGGAGAAATTGGGCTGACACAAGGTTTGGCTTTGTTTGGCTAAACTGCTCAGTGTTGATCCAAGCACTCCATGAAAAATATGCAAAACAAAAGGGACAGAGCAGATTTAGAGCCCAAGAGCAGGAAAACAGCCTGGCCTGCCCAGAGCCCAGGAAGGGCCATGTTTACCTTCTGCAAACCACAGGTAGCAGTAAAATTAGTAATGGGCAATTAACATCCATTTGTCAATGGTTTCCTGGAAGGAATAACTGTGCTCCCCCTCCCCTTCCTGCCACCAGGGTCAGTAGGACAGCCCAGGGGATGTTCCAGGAAAGCAGAGCTCTGCAGAGAAGGGAGCTGGAAAAAGAGCCCAGGTAGTGCTGCAGCTCCTGCTTGTGGCTCAGGTTGAGGTGCTCAGCTCCTCACCTGCTCCTCAGAAACCATCCCAGCACTCCTGGGCATCCAGACATGGAAAATCAACACCCTAAATCAAAGTGTGTGTCCCCAGTCACTGAAAGTTAATGCCCTTGGATGCTGTCACGCAGGGAATGGCACAAATGGCTTCTCCTCCCAGAAATGCTGGTTTTAGGGACATGGAACACCCTTTTTTGGGACAGGGAACAAAGCAAAGCTTCCAATCGCCACTGGGAAATTTGGGCAGGATTTTGGCTGTACTCCTGTACCCAGTTCCAGTGGAGGAAATAGTAAAATTCACAACAGGAGCTGAACAGGCTGAGGAAAAATGCTTTGGAAAATCCCACCATGGATTCCAGGCAGGCACAGTGTCCCTGCCCACTGAGGATCCCTGCCAAGCAGCTGGCACAAACACTCTGCCTCTTTGAGGCACTGCCAGGATTCGCCTTGCCCGCTGCCGTTGGGATGCCCATTTGGAATCCTGCTGAAAAGCTGGGCTTTGGAAGATGTTTTTCCTGGGATTAAAGCTCAAGGTGAACACCTCCTGGTCTGTGGAAAGCCCCAGAACCAGGCTGGCAGGGATGCTGTGAATTGTTCACCCCAGGACTGACCTTTCTGCAGGATCTCCAGATGTTCCCAAAGGATGTCTCCCACAAAGTCAGGCGCCAGCTCCAGGAAGCACTCCTTGCCCAGGGCACAGAGGGCAGCTCCATTCATGCAGAACTTCTGGAAATCCACCTCCTTCAGGCTGAACTCGTTCACTGCCCACATCACCCAGTCCCGCACGTGCGTCTCCGTCCACTGCTGCGGGTCTGCAGAGGGATCCAGCCGAGAGCACCCTCAGGCAGTGCTCCCAGGACAGCAGGACACAGACAGTGTGCCCTGCCCTGCACTGCCACAGCCTCACCCCTGGCAGCCCACTGGCACCAGGGTGTGAGGAACACCATGCCCAGTCTGGATCAGCCTTAATGCGGACACGTTTCATCCAAGGAACGAGCTTTGGATTTGTTTGGGACTTCTAAAAGTCCCATCACTTCTCTGACCCCCTCCTCCCACCCATTTCTCCAATTTTCTTGGTTTCTCCCACCAGCCTCTGTCAAAGAGTTCATGCTGCTTCTCTATTTAGTGGAGAAGACTTGTCCACATTTTTCCAAGAAGCTTCAGGTGGTATTTGAAAGGCAACACCACCTGAGGAAAACCAGCAGGGGAGATGGCAGACAGGGAATTTTGGGCAGCCTGGAAGGAGGACACAACCCCTGTGGGTACTGTGGTCGTTCATGGGAAGCCAAGTCTTACCTTTGGGAATTCCCAGCCGCTGCTGCTCCTTGGCAAAGCCGCTGAACGTGGCTTTCAGTGCCTGGGACATCATTTCTTTGCTGCTGGGCGTTAATAAAGGCACATCTGCACATTCCATGTCTGAAAGAGGCAGGAGAAAAACACAGCCATGAGGACATGGGGCTGGGAAAGACATCAGGGAATGCCAGCCAGGTGTACATGGTGTACCTACACTTCTGGAATGTGCTATTGGATGATGACATCAAGGCCTTTCCAGATATCAGCCTGCTGGGCTTCAGCATTCCAGGTGTGTCTGGAGCTTGGGAAATGGTTCGGCTGCTCCAGGCACCGAGGAAGGCAGAGTCCCACACCAGGGTGAGCAAGAAAGAGGGAGAAAAGCATCCCTGAATTACCAGTCTGTCATCCCAGTGCAAGGAAAAGCAAAGAGAAAATTAAAGAATCTTAGAAAATTCTTTATTCTAGGAAATTCTTCCCTGTGGGGGTGGGAAGGCCCTGGAACAGAGAAGCTGTGGCTGTCCCTTCCCTGGAAGGGTCCAAGGCCAGGTTGGAACAACCTGGGATAGTGGAAGGTGTCTCTGCCCAAGGCAGGAGGTGGGATGGGATGGGCTTCAAGGTCCCTTCCATCCCAAACCATTCCATGATTCTAGGAGTCCATGAAAAAGCGAGCTGACAGCAGGCTGAGACAGGATGGAGGAGTGGCAGAATACCCATTTGAGGGGGGAAGGGAAACAAAGAGCTGGAAAATCCCACATTAGCCCAGAGTTACGTCAGGCACATCCATAGCAGGAGCCAGGGTGAGTCATGGCCAACGCTGCCATCCCATGGGACAGCGGGGCCAAGCCGAGAGCCAGGCCTGGAGTCAGTCCTGACAAGGACCAAACCTCTTCCTTTCCTTTTTTAAATCCCTTTTTCTAATTTATTTGGAAGGAGATGAAGCTTTGTAGCCAAAGAGTCTCACAATAAAAGCAACCATTTGAGGCAAAATATCTGAATAGAGGTTTGGCTCTTTTCCCCGTACTTTCAGTGTTCCTGAAAAACATCTTTGATGGAGAAGGAAAGTCTTGGACAACCACCACCCCAAAAACTGCCCTTGGTCAGCAGAGATGAAAATCTTCCACCTGAGGTTGGTTTAGCTCGGCAGCCTAGTGGAAATTTTCCATGAAAACTCAGTGGAAAAATGACACCATGGGCAAAGAAAGTCTTTGGTGTTCTCATGAATATCTGGACGCCAACATTGAAAATCAAAAATTCTGAGTCTTGTGGAAACTCAACCACCAGTTTTCCATCGCTCCAAGTTTGTTAAACTCCTGATTTAATAAACTTTTACACCTGCTGAGGGCCTGTTGCAGGCAGTGTTGGTGTTTTCCTGATAAAACACAGAGTCAGGGATGGAAGCAGTGCTGCAGCCACTGGGAAAAGCCAGCCCAGCTGCCCAGTCTGGAACTCCTGCTCCACTCAAGTCCTCTCCAGCCAAACTCATGGGCATCATTTGAAGGCCAAACAACCCAACACTGGGTTTTGTTCCAAGTGGGAATCTGGGGGTTGGGTCAACAGAATTCCAGGGCAGTGGTGCAGTCATCACCCCTGGAAATGTTTAAAAAACCTGTGGATGTGGCTCTTGGGGACATGGGTTAGTGATCACCTGGCATTGCTGGGGAATGGTTGGACCTCATGATCTTGGAAGGCTTTTCCAACCTAAACAATCCTGGTTTTTCCATGGATAAACCTGCACATGCAGCTCTGTAGCACAGGGTGAGGGTAACAATGCTGAAAGTAATCCCAGATCATCTGCTGGATGCTCCCAACACAATTCCACTGCCAAGCCACACAGAGCAACTTCTCTGTCCCCACTTCTGCACCTTCCACCTTTCAGCCCCAACACAAAAATTCCCCCTTCCCTTTGCACATCCTCCAGCCAAGTCCCCAAGGCTCTCAAGAAATGATTGCAGACTCTTGGCTCTTGGTAGGAGCAGTGAAATTCCTGGCATGGAGTCTCTCAGGACACAATTCCTGCCCTCAGTCCAACACACAATCCAGGATTGCCTCCACAGTGGCAGGATCAGGACCTTTGAAAGCAAATCCCACATCCAAAGGCTATTTGGCAAATTACACTTCATTATTTACTGGATTTGGCTGGAGAGGGCACGGAAAATGAGCAGCCACCATCGCTATCTCTGTTCCCCATCTGCTGCCTGAGATAACACTGGGAGAAAGTGGCTCGGTGCCCCTTTCCCTTCATCCTCAAGTTACACTTGAATGCTCTGCTCTCCCTGCTCCGTGGCCACAGGGACCACCCAGGAATCTGCTCCCTCTGCTGCCTCAACAGCAGCTCCTGCCTGCCCTGGGAAAATGACTCAGAGCCAGGCTGAGAAAACGGTTCTAACCCCAATTTCACACTGAATCACCGTGAAAACCTGTGTGGAGGTGAGCTCCTCAGGCCAGGCACCGAGAGCAGGGTGAAAAATGGTATTTTTGTCCCTGCAATAGCAAAGGCCCATCCCTGATCCTGCTGTTTGGTCGTGCAGGATCCACGGGCTGGCTTTGCACAAACCCAGCAAATCAATTTTTCAGTAGCGGGAGGATAAGATTTCGGTTTAGGAAGGTGAATGCTGAGCTCTGCACAAACAACCTGTCAAAACAGGGGAGACTTAAAAGTGATTCCCAGGGAGAGGTCACAGGGAAGCAAACAATCTGTTCCCAAATAAAAAAAACCAAGCCAGAGGATGGTTGCTATTTAAACACCCAAATCAACCCAAATGTGCATTTCAAGGCTTCTGCAAAATCTGTTGTGCTCGGCAGATTTAGGACTAAAACATCATCTGCTTTTTCCTGCAAGGTCGCAGCCACTTGTTTGAATTTCTTCTGAGGACAGAGCAGCCCCAAAGCCCTGAGCCTGCAGAAGCCTTGGTTGGCTCAGCAGTGTCCCAGAGCTGGGGAAAACTCACCCAGGGAAACCAAACGTGTGTGTGAAATTCTGCAGATGTGTTTGAGGACAAGGCTTGGCTGGTGGCTTGAGAAAGATGGGGTGGATGGACAGTTTCTACCCTAAATTCTGCTTCTGCTGCTCTGAGGGTACTGAATTGATTTAAATAATTCAGTATTTATTTTAGAACTGGGTGGTTTATGTGCAGGAAGCCTGGTGGGCTTCACCCAGCTCTGTGCAGGGCCAGGACTCGGACTCAGTGATCCCTGTGAATCCCTGCCAACCTGGAATGAACTATAATAATCCTATAACTCCAGGAACATTGCTGCTGCCTGTGGAGGCAAACCCAGCCCTGGCAATGTCCTCCAGCCCTTCGCCTCCAGTCTGGGCTGCCTAAAGGTCAGAGTTGAGCAGAATTTCAGGAACAAAAGCAACAAGCCCCGCTTTGCTGCCCCGGTATCAGCTTTCAGTGCCATCTGAAACCTGTTTGCAAGATTTTAATCAAACCTTGCACCAATAAAACCTCTCCTTTCGCGCTGCCCACAGAGCTCAGGGCTGTGTGCAGGGGCTGGGGCGGGAGCCAGCACCAGGCCCAGCTGTTCCACCTAAACCCAGTTCAGGAATGCCGGGGCTTTAATCCCAAAAGCAAGCTCAGCAGCAGGGGCCAGACTGGGATTTCTGGAGGTTTTTATGAGCCCATCAAAGCCCCTGACACGGCTGCCACGTGCACCCAGCTGTGGGGATGCCGTGTCCTCGTCCCGTGCCGACAGAGCCGCCTTTGATTTCCCTCCTGGGACAGCGGGCAGGGAGCTCTGGGTTGATTTTTAAACTGTGCCAGGAGTTGCAGTCGCCCTGTTGAGTTATGTCAGCAGCATCTGCAGAGCAGAGATGCAGGATTTGCCTCTCATGGGGACAGCTTTTATCTGGCTGCAGCTTTCCAAGGCAAAGAGGGATCTGGAGGCTCCGTGGCTTCTCCAAACCAGGCCCCTTCAGCTCCCTGACATCCCTGGGGATGGGACTGAGAGAGACAGGAGGATAAAACACCCTGACATTGCCCTGGATGGGTTCTGTGCCAAGGGGGACCTGCCCAGACCCCCCAGCCAGGGGCATGTGAGCCTGAGAGAAAACCAGGAGCAAAGAGGCCAAGATCACCAAGTTCATCTCCCAGCCAAATTCCCGCTCTGCTCCCACCAGGCCCGGCATGTATAAACTATTTCCACACATCTGATCTTTTTAAAGGACTCGGATTTACAAACTTCAGGGATTTTGACCTTTAAATGCACAGAACTCCTCTGCACGCCAAAGCCATTTGCAGCTGATTGCAAAGGGAAAATAAATGGCAGAGAGGGCAAAAATAGGATGGGCTGAGCAGGGGGATGGGAGCAAAGCCATTTTTCAGCCCAGTTTCCACGCAGGGTCAGTGACTCCTCCAAGCTCCCCTCGGCCACTCACTTTTTGTTCCATCAGAGCCCCAGTGAGTCCCTGTGTGGGGTTTCACCCAGTAACGGCTGGAAATGGATGTGGGGAGGGTCAGAGCAGAGCCACCTGACCCCACAGCACCTCCTGTCCTGGAGGGATGGATGGATGGAGGGATGGATGAGAGATGGATGGATGGATGGATGGATGGATGGATGGATGGATGGATGGATGGATGGATGGATGAGAGATGGATGGATGGATGGATGATGGAAGGATGGATGGATGGATGGATGGATGGATGGATGGATGGATGGATGGATGGATGGATGAGGGATGGATGGATGGATGGATGGATGGATGGATGGATGGATGGATGCATAGATGATGGATGGATGGATGGATGGATGGATGGATGGATGGATGGATGGTGGATGGATGGATGGATGCATGCATGGATGATGGATGGATGGATGGATGGATGGATGGATGGATGGATGGATGGAATGATGGATGGATGGATGGATGATGGAAGGATGGATGGATGGATGGATGGATGGATGGATGGATGATGGATGGATGGATGGATGGATGGATGATGGAAGGATGGATGGATGGATGGATGGATGGATGGATGGATGGATGGATGATGGATGGATGGATGAGGGATGGATGAGAGATGGATGGATGGATGGATGGATGGATGGATGGATGGATGAGAGATGGATGGATGGATGGATGGATGGATGGATGGATGGATGGATGAGAGATGGATGGATGGATGGATGGATGGATGGATGGATGGATGGATGAGAGATGGATGGATGGATGGATGGATGGATGGATGGATGGATGGATGAGAGATGGATGGATGGATGGATGGATGGATGGATGGATGGATGGATGGATGCATAGATGATGGATGGATGGATGGATGGATGGATGGATGGATGGATGAGAGATGGATGGATGGATGGTGGATGGATGGATGGATGCATGCATGGATGATGGATGGATGGATGGATGGATGGATGGATGGATGGATGGATGATGGATGGAATGATGGATGGATGGATGGATGATGGAAGGATGGATGGATGGATGGATGGATGGATGGATGGATGGATGATGGATGGATGGATGGATGATGGAAGGATGGATGGATGATGGATGGATGATGGAAGGATGGATGGATGGATGGATGGATGATGGAAGGATGGATGGATGGATGGATGGATGGATGATGGATGGATGGATGGATGGATGGATGGATGGATGGATGGATGATGGATGGATGATGGATGGATGATGGATGGATGGATGGATGGATGATGGATGGATGATTGATGGATGGATGGATGGATGGATGGATGGATGGATGGATGGATGGAAGGATGGATGGATGGATGGATGATGGATGGATGGATGGATGGATGGATGGATGGATGGATGGATGGATGGATGGATGATGGATGGATGGACACCAAGGGCAGGAACCCAAGCTCTCCTCAGCCTCCCCTGCCCAGGCCTGGAGCACAGGATGCCATGGAGATGCCAGAATTTGTGTGGCTTGGCAGAGGCACGGGGACAAGGGAGAAAGGCTTGAAAATGAAACAGGGTAGATTTAGATTTAGATTTAGATTGGATTTAGATTTAGACTTAGATTAGATTTCAGGAGGAAATTCCTCCCTGTGAGGGTGGGCAGGCCCAGGCACAGGTGCCCAGTGAAGCTGTGGCTGCCCCTGGATCCTTGGCAGTGCCCAAGGCCAGGTTGGACAGGGCTTGAGAAGCTGGGACAGTGGAAGGTGTCCCTGCCCATGGCAGGGGATGGTGTGAGATGGCCTTTAAGGTCCCTTCCAACCCAAACCATTCCAGGATTCCATGATTAAATTAGGGGAGAAAATGCAGGTTTAGTTTCAAACAATATCCTTTGCATCCAAGGGCTCCATGAATTTGTGCCTGTGTCCCTCAGAAACCTCAATCCCTGAGCCCAGAGGCAGCTGAGACCCCCTGGAGCCCCCATCCCCTCCTGGAGCTGCCCACGCTCCAGGATGTCCCCCCACTGCTGGGTGAGGATGGAGCAGGAGTTTCCCAGAGGGTGCCAGGAGCTCACTCTCCCACGTGCCTACAGTGAGTCTGTGCCCACCAAGGCCATGGTTCCCCCCAGCCCACCCCCAGCTCATCTCCCTGAGCCCCTCTGTCCCAGCTTTCCCCGGGATCCAGAGCTGGAGCTGGGGGAAGCTGCAGCACACATTTCCCAACGTGCCCCAGCTGGGAGGGTTCAGCAGCACAGAACCTTTCTCAGGATCAGAGCAGGCTGGGGAGAGGGGGGCTGGGAGCTGAGACCCTTCCCACGCTCCCCAGCGAGGCTGCCAGGCACCGTGGAGCCACCACGTCCCCACCACGTCCCCACCACGTCCCCACCACGTCCCCATGTCCCCAGCTCGGGTTTCCAGCACCCCCAGGCTCCTCCAGCCCCTGGGGCAGCTCTGCCTTTCCCAGGTGCCCCCAGCCCTGGAGCTGGGACACCCGGGCAAACAACCCTGGCTGAGCCCCCTGTTATTTAGGCAGGATTAGGCAAAAATTTGTGTGCACTTTTGAACTGTTTTCACAAGCGTTGCCTCTCACTCCCACGCAGGAAGCAGGAGAGGAGCCGGCCTGTTCCAATTAGGGCTCCTCGGACCCAAAGGGCAGCGAGATTCCAGGGGGGGAAAGGGAAAGTGGGACAGAAAGCTGGAAAAAAAGGCACCAGAAGGAAATCTGGATGGGGAGCAGGGATAAGCACAGCAAGGGGTTTTTGCTGGGGATGGGATGGGAGCAGATGGGGGAGATTTGGGTCCCCTTCCTGCAGCAACATGCCAGAGACGGGCCCTGCTTCCCTCTGCAAGGATGGCACAAAAGGTGCAGACATTTGCTATTTTAATTTAAAATAAATATATTTCTTCAACAAAAAAATAAAAAAGAGAAGAAAAATAAGTCTTTTTTCCCCTCCTTCAAGCAGTGAAAAATAAATACTGTGAGATGAAAGCTGGGCTTCAAGAGAAAAACAAGAGAGGAAACCGAAAGCCCACAGTGCTTAGCACTGCAGAAAGCCCAACAAAGCCGGCTTTTTTCAGGCCCTCAGCAGTTTTCTCAGGGAGATGTGGTGTGCCATGGGGGCCAGCTCTTCTCCTCAAAACGGGCCTGAGCACTGTCCTCCCTAAATGCAAATAAAAGCATTTTGTCCCAGGTTTGGGCTCTCAGCACTGGGAGCACCAGAGGGGGAGGTTTGGCTGTGGGTGAGGTGTTGGGATGCTCTGCTCAGCCTCGGGTTTGGGGTTCAGCCCTGGGAGCCATGAGGAAAACTGGCCACAGAGCAGCACCAGGTGAGGGAGGGCTGGTTTGGCTCTGGGTTTGGCAGCTGTGAGGAACCAAGCCCAGGGAAAGGATTCTGCAGCCACCATCAGTCACAGCCTGCCCTGCTCAGGCTGCAGCTCCTTCTCCTCCCTCGCTCTCCCTGCTGTGTAACGTGGCTGTTGGATGGCAATCCTGGGAAAGCAGCATCCTTGAGAGTCCCAGGAGCTGGCAGGGGAGCAGCCTGGTGGGCAGCTCGCTCTGTCCTTGGCTTTTGTGGGGAGAATGAAGTGCTAGAGAAAGGCCAGGGCTGAAGCTGAGCTAAACCACAGCCCCTGAGTCAACACTCACTGTGACTATGGGAAAGCTCCCCCAGCTCAGCGGGGCCAGAGCCCACAGCTCCTCTTCCTTCAGCAGCTCAGGGGCTTCCCTCAGCTGAGGATTCACCCCATCCTCCCCATTTCAGCTGCTGGAAGGAGCACAGATGGATAAAGCAAACCCTGGGGAGATTCAGGCACCTCTGAGGTTGGGGAACATGGCCATGGCTTAACAGCACTTGTTGGAGCCATGAAAGAAATCAGAAACAAGACTGGTCATCAATCAAGATCCACCAGCATTGCCCAGAGCAGCTCTGGCTGCCCCTGGATCCCTGGAAGTGTCCAAGGCGAGGCTGGACAGGGATAGGGAAGGTGCCTGTAAGATGGGATGGGATGGGATGGGATGGGCTGGGATGGAATGGATGGGATGGGATGGGATGGGATGGGATGGATGGGATGGGATGGGATGGGATGGGATGGGATGGGATGGGATGGGATGGGATGGGATGGGATGGGATGGGATGGGATGGGATGGGATGGGATGGGATGGGATGGGATGGGATGGGCTGATCTGGGATGGGATGGATGGGATGGGATGGGATGGGATGGGATGGGATGGGATGGGATGGGATGGGATGGGATGGGATGGGATGGGCTTTAAGGTCCCTCCCCACCCAACCCACCCGAGAGCTCCAGGATGAGATGTTACAAGGCTGGAATGGCTCAGCTCCAGCAGCAGCTCAGCACCAGACCCTGCCACTCTTGAATCAGCTCTCAACGGCCTCTGCAGCCCCTTCAGATTTAACAGCATCACAACCTAAAACTTCCACCAGGCTTTTCCGAGCCCGCTGGCCTGAGGGCAGAGTCCAGGCCCATTAAACCCCCGTGGAGGCTCCAGGCTGCAGCCAGCCAGGAGGAACCTCCACCTGCCCAAACCCCTCCTGCTCAGGAGGCAAAGCCATCGCTTCCCTGCCTCTTTCCCAATGGAATATCCCAGCAGCAGCGTCCCTCTGCAGGCAGGATTAGCGCCTCACCTGCAAGCTGGGATCGCCTGTGAGCCAGGCTTCCCCTAATCACCCTAATCCTGCTAACCGCGCCTCTAAAGGCTCTAATCCCCGGGCGGGGCAGGGCAGGGCAGGGCACACGCGCTGCCGAGCCTGGAAAAGCCTGTCAGGGACACCCAGCCCTGGAAGAGCCTGCCAGGGACACCCAGCCTGTCAGGGACACCCAGCCTGTCAGGGACACCCAGCCCTGGCAAAGCCTGCCAGGGACACCCAGCCCTGGAAAAGCCTGTCAGGGACACCCAGCCTGTCAGGGACACCCAGCCCTGGAAAAGCCTGCCAGGGACACCCAGCCCTGGAAAAGCCTGTCAGGGACACCCAGCCCTGGAAAAGCCTGCCAGGGACACCCAGCCCTGGAAGAGCCTGTCAGGGACACCCAGCCCTGGAAGAGCCTGTCAGGGACACCCAGCCCTGGAAAAGCCTGCCATGGACACCCAGCCTGTCAGGGACACCCAGCCCTGGAAAAGCCTGTCAGGGACACCCAGCCTGCCATGGACACCCAGCCCTGGCAAAGCCTGCCATGGACACCCAGCCTGTCAGGGACACCCAGCCTGTCAGGGACACCCAGCTCTGGAAAAGCCTGTCAGAGACACCCAGCCCCGGCAAAGCCTGCCATGGACACCCAGCCTGTCAGGGACCCCCAGCCTGTCAGGGACACCCAGCCCTGGAAGAGCCTGTCAGAGACACCCAGCCCTGGCAAAGCCTGTCAGGGACCCCCAGCCTGTCAGGGACACCCAGCCCTGGCAAAGCCTGCCAGGGACACCCAGCCCTGGAAAAGCCTGTCAGGGACACCCAGCACTGGAAGAGCCTGCCAGGGACACCCAGCCTGCCATGGACACCCAGCCTGCCATGGACACCCAGCCTGCCAGGGACACCCAGCCCTGGAAAAGCCTGCCATGGACACCCAGCCTGTCAGGGACACCCAGCCTGCCATGGACACCCAGCCTGCCAGGGACACCCAGCCCTGGAAGAGCCTGCCATGGACACCCAGCCCGCTGGAGGCAGCTCAGGTGGAACCAGCCAGCCCAGGTCATGCCCCACCTCCGGGAGATGCTCCTTCCAACCCAGCCCCGCTGCTCACACCCCACAGAGCTCGGGTTGCTCAACAGCAATGGGGAAAAAGGGAAAATCCCCTGCCAAGCCCCAGCACTCAGCACCGAGCACAGATAAGCACAGATGAGCACAGACAGTGCCCTGCTGCTGGCACAGAGCCCAGCTGCTCACGGGCTCACAACCAGAAGCTGCTTGAAGCTCCTCACTGTCCCCAGGCTGAGGAGCCGTCAGTGCCAGCCGTGCCCCCAGAGCCTTGCAGGGCTGCAGGAGCCCAGCCTGAGCCCACCAGAGCAATCCCACCTGGGCTCCAGACTCAGGGCATGGTGCTCAGGGTCACACACACCCACCTGAGAGCTCCCATTCCCTTACAGCCTGGTCACACCCAGGAGTTCTGCTGCTCTCTCCTCAACTCCCTGGCTGATGTTGCCATTTCTGGCATCTTTGCTGAGGGAGGGATGGGACTGGAGGGTTTGTCCCAAGAGAAGAATGAGCCCATCCCAGAACTCTGCCATGGGTTTTTCCTGGGTTGCAGAGGCACCCTTGGGATGCTCCCAAGGTAGTCCCCAGGCAGTTTAGATGGAACATTTCTCCATCCATCCAAACAAACCCTCAGAGATGGAACATTTCTCCATCCATCCATCCAAACAAACCCTCAGACTCTTCTGCAGATATTCATCTCCCTGTCCTTCATCATCACCCAGGAATAGGAACAGACAAAAAGGCGATTCAGCTCCAGCACCTCCAGCTGCTGCTGCAGGCTGGGGCTGCCAAGCCATGCACCAGAGTCTCCCAGCAAGGGAGAGCAGGGATGTAGCAAGGCCAGGTTGAGGATAATTGGCAGAACATCGTGTGGGGAAGATGCTGTCAGGATGGGAAGTGTGAAAAGGGAAGGCTGAGATCTCTTGGCAGGGCTGTCCCCTCGCAGCAGGAGGAAGGCCAAGGAACCTTCACTCAAGCTGAGCTCTTTCATCACTCACAAAGGATCCCAACCCTCCTGAAGAACAAACTGTGCCAGCACACTTTGTGAGCAGCCACGCATGACCTCACAGCTCGGGATGTTTTCATCCCACAGTCCCGGTGATCCCTGTGCAATGACTCCATGCCCTGGATAAAACCCCATCATTTGTGCTGCCCATCAGCAGGACACGAGACGTTTCTGAGGCTGATGGACTCCAGAGCTGTCCCTGCTGCTGGGGGATCCTAACAGAAGCCTCAATTCCCTTGCCTCGGGAAGGGATTAGACGGGGAGATGCTCAGCCAAGCACCTCCAATGTCTGTCCCGAGGAATTCCCAGCCTTCCCTTGATTTCCCTGCTCAGACTGATCCCTCTGTGTCCAGGCCCTGCCCCTGCCCCCGGGCCGAGTCACGCCAGACACGAGGCAGCACATGGCACGGCAGTGGCAGTGCCCGGGGCTGGGGGGATGTTCAACCCCGATCCGTCCGACCACATCAAAGCCTCTGCTGCGCTCACCAGCTCCCATTCATCCTCCGGGAATGCGTGTGAGAGCCGGACCTGCCGCGGCACCAGTGGGGAAGGTCCCTGGGGATGTTCCTGACAGCCAGACCGTCCCCCAGGATGCTGGCAGCACGGAGGAAGGCGGCGATGCGGGAGGATCAGAGGATGACGAGGAGGAGGAGGGAGCTCCGGGTCACCTCCGCTCGCTGCCGCGGGCGACGGGCGCTGGGCGAGCCCTGCCCGGCTCGGCAGCTGCAGATTGCCGCCTGTCCCAGCCCTCCTCCGCAGCCTCGCCGGGCACCCCTTCCCCGCAGGGCAGCGCCAGCAGACAGCCGGCATTGCTCAGTGCACCGCCAGTCACATCCCCAGCGTCCCTGGCTGCTGCGGGGACAGCGGCCAGCCCCGCTGCGACAGCTGCGACAGCTCCTCATCCCGCACATCGGGACTGCTGCGCCCACGGAATCACAGAATTTCTAGGCTGGAAGAGACCTTTAAGATCATCGAGTCCAACCCATGTTCTAACACCTCAACTAGATCATGGCACCAAGTGCCACATCCAGTCTTTTTTTAAACTCTTCGAGGGATGGTGACTCCACCACCTCCCTGGGTAGATGATTCCAGTATTTGACCACTCTTTCTGTGAAAAACTCCCTCCTTAATTCTAGCCTGTATCTCCCTTGGAGCAGCTTGAGACTGTGTCCTCTTGTTCTGTCTGTTGTTGCCTGGAGAAAGAGACTGACCCCCAGCTCACCACAGCCACCCTTCAGGAGAGACCAACCCCCAGCTCACCACAGGCACCCTTCAGGAAGCTGAAGAGAGTGATAAGGTCACCCCTGAGTCTCCTTTTCTCCAGGCTGAACAACCCCAGCTCCCTCAGTCATTCTTCACATGGCTTGTGTTCCAAGCCCCTCACCAGCCTCGTTGCTCTCCTTTGGACACGCTCAAGCATCTCAATGTCCCTCCAAACTGAGGGGCCCAGAACTGCATGCAATACTCCAGGTGAGGCCTCACCAGTGCCGAGCGTGGGCACAGGGAGGGCACGGCACAGTGCAGGGCACAGGGAGGAGGAAGAGGAGGAGGAGCAGCCCGAGAGCTCCTTCACAGGAGCCCTGTCCTCCCCATGTCCCCCTCACCCCTCTGTGCCCATGTCCCCCTCACCCCTCTACACACCAGGACTCCAGGGCTGCCCTCCCTTCTCAGCCCAGTTGCAGCTTCCAAAGGCGGAGAGGGAAGATTAGGATATTTAGCTTTGAAATCAAACAAATAATTGCACAGGCTTTCTGCAAACACATCAGGGTTGGGAGGTCAGAGAGCAGCTGGTAAATCTCAGCACTGTTTGCTCTGCCTAAATAATATTAGACCAAGAATAATCAATCATTTTTAATCAACAAAATTATTTATAACTCTTTAGAGCAAACAGTCAACTCCAAAAGATGGCAGGTAATGATCCACACGTCTCCAATTCCCCTCTGTGCTTATGGATTGGCTCCTTTGCATTTACTGCCGTGGAGATTTGCCCTCACAAGTGCCAGGACCCCCGCTGAGGGTGTCCCTGGCCAGGCTCTCAAGCACACACTCAAACACACACAAATACACCCAGCAGCCCCCTGCAGCTGGAACCCCTCCAGGGCAGCTCCAGCACCTTTCCAAGCTGCATCTCCCAGGGAGGGAGGGAGGGAGAACCTGCTGGACAGCAGAGAAGATGCTCCTTCTGCCCTGCCACCTGAGCCAGTGACACCTCCTGGGGCTGTGGCTGTGCTGATGGCACCGCTGACCCCTCCATGGGGAACAATTCATGTCCCACACCCTGCACATCCTCCCAGCCCCGGGCAGGCCCTGCACAGCAGCAGATGATCCCAGCAGCCACAAGGACAGGAGCCTTTTCCTGGCTGGGCTGGAAGCCATGAAAGCCAAGGGATTGCTGAGAGGAGAACGAGAGCCAGCTTCCCATTTGGGACCAGGAGGGAACCAGGACAAGGCCAACCCTGGGTGCTCCTGCCAGCCCTGCACCATTTCACCTCCCTGTCCCCTGCCCAAGCTCAGCTCCCCCAGTGGTGGAGGCCAGGAAGGGCCTGGGAAAAACCTGGGAACCAAAGCTCTGCAGCCCACGCCAGCCTCGGGAGCAGCGGTGCCAAAGTCATTTCATTTCACAACTTCCCAGGAACAATTCTCCCGGGTTTATTAATTTTTAAGCAGACAAGAAAACCAACAAAGGGGATTTTCCAGGAGAGCTCCAGGATTAATCATCTCCATCCCAGGCTGAGCACAGGGCTCCTGGGCTTTGCCCAGGTGTGTCACACCATGCAGCATCCGGGTTTCCAGTATCCTCAGGCACAGGAGTGAGGGTTTTCCCAATCCCCAAGTTCTTCTTTTCCAGCTCCTACTTCTAGGAAACTTCCCACCAGGGAAGGGAGCAGTGCAGGGATTGGGCCAGAGCAAGCCCTGGGAAGATGAAGGTGGGAGTGAGCTGGGAGAAGCTGCCAAAGAGGAGCTGGGCTGCCCCATCAGGCTCAGCCCTCCCATCCCAGAGCCAAGCGCTGTCCAGGATGGATTATGTCAGCTCCTGGCCTCACTGGGAAGAGAGAAGGGCAGGCAGGGATAAATGTGAGGTGCTGGGATCTGCCCAGAGGAAGCCTGAGCTTGGAAAGCTCGCTGAGGGCTGGGGGAGAGGCTGAGACGCTCCCAGGCCTCGCATCCACCCCGCGGAGCATCCGGAAGCCATTAAGGAATTACAGCCTCGCTGGCCCCGAGCCCTCCCCGGCAGAAGTGCCTGGAGCAGATGGTGAAAGGGCTGATTGAATTCGGCTGCTCACGCCAAGAGGCTCTTTAGGAGACACTCAATGGAGGAGGGGGTGGAGGGGGCGGCATTTGGGACTCGGGAGCTGGGAGCCCTTGCCAGGAACTCCAGGAATCCTCTGTCAACCCTAAGGAGGCTAGAGGAGCTCTGGCAGTGACTTGGATGTGTGGTTTGAGGGGTGTGAGATTCCCTTGGGAGCTCCTGGTGCTCCAGGAGTGACTCCTCAGTGATCCAAGGCTGGTTCCTCTCCCTTCATCTCCAATGGCACCCTGCATTGGACCAGCTCCCTTCCAGGGACCTGGCATGGCCCCAGGAGCTGAGTGATCCCAAGCCTTGGTCCCAGCTGAGGAGGAGGCACAGGAGCTGTCAGCCCAACAGCCCTGCCCACCCCCGGGGCTTTCCTTCCAGAAAAAAAGCCAGAAAATGTTTGTAAAGATCCTTATTTCCCAATTTGGTGTAATCCCACACTGGGTATGGGACCAGACCTCCCAAAGAGCCCTCCGAGTGGGATGGAACTCCAGTTACTCTGGATGAAGAGGAGGTGGGAAAAAAGACCAGGATGTGAGAAATGTAGGATGAAAAAGAGCCAACAGGAGGGAAAAAAAAGCCTAAGGAAAAATGTGCTTGGAAAGTCATCCTCAGTGCCAGCCCTCCCGGGGGTGATGCCAGTGCCTGGGCAAAAACACAGATGGAGGAACCCAAATTGCCTGGGGATGAAGGAAGGGCTTAAACCCTCCCAGGAAAGTGGAGGGGAAGAAAAGGAGGAATGCCCCAAAAACCAACACAGCCCCAAGCTCTGGGCCCCCTGCCCTGGCCAGCCAGCCCCAGCTCCCCATTCCCTGTGTCCCGGGGGGACAGGCATCAGCTCCAAGGCCCCCGTGCCATCCCTATGTCTGAGTCCATCCCTGTTTTTCCAAGGGAGAAAGCTGCAGTGAGTCCCCCGGGGATCCCTGGCCGGCTGCCCGAGGTTGGGAAATCGGGAGCCTGGTCAGGCTCTGCCGGAGGGGCCGGCACGGAGCGCTCCGTGACCGTCAGGGGATCTTTGCGGAGCAATCTTTTCCGAGACAAGTCATGAGATTATTTCTTGCCTGGAATTTGCTCCCGCAGCTCCCATCGGCCCCGGACTGCTGAGTCAAGAGACCGCCGGGGCTGTGCCCTCCAGATGAGTAAACAAATTGCCATGGGGAGCGCGGGGGGCCGGGGGGGCTGGCGCCCGGCGGGGCGCGGGATGGGGCAGGGAGGGACCCGATGACTCCCGAGCCTTGGGCTGGGGATGGATCCCGGCTTGGCAGCCGCGCACGGAGTTAGTCACCAGATTAGCCAGCACTTACACACGCGGCTTAAAGGCACACCATCCTCCCTCCCCTTCCCTCTCCTCCTTTTCCTCCGGGGTCTTATCCCCTTTTTCCCTTTTATTTTTGAGATTTCTTTCAGCCGTACTTTGGCTCTTAGTGAGTGCCAGGGACGGGCAGCCCGACAGCCACGCAAGGCAGAAGCTCTTGAAGACACCGAAGGGGGGAAAGGGTCCGGCACGGGGGTGACAGAGCTCGGGCAGCCCCTCCTGATCCCTCCGCTCCCACCCCCGTCGGGTCACTCTATAGGATCCATATGGCCCCGGCTGCTCCGCGCTCGGCTGCTTGGAAGCAGGAATGGTGCGAGTCATCCCGCTCGAAGGCAAACAGGCTCACGGCCGGGGCCTTTCATGTTCCGGCCTTTGGAGCCAAATTCAAATCTGGAGCCGCTTAAAGGGATGGAAAGAGCCCGAGCGAGGAGCGGCCCCGCCGGGCCACGGCTACCGGGACAGCTCCGCATTCCAAACCCCGCGGCTGCCGCTGGAAAGGGAAACTGCCCCAGCCTTCCCAAACCCTGCTGCTGCCATGGGAAACTGCCCCAACCTTCCCAAATCCTGCTGCTGGAAAGGGAAACTGCCCCAGCCTTCCCAAACCCTGCTGCTGGAAAGGGAAACTGCCCCAACCTTCCCAAACCCTGCTGCTGGAAAGGGAAACTGCCCCAACCTTCCCAAATCCCACAGACACCACTGGAAACTGCCCCAGCCTTCCCAAATCCTGCTGCTGCCCCTGGAAACTGCCCCAGCCTTCCCAAACCCCACTGGAAAGGGAAACTGTCCCAGCCTTCCCAAATCCCACAAACACCACTGGAAACTGCCCCAACCTTCCCAAATCCTGCTGCTGCCCCTGGAAACTGCCCCAGCCTTCCCAAATCCCACAGACACCACTGGAAACTGCCCCAGCCTTCCCAAACCCTGCTGGAAAGGGGAACTGCCACAACCTTCCCAAACCCCACAGACACCACTGGAAACTGCCCCAGCCTTCCCAAATCCTGCTGCTGCCATGGGAAACTGCCCCAGCCTTCCCAAACCCTGCTGCTGCCATGGGAAACTGTCCCAACCTTCCCAAACCCCACTGGAAAGGGAAACTGTCCCAACCTTCCCAAATCCCACAGACACCACTGGAAACTGCCCCAAACTTCCCAAATCCTGCTGCTGCCCCTGGAAACTGCCCCAGCCTTCCCAAACCCCACTGCTGCCCCTGGAAACTGCCCCAGCCTTCCCAAATCCCACAGACACCACTGGAAACTGCCCCAGCCTTCCCAAACCCCACTGGAAAGGGAAACTGCCCCAGCCTTCCCAAACCCCACTGCTGCCCCTGAAAACTGCCCCAGCCTACCCTAACCCTGCTGGAAAGCGAAACTGCCCCAGCTTTCCCAAACCCCACTGGAAAGGGAAACTGCCCCAGCTTTCCCAGACCCCACTGCTGCTGCTGGAAACTGTTCCAGCTTTCCCAAACCCCATCACAGCCCCAGACCCCAAGCCCGAAGTTCCTGGCAGCCCTTGACAAGGATGGGCTTGGGAAATGCCACCGGTGCTGCTCCCAAGCTCCTCTGCAGCCCGGGGCTGATGGCAGGGCTTGAGCAGAGGAGCTTTTCCTCACTCGCAGCTGCAGAGCAGGAGGAATTGCGTTTGCTGACCTCAGGGAGCAGTCTGAGGCACGGAGCAGTTGGGTAACGTGCCTCGAGCACTTGAAAAGAGAAAGCTCTTGGCATTGCATTTTCAAACCGCTTCTAACAATAATGGGTAAAAAAAGAAGGGAAAAAAAAAAAAAAGACCCAAATTTCACGTGTCCCACTCCATCTTTTTTTAATTTTCCAGTGGAAAAAGCCAGGACTACTCAGCTTTTGCAAGTTGTTTCTTCAGAGGGTTCAGGTTTCGGTAAACAATTGCTCAAAACTAAAAGGTAAGAAAGCAAAAATCCCCTTTTCTGCTCCCAGAGCAGTGACCAAAATTCAGTGGCTTTGCACAGACACATGCAGGCACCTCTGAAAAAAAACTTTCATGTGGGTCAAAAAGCCACAGTTTGATTATTGTGATAAAAACTGCTGACAACGGGGGGTAAACAACACAAAACAAGCCCAAAGCACTGCCCAGGGTCCAGCTTCAGCTTTTGGGGTCTGCTGCTGGCAGGGGCAGCTTCCCTGAGTGAGCAGGGTTACCCTGCAAGGCCGTGCCAGGAGAGGCAGCATCCCAGGGGATGGCAGCCAGCCCCATCCTGCCGTGCCTGACTTGGTTCCCGAGGGATGCTGAGCCTGCCCCAGTATCCCAGCACCCCCAAACTGGGAATTCTGGGGGGTGGATGGCTCCAGGCCTGCCTGCTGCTGGGGAGGAGCAGGGCAGTGGAACACAGAGCGTGGAGAGCAGGAATCCTGCAAGCAGAGGGAGACCTGGAGCACCCAGCTGAGGATGCTCCCTGCTCCCTGAAAGCGTGGAATGGGAGTGCTGTGCCTCAGTTTCCCTAAAAACAAGCTCTCATCAAACCTTTTCTCAACATCTTTTGGGGTGCAAGGCCCCAAAGCTTTAGAAAGAAACTTCTAAAGAAAAGCTCAGTCCCTGGGCTGACTTCTCCTGCACTCCCCACCAGCCACGAGAAGCATGCCTTGGAATCACGTCAAATATTTGAGATGAGATGGGGGGAGAGAGAGGGGGCAGGCGAGGGGAGAGGGGGAGCTTTTGACTCAGTGTCTGGCTTCTTTCATCAATCCCACATTCCTGCTCATGCCATCACCCTCCGGGAAAGTGCCACAACCTACAGAACCCATGTGGAGCCAATTTAGAATCCACTCCGTGTAAGAAAATGCATTTTGTTCATTAGCAAGCTCGGGATGCTCAGCTGGGGTGAGGAGGCAGCCCCACAGCCATCCCAGAAGGGGATTCAGTGGGAAGGTATCTTACACACAGCTACAGCCCAGAGCACAGCAGTGCTCCCTGCACTCTCCCAGGATGTTGTTCCAGCCCAAATATCCCCGGGGTTCCTGCCCCAGCCACCTGAGCTGGAGGTCTCTGCTCTTCTGGCTGTATAGGAAAGGTTTAAACACAAGGGGAAAAGGTGGAGAGCAGGGAATTGCTGGAGCAGGTATTGCTGTTGTGCCCAGCAGCAACTGGGAGCTGAATGAATGGGAATTCCAGCCCCAGAGCCCAGTTCAGAGCCAGACAGAGCCCTGGGACTTTGCACGTCCCAATCCACAACCAGGGCTGTCACAATGACTCCAGTCCTCATTCCCAGAGCAGAGGGAGCCACAGAAAGGAGGGGATTTTCCTCTCTGGGCAAGCAAGCTGCTGTTTCTCGGTGTGTTTGTGATATTTCTCTGGCAGGTTATATTTATCCACGAGCTCCAGGAACCAGATGTGGGATGGAGGGGCTGTGCTGCAGCAGCTTCCTGCCTCCCTGCAAACACCAGCCCCACCTGCCCTGCCCAGAGCAGGACACAGCCTGCAGAGCCAGGAAACTCTGCAAGGTCAGGGGAGGGGGCAGGGACAAACGTGTCACCTGCCTGGCCCTGCACAGGGGGCATTGCTGCCATGAGCTGCTGATGTTCATGGCACAGAGCAGCAAATCTGGGAGTTTTGGCAGTTGACTGAAAAAAAAAACAAAACCTCAACATAAAAATGCAGAGTTTCAGTTCAGAAAGAGATGGTAGTGAGAGAGCAGTGACCCATCCAGGGCTACCCTGAGCCAGCCACCTCAGGAGGAGGATGGAACACCTCAGAGCAGCTCTGAGCACAGCCCTGGGGGCTCTGCCTCCCCCTCAGCCCTGCAGGGCTCAGGCAGCCTTTGAAAGGTTCCAGAGGCAGGGTGAGACACTGAGACACCACAGCTGAGCCCCCAGACCAAACTGCAAACTGAAACCACCCTGGCAGTGCCCAAGGCCAGCCTGGCCAGGGCCCTGAGCCACCTGGTGCAGTGTGAGCTGTCCCTGCCATGGCAGGGGTGGAACTGGATGAGCTTTAAGGTCCCTTCCAGCCCAAACCATTCTGGGACTGAAGGATTTATTTCTCTTTTTGCCAACTCTGTGCACTTGGCCTCCAGCTCAGTGTCCATCCCAGACTGTCCCTCCCTGTTCCAGGAGATATTCAGGCACATGAAGCCACTTTAGATTTCCACATTTTCCCATCACTGCCAGGGAAGCCTGCAGGCACAAATCCCCAAAGCTGGGGAAGCTGGGCTGGGGAGATGAGAGCAGCTCTGCAGGGCTTGCACAGCACCCAGCCCAGCTTTCCAAAGTCACCTCTGCAGGAGCTGATCCCACTCCAGGCCCATTATCTGCAGAGCCATCTCCCAGTGCTGCCCCCCCTCAAATTCCACTGCACCTGGGAAAAATGTAGGAGCTCGTAGGAGAATCAATAAATATTTATTGTTTAACCAGCAGTATTTTGACTGGAGATGTAAGCATGGCCCTGTGCCAGGGAAACAAGAGCCTTCTTGGCCAGCGCTGCAAACAAATTTTTGTCTGTATCTCGTTGGAAGATTATAAACTACACAATGAAAGGAAAAAAAAAAAAAAGAAACACGGGCAGCGAGCAGCTTAGTCACGGAAGAGGAACAAAAGAGCTGAGATGGATAACTGTGGCATGGGGTTACAAGGAAAGGGCTGCAGGCCTGAATTTTGGCTGTGAGACAGCTGTGCTGCTCAGATCAGCTGCAGATTGTGCCACTGGCTCCTGCTGGGATGGGGCCTGGAGCTGCAGCAGGAGGCTCTGCAGAGATGCAGCTCCCAGCCAAAAGCAAACTGGGGAGTGGGGGCTGAGCCTGCAGAGGCACAGCCTTGCCCCTACAGAACACCCCAATTCCCACAGGGACCCCGGGATCAATGAACAGCCAGCCCTGGCTCCAGGGCAGTTTTAGTGCTCCAATACAGCAGATCATCCCCTCCTTGTGCACCTCCTAGCCAGCACAGGTGCTCCACCAAGCCAGCCTTGGCAGCCTGGAGGGTGCCAGAGCTGCATCCTTTGGATCAGGGACAGCAGTGACACTTGCTGTCCTACATCCTGCCATTCCCTCACCGTGAGCCATGCAAGGACCAGCTGACAGTGCAAAAAGGAAAAGACTCTCCTGCCTTATCTGGGACAGATTCACTTGGATTCATTCCCCAAAATCCCAGCAGATCCTGGTGCCACAACTGACAGGAGCCATTTAGGGTGGCAGCTCTGCCAGTTCACATCCCTGACGTGTTTCACACAGTCTGGTCCTACTCACACCCACGTGAGGCTTTAATCTCTGGGACAACCTGTGCACCCTCAGCCCGATGCAGCTGCCCCAGCTCCTCACACAGCAGGATCCATTCCAGAGGAACGTGCCTGTGGATTTCCACTTTTCCCCATCATTGCCACGGCAGCCTGCAGCTCCACAGCAGCAAATCCAGAGCTGGCTCCCAGAAAAGATGGGGCTGCCCCATCCCTGGATGTGCCCAAGGCCAGGTTGGATGGAACTTGGGGTAATGGGAGATCTCCCAGGTGAGATCTTTAAGGATTTCAACCCAAACCATTCTGGGATTCTGTGATAATCCTGTGGCAAAGCTCAGCGTGCCCCAGTCCTGCTGGAGTCCCAGCCCCTCGCTGCCTGCCTGCGATGTGCTCAGGATTTGGGAGTGCAGGAAGCCCTCGGATGTCTCAGCAGCTCCACAGCATTCCAGCACGAGCCTGTGTTATCCCTGCGTTCTGCAAGGCCCATCAAAGCATGGCACGCTGTAATTACATGGCAAATTAGGGGCCACTTCATGGAACCACACTGTAATTACACACTTGCTGCGTGCTTTGGGGAGCTCGAGATGGAAACGTGAAAGGAACGGGGTTTGCTCCTGTTCCCTGGAAATCTCCCTCCCTGTAGCAGGTTAAAAACCAGGGATGTGTGCTCTGTGGATGTGTCCCTGAAGGACATCTCCGTGAGCTGCCCTCTTTCCACCCCTTTTCAGAGCTTTGATGGGAAGCCGACACTAAAAAACTTGAAGCTGGTGGCAGCCAAGTGCAGCCAGTCCCCCCTCCTGGGCACCTCTCATTGCGCATCCCGCCTGGATACCACAGTAATGGGCATTTTGGCAGCGCATACAGAGGTAATTGCTCTTCTTCAGCCGAGTTCTCACCTCCTCCGCAGGCAATCAGCACCGAAAACGCGAGAGCGGCCCCAAGCCCTGCACTGCTGAGCCTCAGCCCCGCTGCTGATCACTGCTGCCCTCACAGAGCATCCCCAGCCGAGCCCAGCGCTCACCTCGGCTGCCCTGCAGAGCAAAGCGTTCCAAAAGATGCAGATGCCATTCCCTGCATCCCTGGAAACACCAATCCCTGCCTTCCTTCCCCAGGCTCTGGCATCCCGGGTGTCCCTGGCAGGGCAGGTGAGCTCTCCCAGTGCCACTGAGGCAGAGGGGGACACAGAAGGTGTCAGAGCAGGGAGGGGAATGCTGGGCTCAGAGGGAAATGCTGGGGCTCAGAGGGAAATGCTGGGGCTCAGAGGGAAATGCTGGGGCTCAGAGGGAAATGCTGGGGCTCAGAGGGAAATGCTGGGCTCAGAGGGAAATGCTGGGCTCAGAGGGAAATACTGGGGCTCAGAGGGGAATGCTGGGGCTCAGAGGGGAATGCTGGGGCTCAGAGGGGAATGCTGGGCTCAGAGGGAAATGCTGGGCTCAGAGGGAAATGCTGGGCTCAGAGGGAAATGCTGGGGCTCGGAGGGGAATGCTGGGGTCCGAGGGGAATGCTGGGCTCAGAGGGGAATGCTGGGGTCGGAGGGGAATGCTGGGGCTCAGAGGGGAATGCTGGGCTCAGAGGGGAATGCTGGGGTCGGAGGGGAATGCTGGGGCTCAGAGGGGAATGCTGGGGCTCGGAAGGAAATGCTGGGGCTCAGAGGGAAATGCTGGGGCTCAGAGGGGAATGCTGGGGCTCGGAGGGGAATGCTGGGGTCCGAGGGGAATGCTGGGGTCCGAGGGGAATGCTGGGGCTCGGAAGGAAATGCTGGGGTCGGAGGGAAGTGCTGGGGCTCAGAGGGAAATACTGGGCTCAAAGGGGAATGCTGGGGTCGGAGGGGAATGCTGGGGCTCGGAGGGAATGCTGGGCTCAGAGGGAAAGGCTGGGGTTGGAGGGCTCAGAGGGAAATGCTGGGGCTCAGAGGGAATTGCTGGGGCTCAGAGGGAAATGCTGGGCTCAGAGGGAATTGCTGGGGTCGGAGGGGAATGCTGGGGCTCAGAAGGAAATGCTGGGGCTCAGAGGGAAATGCTGGGCTCAGAAGGAAATGCTGGGCTCAGAGGGAATGCTGGGGTCAGAGGGAATGCTGGGGCTCAGAGGGAAACGCTGGGGTCGGAGGGCTCAGAGGGAAATGCTGGGGCTCGGAGGGGAATGCTGGGGTCGGAGGGAAATGCTGGGGTCGGAGGGGAATGCTGGGGCTCAGAGGGGAATGCTGGGGCTCAGAGGGAAATGCTGGGGTCGGAGGGGAATGCTGGGGCTCAGAGGGGAATGCTGGGGCTCAGAGGGGAATGCTGGGGCTCAGAGGGAAATGCTGGGGTCGGAGGGGAATGCTGGGGCTCTCCGCTGTGTTTTATCCTGCATGGAAACAAAACGTGGCCATGCAGGAGCCAGCGCCGGTCAGCAGCAGGGAAACTGAGTCACACAGCAGCTGACACAGCTGGAGGGCTCAGCCCTGCGAGGACAAGGCAGGATCAAACCTGTCTTTTTGAGAATAATGTCCCAAGTCCCGGGGCGCTTTCACCCCGAGCAGCTCAGCAAACTGCCCCCGTTGGTCGGGCTGCTCCAGCTGTGACCCCATTCCGTGCACACCTGGAGCCAGGGGTGGCTGCAAACTTGTCCTCCCTAGACAAGGCAGAGGCCAGAATGAAGGATTCCCTCCTAAACGCAAAGAAAAGGGATTTTCTCTGCCCCTTGCCCGCGGCCAGGCTCTGTGGAGGAGCTCTGCGTTTGCCAGGCTCGCTGTAAATGCGAACTCCCTTATTTGTCTGCGCTGAAAGTGAAAGCAAAGCCTGACCTGGCTGTGGGAAGGGGGACAAGCACGGTTCAGGCAGGTCCTGCATCCCTGAGCAGCATGGGAGCTGTGTAGGAGCTCCCCTGTACCCAGAACCAGAACCTCACAGAGCTTTGGGCTGCAAGGGAAAATCTTGCTTCAGCCCTAAGTGACGTTGTCCCAAATCCTAAACAGAGGGAAAAGCTGTTGCCAGATAAAAGCACACCCCTGGGATGCCACCCACGCACAGGCCAATGGAAACAACGTGTCCATGTCCCAGCTGTCCTCGGGGTAGGCATGGGAAGGGCCAAAGAGCCCGGATTGCTGTGCTGTGTGGGCACAAACCCTTTTCCAGGAACCAATCCCCTCCTCCTGCTCCCATGATCCCATAACTCACCTCAGGGAAAGGAGGCAGGAGCTGGGCTGGATGCAGGATGGGGAGTTTGGCATCCCTGCCCCACCTGGGATGGCCAGCAATGACAGCTGGGATTCCAGCCCTGCTCTGGTACCTCGGGGAGGCAAAGCTGCAGCTTCCTGAGCAAGAAATGAGCACTGGGAGCCCCAGTTACAGCCCAGAGCTCCCCGCAGGGCTGGAGCTGCTGCCCACAGCCAGCAAATGCAGCTTGGCCGAGCTGAGGAAACAAAGAGATTTGTGGAGGGCAGCCTTCATCAGCCCCCAGGTGAAGTTCCCTTGGGGTTGAATTTTGTGTGGTTTGGGGTTTTACTGTCTCAGAAAAGTCCCACCAAGCCTTTGGTGGATCAGCCATGTATGCACAACCACAAGTGATGTTACCACCCTTCCATCACATCCTGCTAAGAATATCCACGCACAGAATTGTGTCCTGAAGAAGAACCCACCCCACGGGGCTCTGGCTCTGACCTGCTCATCTCACTCACACATTCCTGCTGCTAATAGTGGGGGTGGAGGGGGAGGATTTGGCTTTGGAAGCTTTCTGGAGCTTTACAGCTCCACGTCCCTTCCAGGTTATTTTTAAACCCTTTGGACAGCACAAATCTCCCCAGAGTTTTGCAGGCAGAGGTGTGGGGTGGAGCAGGGTTTGTTTTGGGGGGTGAGGGGGGACAGAGTTCCACGGGACATCACCTGGCACATCAAACATCCCGCACAGCTGAAACCCTCAGGCTGCAGGGCCCTCCCTGCCCAGGGTTAACCCCACGGATCACATCAGAGGGGCTGCAGTCCTTCTCGGCCCATTTTGGAATTAAGGACGATGGGAACATTTGGTGGTGGATTCAGGGCTGCAGGAGCCATCAGGGAGCAGATGAGCCCTCCAGGAGCAGAGAGAAGTGATGTTCCCTCCTCCCCTGGCCAGATCCCAGGAACACGACCCAGCAGCATCCACACTCCTTCCCTCGCCATCAATCCCACCGAACCAGAGAGCTGCAGCTTTTTTCTCTCAGAGTTGGAGGGGAAATGAGGTTAAGCCAGCTAATTGACAGCGCTGACCTTTGTGGCTCCCAGCGAGCGCAGCCACCAGCACAGGAGCGGCTGCAGCTGAGCCGATGGGAGGCACAGCATTTCTACCTCTGCGTTTGTGTTTTTCAGAGCTCTTCCTGCCCGAGTTTCAACTTTGGGTCAGCTCCGAGAGCAGTTTGCTGACATCAGCTGCAGAAGAGCTTTCGGGACAGAAGAAAACGAACTCAAGGCAGGGTGAAACTCCGAGTCCTCCCTTCAGGCACCAGGGAATTCCACTGCTCCCGACACGCCGAGCCTGGGGGAGAGCGCTCACCCACACCAGGAGAGTGCAAATTTTAACAGATACTTTACTCTGGAGTGAAAAGCAAACTCCACCCCACCCTGACTGCCCAGGTGTTTATTCCTATCCCGTTTTCCTCCCCTCCGAACAAACAGGCTGAAGGACAGCAATGAGTCTTCACCAGAGTTTCAGGAAAGAGGCACAAACGGGTCCTCAGCTCCCCTCCAGCCTCTCACTTCAGCTTTGTAGGCGCATTTTTAGCATCCCTCAGGCTTTTGGAAGCCTGGTGCTCCCCTGCCCACCCCGGGGCCAGGCTCAGCCCTGCTCCCAGCACAGGGAGCTCCCTGCGGCCGGGGAGGGATCCCGAGGGGGACATTCCTGTGCTGGGCACTCCGGAGCCCACGGACGGCTGAAGCCAAGGTGATGCTGCCTTTGGAGCTGTCTGCAGCCCCGCTGATGCTGCACCAGCATCTGTTGAAGTGGAAGCACCAACCCCTGAGCGGCTGCAGCACTCAGCTGTCATTTCATTTCCACACGCAGCCCAAAATCCCAATGCCTGCGGGAGCTGTGGCTCCCTTCTGGCTTTCCTAGAAACTTTCTAACCGGCAGAGAAACAACTCAATCTTTAATTTGACTTTCTTTGCCGCACCGGTGCTGCACAAAGCCCAGCAAACTTCCAGTTTGGCGCAGTGGGAATTGCAGCAGGGAGAGATGAAGCAACAGGACTGGGTTAATGCAGAAAAAAGGGTTGTTTTTTGTTTTTCCTGCGGGTCCTCCAAGCTCCATCCTCCAGCTCGCCTGGGCAGAGCAGAGAGGAGTTGGGCGCCCGGGGTCAGCGAGCAGCCAGACGCCAGCAGTGTGTGAACAGCAGCCCTTATTCTGGTCAGCCTCGGCTCGGAGCAGCAACCACAGCCAGCAGCAGCTGAACTCACCCCGCTACAACACACAGAAAACCCTTCTCGCCTCCCTCCAGTAACGTGTTGCTCTCTGCACCCTCTCCCCACCCATTTCTCCAGCTCCAGAAGGGCGAAAAAAAAAATCAAAGCGGCGGGTTTTCCTGGATTAAACGTGCTAATTCCAGAGTATTTAGCACTGGAGTTGTGTTTCCCAAATACCACGAGTGCCTGGACCACACAAGGCATTTCCAGCCAGGGATGGGGAAACGCACATCCATCCCAGCTAGCGATGGGAACGGGCGGGAGCTCCGGGAGCGCATCTCTCCTGCCTGCCCGCCGGACGGGCTTCCCAAATCCCGGCAAGGATGCCAGGAGCCTGAGGGAAGGAGGCTGGAGGGGCGGCGGGATGGATTTTAAGAGAAGGAGGGGGATGGAAAGTCATAAAAGCGCTCGGAAAGTCAACTCGCTTTCGGCAGCGGGCACAGCCCGGGCGGCGCCGCTGCGCTGCGACTTGGGGCGCGCTCCGTGTTCCCTTCCAAAGGACACCCCCAAAAAACCCCACACCGACCTTTCTGCCCAGCCCTCCCCAGAGGTCCGGCCTCTCCCCCCGCCAAAGCTCCCCCGCCGCCGGGGACGGGGCTGCGCGGAGCGGGGCGCGGAGGGGACGCGGCGCTCACCGGGGGACGGGAAGAGCTCGATGTCCACCTTCTCCGTCTTGATGATGGTGAGATCCACGGCCGCCTTCATGGCTGGGGCAGCGCCGCGGGGGCGTCGCGCCGGGAGCGGGGGGCGGCGGCTGAGCCCCGCCGAGCGCGGAGCGGGGCGCCCGGGGCAGCGCGGCCGGCGCTGCCTCCCTCCTCCCGCTGCTCTTCCTCCTTCTCCTCCTCCTCCTGCTTCTTCTCCTCCTCCTCCTCCTCCTTCCTTCCTCCCTTCCTTCCTTCCGCGCTCCTCGCTCCGCTCCCGCCTGCGCTGCGCTCCCCGCTCCGCTCCGCTTCGCCCGTCCCCGCCGCCGCCGCCCCGGCCGGGCTGAGCCGAGGGGAGGGCGCTGGGCCGGCCCCGAGCGGTGACAGCGGCCGAGGAACCGCCCCACCCCGCCCCGGAGGCGGCACTGCCCGGCCCGGCGCTCCGGGGAGCGGAGCCGGCGCTGCCCGGCCGGGGGAACGGGGAAAAGGGGGCAGCGCATCCATGGGGGAACGGGGGAAAGGGGGCAGCGCATCCATGGGGGAAAGGGGGCAGCGCATCCATGGGGGAACAGGGGCAGCGCATCCATGGGGGAACGGGGGAAAGGGGGCAGCGCATCCATGGGGGAACGGGGGAACAGGGGAACAGGGGCAGCGCATCCATGGGGGAACAGGGGAACAGGGGCAGCGCATCCATGGGGGAACGGGGGAAAGGGGGCAGCGCATCCATGGGGGAACGGGGGATCAGGGGCAGCGCATCCATGGGGGAACGGGGGAAAGGGGGCAGCACATCCAGGGGGGAACGGGGGAAAGGGGGCAGCACATCCAGGGGGGAACGGGGGAAAGGGGGCAGCGCATCCATGGGGGAACGGGGGAACAGGGGCAGCGCATCCATGGGGGAACGGGGGAAGAGGGCAGCGCATCCAGGGGGCCTTCGCCCCGACCTCTGCTCGCACCCCGGCCCCAAACACCACGGGATAAGAGTTTGAGCACGCTGGCTGCAGGCAGCCCTGGCTGGAGCCGCTGTCTGAAACCGATGGTTCCTGAAACCGGGCCAGTTGTGTTCACCGTGCCTGTCTCGACATGAACCGCTGCCTTTCACACTCACCCCTTCGGCTCCCATCACCCCTTCATGCTCACATAATCTCCTCACATTTCCATCTCCCCTTCACACTCCCATCATCCCGCCTGGAGCAGCCTGGTCCTCTCCCACCCACAAGCACATCCAAAGTCAGGGGCACAGTCAGGGCAGAGCAGTGCACACCGTGCTGTGGTGGGTGACAGCCAGGGGGGCTGTTCCTGGCCTGCTTGGCAGAGGTGGGAGGCCAAAGAGAGTTGGGAACTGACTGGATAAAAAGCATCTTGAAGGTGCAAGATGAGTGTCATGCCAGCACAGCATGCAGTTAACAGAAGAATATCGGTTTTCACATGAAGTCTGTTTGATTGTGTTTAGGTAGCACAAACTTGAGACCACAAACGGCACGGCAGAAGGAGAGTATGACTCACAGATGTCAGCTTACCGGTACGGAGAAAAAAAAGTCATTAGCAACCAACTCTTGTGGTTCTGTCACTCCGAAAGTCTTTAACAGCTTCCGACCCGGCACAGATCAGGCTGCTCTCATCAAAGATGGGCTCTCACCAAGTGAACACGGGCCTGCAGGAGCAGCTGCCCGGGGTCACAGTCACTGCCCAGCCCTTAGGATGGAGCAGGGTCCTGCTTGCAAACACCCCGAAACCTCCTGAGGCCCCGAAAGATGAGCTGCAGATGCAAACGCTGCAGCTCCCATCATTTCATTTCTGCAGCAGGGCCTTGCTCAGCAGCACGGGCGTATTTATAGCAGGAGTTTGTGCAACTGAAAGAGCTGCGAGGCTGCCGGGGCCAGACAAGGAGAGGCGGCTCTGGCTGCACACACGGCTTTGCCAAGGCAGGCAGATGGAGCAGCAGGAGGGCTGAAAGCTGGCAAAGCTGGGCTGGGAGCTCCAGCCCCAAGTTCCTCTTCCTCACCCAGTGACAGCCTCTCACATTCCCAGTTTTTAAGGCAACGTTGTTTCCAATTTACTGGCAAGCTCAGTTCTGGACAACCCATTCCTGCAGCAGTGGAGTGGGACCAGAGATTTGCTGTGATGAAAAACTTCCCTCCACTGATTCCCAAGGGCTCAGGAGAACCTGAGCTCAGGCAGAGCACAGGGCTGGAAACCTCAGCTGGTGGTTTGAAACCTACCACAGGAATGAACCTGGCAATCCGAAGGTGGAAAGAGGATTGCTGCAAGGATAGAATGTGGTCCCTCCCCGGGACAGGATCATGTGCTTGCACCTGCCCTGGGTTTGGGTTTCTTTCTTCCCCATACAGCAACAATTGAAGGAAGAAAATACAGAGAGGCGATTTAGCAGAACGTTTCTAGTTGAAAATCAGAAGGGGATTCAGGAGAAACAGCTGCCTTTCTATCTGACCTGTGATCCCTCCAGAGCAGGCTTGGGCAGAGAAACCTGATGCAGTTATCAGAGCCCCCAGCCCTTCCCTTTGCTCCCCTTCCCTCCCTGCGCTCCCGGGCTGGGATCCGGGCAGCGAGGGGAGGGGAGGGGGCTGCCTGGGGGTGCAGCTGCCTGCCGGAGCCATCAGAAAGCACCTGCGGTCCTGTGTATGGAAATGACCCCGGCCGATCGCCCGCCCGCTCAGCGCGGCTGCAGCAAACCGCAAGCCCCGGAGCGAAACGGAGCAGGAGGCGCGCCGGGGTCACCGGGACCTGCCCAAACACGGCCCGGGACAGGCTGCCGGTGGCACACGGCACACGCCTCTCCTGGCAGAGAGGCCCTGCAGGGAGCTGCCACAGACTGCGATGCAGCAAGAGGAGCCAGAGGGTGCCCTGAGGTGTCTCTGCTTTAGCTTGGCCCCGGGGCTCCCCTTTTGGGTCAGCCCCTCCTGCAGTGTTACAGTCTCGAGGACTGGCTGAACTCCAGGGCACCTGTACTGGAGACCCTTCTCTTCTGGACCAGGACAGAGGCTCTAATAAAGACCTCTCTCACAGCTTGTGGGGTTTTTATTAGGAGAGATCCACACCCTCCTGGCATCCCGGTTGAGCCCTGATCCCACAAAGACCGTGACACTGAGCCCAGCTTGGTGCGGGATGGCTGCAGAGGAGCTCTGAGCTGTGTCTCACCCTTTGTGCCTCCCCAAACCTGTGCTCCATTTTGCTGGTGCAGTGCATGGCAACTCCTACACGCAGGGAAACTGGAAATGCTTCCAAAAGCAACACCAGGGCAAAAATCCCCAAAGGGGAGGAAGAGAAGAGAGTGGCTGTGGACAGGGCAGCTGAATCTCTCCTTCGAACTCCATCCCAGCAGCCGCCTTAATTTGTGTTCACTTCAGAGCTGCAACATGAAAGCCCTGGCTCTGAGCTCCAGCTGAGCCGCTCAATGGCTCAGTGTTCGCAGAAGGCATGGAAGGAATCCATTGATTAGTTTCTTCAGCTGGGATGTGACCATTCCGAGCCCAAGACCTGCCAAACATGACTTCTCCTCAGCAACTGGTTCCTATTTGCTGCTCACAGGCTTTAGGAAAATCTTTCCTCTTGCCCATCCAAGTCTCACCCTCGTTTTCCACTGTGTCGTTAGGAACGTGAATATCCATTCGGGCTCCGTCGGGGAGGGAGGGAGGGAGGATGCCGGGCTGGAGAACGGCCCCGCAGCCCAAGGATGGGCGATAACCATCTGCCCTCCCTCCGCAGCGCAGCCCCGCTGTTTGCAGCCGCTGCGAACAAAGAGAGGATGGGCAGTAATGCCCCATTGTTCCCAGGGCCGCTGACTAACCTTGGGGTAACAGGACAAGGATAATGATTATTCATTCAGCTCGGAGGAAAGGTGTTAGGAGAGCGGAGCCTTTGCTGTGATTTCCGAAGGACAGGACGGCTCTTCCATGACCTCTCTCCTGGCTGGGATGGCTCTTTCACTTCTCCACAGCCAAATTCACTCCTGTCCCAGCCCAGGGCAGCTGCTGGCTCTCCTTCAGAGAGAGCTGGGCCAGCTTCTCCTTTCCCTCACATTTCCCCATTCTCATTGCAGCAGGAATTAGGTGTAACTTCTGGTCTGGAGAGGGAGCTTTTCCAAGCACTGCTGCTACCAAAACATGGGGTGAAACACAAGGGCCACGTAATAACGTGGAGCATCCACCCAGCTGTAATGGCCAGGAAATGAAGAACACCATATCCAATTAAAACTGCAGGGGGATATTTATGGCAGAACGTAATTAGCCAAATTGGAGCCTTCCCAAAAACTGCCATGGGATTTTTAATGACCGCGAGCGGTCAGGGATTGGGTTTGATGTTTTGTCAAGTAAACAATACCCAGAGGGCATGAGACAAAAATCAGGAGCAAAGGGGAAAGGAAAAAAAAAAAATAAAAAACTGTCCTGCAATTCCAGGGAGAAACGGAGACATGAAAGGATTTATCGTAACGGGGACGTTGGAAGGAGCAGCAGCCACCAGTCCAAGAAAGGAAAGAGCAGGGAGGTGGCCCTGGGTGTGGAGGTGGCCCTGTGCAATGAGAGGAAAGAGCAGGCAGCTGCCGCGGCCGTTCCCCTGGGAGATACCTTTCCTGGAATTTAAAATGATACGAGAATTTCTTTCAAGCGCCGTAATAGCTGGGAAGCATTGGAGTATTTTGGTAAGAGGAGGCTGGGTTAGCCCCGCTGACTCCATCCAGCTCCCGTTTTAGGCTCGGCCATGAAGCAGAGCTCGTTGGTGGCACGGGCTGTGGGACCCGCTCCAGAGCCAGCTCAGGGGCCCGGGGGGGTGACCGGACCCCAGTGCGGCCCCTGGGGTCCCGAGGCACGGGCAGTGCCCCAGGCTGGGCGCTGGGGGCAGGAGAGCAGGGCAGTGTCCCGCTGGGATGCCCAGCCTGGCCCATCAATGCCCCCTGTCAGCGCCTGTCCCCGGGCTGCGAGCCTCCGCGGCTCCTGCCCTCATTAACTCCCGCCGGGGAGGGCTCACAAAAGCCGCTTTGTGGCCAGCGGGGGTCAGGGCCCGGCACACAGAGCCCCGTGGCTGCCGCAGCCCTGTCATACACCCGGGACCCGAGAGCCTCCTGCTCCTGCCTTCCCACGGTGCCGATCCCGCACCTGAGGAGATGCTCGGGCTCTGGCAGTGCCAACCCGATAGGAATGCCCTGGCAGGGCTGCTGGCACTCCCTCGTGTCCCTGCTGGCACTCCCTCGTGTCCCTGCATGGAAAATCCTCCTAGGCTGCTCTGCAGCCCTGTTTGCTCTCAGGACATCTTCCCCCTCCCCTCAAGTCACAGCTCTGGGCTCTGGGCAAACACATCCTGAAGGGTTTCGCTGCTGAACTCCCGATATTCCCAATTAAAACAGACACGTGCAGCCAATACCCATCAAATCCCACCTGCAGGACACCTCTCTGCCTTTGCTCACATCTCCTGGCTCGGATGTCTCTCCTTCAGAGCACAAACAAATCAGCCAGCTCAGGTTCAAGCAGCACAGCTCTGCTTGTGGCTGTGCTCTCGGCATTCACCAGTCTCTCCTTCCTGAACTGATCCCTTGAAATTCCCTCCCCTGGGATACATGGGGGGATTACAAAGGAGAGCCAAAGGAATCATTGCTCATAAATGGTCTCCTGACAGCCAGACTGGGATCACTGACGCTTATCTGCCCGTTCCATCTTTCAAAAACCCATCACCACCAAAACACTGCCTGCTGCTTCACCAAACACTGAGGGACAGCCATGTTTCATTTTACTGGAGGTCAGTCCAGCTCCAAGCTCTGGTGTAGAACCCACAGCCTGAGAAGTGGCAGCCACCAGGACAATGCCATGCTGGCAGCCAGTTGGAAGTGATCAGCCCAGGAAGATAAACCACAGGCCTGCAGTGACCCCCGGGTTAACACCGGGGCCAGGACAGAGAGGTTCAAGTGATGAAAGTTTAATTCCTGGCCAATATTTCCACCTTTGTGCCTCCATCCCTTTTTTAAATGACATTTTCTCCCTTCCCAAGGAGCTGGGGGTTCAGCAGCCACAAAGGAAAAGCTCAGGGGCTGGGGACCGTGATGGGATCTCTCCAGAGACAGATTTAGGAGAGAAAATTGAGATTTCCATCCCCTGTTCCACAGGACCCTGGAAGGCACAACCAACCAAGATCCAGCAGCCAAGGAAGGTCCCTCCATCCCCAAGCACTGTCCTGCCAAGGCCACGAGGTGACAGGTGCACGCCAGAGAGATAATTCAGGGGTGGGCACCATTATCCCACGTACACCGTGCCCAGAGCACGGAAATTCCAGAAGGAGATGGAGCTGCCATTCCCAGACAGGCTGTGCCAGCAGAGGCACCCCCAGCACCGCTCCTGGCCGAGGATCCTCAAAGAGGAAAAACCCTCTCCCGGCGCTGGAAACCTCCTCTCCCGCAACTGTCCGCGCTTGGCAACCTGGCCTGGCAGTGAATAAGCGCCGGGGAAATATTCCTCCCTACACGTGTTTGGGTTTTTCGGGGTGGTTTTCTTGGCCACAGCTCCTGGCTCTACAACAATGCCCGGCTTGTTCGGGCCCGCGCTGCAGGGCAGCCTTGAATAGATCTGTCTAAAATTATAAGCGGGCAGCCCCTGGGCTCTGCGAGATCACAGAGCCCACGCTGGGGCTGAACAAAGCCCCCGCTATTTCCCAACAATTAGGCCGGCTAAAAGGACATCTATCTCCTGCCATCAGAGCCACCACGTGCCTCCCAGCCAGCCCATTGTGCCGCTAATTAAATAACACGCCTCTCTCCCCGGGAGCGTCTCCTGATTAGCCCGCCGAGATCCTAAATCCTTGCGGGTGTGAATGGGAGCAGACAGCTGCTGGGCAGGCAGGGAACTGCGGCTGCCGAGGGGACACGGTCACCCCGGGACAGCCACGGCAGCGGCACCGAGGATTGCTGGGGTTTTAGGGCCCTTAGAGCTCACCCAGTGCCAGCCCTGCCATGGGTTCTGTGAGATGCAAAGCTGTGTTTCGTGTCAGGTACAAACAGGTGACGTGTGTACTTGTGAATGCAAATGAGTGGACACCAACAATGGGATAGTTGCAAATTCTAATAATAACTGAAGAAAGTAAAGCATGGAAAAAGGCCTTTGAGCCTATCTTTTGTTTGCAATTAACCCTGGTTGATTTAGGAGCATTGGAATTCAGGTGTTAAAGGTGTTGCTTTTTGCTTGCATTTAATCCATAAAAAGCTCTGCAATAATAACCTTTTGCAGTATAATTTTAGAATATTACTTGTATCCTTGAAACTATAGCTTTGGGATATATATGAAGGAAATATATATATATGAATATATATGAAGGAAATATGCTTATCTCACACCTTATTGAAGCAGAGAAAAACAGCTCGAGAAAGGAAGGTGAACATCACCTCAAGGGTTTATGGTTTCCACCAAAGGGAAGCTGGACATCACTGTTATGAGATTTAGAGTCTCTGCAATTAACAGGTGGACACACATCTGGGGAGCTGGACCCCACCAGATGGGATTTGTCTTCTTCTTTCAGAAACTGGACCGTCACCATCTGGGGATACTCCTTTGAGAGACATCCTGAGAAACTAAAATCACAGTAGTGTATAGAATTGTGATGTAATAATTTGGAATAAAAATTGCTGATGAGTAAAAGATTGGAAATAGAAACTGCTGAAAAACCTGATGAGTACCCCTATAAATACCTGTAACCATCAACTATCGGTGTGCAGTTGGAGGGAAAACTTCCCCCACTGTACCCAGCGCATTATTGCTCGTACTTTACCATATTAAATAATAAATTGATTGCTGCTTGAATATTGGCCTAGTCAAGCTTCTTATTCATAACAGTTCCACTGTCCCAGGCTGCTCCAAGCCTAGCCTTGGACATTGCCAGGGAACCAGGGGCAGCCACAGCTTCTTTGTGCCAGGGTCTGCCCACCCTCCCAGGGGTGAACTCCTTCCCCACATCCCATCTAACCCAGCCTGCTCCAGGCTGAAGCCTCATCCCATCCTCAGGAAGCTGCTGGGATCCAGGAGGGCTCAGCTCACTCTGCTTCCCCATCCACCTCCCAGCTGCCGTGAACACAGATGATTTATTTATTATTTTTCATGCTTTGCTGGTGGCTGGAAGAAAATATCAGATGCAAATATTTTTTCTAAATATGTTCCTGGCTGATACAGAGCAGTTTGTTGTAGGTTTTTTTTTTTTCTTTTCCCACACTTCTCATTGGGTTAAAGCAGTGGAAAGAGAATAAACAAGGAAAATGTTGTGTCATTCAACCAGAGCTAAAGCTTTCTATTTTTGCACTTTTAATATGGGAAGGAATTGCAAAATGGAAAAAAAAAAAAGGCCTATTAAAAGTAATTTGTTAACAAGCTCTTTTCACCCAGTTAGTTCACCTCCTCGAGGAGGATTCTGTGGGAGGGGAAGGTCTTGGATAAGGATGAGGCCAAAGGGAAGCTGGGAAGCTGATTTGTGTTCTGTGAGATGAAACAGAATAACCTCTGGGGCTTGGAGTTTCCTTCCAATCCCAAAAGGAGTTCTGGGAAGTGAAAAAAAATCCCCTCAGATGATGCATCAAACACCCCAGGGCTGCCTCAAATGTCCTGGGCCACCACAGCCATCCCTGGGGAGGTGGACATGGACCTGAACACCCAACCTGCAGCAGCTGGAGCCAAAAGCCACAGCAGGATTTTCTCCCCATCCCATCCCATCCCAGCCCTGCTCCTCGGGCTGAGCTCCAGCACAACAGCCCAGAGCTCCTAAATCACTCCAGATGTTCAGCACCTTTCCTCACACGCTCCCGAGACCCGGAAGAAATTCAGTTCCCTTCTGTCAAGGCCCCAGTCAGCAATAGTTGCAAATATCCCTTTTACCCCCTTTAAATCATCATTTCCCACCTCTGGCTATTTCAATCATCATTTTCACACTGGGAGAGCCTGGCTGGAGGACTGGGAAGGTGGGGCAGCAGATTAATGAGCTGATTTCCTGTGGACCTGCAGCTCCAGGCTGGAAGCAGCTAGACCTGCTGCTCCATCCACTCAAGGAAAACACAAAATCCCCATTCCTCATCCCTTGTGGAGAGGAGGCAGCAGGAGGAAGGACACAGAGGAGGCAGAGCTTGGTTTTGTTCTAATGGCAACCAAAGCTGGCTCCTGTTTTCCAAACCCAACCTGGGGAGAGGTTCCTGGTGGAGCTTGGGTGGGCAAAAGCTCCTGGTAAGCTTTAGGAATGCATCAGGGAATTATTAATCAGTGTATGTGCACACCCACAGGGCTTCACTGCAAAAGCACAGGGATCAACTTGATGCACGCTGCTGCTGAAATCATATTTGCCCTGCACTCAGGAAATGCAAAGGTTTTACACCAAATAAGCAAATTTTACAGGGATGCATCCACAGGGCCAGGAAAAACATCATTAAAAGAGAAGGGGCTACACAGGAGCCCAGCCCCAAACATAACCCAGGAGCAGCCTCCTGAGCCCTCCAGCAGCTTCAAACCCCTCAGGCAGCTCTGAGAGCTCCATTCATCCCAAACTCCCAAATAAAGAGCAGGAGCCAAGAAAAAGCTGCCTCCCCTCACCCAGCCAGTGCCCTGCATCCCAAAGCTCTGGGAATGGCTCCACAGCCACTTGATTAATAAGGGCCCAGGGGGGGAAAAGCGTTTATATAACCTCGTCTTCTCTAAACTTCCTAAGTGCTTCAGAAAGTGGCTGCCCTGGAAACCCAAACTGGAAACGAAAAATATTATCCTGCCATTTATAAACATCCCTGGTGCTAATGAAGTGAGGAGCAGCAGCGATGGCCAGCGAGGGTGAGGTGCTCTTGGCAGGCGTGGGAGAGCCCCAAAACCCCTGAGTTCAGGTGGCTGTGGAGGGGAGAGTGCTCCCACCATGATCCAGAGCCACTGGAGCAGGGATCTGGGAAGAGGGGTGGCTGTGGAAGCGTGGCTGTGCTAAATGCAGGGGCAAATGTGGGAGGAGAAGGGCAGGGTGGTCACAGCCAGGCAGCAGCAGGTGGGTGAGAGCTCTCAAATCATTCCCTGAGCAGCACATCCTGCTCCTGGAAAGCAGGGAAGGAATTTCGGTGCTTGCTGCACTCCAGACTCTGTGGGATGAACTGCGCAGGCCAGGCTGCTCGTTTATGGCTGTTTACACCACTGTGCTCTGAATAAACACAGATCAACCCAAATTTAGCTCCTGGGTTCAACCACCCTGCTCCTGACAGCCCCTCAGCCACACATCCCAAGCAGAGCCAGGACAGCAGAGCACTGCAGCCATTGCTCCATCTGCTTTCCCTGCTGGCATTTCCCACGGAGATTTGTTTGTGCATCAGCACCAGAAAACGCCGAGGTTTGGCTGGAAATATTTGGATTTGGTTTTGACAAAATATTGATGATTTCCGCCCAACAATCTGTCAGTTTTGGCAGCAAGAAGGAGAAAAGAGGAAAAAAAAGAGAGGTTTTTTTCTCAAGATATGGGGACTGAGCTGACACCCAGCCTGGGACTCGGCACAAGGAGGAGGCAAAGCAAAGCTACTGGGCTGCCTCATTATCCTGTCAGTCTGATGACTGCTCCTGCTTGCACAGAGTGGCTCCTTGCCTGCATGGAAACACAGCCAGAGCTGCCAGACACACGAGGCCTCTGCTCTCCTGGGGTCTGGATGCAAAGCAGGGCAAGAGCAGGTCTGGTCCCTCTGGAGATGTCACAGAGACCCCAGGGGAGTCGGTGTGAGGAGCTGGTCCAGGGAGGAGAGATGCCAGCTTTGTTTCCATCACTGCCTTCCACAATTAGCCCTGTCTCTGGGGTCTGGAAAACTGGGTTGAAATCTCCCAAGTGCAGACTCTTCTGCAAGATGCCTGGAACTGACCAAATTAGAATTTTTCCATGAACAGGCTCCCTTGGGGCATCTCTTCCTTTTTTTCTTTTCTACCTCAGCGCTGACATCAGTTTGAGCAAGCAAGAGCTCCCTGGCCCAACTTGAACCTCAGATGTGGAGAGTGAATCACACAGACCTGGGAGAAAGGCATTCCTGACTTCTGAAATGGAACTGCTGCTGAGTTAAGGAGAATTTAACAGTTCTCCTTAACTGTTTGATCTGGATCTCCTTAGAAATCAAATCTCCCCTTTGGTGGAGCAGTTTATTTTCTGTTTTGTCTAAATCCCAAACTCTGGTACAACTTCAGGCTGTTTTCCCTTTTTCAGTCCCTTGTCACCCCTGAGAAAAGACCAATCCCCACTGGGCTCCACCCTCCTGACAGGGATTTGTGGAGATCCTGGCTTTGCATCCCAACCTGCCCTTGCAGCATCACAGGGGAAGGAAAAACATCAAAAGAGAAGCCCTGTCTGACCTTTGGGGATCAGAGGTCTCCAAAGGCAGCTCCCAGGGCACGGAAAAGCTCCTTTCATGAGCCTAAAGCTGGAAGTAAGCCCACATGCAGTCCACCCTCCATGCCAAGCTGTTCCCACCCCTCCTTGAAGGCATTTTGGGGTGTCCCATGTCTGTCCCCAGAGGTGCCATCACCCCAGCACACCAGGGCCTCGTTATCCCTGCCTGCTTCCACGGGGCCTATCCCTCCCAGGACCAGCTGCACAGAGAGGAACCACGTTCCAGCTCTGGCCAAACAGCCAAACTGACCCAGTGCAGCTTTTCCAAAGCCTATTGATCCCAAATCTCACGGGGGAAGGTCCATCTGGAGGGCTGGGAAACTCCAGCACGTGCTGGGGAGGCTGCAGGCAGCTCCAGGGCCAGCCAGGGCTCACTTCAGAGTCTCTTTTTGTGTGTAATCCGAAGCACTTGCACAGCCCCGCTCTCCAGGGACCCTCAGCCACTCTCCTGACCTCACTGAATTAAATATGGCAATAAAATGTGCACTGAATTAATCATCTGCATCTCCAACGTGAGAAACTGCTGTGCAGGGGCTCACAGGAGCGGCTGCAGGGATTTGGGGATCTCACTCCAAGGGGAGGCAGTGGGGTTTAGATGCCTAAAGACTTTCTGGTAAGTGCCACAGCCAAGGTTTTCCAAACCCCAGCTGTAAGATCAGTCTGGTGTCCTAAATATTATCCCTGAGAACCCTTCTGCCATAAAAAGCCAGGCTGGTAGGACTTGGAGCAGCCTTCCCCTGAGCAGGGCACAAGAGGAGCTTTAAGGGCCCCCAGCCCAAACCATTCTGGAGAGTGAATCACACAGACCTGGCAGAAAGGCATTTCTCTATTCCCATGACCATGGACACTGGGAAGGGTCCCCAGGACTGGGAGTTTGGGTGAATGGTCCCCCCCACCCTCTGGGGAGAGGAGGTTCCACTGCAGGGTCCTTGCAGTCCAACACTCATTGCTGCAAAGTTGGGATGAAGAGGGGTCTGGGAAAGCACAAGAGATCAGAGACCCCATATTTCCACCAGAGGCTCCAGGTAAGGTGAGAAACATCACAGGCACAAAGCAGGCTCTGGAAAAGGAGGTGCAGAGAGCTCCTTTGGAAAGCCCAGCCCTGGCTCTGCTCAGAAAAGGAGGAATCACTTCCATTCCCAGCTGGCAGCAGGAGCAGCTTGGGCTGATTTCTGTCTCATTTTAGAAGTAGAGCAGAGAGATGCAATCCTTTACAGGGCTTTCAAGGAATGTCCCTCCAAATGCTCTCCTTGCTGCTCTAAGCCTGGCACTTCCTCCTGCTCTTCCCCTCTCCAGCCTGGACCAGCTCCCAGAGCTGGGCTGGGCACAGGACAGTCCCATCCTCCTGGAAGTGTCTTGGAAATAACAATTAAAAGAACAGAAAGACCATCCTAATTGCCCCCCTCCCTCCCCCAAACGTCTGACAGCAGTTTCTCAGGCTGAAGTGATGCAAATAGCTCAGATAAGGCTCAGATAAAGTATCTGTGCTCTCGAGGGCTTATCTGTGCTGAACACCAACTCCAAAAATCCTGAAATTTGCCCCGTGGGACTGTCTCTGGAGCCTGATTTCCATCTGAAGCCCCGACCTCCAGAGGCTGCAGAAACAGCTCCTGTTCAAATGCATTCTTGAGATAGCAGGGTGGGACCCGGCAGGTCTGCAGCTCCCCTGCTTCGGCTATCTGGGATTTGCCTCCTGGTGGGAATGTTGCAAGAGGGAGCTGATGGCTCAAGGAACCGGTGACGGCACCTTTCACCACCCAGGGCTGAGGGCAAACCTTCTCAGCTCTGATGGAAAGATCACTTTCCCTTGGCTAGAGATTGTTCCAGGCTGGCTTTTGCTTTCAGGCCCTGCTTGGTGACTCCAGGCAGAGGGAAGGCTTGGGGGACAGCTCAGGGTGCTGGGAATTCCCTCAGGAATGGCAGTGTGGGCATTGGGGTGAGATTTGAGCTCCTGGGGGCAGCAGGGGTCTGGGTGCAAAGTCTCCCTGGGTTCTGGCAGGATGCAAAGGGAGTCAGCAATCCCTGGGACAAGGTCTGATGGAACACACCTGGCTCCCAGCAATGGCGGCTCTCTAATATTCATTTCTAAATGCTCTGCTTAGTGAGCCAGCCTTTCCCAAAACACACACAGAGCTGCAAAAGGTGTGAGAGCTGGGAGTGACACCCATTGCTATTCCCATTCCCATTCCCAAGCTGCAAAAAGTGTGAGAGCTGGGAATGAGACCCATTGCTATTCCCATTCCCATTCCCATTCCCATGTCCATTCCCATTCCCATCCCCATCCCCATCCCCATCCCCATCCCCATCCCCATTCCCATTCCCAAGCTGCAAAAGGTGTGAGAGCTGGGAATGAGACCCATTGCTATTCCCATTCCCATTCCCATTCCCATTCCCATTCCCATTCCCATTCCCATTCCCATCCCATTCCCATCCCCATCCCCATTCCCATTCCCATTCCCATTCTCACTCCCATTCCCATTCCCATCCCCATTCCCATTCCCATGCCCATCCCCATTCCCATTCCCATTCCCATTCCCTTTCCCATCCCCATTCCCATTCCCATTCCCATTCCCATTCCCATTCCCATTCCCATTCCCATTCCCATTCCCATTCCCATCCCCATCCCCATTCCCATTCCCATTCCCTTTCCCATCCCCTCCCCATCCCCATTCCCATTCCCATCCCCATCCCCATTCCCATTCCCATTCCCATTCCCATTCCCCATTCCCATCCCCATCCCTATCCCCATTCCCATTCCCATTCCCATTCGCATTCCCATTCCCATTCCCATTCCCATTCCCTTTCCCATCCCCATCCCCATTCCCATTCCCATTCCCATGCCCAGAGCACAGCTCAGGATGGGAAAGGAGCTGGGAAATCCAAGGCCAGGCTCTGAGATGGATAATTGGGATCCCTTTAGGTACAAATGCCCCTGGGCTCTCACCTGGACTGAGACCATTCCTTGTGCTGTGGGAGCACCCAGGGTCTCCCATCTCCTGAGCAATCCCACATCCCATGTGCTCTTCATGGAGTAAAAGAGAGCAAGAGGGATCTCCCCATGGAAGGTTTGTGACCAAAGAATCCATGGTTTAATCATTTATACACCTCATGCAAATCTGGCAGGGATGGGAAAATGGAGCTTTCTGAAAACCTTTCAAAGCTCTGCAGAAATTGCCCAAATCCCGCTGATCCAAGCAGAGAGAGATTTCCTCTCTGCAGAGGTTTGCAGCCGACAGGCAGAGTTCTCAGGTGAGAATAACGATGAAATTGTATAGGATGGCTCATAAACCAGAGAAAAAACTTCATTTCCTACTAAAAATTCCCAACAGTCCATTCCCAAAGGGCCAAAGGACTGCTGTAGAGTGCTGGCTCCCCTTCCACCCCAAAACTGGGATTGAGGGAAAACTTTCTGTGGCACTGGCAGCCCCTGGGTGAACTATGAGCCCCCAAAACCCCACGGATTGATGGAAAACGAGTGGGCAGAGTGAAGTTCCCAGCTCTGCTAGCCCAGAATGAACCACAAGGCACCAAATCCCAGGGATTGAGGGAAAATGACTGGGCAGATCTGGGCTCCCAGCACTGGGAACAGCAGAGTGAATCACAAGGCACCAGATCTCAGGGACTGAGGGAAAACTTTCTGTGGCACTGGCAGCCCCTGGGTTAACCATTAGCCCCAAAATCCCAGGGATTGATGGAAAAATGAGTGGGCAGGGTCCAGCTCCGAGCACTGAACCACAGTGCACAGTTCACTCCCAGAGTGAGCCACAAGGCACCAAATCCCAGGGATTGATGGAAAACACTCCATGGATGGCACTGGCAGCCCCTGGTTAACCATGAGCCCTCAGATCCCAGGAATGAGAGAAAATGAGTGGGCAGAGCTGGGCTCCCAGCTCTGGAAGCAGCAGAGTGAAGCACAAGGCACCAAATCCCAGGGATTGAGGGAAGACTTTCCATGGCACTGGCAGCCACAGGGTTAACCATGAGCCCCAAAATCCCAGGACTGAGGGAAAATGAGTGGGCAGCTCCCAGCACCACTAGCCCAGAGTGAGTTACAAGGCACCAAATCCCAGGGATTGGTGATTTGAGGAAAACGAGTGGGCAGAGCTGGGCTCCCAGCACTGCTAGCCCAGAATGAACCACAAGGCACCAAATCCCAGGGATTGAGGGAAAACTTTCCATGATGGCCCTGGCAGCCCCAGGGTTAACCATGAGCCCCAAAATCTCAGGGATTGAGGACAATGAGTGGGCAGAGCTGGGCTCCCAGCTCTGGGAGCAGCAGAGTGAAGCACAAGGCACCAAATCCCAGGGATTGAGGGAAGACTTTCCATGGCACTGGCAGCCCCAGGGTTAACCACAGCGGCGCCCTGTGAGGCAGCGATTTCTGCTTTATTTCAGCAGGGGAAGTGTGTCCCGGCCTGATTAGCCCAATGGTTTCCTCTTTTCCCATAACCTCCAGACCCCCATGGCCTAAGTGTTTACTTTCTGAAATAAAAAATCTGCCAGTGTTTTTCTTTTTGCGGGGCATGTGTATTTTGGGAGGGCTGGGGGGAGGAGGCGCAGGGGGAGTGAATGGGCCGCGAGGCTGGCGCACACCTCCCTCCCCTTCCCACCCCTCACCCCAGCTCCTTCCCAGCTGCAGCCTCGGAGCTGAGACTTCTGGCTTCGATGTGAGGAAGAGAGAGAGAGAAATGCATTAATGAGAGAGTTCAGGCTCTCTGCAGCAGCCATAAACACGAGGAACATCTGGAGGGAGAGAGGTGCTCCGAGCTGCCAGCAGCTGAAGGGATCAGGCTGTTTGCAGGGTCCTGCATTCCCCACTCCTCACAGCCCCTCTGCCTGCCCTGCTCTGCTCTCCTGGCATCCCATTGTCTATCCAGGGAGAAAACACAATCAGACAATCCTAAAGGCTGGAGAAACCCTCAGGCCCACCGCTAAACTGTGGTGGACATGTGGTGTCCCCCAGTGCCACATTTACACAGTTTTTGAACATTTCAAGGGACAGGAATTCTGCCACTTCTCTGGGAAAGCTGTTCCAAATATCTCTCCTCGCTTCTCTGCCCTCCCTGCTCCTCACCAGCCCAGCAAACCCCCCTAAGTGCTGCCACCAGGGCTGGCCACAGGCAACCAAACCCTCTGGAGAGGGTGCTCTGCTGCCCAGTGTCCCCACAGGTCACAGTTCTGAGGAATTTTCTTGGGAAAGCTCAAACACCACACACACACACCCCTCAACCCCAGTTGTGCATTGTGTACTCTGTCTGAAGTGTTTGGTGCTGCAGGATGGTTTCCTCCCCTGGAAAACCCAGCAGGTACATCCAGCTCACTCCATCCCTACAGAGGGGTCAGTCCTGCTCCAAGGGCATCCCAAAATGAGACTGTTCTGCAGGCAGCCTCACAGCATCCCAGAAACCCTGGCCAGGCTGTGGCTCAGATCCCATTGTCCCTTCCCCAAGGCACACTGGAGCTCTCCGTGCTGTTGCTCATTTTTGCAGCTCCCAAACTTGAGTTCTGCCTCTTGCTGAGCTCCCATCCCCTGTTAAACCTGAGAATCCCAACAAATCTCCAGGCTTCTCCCAAAACCAACACTCCAGCTTTGCCCCAGCCTCATCCCAGGGCTGAGCACAATCCCTCATCCCCAGCTGACTCTGCAGCTCAAGTGGGAAAAGAGCTCTGAGCTCATTCTCTGCTGACGACCAAGGCACAGGGAGCTCCCTGGGGTTTTGTCTTGGACAGGCAGCACAGGGAATTTTCCAGAGTCAGGCAGGAAACAAATGGAAAACTGAAAGCCTGGATTTTTGTCATTCTGTCGCCTCGGTGCAAATAATCCTCTGCAGCAGGTCCCAGCATCACTGAGTGTCACACTGTTAAAAATAGGTTAGAGACTGTTGTAAAATAGTTGATCATTGTTAAGCATGTACTGTTAGTTTGGTTGTTATATTGTAAAAGGGGTTAAAGGGTAGTTATAGGAAATCAGGTACTCAAGGTGCCATAACAAACCTCAGCAAAGTGCACCACGAGCCAGCCTGGACAGAACTGTAATGGCCAATCAAGGCCTAAAACCTTCATACAAATGAAGGATCCAAAGAGAAACCAATCCAGAGGGACATAAAACAGGATAAAAAGGGGCTCCTGACCCACTGAATCTGTGCAGGGATCATGACCATTGCTGCTGAGCAGCCCCAGCACCAGCGCTGCTCCATCCTTGATGGGAACGCTCCTGCTCAGCCTGGGGCCCCTGCTTCAGGCCTTTCTTTTTCTTATAATAAATGCTGAAATCACTCTAGTACCAGGAGTCTGGTCCCATTTTCAACAACAGGAACCCCTGGGAGTGTTTTGCCCACCAGGGAAACAACAGGATTCACAGGAGCCAGGCACTCCAGCTGCCACTGACCTGAGAGCAGAGCAGGGGCTGCTCGTGCCTCCCAGCAGAGTCACACACACCACAGGCATCCACAGCCCTGCAACCCATTCCCAAGGCATGGAGGGATCTCCTCTCTCCACCAACAGATTGGGAAGTGCCCCTAACAGAGAAAATGATGTGTGTCCTTCAGCAGCCCAGAGTGTCACAGAATCACGAGGTTGGAAGAGACTGCTAAGATTATCAAGTCCAACCTATGAAGTCCAACCTATCAAGTTCCCCAGCACTGCAGCTGGGACTGGCCTTCAGCTGGAGCCCATGGAATACCCAAAGATCCACAAGGGAAAAGTGAAAAACCCCAAAAACCCCCATTCCAGGCAGGCCCTAAGCAGCCCCAGAGCCAGAGAGGCTGTGTCACCTGTGTCACCTCAGCGGCCAGAGGTGACACCAGAGCCCTGAGCCTCGCTCAGCCCCTGGGCCTGGCAGAGCTGAGGGTCGGGGAATGCTCAGCAGGTTGGGAAGGGCAGGAGTTTGTGCAGGGCTTTCTCTGAGCCATGCAATGATTTCCCATCCAGTGCATCCCTCCCTGTGGGACTCATCCTGATTTTCCCCCATCCTGCTGCCCTTCACCTTCCTGCACATCCTCCTTTGCCTGTTCTGGTTGGCTAAAGAGGGTGAGGAGAGCCTGGCTGGCCCAGGGATGAGCCTGACTGACTCAGGGTGAGCCTGGCTGGCCCAAGGGTGATCCTGGCTGGCCCAAGGGTGATCCTGGCCAGCCCAAGGGTGATCCTGGCTGGCCTGGGGGTGAGCCTGGCCAGCCCAAGGGTGATCCTGGCTGGCCCAAGGGTGATCCTGGCCGGCCCAAGGGTGATCCTGGCCGGCCCAAGGGTGATCCTGGCTGGCCCAGGGAAGGCCTGGCTGGCCCAGGGAAGGCCTGGCTGGCCCAGGGAAGGCCTGGCTGGCCCAGGAATGATCCTGGCTGGCCCAGGAATGATCCTGGCTGGTCCAGGGAAGGCCTGGCTGGCCCAGAGGAGGCCTGGCTGGCCCAGGAATGATCCTGGCTGGCCCAGGGAAGGCCTGGCTGGCCCAGAGGAGGCCTGGCTGGCCCAGGGAAGGCCTGGCTGGCCCGCAGGCAGGAGCAGCAGCTGTGCGTGCCCTGTGAGAAGGCTCCCATTCATCTCAGCGAGAGCGTGCGGGGGAGGCAGTGCAGCACAGGGGAGGGGGAAGTGTTGGAGGAGGCTGAGAAAAGGAAGGAGACCACAGTTAAAAATAGGATAAAAGGACATGAAAAAAAAAAAAAAAAGGCAGATTTAGAAAAAAAAAATAGCTTCGCTCAGAAAATGCTCTGCAGCTGGAGAAGCCATCGGGCTGAGCCTGGTCAGCTTTACCTTCCCCCCTTCTCCTCCTCCTCCTCCCCAAGCCCCCTTCCTCCGAGCGTGGGCCTGGAAGCCGGCCCAGAAAGCGCTCACAGCAAACGTTTTCCTGCGGGTTCTCCACTGGGAGAAGGGCAGGCAAAGGAGGGGACACGTGGGGAAAAGCAGGGAGGCTTGGCCACGGATGTGGGTGGCCCCGTGGGACCCCGGCCCGTGGCCCTGGCTGGGCTGGGAGCCGGGCTGGGAGGAGGATCACAGGGTCCAGCCCTGCTTGGTGTGGGCACAGAGCACACCGAGGTGTTTCTGCAGCTGCAGGGCCTTGGCTCTCCTGGCCAAAGCAGCTCCACACCAGGGCAGCCCAGGCTGTGAGGAGTTGATGCCCATGAAGCACCAGCTCTGCTTTTTGCTCTCCAAAAGATCCCTGAGATGGTTCAAGGGCAGCCTGGACATGGCTTAGAGCAGCCTGCTCTGGTGGAAGGTGGTCCTGCCACCTTTGGGACGAGATGATCCTGAAGGTTCCTTCCAACCCTAGCCATTCTGGGATTGTGTGATCCATTTCTCAGTGAAGCCAGGAGCACTCCCCCAGCTGCTTCAGGAGTATCCAAAAAGCTGGGAATACCTTCAGTCCAAGGATGCTAACTCAGCACAGCAGCTGTAGAAAGCTCTTCCGCTGGAGTCAGAGTGGTTCCATCCCTCACTTGCCATTAACAACAGTTTTATCTCCCCTATCAGTAAGGAAAACAAACCCACTCTGGGTGGAAGGGGCTGTTAAAGTGGCCTTGGCTCCTAAAGGCAGCACAGCCAGCCCTGAGTCTGTGCTGAAATTGCCATGGAATCACAGAATCCCAGAGGGGTTTGGGCAGGAAGGGACCTTAAAGATCATCTCATTCCAACCCTTGCACCACGGGCAGGATGCTACCCCTAGGTCAGGTTGTTCAGGTTGATCAGAGCCCCACAGTACTTTGATAATTCCACTAGCAAATCTTTTCTTCCACTCCAGTTTTACACCCAATGTTGTATAATCCAAAAAAATATTCCCAGGGAGGATTATTAGGATCCTATTCCCTTATGAGTTCACCATAAGGTGCTAAGTGTGGCTTTCAGCAACCTTTCAGCAGCACTTTGGGCAGCACCTGCAGCTGGGTGGCAGATGGAGCAGTCAGGGTGCCTTTACAGACCTGATGCCAAGGAGCAGAGCTGCATGTCCTTGTGTAGCTCATCTTCCTCCTCCTGGCAGGCTGCCTTCAGATACTGGAGGGCTGCTCTGACAATTTGCTCAGAGTCTGCTCTTCTCCAGGCTGAGAAAACACCTGCATGACTTTGGCTTGATGTCAGAATCCATGTGCTGCACTGGGGGCTCAGACCATTCTTGTTCTTGGAATTGTTGTGGCATGCTAGCCACTGTTGATTGTTCTTCATTGTGGTACAGGTAATAAATAGTTGATTGTTTTAATAAAGACACACTTAAAACAATAAGAGCTAAACCTTAAAGCAGAATTATTTGAGAAAAACTCCTAAACCTGTGACCAGTTACCCCAGCCCAGCAGAGCAGCCAGCAGCTCCCCTCTGGATGTCTTGTTCTGTCACCTCTGGGCTGGGCCTTTCCCTCCTGTGGTCATCCCTGGGCACTGACACTGCCAACATGTGCACCACACATTGTGGTACAAGCTGACAAATAAAACTGACTGCAGTCCATTTTCAAATGTTGGCCTTTCGGGACAAAAAGCTCCACCCCTTTGTGCTTTATCTATGAGCTAAATCCACATCAGGCTTTCCTTTATCCATATCACAGAATAATCTTATCAGCTTCAAGCACAGTGTAAATAAACTTGCTCAAGCTTCAAAGGCAAAGCATCTTCCCTAAACGCAAGCAGCCCTCAAACTCTTAGAAATGTTGTGGGTTTCTATTGCAGGAGGATATATTCACACTTGCATTTTCCTTGTTGACTTGTTTCTTTCACCAACATCAAGACCATGAAAACCAAAATAGCCTCTGGTGCAGCAGAAGAATAGATGACAAATGGTTTTCATGTGCAGCTGAGACACAAAGGAGAAATGAAAGGCTGTTCCTGGCCCCATATACAAATAAGAGTTTCCTCTCATTTAAAATTAGAAACTGCTCTAGACTGAACAACCAGCAACATGAAAAAACAAATCAGAGAAAGAGCACCTTGCATTGCAACAGCAAGAACTGAAAATTCTTAGGTATTGAAAGACACCCAGGGGCCTGTCATCCCAACTCTCCAAAAGCTGTGGATCAAAACCTGTGGAAGACAGCAACAGCTTGGATTTCTTTCCCTGGCTTCACTAATGTTTGAGGTAGGCTCCAGCCTCTGCAACAAGAAAGTTCACAGAGCCATGGTGGAGTAAGGAAGATCTGAGCTGCAGATATGTTGGTCCCTGGAGAGAGCACTTTCACAGAAAACAGGAGAGGGTTGGGAAAAAAACCCTAAAAAAACGTTCCGGGCACAGACTTGCAAAATGTTTGAGCAAATCCAAGTGCTGCCAGGGCAGATTTCATCAGAGCAGAGCTGACATCATGCTGAGAGAGGTCACTCACAGGAGTTGAGCAAATAGCTGGAATAAGGATGCCTGGGAATAGCAGAGGGGCTTTGCTCCAGCCACGGGCACAGCTCTCTGTGTCCACCTTCTGCTCACACTCAAGTGCTCACCAAAAGAAAAAGAACCAAATACCCAAGCATTTGCCAAGGACAGATTTCAAACTGTACATTTGACCCAGCAGTCACTGTTCTGCTGAACTCTCAGCTGCAGAGAGTCTCTGAACATCAGGGCTTGCCCTCCCCAGGGGCCAGAGAGCACCACCAAGGAGCAGGAACGCTCACAGGAGAGCAGCACACGGCCAGGGGAGCTTACACGGGGTTTAAGTGCTTCAGGACAGGCTTCTGTGGGACTGAGGGGAAACATAAACTCCATCTTGGCCCTTGGAAAGGTCACCTTGTGCAACTTGAGCTCTTTCTCTTGGTTCTGTGGCTGGGCTGTGCTGGGGGTACCTGAGCCCTGGGCTGCTCCCTCCTCACCCAGCCCAGGCCAGAGAACATCTGCCCTGCCAGCTGCTCCTCCAGGAGTCCTGGAGTCCCAGCCTGGGCTGGCTTGCACAGCACCTTAAAGCTCATCTCATTGCACACCACAAGAAGCAGCCCAAAGTGCAAGCTCAGCATGAAAATGCATCTGGTGCGGCAAGAATCAGATCCTGGAGCTTTTCTAACAACTTCCAAATTACAGAGGTGTAAGAGGAGACATGAGGCAGGGAAGGCATTCCCTGGGCCCTGGCAGGGAAGGCATGAACCCATTCCCTGGGCCCTGGCAGGGAAAGAATTCCCTAGGCCCTGGCAGGGAAGGCATGAACCCATTCCCTGGGCCTGGCAGGGAAGGCATGAACCCATTCCCTAGGCCCTGGCAGGGAAGGCATGAACCCATTCCCTGGGCCCTGGCAGGGAAGGCATGAACCCATTCCCTGGGCCCTGGCAGGGAAAGAATTCCCTAGGCCCTGGCAGGGAAGGCATGAACCCATTCCCTAGGCCCTGGCAGGGAAGGCATGAACCCATTCCCTAGGCCCAGGCAGGGAGCTCCTTTAGCTGATGGCCCAGTGTGGCCTCTCCTCTCCAGCTCTGGTGATCACCAACCTCCCAAGAAATCAAAAACTCCCAGAACTGGGTTGGAATAGACCTTAAAGCCCACCCAGTGCCATGGGCAGTGACGCCTTCCACTATGCCAGGTTGCTCCAAGTGTCCCAACCTTGGACACCTCCAGGGCTGGGGCAGCCCCAGCTGCTCTGGGCACCCTGTGCCAGTGCAAAGCATTGAGTTACAAGAGACCCTAAAATGCCAGCAGAGTGGAGTGGGAATTTGGGAATCCCTGTTGCCTTGCAAGCCTCCATGGATGGCACTTTGCAAAGTCACGAAGCAGGAGCCATGACACCAGTCCTGCAGATGGCAGGAGAAGGGCAGAGGGTGCAGCCAGGCAGGTGCACCCTGCCCACAGGATCCTCCCAGAGACCCCAGGAGCAGCAAGCAGGCCTGCTGCCCCACATGCAAGGGAGGTGCACACAGAACTCCAACATTCCAAAAACCAGGAAAAAACCAGCTGAAAGGGGAGAGGAGCACTCCCACACCGTGATAGGGAAGAAGGAAGCTCCCACCCCTCAGCATCACTTCAATAGGTGGACAATAGATACAGACCTCCCATATTTAAGGGGTTTTTCTGCTTTCTGGGACGATCCTCACTAAGGGAGCCCCTTGACACCATCAAGCCAGGTGCCAACCTGGTGGTGCTGTGCTTGGGGGTGGCACTAAGGGCAAAAACCCCAATAAATGATGGCAGGACTCAAACCTTAAAGCAGAAAGCAAATCTGGAACGACACTTGGCGGGGACAAAACAACAGAGCCTGGCGGGGATTTGGGCTTCTTGTTCCTGCTGAGGCTGCTCCGAGCCCCCCAGCACAGGGAAGGTGCCACCCTTGTGTCCTACCCATGCCACCACAAATATCCTACTTGTGCCACCACAAATATCATACCCATGCAACCACAAATGTCTTATTTGTGCCACCTCGTATCCTGCTTGTGCCACCACCATGTCCTACCCATGCCACCACAAATGTTCTACCCGTGCCACTCCCATGTCCCACTCATGTCACCCTCTGTCCCACCCATGCCACCGCCGTGTCCTACCCGTGCCACCCCCATGTCTTACTCGTGCCACTCTGTGTCCAACTTGTGCCACCACAAATGTCCTACTCATGCCACCCCATGTCCTACCCATGCCACCACAAATGTCCTACTTGTGCCACCCTGTATCCTACTCATGCCACCACCATGTCCTACGTGTGCCACTCCCATGTCCTAGCCACGCCACCCTCATGTCCTACCCATGTCCTACCAGTGCCACTGCCATGTCCTGCTTGAGACACTCCATGTCCTACCCATGTCCTTCCTATGCCACTCCCGTGTCCTACTCATGTCACCCTGTGTCCCGCCCATGCCAATGCCGTGTCCTACCTGTGCCACCAAAAATGTCCTACCCATGACACTCCATGTCCTATCCATGACATCACAAATGTCCTACCAGTGCTACCCTGTGTTTTATCCATGCCACTCTGTATCCTACTCATGCCATCTCCATGTCCTACCCGAGCCATTGCCATGTCCTACCAGTGCCATTGCCATGTCCTACCCTGGCCACCATAAATGTCATACCACTTCCATTCCCGTGTCCTACCCACGCCACCACAAATGTGCCACCCATGCCATCCCATGCCCTGCCTGTGCCCCTCCCTGTCCCACCTGTGCCATCCTGTGTCCTACCCGTGCCGTAGTGCTCCAGCCCGGTGGGCACCTCCTGCGTGGCGGGCTCGTCCCAGAGCGGGCAGCAGGGCCGGGGCTGGCAGCAGGAGGCCTGGAAGGCACAGGTCACCCAGGGATCCTCGCAGGGAACGGGCACTCCCTGTTTCTGGAAGGAGCACAGGGAACTGTCAGGGGAGGGGGACCCCAAAATGTGAGGAGGGCAGTGGGGCTGCCCCAGGATCAGGCAGCGGGTCCTGCTCTGGCAGATCCCAGCTCAGCTGGCTCAGGGGTGTTGGGACAAAAAGGGTTTTTTTTTAAACCAAGATGAGGAGAAAAGTGAAGGTCAGAGTGAGGCTGAGCTTGGCAAGATTGCAGCTTGGGGTCTCCCATGGGGACACACTCTGTGGCAGGTCTTTGTTCCACTCCCCATAACTGGGAATGTCACTTTTAGGCAGCAGGAGGCCCCAAAACCCTCCAAACGTGGGGAGTCACCAGGGAATGAAGAACAACAGCCCTGCCCAGGCACTGAGGGGGAGCCTGGTCCCAGCTCTCATATTTATGTTCCTCTTCCTATTTATAGGGATATTATTTGGGATTATTTTCTTTATATTTGGGTTGTTTATGTTGGTTTTATTGGTGTGTCCACAGAGATGTTTATACATGTGGTATGCACACATGGACATATGAGTTATACACCTCATATGAAATGTACAGATGCATCTATAATTTATATAATGTGTCATTACCCAAACATTGCATAATAAACATATTATTATGTGTTAACACACAATACATTATAGATGTTCTGATTATATGGGTGACATAAGAATTTATACACCCACACCTATGTAATCCTAGCCTATAACTCTATATAAATTGCACATTCATTTTTATTGTATATGAAGCTAAATTTATACTTTATAAAGAAAATACATTTACTATACATAGATATAGAGGTATTTAGAAACATGGATTTGTTTAGATTGGGAACAAAGCTTTAATAAATGATCCCAGGATTTAATTTTCCTTTTATTTCATACACACCTATTTTATACATATATATTTATGTATATATATGTACACACCATATTTATTATGTGCATCTGTGTGTATATTTTATATATATTTACCATGAACACACACACATATACATATATACCACACAATAAATACATTGCATTTAAATGTTTGTCTCCCTAGAAGAGGACAATACCATGCACATACCTATAAATAAATGCAGGATGTTTGAATTTTTTATCATTGTTACCATTTCCCTACGGGGGAATAGATTTCCTTGATGGCAAATCAATATTTAAAAGCCAAATGCTTGCTCGGAACCATTTAAAGGAAAGCTGTGAAGCTGCCTTGGGAATATTCCATGGCTCAGGATGGGCTTTTCTTCCCAGTTTGGGGAAGATGTTGAGTTTTAGCACCAGTTCTGTGCAGCCTGAGGTGTCAGCCCAGAGCTTATCTGACCTCTCATGCTCAGCAGTCCTTTGGACAAATGGTTAGAAATGCCATTTCTCTAAGTAAGATCTGATTTCTCTGAATATTTTTCTCTGATTTATTGAAATATAGATCAGATTTCCCTAAATATGGATCTGATTTTCCTAAAAAAGGCTCAAATCCCTGCTCAACCTGTCCCAGGATGACACTCCAACCTTTATTTCATACAACCCCACATCAGCTGCAAACAGAGCAGAGCTGGCTCGGGACAGGGAGCACCAGAGCGGTCCCAAAACTCCAGAAACTCACGGGAGCCTTTCCCAGTCACTGCCCTGCTCTGGTCCTACTGGTCCCAGGTGAAGGAGGCAGCAGGACAAAGCTTCCCCTGACACTCCTCCCAACACCAGCATAGGAAATCCCACCCAGGATCCCATTTCCAGGGGAGGTTTGCAGGCTCCAGAGGGTCAGAGAAGCTCTGGGTAAACACTTGGAATTCAGGGCTGCCCTGAACTACCTCAGACCTTGGATCCTCAGGAGATAGCACTGAGCTGGGCCAGGGCTGGAGAAATCACAGCAACCTGAGAGAAAACTGCTGGGGGAGGAAACTGGCCCCAATTGCTGTTTTTGATAGAGGCATGGAAAGGTTTGGGTTGGAAGGAACTTTAAAGACTGTCTCACTCCACCCCCTGCCATGGCAGGGACACCTTCCACTATCTCAGGTGGCTCCAAGCCCCATCCAGCCTGGCCTTGGCACTACCAGGGATCCAGGGGCAGCCTCAGCTGCTCTGGGCACCCTGTGCCAGGGCTGCCCACCCTCACAGGGGTGAATTCCCTACAAAAATCTCATCTGTGCCCACGCTCATTCAGTGCAAGGTCATTCCCTTGCCCTGTCTGTTCCTTACCATCATTCCAGGCCGAGCCAAAGCATAAGGAGCTGCACTGCCGATGGCTGTGTCCATATAATAACTCATCATCTTGGAGGTGCCTGCAGGAACAGAGAGGGGCATTAGAGTCCATGCCATCCAAACTGACAGCACCAGCTAAATCCATGCTTTCCACAGCTGTATAAAGCTTGGAGCACTGTCACCTTAATGGGTTTAGGCTGGAAAAGTTAAGAGGAAAAATACCTGGAATAATAGGAAATATTGTGATTAGAGGGGTCGTGTCAACAATGCAGCACCCAGATGCACAGTGGGACCAGGGGAGAGCCTGACAATGGGGAATGAATTAATGAATGATCACCTGCAAGTTGAGGGAGCTGCTCTGAGGGAAGAAGATGAGATCATATTTCCTTTGCTGGAGAATTGGTGGGAAATTGTTGCCAATGTTTTTCTTTTCAGAGAGAAAAAAAAAAAAAAGGCAGTTTGTTGAGATCAACACCTTTCCTGTGAAAGCTTTGTCAGGCCCTGTCTGCCTCACAAAGAACTCTGCTGCTTTCAGGACACATCCTCTGGTTTTGCTTAGGTTTCCCTGGCTGAATCTCTGCCTTGCAGTCCCACATGGCATTCCTCACTCGGGATTCACTCTCCTGAGCAAGTCCTCCTGCCAGAGCTGCTCATTAGCTGGATTTTTAATCATCCCTGAAGCCATTTGTGTGGCTGGGGTGGAGGAGCTGCACTGTGGCTCTGTTAGCAGAGCTGTGGGGTTTCTCCCTCTCTCCTTGCAATGCCAATGGGAACACAGGGCCAAGGCAAGGTCTGTGTTTTGGGGATGTGACTCCCAGGTGCTGGAGGACAGAGGGAAGGGGAACAGCCTGGGCTGGGCAGGGCTGGCTCGGGCAGGATGGGCCCTGGAGCCGTGGGAATGGCTGTTCCCAGCCTGGCAGTGCAGAGGGGCTGCTCTGAGCTCCCTGAGGACACAGCCCTGGCTCCTGGGGACCCCTCTGCGCTCCTGCAGAGCCTGGGCTGTGGCCACTGCAGCTGCAAACACCTGGCTGAGTTATCTTCCAGCAAAATCCCAGAACCATCCAGTCCAACCCTTAACCTGGCACTGCCAGGCTACCCCAAGTGCCACTTTACACGTTTGGAACACTTCCAGGGAAGGGGACTGCACCATGCCCTGGGCAGCTGTACCAGTGCCTGGCAAACCTTTGAGTGAAGAAGTGCTCCTGATATCCAACCTAAACCTCCCCTGGTGCTACCTGAGGCTGTTTCCTTTACTCCTGCCACTTGCTTCCTGGGAGAACAGGGAACTCCCCATGGATGCCCTCTCCTTACAGGGAATTGTGCAGAGCCAGAATTCACAGAATCCCTGGGTGGGAAGGGACCTTCAAGATCATCAAGTCCAGCCCAGCCCCAACACCTCAACTAAACCCTGGCACACAGTGCTACATCCAGGCTTGTTTTAAAGAGGGCCCCCCAAGCCTCCTTTTCCTCAGCTGAGCCCCTTTCCCAGCTCCCTCATCAGACTTGTGCTCCACATATTTTGTGCTCAGCTCTTCTCAGCAGAACCAGCACACCCACATCACCCCCGGCCTCCACTTCCACCCTGGACCCCTGAACATCTCCTGGAGGCCCTGGGACCCTCTCCCTGCCTTCCCTCTGGTCCTTGCCCAGGGGCTTTGCTGCTGCCGGAGCTCTCTGCAGTTCTCCACCCCCGGGGCAGGGCAGAGCAGCTTTGGCTCTCACTCAGCACCTCAGCAAACAGGGACCCCCAGAGCATCTCCCCCGTGCCCTGTGAGTAATGGCCCAACACAAAACACCTGCATGTGCACAGTATTAAATTATCATCATCATTTCCTGCTGGTTATTACTAACTCTGCCTCGAACACCAGCAGAATTTTTTTTTTTCAAACTTCTCTTTTTTTAATTCACAAGACTGAAAACTACCCCTGCGTGGTGGAAGAACAACCAACCTGTTTCTCTTTGTGCTGTACCCAAAACCACACCGAGTGCGAGTTAGTGTGGCTGAGAAGCCTTAACTAATCTCAGCATCTGTGCACGCCCTGCCAGCCCGCCCTAACGAGGCGTTAAAACGCCTTGGCTTCAATCTCCTGCAGCTGGGGCAGCTGCAGCTGGGCCAGACAAAGTGTGTGCAGCCCTTTGCTGCAGCCTGGCTGAGCAAAGAACGTTTGGGTTCCAAGGGACCTTAAAGCTCATCTTGTGCCGTGGGCAGAGATGAGTTTAGGCTGGAAAAGTTCTCTCTTCCACGAGACCAGGGTGCTTTAAGCCCTGATCGACCTGGCCTTGAGCACTTCCAGGGGGGAGCATCCCTGGCATGAAGGGCATCCCCTAACGCAGGGCAAGGTGCTCCATCCCAGCCCATCACACCCCTGACCCCGACCTTCAGCACATGGAAACCATCTCAGGTCAACACGGGCTGGCCTTGCCCTAAAGCAAAGGTTGATGCTGCCAAACAAAGCAGGACAGACAGGGTGTGTTGTGGTGTGCTGTAATGTCCCATTTTGGCCTTCCAGGTCATTCCCCCAGGTGTGCCTATACTCTCTCCCTTCCCCCTTGCCCCCATGCTGAGTGAGTCCTGTCAATCAGGCTTAACATTCCAGCAAGGTTGGTCAAGTTCAAAGGATGCCCCTATGCCCAGAGGTCATTGGCCTGTCTGGGTGTCATCTTCCCCTGAGACCCTGCCCCTCTCACCTGGTTGGTGGCTCACCTGTACCTCCCCTCCCCCTGTCCCTGAGCTTAAAAAGGTGATCAGAGCATGCAGTTGGGATTCTGTTGGAGCAGTTGCTCACGTTCAGACCTCTGTAACCATGGAATAAACCTCTGGACATTAAACCCTCCAGCAGAATCCTCTCCTTTTTCTCTTCACCATCACTTGAAGCTATTCCTCCTGAGGTAAACGGGGTTCCTAACAAGCCTGGACTTGTTCAGTGCCCAGCTGCAATCTCCAGCAAGCCAAGGTATCTCTGGGGTGATACACCACAGTTGCTGCCTTTGGCCCAGCAGCGAGGGTCAGACTGGCCCAGGCACAATCTAACTGGGAATATTGGGAGCCTTTTTCCAATAAGGGTGGAACAGGCAGAGAGAGTTGGGGCTGTTCAGCTGCCACAGTGACAGCCACGTGTGCGAGGGTGAGGGCTGTCAGCCCCAGGAGCAGGCACAGAGCAGTCCAACCCCTGCTCTCTGCTCTGCAGCTCGTGCAGCAGCAGCTGGGCTTGCTTTGGGGTTTTCTCCCCTTTTGGAGGAGGCAGCTCACTCACAGCAGCTCTCGAGAGTGCTTCACGCCTCGCTGCTCTCCTTTGCATCTTTCTCAGGCTGAACCTTCCAGCAAGGCACCGCACGCTGCTGCTCGAGGCCGTGGGTGTGCCTGAGCTCAGCAGCACCAAACCCATCCTGACACCCAGGACAGGCTTCGTGCAGCAGGGAACAGCAACGGGATTCAAGCAGAGCTGCAAAGCAGCCCCAGCAGCTCCCTGCAAAAGGTGAATTAGCATCTCTAGACAGCAGCTCCAGGACATTCAGAGCCAGTTTGCTTTCTGGTTTCTCTTCCCCTCCAAACTGAGCTGTTAAAAAGCACAAGAGAGGGGCAGGAGCACAACACAAAACTCAGCAACAATTTGCATCCCCATCTCTGTGGGTTCAAGAGAAGTTCTGGTTAAACACAAATTAAACCAGTTCCCCAACCTGATGCAGGTTTTGTGGGTGACAGTGGTTAAAGGGCAGAGAAACACAGGCTGGAGGCTGGGAAAAGGACCTAGAATCATGGAATTCCTGGAGAAGGAACTCAAAAAGGACCATTCCAAGCCCACACTATGGAGGGCAGGAATGGCACCCAGTAGGTGACACATCCTGCTGGAAAAGGCAGGTGAGCAGATCCTGGGCATGGAATAATTGTGCTCTGGAAAAGGAGGCAGGGACAGCACAGAGAGAGCTCTGCTCTGCTTTGTCCAGGCTAATTTTAACAGAACTTCCACCACTTCCCAGAGGAAACTACTTCACAGCCCAAAACATCTCTCACTGTCAGCAAGTTTCCCTGATGGCTGAGCGATATTTTGCTTCTCTTCAGCTTCCTCTAATAAGAGCCCAAAGAGTTCCTCTCCTCCCCTGGATGCTGTCAGGGAGCTCAGCTGAGCTCTGCTCCAGGCTGGAGCTCTCCGGGCAGGTAATTTGGCTGATACTGAGGAAATCACTGCAGATTTGCATCAAGATAATCCAGAGCCACAGCTTGCTGAGAGCTGCTAGTAAATAGAGGGGAATTTGAACCATTTGGTAAAATCCTTAATGATTTAACAGCTTGACTTCAGCCTCATTGTTTGCTCTTTTTATTCCTGTCCTATTGTGAAAAGTGTAGGGGAAACAGCATTTATTTTGGGACTTGATCAAGTACCAGCCAAAGCTATTACACTCTTGGGTCATTTCTAAACTAAATTAAAATTTTAATTTCATTTCAACATCCATCCCTCCTCTTTTACAAGGTTGGGGTTTTTTTTAATTTTAAGTCAATTACCGAGCTTGGTTTAAAAAGGGAAAAGCTATTTGTGCTCATGATTAACACATAACCCCTTGCAGAAGTTGGGAAGGAATTAAAAATGAATATTAGAATAAAGTGAGCTTTGCCTGTTGGATATATGAAGACACTTGAGAGTATTTTCATGTTTGTTGTTTGTTGTTCAGCTTTATGTTTGCTTAAGGATGGGCAGAGGGAAGTGGAGCGATGCCACAGTGATGTCCCAGTGGCAGAGTCAAGTCCCATCCCTGTTTCCCAGTTTAATGCTCCATCCGTGCCTCTGCTGCAAAGTCCTGAGGCTCAGCCTGTTCCCCAGTTTCTGAGCTGCAGCACCACACTCAGCTCTGTCCCACATCCCTCAGCCCAGCTGGGCAGCAGGGAAGGCGTCACTGCAGGGTGGCACACCTGGCACAGCCACCAAACACGTCTCGAGTTCTGTCCTCCATCCCAATAAACCAAGAAAATTCTTTTTCCGTGGGGTCTGACGAAAAGCCAGGAGGATGGGGCAGCATCAGCAGCCCCACCAAAATATTTCTGGCTTGAAGAAGGCGAATCAAGGCTTTAAGAACCTGCAGCAGCCCCTGCCACACCCCTACCCTCCCCGGGCTGCCTGGCTGACCCAGAGCTGCTCAGTGATAACCACTTCATTTTTGCATCCAGCAATAATTTATCATCTTTGAGGGGGTGGGGCAAAGAGCCGCTGGAAATGACATCCTTCCGCCAGCCTTTAACCCTTGCTTTGCGGGCACTTTCCAGGCCGCCTGCCAGCCCGTTCCCAGGGGAAGGAGGGCTTGTTGATCTGTTGGCATCTTAGAAACCGCCTCCCATTCATCAGCCCCCGCCTAGCACAAAAGGAGCATCCCTAAGGACAGCAGCGGGCAGGAGAGCGCTTCCTACACTTACAGCCGTGCTTTGAACAGATTGGCCGCACTAAATCCCACCTTTCTTATGATTTTATAACTTTGGAGAGTTCGCACCCGGTTTCCTGCGGGGCAGCAGGAGTGCCGCGGTGAAAAATAGAGCAGCAATGGCCCTGCTGCAACCGCCCTGCTTCAACGGCCCTGCTGCAGCCGCTGGAAACACCCCGGGAGGCTGAGGGGCCGGGACAAGGTCACCCGGGGAAAGTGAGGGGGCGAGGCCGAGGCCGCTGGCCGGGTGCTGTGAGCCCCGGGCCGGGTGCTGCTTGCCGGGGCTCGGCCTCTGGAAGGGACGGGGCAGGGGCCGCCCGGCAGCGCATCCCTGGCACCGCATCCCCGGCAGCGCATCCCTGGCACCGCATCCCTGGCACTGCATCCTCGGCAGTGCATCCCTGGCACAGCATCCCTGGCAGTGCATCCCTGGCAGCGCATCCCCGGCAGCGCATCCCTGGCAGCGCATTCCCGGCAGTGCATCCCTGGCAGTGCATCCCTGGCAGTGCATCCCTGGCACCACATCCCCTGGCACCGCATCCCTGGCACCGCATCCCTGGCAGCGCATCCCCGGCAGTGCATCCCTGGCAGTGCATCCCTGGCACCGCATCCCTGGCACCGCATCCCTGGCACAGCATCCCTGGCAGTGCATCCCTGGCAGCGCATCCCTGGCACCGCATCCCTGGCAGTGCATCCCCGGCAGCGCATCCCCGGCACCACATCCCTGGCACCACATCCCTGGCAGTGCATCCCTGGCACCGCATCCCCGGCAGCGCATCCCTGGCAGTGCATCCCTGGCAGTGCATCCCTGGCACCACATCCCCTGGCAGTGCATCCCTGGCACCGCATCCCTGGCACCACATCCCTGGCAGCGCATCCCTGGCAGCGCATCCCTGGCACCGCATCCCTGGCAGTGCATCCCCGGCACCGCATCCCTGGCACTGCATCCCTGGCACCTCATCCCCGGCAGCGCATCCCTGGCACCGCATCCCTGGCAGTGCATCCCTGGCACCGCATCCCTGGCACCGCATCCCCGGCAGCGCATCCCTGGCACCGCATCCCTGGCAGTGCATCCCTGGCACCGCATCCCCAGCTGCCCCGATGCTCCCGGGGCTCCTCCCTCCCTCGGGGCCTGTCAGATACGAGGGCACCTCTAGAGCCCTCCCGTTTGGCTGGACAGGCTCTGCCTGGGATGGGTGACAGCAGCCGTGGGACAGTGCCAGGGGGGTTAAAGTTTGGCCCACAAAGCCCTGGCTCTCTGTGCTCAGAGTAAACTGCTTTTTCTCTACGTTTCTCCTGCCCTCTGCTCATCCATCGATTACTCAGCTGCTAATTAAGCTACGATAATGTTCCCATCAGCAGCCCCAGCAGATGCACAGCGAGCTGACAGCACGGGTCAGGCAGGAGAGGGTTTAGGTGGGATGCCAGAGCTGCTGCCATTAAATCAACCTGCTCTGCCCCGGCTCACAGTGGCCACTGGCAACTGCAGGAGGATGTGAAGGGAGGGTTAATTAGGTCAGCGGTTGTTTCACTCACGAATTTGCCTCCATGAAGCAGTAGACTCACCCAATGCCACGGGCCAGGCCCTCAGCTGGGGCAGAGCACAAGGGGAATGATGGGGATCAGTGTCCCACTGTTCAGAGAGGGATCCCTGCCCTCTCACACCTGGCCCATCTCACAGAGCCCAGCCTCTCCCTGGCACAGGGCCTTGGGCTCAGCTGGGAGTCCCCCAGGATCAGTGTGGCACCTCCAGCAGGACACCTGGAGCAGCCTCCCCCAACCTGCTCCGAAATTCCCACCAAACCCTGCTCTTTCAGAAGGCCTGAGACCACTGGGGAACGTGGGGTTACCTTCTGTTTCTTTGTGCCTCAGCTTGGGAAAGAGGTTTGTGATCTGGAGGAGCACACAGTCCCCTCCTTCCAAGCTCTGTGGTGAACCTGAGGACAAGGGGACACACACACACACATCCCAGTGCTGGGGTACAAAAAACACCTCGGGCTTCCACGCACCCCCAACCCTGGGCAAGCAGAAAATGCCCAAAAAATCAGAACATTATTTACATGGCAGGCAGGGGAAAGTTGCACACGCAGCAGAGCACGGGGCAGCAGGACCGGGCTGAGGTGGGACCGGGCTGAGGCAGGAATGGGCTGAGGCAGGACCGGGCTGAAGCAGGAATGGGCTGAGGCAGGAATGGGCTGAGGCAGGAATGGGCTGAGGGCAGGAATGGGCTGAGGCAGGAAGGGGCTGAGGCGGGACCGGGCTGAAGCAGGAATGGGCTGAGGCGGGACGGGGCTGAAGCAGGAACGGGCTGAGGCAGGAATGGGCTGAGGCGGGACGGGGCTGAGGGCAGGAATGGGCTGAGGCAGGAAGGGGCTGAGGGCAGGAATGGGCTGAGGCAGGAAGGGGCTGAGGCGGGACCGGGCTGAAGCAGGAATGGGCTGAGGCGGGACGGGGCTGAAGCAGGAATGGGCTGAGGGCAGGAATGGGCTGAGGCGGGACGGGGCTGAGGCAGGAATGGGCTGAGGCAGGAACGGGCTGAGGCAGGAACGGGCTGAGGCAGGACGGGGCTGAGGCGGGAACGGGTTCCAGCAAGACCGGGCTGAGACAGGACCGGGCTGCAGCAGGAAGGCAGCCCGGCCCAGCCCGGCCCAGCTCGGCCCCGGCCCGGCCCCAGCCCGGCCCCGGCCTGCCCTGGACTCAGTCCAGCCCCAGCCCGGCCCAGCTCGGCCCCGGCCCGGCCCCAGCCCGCAGCCCCAGGAGTGGCAGCTGGCAGCGCAGCAGGGGAAGCTGGCGGTGCCTCTAACACCGAGAGAGAGAGTGGCCACATGCACAGCAGTGATTTACAGACTAACGGGAAGGGGAAGGCCTTGCTGGGCTCCTCAGGGACTCACAATTCCCACTGCCTGGGCCGGGGGCAGGATTCTGCTCTTCCCAAGGAATGGCAGCACATCCCTGCAGTTGTCACACTCCAGCTTCCCCCGAGGCAAATGCTGACACCTGTGGGACTCTGGGCCCTTAGGGGATGGCATCACCATGGAAAACCCCTGGAGGGGTCATAGCAAATCCTTCCAATCATCCCTGCAAAGCAGGAATCAGCCTCAGGTCTGTCTGTCTCACCCTGGGCACTTTGGAGCTCCCCTCCCTCACAGCAAAACCAAACCAAATTACACCAAAACCAAATTACAATGTAGAACAGCAAAGGAACTGCAAATTTAATTCACTGTACTAATGCCAGTGCATAGCCTTCCACCTCTATGAGGAAAATAATAATATTCTCCTAAATCTCCATATAAAATTTATGTACCATATATATACATATACGCACACATTTTTAAAGGGAGTCATCATCTGAGATATTTACAGAAGGTCCTGCAGTAGCAAATACACAAATCAGTTACTGGGGGAAACTGGAAATTGAGAGAGGAGAAGTAAATCACCACAAACCAAATCTGAGGTGTCCTGAAAATGTCCACAGGTACCTCCAGCCCCCGACAGAGTTCAAAGAGCCTCTCCCCCCACCACTTACGGCTCAGCTGAAGGACCCGGGGAAAAGCTCGATATCCTCCACGGCTTCCCACACTTGTGTCCGCTCTCCTCCCAGCTACCTGGTGCTCTCCGCGCTGGAGCCGGGGAGGATGGAAATACCATAGTGTTCGAGGCAGGGCTGCTATTCAAAGGGAGGGGGAGTGGTCAGCCCCGCACCCAGGGCGCTGCGAACGCCGCCAGCCAGGAAAGAGCCACCTCTGGCCGCTGTCACGGCGCTGGGGAAACAAAACAGCCGCTGCCTGGAGCCGGGGATGGGTACAGCCCTGCCAGCCCCGCCGTGGGGTGGCCTTCGGGTCCGTGCCCTGTGAGTGCACCCGGGGCTCCAGCCTGCCCAGGGCTGCTGCAAGTCCTGTGAGTGGAGTTTGTTCCTGCCCAGGGACCAAGCCAAGGCTGGCAGAGCACGGCCAGGTGGGGCTGTGGCAGCCCTGGCCCCAAAGCCCAGCCCAGCAGCTGCCGAGGTGCCCCATGGCAGAATCCCCTTCCCCTGAAGGGCCCTGGCACCGCTCCTGTCCCTGCCCTGTGCCGTCCCGGGCTCTGCTCCCTGCCTTACCCGAGCCCTGGAAGGCTCCAGCCTGCTGCCAACCCTGCCAGCTCTCGGCACGTACCCCTGGAACCAACAGCGTGCCCTGGGGGCCGCTCCTTGCTTTTAAACCCCCAAAGGCTGAGGGAAGCTCCCTCCTTTTCTCCCTGGGCAGCGCTGGGAGCCACCGGAGCAGCTCTGCCAGGGCTGCATGGTCCCGACCCGCGTCTCCCCAAAGCCCAGCCCCAAGGCAGGTGCTCGGGGTGTGCGGGATCTCTCCAGGCAGGAGAAGGGCAGGAGAGCACATTCCCGGCTGGCTAGGACCGGCAGAGGGACAGAAACACAGCGTGCAGTGATCTCAGTCCTTTAATGCCCCGGGGATTATCCAGAGGCTCTGGAAGAGCAGGATCTGGGGTTGCCTTTGCCGAACACTCCTGTCTTCCTCTTCACAGCCTGGCCAGGGAGCTCCAAACACCACTGGCCCCCCAAATCCCGGGTGCAGGAGGACATGCCCATCCCGCCTCTCCATCTTGCTCTCAGGGCAGCAGAACCGCCTTTTCCTCCAGGAGAGGGCTCCAGGCTGGAAATCCTGCCCAGCTCCAGGCTGGAATTCCTGCCCTGCTCCAGGCTGGAAATCCTGCCCAGCTCCAGGCTGGAATTCCTGCCCTGCTCCAGGCTGGAAATCCTGCCCAGCTCCAGGCTGGAACTCCTGCCCAGCTCCAGGATGGAATTCCTGCCCAGTTCCAGGCTGGAAATCCTGCCCTGCTCCAGGCTGGAATTTCTGCCCTGCTCTAGGATGGAAATCCTGCCCAGCTCCAGGCTGGAATTCCTGCCCAGTTCCAGGCTGGAATCCCTGCCCAGCTCCAGGCTGGAATCCCTGCCCTGCTCCAGGCTGGAATTCCTGCCCTCCTCCATGCTGGAAATCCTGCCCGGCTCCAGGCTGGAATTCCTGCCCTGCTCCAGGCTGGAGCTCCTGCCCTCCTCCAGGCTGGAACTCCTGCCCAGCTCCAGGCTGGAACTCCTGCCCTGCTCCAGGCTGGAAATCCTGCCCGGCTCCAGGATGGAAATCCTGCCCGGCTCCAGGCTGGAAATCCTGCCCTGCTCCAGGCTGGAAATCCTGCCCCACTCCAGGATGGAAATCCTGCCCAGCTCCAGGCTGGAATTCCTGCCCTGCTCCAGGCTGGAAATCCTGCCCTGCTCCAGGATGGAACTCCTGCCCAGCTCCAGCACGGATCCCACCCCGCTGTGTCCATGAGCAGCCCAGGACCAGCCCCTGCCAGGGGCAATGCCCAGGCCCCAAGGGTTCCATGTGTGCTGCTCCAGGAGCAAATGGGGCACTGGGAGCAGCTGCTGGGAGTTCCCTGGAGATCCTAACAGCAACAGCAAGAGGAGAGCAGCACAGAGCCCCCAGCCCCAGTGGGAGGAGAGCAGCACAGAGCCCCCAGCCCCACTGGGAGGAGAGCAGCACAGAGCCCCCAGCCCCACTGGGAGGAGAGCAGCACAGAGCCCCCAGCCCCACTGGGAGGAGAGCAGCAAAGAGCCCCCAGCCCCAGTGGGAGGAGAGCAGCAAAGAGCCCCCAGCCCCAGTGGGAGAAGAGCAGCAAAGAGCCCCCAGCCCCAGTGGGAGAAGAGCAGCAAAGAGCCCCCAGCCCCAGTGGGGCTCAGCCCTCAGTGCCCCCCTGCACTGACCCCAGGCGATTCTGCTTGCAGAGAGTCTGCAGGAGGGGCTGATTTCCAGGGAATTTAGCAGCACCCCCACAAAAAACCCAAGCAGCCTGTACATCTGAGTGCTGTCACTGCTGAAGGGTCAGTGTGTGGGGAGAGGAATAACTCCTGGAGACTCCTTCCCCTGCACAACCCTGGGTATTTTGAGTATCTTAGCACAGTGGGCATTTGTAAAGTGCAGACCAAAGCTGTGTTTGCTCCCACGTGGATAATTTCTGCCTGCACAGGGCTCCTGTAGCATCTCCTGCTGCCAAATGTTCCCCAGAGAATTCAGATGTTCTGAACAAATGTTCACAGGGTAAAAGTCCCTCCTGTCCCCCTCTCCCAGACCAGGAGGCTGCTAAAATGCACAAAATGACAAATAACAAAAAAACCATTATTTATGCACATAAAACTATTCCCAGGTCCTTCAGGAGCTGCCAAATGATGAATGAATCTCTCCTTTAGCCCTGAATTTAGAAAGACAGAGCTCCAGGTGGCCCAAATCAGTTACCTGCTGGACTGGCCAGGCACGGCTCCCTCTTGTAGCTGTTTTAACACAGGAAATTATTTACAGGGTTCCATCTCCCCAGGAAGGTTTCCAGCCTCCTGGGCTTTGCTACAAAGGCTCTGTCACATCTGAGCTCCAAAGGAGTGGAATGTGTTCAGCAATCAATTTTTATCTGGGCAACTCTTCCTGGGATAACCCTGCTGGCAGCTGCGAGCAAGATGTCCTTGCCTGGACGCTGTGCTCAGGAGGGTGCTGGGCTGCAGAATCCAGACATTCACAGCTCTGTGGAGTGGCTGTGCAGCCAGCTGGGAGGCTGGGATGTGGAATCCCAGAGTCATGGAATGCTTTGGGTGGGAAGGGACCGTGAAGATCACCAGGTCCCACGTGGTTGCCTGGTTTCAGGGTCACTGCTGTCACATCAGTCACCCAAAGCAGTTGCTTCAGCTCACAACAAAAAGTAGGGTTAAATTTCGGGCAGCTCATGGAATTGATCATAAAGTCATTGCACTTTCCATGGCAGCTGCTTTGGGTTTGCTCCGCGCTCATAAAAAATAAAGCGATCCCTTAATGTTTCCCTGCAGCAGTTATTGATGGCTGCACCGAATTGGGGATGTCCTGGGGATGTTTCACAGGTTCTGCACTCGTAGGCTGCTTAAATTTGGGGGCCCTCAGGCTCCTGTTGAAAGGTGCAGCACACTGGTGTCAGCAGAAGCAGCCCTTTCCCAGTACCCTGAGAAATCCTCAGCACCACTTGGGGTGGGAGCTCAGAGCAGCAGCACTGGGAGGGTGACAGCACCTGGAGATGCTCCTGGTTTGTCTTCTGGAGCTGGGCAGGGAGCTTGGATCATCTGGGCAAAATTCAGCCCAGTCCTGAGTGTCACCGACTGTCACCTACCCCAGCTCCACTCCCTTGCAGCCCCAGGTTCCTCTCCAGGGAGACATCCCTGTGCTCCTGCCTGTGGATCATAAAGCACTAAAGGGGAGAAGCTTCCAGAGCCCTTCATGGATCACCATTCCCATCTTACTGTGGGAAAGCAGGGAAGGAACCAACAAAACAATCCTGAGCACCTAAATCTCTGCTTTTGGTGTTACCCCAGGGCAAAGAGTGAAATGAGGATTCCTGAGCTGGAGGAACCTTGCCAGAGTTTGCCCTGGGAGAAGGTGGCACAGCCGGATCAGGAGCTGCCTGTGCCTGGCAATCCATGGCAGCTTTGCCCAGGGAGATGTTCCCTCTGCCCTGCTCAGAACCTGGGCGTGACTCACAGCCTGTGCCCAGATGTTCAGAGCTGGGCACATCTGGGACCCAGCTGCTGACACCCTCTGGAGCTGCCTGGCCTCAAAAACCAAGAGGGACAGCACCAGGGCTCATTCCTCTGGACCAACCCCCATGAATTCCCTTCTGTACGGAGCCCAAGGATGCTGAATGTCTGAGCAAGGGGGAAATTTCTGCCCTCCCAAGCAGGAGAAGGAGCTTTTTCTACCTTTGGATCAGGCAGGAGAAGGAGCTTTTTCTACCCTTGGATCAGGCAGGAGAAGGAGCTTTTTCTACCTTTGGATGAGGCAGGAGAAGGAGCTTTTTCTACCTTTGGATCAGGCAGCAGAAGAAGCTTTTTCTACCCTTGGATCAGGCAGGAGCTCAGATCTTGCATGTCCATTACCTTGGATGTGCAGGGGCAGGATATGCAATAAAACTTTGGGTGCACAGGAATATCCTGAATGTCTAAACTGCCCCAAAAGTGACTTTTGTGATGCTCCTTTAGGCTGGCTGCTGCTGCATGTGGATCTCCTCCACATCAACCAAGATAATTGTGATGAGCTGGCTCATCCATGGTTTATTCCAGTTTTCTAAGGGAGATCAGCTCTGTGTAAAAACAGGCTTTAAACAGGGAACATCTGAAGCTGTCAGGACTGGGTGAGAAATGGCATGGGGAAAAATTCCTTTTTCATCTCTCTCCACATGGATAAAAACACATGGATGTGTATGGAGGTGAGAAAACCCAAAATCACACCAATAACAACATTTTCTTCCCTGAGAGGGTGGTGAGGCCCTGGCACAGGGAGCCCAGAGCCACTGGGGCTGCCCCTGGTTCCCTGGCAGTGCCCAAGGCCAGGTTAGATAGGGCTGGAAGCCCCCTGGGACAGTGGAAGGTGTCCCTGCCACAGCAGGGGTGGCACTGGATGGGCTTTAAGGTCCCTTCCACCCAATCCATTCTGGCATTCTGAGATTTGGTCACGTTTTCACTCTGGAAGAGGAAGTGAGAAGTTTCCACTCAGCTCTAACTCTGCTGTTTAAGCAACATCTCCAGGGAAGTTCCAACCAGAACATCAGCCTGAGCCCTTGAGATGCAAACTTGTGGATTTTGCATAGTTGGCACAAAACTCGATCCCTTTTCTAGAGGCCAATGTGAACATTTTCCTTGTGCAGGTGCCTGCCCACTCACACCATTAATAAAGTCCTGAAAGCTGCAAGAACAAGGTAAATTAATTCTCATTTCTGTCAACTTTAACTGGGAAATCAGTCCTTACTCACAAGTTCTCCCATTGCAAGAAGAATTTGGCCTCTTGGTTGGAAGAAGGATCTTTGATTAGCCTGATACACTCAGACAAAAAACCAGCGAGGATCTCATCACACACACCCTCTTCAAACTGTAAATTAAAATCCTCATCCAGAATCATTTAATCGAGGACTATAAAGCCAGATTTCAGAAGTGCTCTTTTCCCAGGCAGGCACATAAATAGAGATCAGATTTATAAAAATGCTATCAGCCAACAATTCCTGCTCGAACACATCTGGCCAGATTTCAAAACCAATTCAGCAGCCAGTTAATCACTTGCTCTTTATTATTTAACTTACGATTAGCATTGGGGGTAAAAAAAAAACCAAGAGATATTTTTATTTTCTTTTATCTGTTAAAATATTCCCTGCATCTTGCTGGGGCGGAATTCAAAGCCTTGATAAAAATCATGACATTTTTAAAAAGTCAACTGCTTCTTAAGCCCATGTAAAAATGCAGGGGGTGAATTGAGATCACTTCACTGCTTCCCTTTGCAGCTCCTTGTTCAAAAAATGAGATTAGCACTGCACTGAGAGTGCCACATAAAACCCACCCAGAAAATAATCAGCAGCTTCTGAGGGCTGAGCTGGGATGGGAATGAATGGGAAACTGAAATTCTCATTATTGCTGGTGGTTCTCTGAGGACACCAGTGCACATCTCACAGCTTTGTGTCCCCAGGGATGGCTGTGGTGGAGGGGGCCCTGCCTGGACAGCAGAGAGTGGTGGCTGTGGTCTCCTGGGTTTAGAATTCCTCCCTCCTGGCAAGCAGTGGCTCCAGAAATACTGGGGAAGGGTTGAGCAGTGAAAAAGGATGAGAGCCCCATCTCTGGAGGGGTTCAACAGAGTGGGTGTGGCACCTGGGGACAAGATCAGTGGTGGAAACCCAGGGCACTGGGAGTGTTTCTCTGTCTGCTCTGGGGTGCCCTGACCCCCAGGGCAGCACTGATTTGACCCTCATCCATGGAGAAAGTTTCCCAGACTTCAAGGTAGACTGGAACCCAAAAAAGTGTGCAATAGACTATAGAGAGTAGTGTAGGTGGATCACTTGGTGAGAAATTGAGGTTTTGGGACTTTTAGTATGTTGTGGACAGAAGCAAGATGGAGGGCACAGGGCGTCATCATGGATTTCTTTTTCTTCCTTCTTCTTTATGGGTTTATGTAGAATTTTGTAATTGGGCAGAAAAGTCCCCATTGCAGCTCTTTGGGATCAGTTATTGGGTTAAAAGGGAAAATAATCCAGGTGCCAGTTCTTAATTGGATAGTTTAGTCTTAAAAGACCTCGTAACCAGAGATAATTTGCCATTTTGTGCCTTCTAATGAAAGGCTGCAGAACTCATGGTTGTGAGACTGTTTCACTGATAAGAAATAATAAACACCTGAGTCCCAACATAAATTATTGTCTCAAGTGCATTTAACCCAGACCCAGAGAGACTGATGATCAGTGGTGGATCCTTGGCAGTGCTGGGTGAACACTTGGATGGTCACGGAGAGTTTTCCAACCCACATGAGCCTGTAGTCCCTGAGCTGGGGGCTGGAGCAGCTTCTGGAGGAGGGGCTGCAAAGGCAGAGCCCAGGGTTTGCACCTGGCTCACTCAGGGTGCTCCTGGAGGCCTCGTGGGGTCTGTTCCCCAGGGCAGGGACACCCAGGAGGCCTCAGCTGGACCCCTGAACCAGCTCCTGCTCCCCAGGGCTGGTCCCAGGCTCCATCCCTGTTTTTCAGGACTCGTGGCTCCATCCAGCCCAGCTCAGCTCATCCTTTGAATCCCTGGGCTCTCCATCCATGGCTCACAACTCTTCCCACCAGGGATGCCACTGTGTGAGGAGGAGGAGAAAGCACGTGGGTGACGTAGGAATGAAGAGATTTCTCTGCGGCGGGTTCCATGGGGAGCTGATAAACCTGGGAAATTCTCCTTTTCCTTTTCCTGAGGCCTTTTCCCAGTCTCAAAGTGACCTTTGTGTTCTCCATCAGCTGACAGACACAAGGACAGTGAGGTTGGTGCCATGAGCTCAGCAGGGCCGGGGTGGGAGCTGAGCCCTCCTGGGTCCCACCACCCACCCAGCCATGCCAGGGACACCCTCAGTAAGGAAATGTTATCCTGGATCTCCCATGGGGCAGGGAAGGTGTGAGATGTTCCCAGTGCAACAGAAACTGGACATTTTTCAATGCTTTATTTGCATATCTAAACCAATACAAAATGATCTGCACCTTCATAAACACTTCTTGTTCCTGGAGAAGCAGCAGAGGGAAAAATTCCAGTAGCAGGAAAGCGAGGCTGGGTTCTGTGGAAATGAGTTATTAACGTGTCCTTTACCTCTCTGTTTATTTTCCACACGGTTCCAGGTCAAGGAAAGTTTGTCTGTGACAAGGATTAGGCTTTGGGAGCAGCTGTGTCTTTTCATATTTAATTCCTGAGCTGCACCGAGGGTGTTTGGACAGATTCTCCTTTGTCTCCTCTGTCAATTGTCAGGGGAGGATAACAGGACACAGGTGACATCCCCAGGGTGTGACATCCCCTCCATGAAGGACACCCAGAGCTCTGGAGGAAGACAGGGGATAAATAAGGCATGTTCTGGCTGAATCCACACTGTCCCCATGGCGGCTGGTGCTGCAGAGGTTATTTATGTCTGGGCTGGGAATTGCAGGGCTGGGTCCCACATGTGAAGTGAAAGTGGAAGTGTGTGGGTGGGAGGGGAAGCAGCAGCCTCCCATTTATCAGCGCTGCCGAGGCCCAGCAGCTCCCCTGGCTCCAGGCTGACATCTCCCAGGCAGCACTGCAGCACCCCAAAGGCATGATCCCATCCCAGGGCCTGTCCTTGGGGATGGCAGGGGCAGGCACAGCCACCCAGGAGAGGGATAAACCATGCCTTGGGATGGCAAGGCAGGCAGACTCATCCTGGAGAGGATAAACCATGCCTTGGTGTGCCAGGGGCAGGCACACCCACCCTGGAGAGGGATAAACCATGCCTTGGGATGCCAGGGGCAGGCACACCCATCCTGGAGAAGGAAAACCCATGCCTTGGGATGGCAGGGCAGGCACACCCACCCTGGAAAGGATAAACCATGCCTTGGGATGCCAGGGGCAGGCACACCCACCCTGGAGAGGGATAAACCATGCCTTGGGATGGCAGGGTGAGGCACACCCATCCTGGAGAGGGATAAACCATGCCTTGGGATGGCAGGGGCAGGCACACCCACCCTGGAGAGGGATAAACCATGCCTTGGGATGCCAGGGCAGGCACAGCACACGCACCCTGGAGAGGGATAAACCATGCCTTGGGATGGTAGGGCAGGCACACCCACCCTGGAGAGGGATAAACCATGCCTTGGGATGGCAGGCACACGCACCCACCCTGGAGAGGGATAAACCATGCCTTGGGATGGTAGGGCAGGCACACCCACCCTGGAAAGGATAAACCATGCCTTGGGATGGCAGGGGCAGGCACACCCACCCTGGAGAGGGATAAACCATGCCTTGGGATGCCCGGGGCAGGCACAGCACACCCTGGAGAGGGATAAACCATGCCTTGGGATGCCAGGGGCAGGCACACCCATCCTGGAGAGGGATAAACCATGCCTTGGGATGGCAGGGTGAGGCACACCCATCCTGGAGAGGGATAAACCATGCCTTGGGATGGCAGGGCAGGCACACCCACCCTGGAGAGGGATAAAACATGCCTTGGGATGCCAGGGCAGGCACAGCACACGCACCCTGGAGAGGGATAAACCATGCCTTGGGATGGCAGGGCAGGCACAGCACACCCACCCTGGAGAGGGATAAACCATGCCTTGGGATGCCAGGGCAGGCACACCCACCCTGGAGAGGGATAAACCATGCCTTGGGATGGCAGGGCAGGCACAGCCACCCTGGAGAGGGATAAACCATGCCTTGGGATGGCAGGGCAGGCACAGCACACCCACCCTGGAGAGGGATAAACCATGCCTTGGGATGCCAGGGCAGGCACACCCACCCTGGAGAGGATAAACCATGCCTTGGGATGGCAGGGCAGGCATACTCACATTGGAGAGGGATAAACCATGCCTTGGGATGGCAGGGCAGGCACAGCACACCCATCCTGGAGAGGGAAAACCATGCCTTGGGATGGCAGGGCAGGCACAGCCACCCTGGAGAGGGATAAACCATGCCTTGGGGTGGCAGGGCAGGCACACCCATCCTGGAGAGGATAAACCATGCCTTGGGATGCCAGGGCAGGCATACCCACCCTGGAGAGGGAAAACCCTTCCTGCTGTCGCACAGCCGGCTCTGGGTGCTTCACTCAACTGCTAAAAAGGCAGCTGGGAATGGCCCAGCCTGGAGCCAGCCTGGGTCCGTGGGGCTTCAGCAGGGCAGGGGGATGGGCTGGAGGGCTGGAGGGAGGGGTCACGGCGGGGTGAGCTGATGAACAGCAAACAATCCTAATTTATGCAAAAAGCAGTCTGGAAAAAATGACATTCCTGCTTGTCTGCATGTGTAACACACAGAGCTCCTAAAGAAAGGAGCCAAAGATGTGCCATGAATCAGAGCTTTATCCTGGCAGCCCCCAGAGCCCAGCCCGTGGGTTTGGGGCAGTTTGCCTTGGTAATTCCCGGCTCAGGCTGCACCAACAGTGCCCTCTTGGAATCAAACAGCTCCTCTGGGCCTCGCATTTTCTCTGGTTTTCCACCCTCTTAGACAACAAACAAGCCATTAATGTCTGGCAGCACAGCCTGGATTCCCACTCCCAGAGCACAGCTCAGGTCCCTGCTGGGGATGCCCAGTGCCACGTTCAATCCCCATGCCCAGTGCCACCTCCTGTGCCAGGGAAGACATTCAGGGCTCACAGCTCTGGAAATAAGATCCCAGTGTGCCTTCTCCTGATGGAAAACTCCCAACAGAGACCAAGCCCAGACTTTACTTTTCACCCCTTTAGGCTCTCCACTGGGATAAGGACATTTGCAGATGATCTCTGGGCTAATTTCTGATCTATATCTTCATTAACTGGAATCTTCTCTGCCCTGAATAACCCCTGGTTCATTCTGCTGGTGAGTAATAGACTCATGGAATGAGTTGAGATGGAAAGGACCCTAAATCTCACCCAGTGCCAGTCCTGCCAAGGGCAGGGACACCTTCCACTGTCCCAGGTGGCTCCAAGCCCTGTCCAGCCTGGCCTGGGACACTGCCAGGGATGGGACACTCACAGATTCTCTGAGTAGCCTGATCCATAGCTCCAAAGCTTTACCCATCTGTCCTGTCTGCAGGGTCTCTGCCCAAACCCAAACCCAAACCCCTGGGCACATACCCAGAGTGCCAGCCTGTGGAAAGCTGCAGGTTTTCCCCAGGTTTGCCCTGAATGCCCTGCAGCAGGAAATGGCAATTTTGGCTCAGGCTGGGCGAGAAGGGGAGCACAGTTCACAGGAAGGGAGATGGGAGGAGCCGTGGAGCAGCATCCTGGGCTGGCACTCCTGCTCCAAAGGCTGGTCCCAGGTGATGCCTCAGGTTTAGACTTTGCATTTTTCACATTCTGTGCTGCTTTAGTGTGTGGGTCTGGTCTTCATTTTAGGGGATGGTGAGCTCTGCACAGAGCAGGGAGACAAAACAATTCCTGCTCCAGCTGGGCACCAAGGACAAATGATCCAAATCTCAGCCCAAGAGGACAAAAAACATGGATTGAAGAGATAAAAACAAAAAGGATGGGACTGCATGGGCTAAAGCTGGAATTGGACAATGAACTGCAAGATGCAAATGGAGCAGAACTTAGAAAAGTGAGAGACCCTGTGACCAGTCATGCATTTTGTCACCATTTTGGTTCATCTTGGGTTCATTCTGGGACCATTTTGGTTCACCTTGGGTGCAGCCCTGGCTGGGCTCTCGTGCTGCCCAAGGTGGATCCATTGAAGCCTCTTAATAAATCCCTGCTTTGTTCTTTAGCTCCATCCAGCCCTGCTCTAGGTCAGCCTGCACAGGGCATCACAGATGGGAGCCACCCCAGCACTCAGCAGGCAGTGATGGCACAGCCTGAGCTTCCTGCCAGTCCCTTGGGACAGACCCAAGAGTGACTTTGCTCCCTTTTTCCACCTGGATCTGCCGTGTTAAGTGGGCACTGGGGATGGTGGTGCCCATGGATGGCAGGGAATGCATTTCCCAGGGGGAATGCCACCCTTGGCCAGCCTTTCCCAGCCCTGCAGGGATTTCCCCCACAACCCCAGCTCTGGGTGATGCTCCTGGTGGCAGGAGGAGCTCACCCTGCTGGGGACACTGTCCTTGTCCTTGTCCCTGCCTAGAAGGACTCAGCTGGTACCATCCTGGGCCTTTTGAAGACAGCAGGAGCCTGGCCTGGGGAAGGTTTATGGGGTGAACCTGGCCTGGGGAAGGTTTATGGGGTGAGCCCAGATTGGGGAAGGTTTATGGGATGAGCCCAGCTTAGGGAAGGTTTATGGAATGAGCCTGCCCTCAGGAAGGTTTAAGGGATGAGCCCAGCCTGGGGAAGGTTTATGGAATGAGCCTGGCCTCAGGAAGGTTTAAGGGATGAGCCCAGCCAGGGGAAGGTTTATGGAATGAGCCCAGCTTGGGGAAGGTTTATGGAATGAGCCCAGCTTAGGGAAGGTTTATGGGGTGAGTCCAGCCTGGGGAAGGTTTATGGGATGAGCCCAGCCTGGGGAAGGTTTAAGGAATGAGCCCAGCTTGGGGAAGGTTTATGGGATGAGCCCAGCCTGGGGAAGGTTTATGGGATGAGCCTGGCCTCAGGAAGGTTTAAGGGATGAGCCCAGCTTGGGGAAGGTTTAAGGAATGAGCCCAGATTGGGGAAGGTTTATGGAATGAGCCCAGCTTGGGGACGGTTTAAGGGATGAGCCCAGCTTGGGGAAGGTTTATGGGATGAGCCCAGCTTGGGGAAGGTTTATGGGGTGAGCCCAGCCTGGGGAAGGTTTATGGGATGAGCCCAGCCTGGGGAAGGTTTAAGGGATGAGCCCAGCCTGGGGAAGGTTTAAGGAATGAGCCCAGCCTGGGGAAGGTTTATGGGGTGAGCCCAGCTTGGGGAAGGTTTATGGGATGAGCCCAGCTTAGGGAAGGTTTATGGGATGAGCCCAGCTTGGGGAAGGTTTATGGGGTGAGCCCAGCTTGGGGAAGGTTTAAGGGATGAGCCCAGCCTGGGGAAGGTTTATGGGATGAGCCCAGATTGGGGACGGTTTAAGGGATGAGCCCAGCCTGGGGAAGGTTTATGGGATGAGCCCAGCTTGGGGACGGTTTAAGGGATGAGCCCAGCCTGGGGAAGGTTTAAGGGATGAGCCTGGCCTCAGGAAGGTTTATGGGTGAGCCCAGCTTGGGGAAGGTTTATGGGGTGAGCCCAGCCTGGGGAAAGTTTATGGGGTGAGCCCAGATTGGGGAAGCTTTAAGGGATGAGCCCAGCTTGGGGAAGGTTTAAGGGATGAGCCCAGCCTGGCGAAGGTTTAAGGGATGAGCCCAGCTTAGGGAAGGTTTATGAGGTGAGCCCAGTTTAGGGAAGGTTTATGGGATGAGCCTGCCCTCAGGAAGGTTTAAGGGATGAGCCCAGCCTGGGGAAGGTTTATGGGGTGAGCCCAGCCTGGGGAAGGTTTAAGGAATGAGCCCAGCCTGGGGAAGGTTTAAGGGATGAGCCCAGCTTGGGGAAGGTTTATGGGATGAGCCCAGCCTGGGGAAGGTTTATGGGGTGAGCCCAGCCTGGGGAAGGTTTATGGGGTGAGCCCAGCTTGGGGAAGGTTTAAGGGATGAGCCCAGCTTGGGGAAGGTTTATGGGGTGAGTCCAGCTTAGGGAAGGTTTATGGGGTGAGCCCAGCCTGGGGAAGGTTTAAGGGATGAGCCCAGCCTGGGGAAGGTTTAAGGGATGAGCCCAGCTTTGGGAAGGTTTATGAGGTGAGCCCAGTTTAGGGAAGGTTTATGGGATGAGCCCAGCCTGGGGAAGGTTTATGGGATGAGCCCAGCCTGGGGAAGGTTTATGGGGTGAGCCTGGCCTCAGGAATGTTTAAGGGATGAGCCCAGCTTAGGGAAGGTTTAAGGGATGAGCCCAGCCTGGGGAAGGTTTATGGGATGAGCCCAGCCTGGGGAAGGTTTATGGGGTGAGCCTGGCCTCAGGAAGGTTTAAGGAATGAGCCCAGCCTGGAGAAGGTTTAAGGGATGAGCCCAGCCTGGGGAAGGTTTATGGGATGAGCCCAGCCTGGAGAAGGTTTAAGGGGTGAGCCCAGCCTGGGGAAGGTTTAAGGGATGAGCCCAGCCTGGGGAAGGTTTAAGGAATGAGCCCAGCCTGGAGAAGGTTTAAGGGATGAGCCCAGCTTGGAGAAGGTTTAAGGGATGAGCCCAGCTTGGGGAAGGTTTAAGGGATGAGCCCAGCCTGGAGAAGGTTTAAGGGATGAGCCCAGCCTGGGGAAGGTTTAAGGGATGAGCCCAGCCTGGGGAAGGTTTATGGGGTGAGCCCAGCCTGGGGAAGGTTTAAGGGATGAGCCCAGCCTGGGGAAGGTTTATGGGATGAGCCCAGCCTGGGGAAGTTTCAAGGGATGAGCCCAGCTTGGGGAAGGTTTATGGGGTGAGCCCAGCCTGGGGAAGGTTTAAGGGATGAGCCCAGCTTAGGGAAGGTTTATGGGGTGAGCCCAGCCTGGGGAAGGTTTAAGGGATGAGCCCAGCCTGGGGAAGGTTTAAGGGATGAGCCCAGCTTGGGGAAGGTTTATGGGGTGAGCCTGCCCTCAGGAAGGTTTATGGGATGAGCCCAGCTTAGGGAAGGTTTATGGGGTGAGCCCAGCTTGGAGAAGGTTTATGGGATGAGCCCAGCTTGGGGAAGGTTTAAGGGATGAGCCCAGCTTGGGGAAGGTTTAAGGGATGAGCCCAGCTTAGGGAAGGTTTATGGGGTGAGCCCAGCTTGGGGAAGGTTTATGGGATGAGCCCAGCTTGGGGAAGGTTTAAGGGATGAGCCCAGCTTAGGGAAGGTTTATGGGGTGAGCCCAGCTTGGGGAAGGTTTATGGGGTGAGCCCAGCTTAGGGAAGGTTTATGGGATGAGCCCAGCCTGGGGAAAGTTTAAGGGATGAGCCCAGCCTGGGGAAGGTTTAAGGGATGAGCCCAGCTTGGGGAAGGTTTATGGGGTGAGCCCAGCCTGGGGAAGGTTTAAGGGATGAGCCCAGTTTAGGGAAGGTTTATGGGGTGAGCCCAGCCTGGGGAAGGTTTAAGGGATGAGCCCAGCCTGGGGAAGGTTTAAGGAATGAGCCCAGCCTGGGGAAGGTTTATGGGATGAGCCCAGCTTAGGGAAGGTTTAAGGGATGAGCCCAGCTTAGGGAAGGTTTATGGGGTGAGCCCAGCCTGGGGAAGGTTTATGGGGTGAGCCCATCTTAGGGAAGGTTTATGGGGTGAGCTCTGGCAGTGCTGACTGAAGCTGTGTCCAGAAATCAGTGAGTGCCATCTCCAGCACCCCGAGGGGAGCCAGGGCTCCAGTTCTGCTCCTTCAGTGCCTGTAAATCTGCCCCTGAGGATTCAGCAAGCTCAGCTGGAGTTTTATCTCATTTGACCCCCTGGGCACTGCCATGGGCACAGATAAGCCTTGCAAATGGGATGAGGAATTATTCTGTATAAAATCCCATCCTGTGGGCTGAGAGGGACCTCTCTGAGCCCCAGCTCAGGCTGGATTCACCTCCTCCCTCAATGGGCTTCATTAGCTCCAGCTTTTCATGGATGCAGCAAATGAGAGAAATAAATACTACAATCAAAGTGCTCAAACCTACGCCTTGCCTATGCCAACACAAACCCTGAATGGGAGGAAGTATTAGGCTAAATTTAGCTCCTCGAGCAAAATCCAAGAGCTTTTATTTTTTCTTTAATTTTTTTTCTCTAGGTTCATACTGTAAAACATCTGCTGAACAGTTTCCTATAACTGTTTTTGGCTTTTAAATCAAAGAAAGAAGAAACAATGTCCCATTTTTGTAGAGAGAAAAGGAGGAGGGGAATAATAGACCTTCCTCTCAAAGGAGGATGACAATGAGGATAGAAATAGAAAGGGGGGAGCTTGGAAACATCTTGAGTCCAGACAAAGAGTGGGTGGATGACAGGTCCAGGTATCTCTGCCTGCTTTGGCCACTTCCCATTCCAGGAGGGGGCTGGCAGAACTGCTGACAGCCAGGGGGAGAAGCCACGGGCAGGGCTGGATCTGCTGGGGTGAAGGGGGGCTGGGAAGGGGGTGCAGCAAGGCTGGGGGTGCACAGGAAGGTGGTGGAGGAGGAAAATCAAAGTTATTCAGCAGGAAAAAGAAAGAGGAGTTGTGCTCGGTTGTGCTGGCTTTTCCCCCAGCCCAGGAGAAAACTCCCGGCTCCTTCCAGCATCCCATGGTCCAGCCGAGCTCCTCGGGGTGCCCCACAGCTGCAGCCACCTCCACCCACCTGCAGCATCCCCCACACCGCCGTGGGTGGCCCTGAGCTGCCACATCTGGCCATGGTCCCCTGCCAGCCTCAGGCCATCCCCTGCCTGGAGAAACCCGGTCCTCCGTGCTCTTCCCTGCCCTTCCCTGCCCTTCCCTGCCCTTCCCTTCTCTTTCCCTGCCCTTCCCTGCTCTTTCCCTGCCCCTCCGTGCTCTTCCCTGCCCTTCTCTGCCCTTCCCTTCTCTTTCCCTGCCCTTCCCTGCCCTTCCCTGCTCTTCCCTGTGCTTCCCTTCTCTTTCCCTGCCCCTCCATGCTCTTCCCTGCCCTTCCCTGCCCTTCCCTGCTCTTCCCTGCCCTTCCCTTCTCTTTCCCTGCCCTTCCCTGCTCTTTCCCTGCCCCTCCGTGCTCTTCCCTGCCCTTCTCTGCCCTTCCCTTCTCTTTCCCTGCCCCTCCATGCCCTTCCCTGCCCTTCCCTGCTCTTTTCCTGCCCCTCCATGCTCTTCCCTGCCCCTCCATGCTCTTCCCTGCCCTTCCCTGCTATTTCCCTGCCCCTCCATGCTCTTCCCTGCCCTTCCCTTCTCTTTCCCTGCCCTTCCCTGCGCTTCCCTTCTCTTTCCCTGCCCCTCCATGCTCTTCCCCGCCCTTCCCTGCCCTCCCCTGCCCTTCCCTGCCCTTCCCTGCTCTTTCCCTGCCCTTCCTTGCTCCACGGAGAGCAGAAAGCCCCTCTCCCGGGGGCCATATGCAGCTCATGGGGACACGCAGCCCCTGGAGGGATGTTCACCCCCAGAGGGGATGTGCAGCCCCAAGGGGGAATGTGCAGCCCCCAGGAGGGATATTCACCCTCAGAGGGGATGTGCAGCCCCCAGGAGGGATGTTCACCCTCAGAGGGGATGTGCAGCCCCCAGGAGGGATGTGCAGCCCCTGAAGGGATGCTCAGCCCCAGGAGGGATGTTGAGCACCTAGCAGGACGTGCAGCCCACGCTGTCACACCTCGCGGGCTCCTTGGCAGCGGGGGCTGTGCACAGAGGCCTTTCCTGCCAAGTCACAGGATGCGATGACGGCGCGGCTGGGAAAAGCTTCAAACCAGCCCAAACAATCGGAGATTGTCTGCGGAGAGCGGGCTCTAAAATTGGCTGCTTGGATCAGCACCAGGCTCACCCCGGGGCCTTTGTGAGGAGCGCCGGGCCGGCAGCGCTGACGGAGAAGGAGCAAATCTCGCTTCCCATCTGCGCTGGGCTCGCCTTAACCCGGCCGTGCCCGTCCCGCCGTGAGCCGCGGGCACCCCGTGCCCTGCCCCGCCTGCAGGGGCCACACGGCTCGGGGATGGCGATCCCATCTCAGTGACTGCCCTGAAAAGGTGCTCAGGAGCGTGCGTCCCCGTTCCTGTGCGGCTGGGGGAAGGGTTGTGCCTTTTACATGGATTTAGCACTAGCTGGGCTGGATTTGCTCCTCTTCAGTAAATCCCAGTTAGGTGGTGGCAGAGCCCTCCGGTCCCTTGGGGTTTCTCATCACGAGGGGCTCTGCCACAAAGCTGCTGTAGCGGCACCGAGGGCTGGGGCCAGCATGGCAATGCATTCCCATCAGCCGTGAACCTTTCCCACCGTTCGGCCTTGGGCCGGCACCTCCTGCTCCCAGCGGCCCAGCAGCACTGCACAGCTGCTCCCGAGATGTGTCAAACACGGGCAGCGTGTGACAGACCCGGCAGAGCCTGCCCTGCCCCGGGCTGGGCACAGCGGCTGCTCCCAGCCCCACCCAGCGACCCCCTGCGGCACCCCTGCGGCACCCCTGCAACATCCCTGCAGCACCACTGCAACATCCCTGCAGCACCCCTGCAACATCCCTGCAGCATCCCTGCAGCATCCCTGCAACATCCCTGCAACACCCCTGCAGCATCCCTGCAACATCCCTGCAGCATCCCTGCAGCATCCCTGCAGCATCCCTGCAACATCCCTGCAACATCCCTGCAGCACCCCTGCAGCACCCCTGCAGCATCCCTCTGCCATCCCATCCCATCCCATCCCCATCCCATCCCATCCCATCCCATCCCATCCCATCCCATCCCATTCCATCCCATTCCATCCCATCCCATCCCATCCCATCCATCCCATCCCATCCTAGCCCAGCCAGGCAAAACTTGGCAAAAAAGGAGCTCAGAAGGAGATCCAGGAGCAGGGGAATGGCAGGCAAGGGGCTGGGTCAGATCAGCCCGAGCCCCAGGAGGAAATAATTGGAACAAGGCTCTGGGATGTGCCTGGGATGGGATGGGATGGGATGGGATGGGATGGGATGGAATGGGATGGGATGGGATGGGATGGGATGGGATGGGATGGGATGGGATGGGATGGGATGGGATGGGATGGGATGGGATGGGATGGGATGGGATGGGGTGGGATGGGATGTGCCAGGTTCATTCCCTGCCAGCCCTCTCCAGGCACTGCAGGCAGGAGCAGCCTGCCTGTTCCAGCCCATAAGAAGGTGAGGGAGAGACCAGAAAATGGCATTTTGGTGGAAAATCCTCTCTGTGACTGAACTCCTCAGTCTCCATGGAAAGGGCTTTGCTTTCCTCAGGAGATTCCTCTCACTCCCACCAAAGCTGGAGAGAAAAGCACATCCCAAGCAGCCAGAACCATCCTGCTCTGCACACACCTTCTCCTCCAGGCACTGGGGGTCCCCACACCCCCAACACCTCCAAGGTCCCTTCACCATTCCTGGCTCTGCAGCAGGGCAGCTGTAGGGGATGGGGGCAAGCACCCAGTGCCAGGGGGGCTGTGGTGGAAGCCCAGCACTGGCAAAAATCTGTGAAACACATTTCAGCTCCAAAGGGATGTCTGTGGGATGACAGGGCAGCGGTGAGGGGGCAAAATCATTTGTCTCTCCAGGAGAAGGAGCTCAGGGCTGTGTGCAGGTGCTGGGGCTCGCACAGGGGGAGGGCAGGGACTCACAGCAATATTGGGATAACCACAGGAATGTATGGAGAAACAGGGGAAAACAGGAGAAATGTGGAGAAACGTGGAGAAACAGAGCTGGGGGGCAGTGGGGCTCCCCAGGGCCCCCCACCCTGGTGAGGAGGCACACCGAGGGCAGAGGGGTGTCCCTCCTTCCCAAGGAACCTACCCAGGTGTGGAAGGGGCTAACAGCGGGCTTGTTAGCTAAAGGAGTAAGAAGAAGTTGAGAAGTAAGAAGAAGCTGATAAAAAGCTTTTTTTTAAAGCTGTAACTAAAGAGATCAAGAGAAAAAAAATAAGAGTATTTTGCAGCGAGACAAAGCATTTTTAGAAAGTTAAGTGAAGTCACTATAACTTTTCACCAATAGCATAGTATTGACTTATTGTAACCAATAGGTAAAGTAGAAGAAAAGTAAACAATTAGAAAGTGCATAAAAGATCAGCCATGTTCACTAATAAATTATTGCCAACTGAGACTGCTTGGTGACAGGGAGGCGCTGCAGTAATCTCTGCTTTGTGTCGTAACCACCTCGACTACAACACCCAGGGTGCACGGCAGAGCTGGACTGGGTTTGGATCCGTGCATGGACACACAACCGGGTCCTTGTGCATTCCAGTGCACCCCAGTGGGCAGGCACGATGAGGGGTGCCAGGGGTGTCCCCGCGGTCAGAGCGGGTGTCCCCTGCCCCGGGTGACCAGAGGCACTGCCAGGTGACAGGGAGGCACTGCCAGATGACAGGGAGGCACTGCCAGGTGACAGGGAGGCGATGCCAGGTGACAGGGAGGCGATGCCAGGTGACAGGGAGGCACTGCCAGGTGACAGGGAGGCACTGCCAGGTGACAGGGAGGCGATGCCAGGTGACAGGGAGGCACTGCCAGGTGACAGGGAGGCACTGCCAGGTGACAGGGAGGCGATGCCAGGTGACAGGGAGGCACTGCCAGGTGACAGGGGGGCGATGCCAGGTGACAGGGAGGCACTGCCAGGTGACAGAAGGCACTGCCAGGTGACAGGGGGGCGATGCCAGGTGACAGGGAGGCACTGCCAGGTGACAGGAGGCACTGCCAGGTGACAGGGGGGCGATGCCAGGTGACAGGGAGGCGATGCCAGGTGACAGGGAGGCACTGCCAGGTGACAGAAGGCACTGCCAGGTGACAGGAGGCACTGCCAGGTGACAGAAGGCACTGCCCGGTGACAGGGAGGCACTGCCAGGTAACAGGGAGGCACTGCCAGGTGACAGGGAGGCATTGCCAGGTGACAGGGAGGCACTGCCAGGTGACAGGGAGGCACTGCCAGGTGACAGGAGGCACTGCCAGGTGACAGAAGGCACTGCCAGGTGACAGGAGGCGATGCCAGCAGCGCTGCCTGCACAGCCGAATTCCCGGGCTGCGTTTACATTCCTGCAGGCTGCCTGTGCCAGAGCGCTGATTGCAGGCAGAGCTCGGCAGCTCGGAAACTTGGACGGCTCCGGCTGGTTTCACTCTCCCTCTCTCTCTCTCCCAGGCTCTTTCATTCATGCTTCCTCTCTCTTTTCCCCAGTGCATTTCTCACTCACGCTCTCATTCATGCTCGCTCGCTCATTCTCATTTTCCTGGCTGTATTTTTAGCTCCCTCGCCTCGGAGGATGTGAACATTATCCCTGAGTCATGACTTTGTGAGGAAGCAGCCAGCCAGGGCTCCCATTACAGCACGGCAGGGCTCTTATCAGCTGCAGCACAGCCTTGCTGGGGAGGGGGCTTTATCTCTCCGCTCCTCTCCCCTTCCTCTCCCTGCAGCTGCCGCAGCTCCGGCCCCTGTGCGAGCCCACGAGCCTCATCCCCCCCGGCCGTGTCGTGATGCGGAGCCCGAGGGGCTCAATCAAGATTGGCAGCCAGGAAGTGGGAGTAAAGCGTGGGGGCCAAAGAGCATCATCCACCCTCCATCCTCCATCCTCATCCTCATCCTCCCTCCTCCACCGCCGGCCCTGGGGCGCTGCCGCCGGGATCGCAGCCAGGGAAAAGGTGTCTGGCAGGGCTCTGGCTCCGAGAGCTGCCGGGTTATTCCCAGCCCGAGCGAACAGCCATGAGGTAATGGCACCTGTGGGCTGAGCGCTGAGCCTCTGCAAGCACAAAATCCCCCCGAGGATTTCGCTGGCTCGCGGTCAGGTGGAAGCAGCGGCTGTTCCCACCCCGGCATGAGCCGTGGAAATGAAAAACATCCCGTGTAGGGAGGATTGGAGCCACTCATTCATTGGGGATTGGTTCCCGAATAGCAGCGACATTCCCGTGTCCTCTGCAGGGAACGAACAGGGCAGGAGCAGCCACAGGCGGCGCCCCCGCTGCCTCTGCCCCAGGCACAGCCCGGATGGTGCCCAGGTGCCCCCGGGGGCAGGACAGGGCCAGAGGGCAGATGTCGCTGTGTCTGACGCAGTCCCAGCATCACGACAGGGCCGGGCTGCTCACGGAGCCGCAGCTTCACCTCTGGGTGACATCCCGGCTGTTTGCAGCTCGCTTCCTCTGCCTTTCCTCTCCAACCTTTCTGTTATCTCCCTGACACTCTCTCCTCCCTTTTCCAGCCCTCCGCTTATTTTAGCTGCCTCTTCCTGCCTGCTCGTGTGGCCGCTGCCCTGCCCTGGTGCCCTCCCGTGCCCCGTCCGTGCCAGAGCAGGGGGCACTGCCCTGCCCTCAGCTCCAGGACAGAGCTGGCCCCATTTTCATCCCCATTCTGCCTCCCCAGTGTTGCTTCACCCCCAATCCCTGGGAGCAGAACTTCTTGCCCCCTTTTCCTTGCACACTGCTGGAGGAGTCCCTGCAGGCTTTTCTCTGGAATGGATTGTGGTTATCCCTCACCATTTCCTAGCAAAACCCATTTCCACATCCCAGACACCTCTTCCTGCTCGTGATGGCCACTCTGATGCTCAGCCTCGGCTGCTCTTTCCAAATTTAAACAGATCCTTGTGCTCCTCTGCTCCCAGGAGATGCTCCCAGTCCTTCACTCCTGACCTGCAGCCAGACCTCCAGTTCTCTCTGTATTCCACCCTCAGGAGGACAGCAAAAGAGACGCCACAGGAAACTGCCAGGAGAGATGAAAGCTGACATGGGATCAGGAACCAGCTCAAGAAATTCAAGGAAGAAAAATCCACCCAGGGCTACCAAGAAACAAGCTCTGGGTCAGGAAATCCCAGGGCTGTGGCTCTTGGAGCTCGGAGAGGATCCCAGGGATGGATCAGGCCCTTTTCTCCTGTTTTGTCTCTGGTTCCCAGTAGGAGCCAAGAGTGGAGCTGCTGGTTTGGCTTAGCAGAACCATTTCTCCACGCCCCTCTGGGCTGGGGGCTCTCTTCCCTGGGACGGACACAGAACTCTGGCAAAACGGGATCTGGGCAGGGAATTTTTCCATCCTGGGCCATGGCAAGACACGAGGCAGTGGAGGGGGTGCTGATGGTGCAGGGGTGTCCCTGTCACACCCTGGGGGTCCCCGGGGGCAGGGGGGACCTCTAGGAGCTCAGGGCTTTGGCTGCTGGTGTTTGTGTAAGAAATGAGCCCTTTGCAGTCCCGAGTCACAACACTCCCGCAGTGGAAGTGAGGGCTTCCTGGGCTGAGCCCTGCTGCTAAATAAAAGACAAAAGGCAGAGTAATTAGGTGCCATTAATTGTTGTTAAGAGGATTTTTGCTGGCAGCCAGCACTCCTCTGCAGGCCTCACCCAGCAGGGCTGCAACAACACTCACTGTGGGTTTGGGTTATTCCAGTGCCCTGACTGACCCTTTCTGCCAGCCCCAGTGGGCACCACCCCTCCCATGCCCCCCATCTCCTCTGGGCCTGCTCACACAGGAGCCAGGGCTGCTCTGGGGTGGGGTTGGCAGGAAAGGAGAGGACAACCCAGCACCACAGTGGGATCTGGCCTGTTGCAGTGTGAGCTCATTGCCTGTTTGTCTTCCCAGTCCCTTCCCAGCTGTGGCAATACCTCTCTCCCTTCCCCCTCGCCCCCTTGCTGAGTGAGTTCTGTCAGTCAGTTTTAACATTCCAGCAAGGCCTGGTGTGGATGGTCAGGTTCAAAGGATGCCCCTATGCCCAGGGGTCATTGGCCTGTCTGTGTGTCCCTCGCCCCCTGGGACCCTCCTCCTCCCACCTGCTTGGTGCTCACCTGTCCCTTCCCCTGCCCCTGTCCCTGGGCTTAAATTCAGCCAGGGCCATGGGGTCAGGATTCTGCTGGAGCTGTTACCAAGATTCAGGTGTCTGTGACCATGGAATAAACTCTGGATATAAACCCTCTGCAGAACCCATCTCCTTTTCCTCTTCACCCTCGCCTGAAGCCCTTCCACCTGAGGTAAACTGAGTTTCTACAAGCCTGGGTTTGTTTCAGTGCCCAGCTGCACCATCCAGCCAGCCAAAGGTGTCTCTGAGGTGAAACACCACAGCTGCTGCCTTTGGCCCAGCAGCAAGGGTCAGACGAGCCCAGGCACAATCTGCCTGGTAATATTGGGGTCTTGTTCCAATACTGGCCCATTCCAGGCTAACCTGGAACAGCAGATCCATGGATGCTCCCAGCTGGCAGCCCTGGGAGCCTCAGCTGCCCTGTCTGTATGGGGATGCAGTGCAAGGGAATGTGGAAATGATTTTCCTATGAGGAGAAGCTGAAAGAATTAGGATTGTTCAGCCTGGAGAAGAAAAGGCTCCAGGGAGACCTTTCAGTCTGCCAGGGCCTGAAGGGGCTCCAGGAGAGCTGCAGAGGGGCTGGGGACAAGGGATGGAGGGACAGGACACAGGGAATGGCTCCCACTGCCAGAGGGCAGGGCTGGATGGGAGATTGGGAATTGGGAATTGTTCCCTGTGAGGGTGGGCAGGCCCTGGCACAGGTGCCCAGAGCAGCTGTGGCTGTCCCTGGATCCCAAGGCCAGGGCTTGGAGCAGCCTGGGACAGGGGAAGGTGTCCCTGCCATGGCAGGGGTGGAATGAGATGGGATTTAAGGTTCCTTCGCACCCAAACCATTCCTGGATTTCATGGAAACACTTATGGTGTGTTTGGCTTTGAGGGCAGTGCAGGGCGAGCCCTGGGGACATTAAAAGGCTCCTGTGCCCCTGTCATTCACCTGTGCTCTGGCTTCTGTGCACTCCCATTAGAGTTTATTGATTATGATGGCTGTTATCTTCCTGTGAGATGGACACAGCCCTCAGCAGGCCCTGGGACACTGCTGAGAATCAGAAGCAATTCAATAATGAGGAGCCATTGCTGAGGCCCTGCTTTCACTCTCCTCCCTGCTGAGGATCCCACTGGTCCTCACCCAGGGCAGAGTTCAGCCAGAGCTGTGTCCCCCCAGCTCCACCTGGTGCTCTCACTGTGGTCCTGAAACTGAGAGAGGGGTGGCTCAGATTGGAAATCAGGAGGAAATTCCTCCCTGTGAGGGTGGGCAGGCCCTGGCACAGGGTGCCCAGAGCAGCTGGGGCTGCCCCTGGATCCCTGGCAGTGCCCAAGGCCAGGTTGGAAAAGGATTGGAGCAGCCTGGGACAGTGGAAGGTGTCCCTGCCATGGCAGGGGTGGCACTGGATGGGCTTTAACTCCCTCCTGACCTAAACCATTCTGGAATTCTGTGATCCTGCTCAGAAACATCACAAGTTTGTGAGGCTCAAGCAGGGATCCGAGCACTGCCAGAGCTGCTTCCCAAGCTGAGGAAGGGGATGCCAAGAGGGAATGCAATGGGACTGAGACTTTAACTTTCTCCAAATTATTTTTATTTTTCCTTCAGTTCTCCCCAGGCACTCCCCCTTGCCCCTCTCTCTGCTCAGAGCAGGCTTTCCCTCCCTGCAGAGGCCAGGGACAGGTGAGGAGGGGGCAGCCACTGCTGGGTCACCAGAGGGACCCAGAGCCCTGCAAACCACCCCGTGGGGAGGGGACATTGTGGGATCTCAGTACCTCAGGACTGATGTGCCGAGTCACCGAGACCACCCTTGGGGGGCTCGGAGGTCCTGGAATGTTGCCAGAAGTGTCTGGTGGCTGGACTTTGATCCTGCACGGGAGACGACACCTGTATGAGGATGGGGGGATGTCACTGGGTAAATGGTGAAGGGATGGGTTAATTAGAGTGAAACACAGGGTTTAGGATTTCTGTACAGGGGTGTCTAGAGAAGTAAGATGGAGGAATTGGGGCGTGTCCTGTCCTTCTTCTTCTTCTTCTTCTTGGCCTCCATCTTCTGTGGTGGTGGTGGCACTTTGGGATTGGTTCTTACTAAAAGTGCACTGGTTAATAAGGGTGAAAGGTATTGGGGAAAATAGGTAAATATTGTATACGTAGTTTTGAGTATAAAGTGACCGCCCCGGGGGCTCTCAGTGTGCTCATGGCTGGCTGCTGTGCAGACCTCTGTCAGGCCGAGAGAAAATCTTGTAGATAAAAACTAATAAACACTGAAGACCAAGAAAAAACCTGAAGACTCTTTTCATCCTTTGGAGCGCGGGCTGTCCAAGGCCATCCCCGAGCCTTTCCAGGCCATCAAAAACAGCCGAGACAGCGACAGGACATGAGCCCAGACTCCATCCCAAGGAGGAAACAACATCTTTTTAGGGACCCTGGTGTAGGCACACAGTTTGTGGTGACTGGGATGGGGCTGAACCTCATCCCCATGGGTACAGCTGTGAGCAGCACTGACAGCAATGAGCCATGGAGTGCCCAGGTGGGCTGAGGAACCACCCAGGGAACAGAGGGCACACAGGGGTAAGGCATGGACATGAGGGGTATGAAAGGGTGCGCTGAAGAACAACAAGAGCTGAGTTTTAAGCTTTCTGAAGTGCTGCGTGTTGCTCTGTGTGGGTTGAAGCTTTCTGAAATTGCCCAGTGACACTCTGGCTATTGTGGCTGTGTCAGCTGTGCCCCCGTGGTGTCCCCAGGAGAGCTGCTGGGCAGCCAGAGCTGCTGGGCACCACAGCAGAGCTCCCCCTCTGCCCAGTGATTTGTTTCTCCTGCCTTCAGACATGGAATGTATTTATGGATGGACATTTACAGAGAGAGGGCTGAAGAACAAGAATGCCAGTGCTTGCAGCCTTCTGCAGAGGTGTGGTGTTACTCTGTATGGGTTGAAGCTTTCTGTCAGTCTGTGGTGATGTTCTGTGTGTTCTGAGCCATGTGCTGTGACCCCATCTCACCTCAGACCCCGCTGGGGTCGGGGTAACCCCACATCCCACAGGCAGCACTGCAGCCCAGACTTTGCTCCCATTTTGGCATCCTACAAGTTGCGTTTGCATTTTCCAAGCCCCAAACCTTTATACCTCGCCATTCAAAGCGCTTCTTCAGCCGAACTCGGGGCAGCAGCGCCTCCCTGAACGCCGCAGCTCTGAGCCCAGAGAGGCTTTGCTGAGTCCCTGCTGCTCTCCCGGGCACTGGGGAAGCACAGGGAGGAATTTCCTCCTGGTTTCCTCCCGGGCAGCTCCGCAAGCACACGGCCGCCTCCCGAGGGCGATGCTCGCCCAGGTTCCCCCTGAGCTCCCGGGGCTGCTCAAGGAGGCTCCTCCAGTGAAAGGAATTTATTGTGCCCGAGCCCGGCTTTGGCAGAACCCCGGCGCTGCCCTGAGGTTTGTGCTTAGGCCAGGAGCACCCAGGTGGGGATTTGTCCTTGCCCAGGTGAGGATTTGTCCTTGCCCTGCTGGGAATTTGTCCTTGCCCAGGTGGGATTTGTCCCTGCCCAGGTGGGATTTGTCTTTGCCCAGGTGAGGATTTGTCCTTGCCCATGTAGGGATTTGTCCTTGCCCAGGTGGGGATTTGTCCTTGCTGGTGTTTGTCCTGCCCTGCAGTGCTGTTCTTTCCCCCTCACAGGGTCTGGAGAAGCTCAGAGCCCTCGGGCTGTTTGTCTCCTCAGCCCATCTGCGGGCAGGGCATTGATTTGCCATTGTGTGAGCTGCAGGGAGAGCTCAGGGCTCCGCCCGGAGCGCAGCAGTGCCAGGGCAGGCACAGCCAGGGAGCAGCGCTGGAGTGCCCGGCACAGCGAGGGATCGCAGAGTCCTACAAGGGTTTGGGTGGCAGAGACCCTAAAGCCCATCTCATTCTCCTCATCTCTGCACTCTCGCTCTCCCAGGCCGCTTCAAGCCCCGTCCAGCCTGGCCTTGGGCACTGCCAGGGACCCCCGGGCCTGGCAGTCCCTGCAGGGCATCCACAGCCAGCAGAGTCCGTGGGTGCAGCCGGGACAAAGCCCCAGCTCTGCTGCAATTCCCATCCCCAGCACAAGCCAGTGGCTCCTCTGTGGAATTTGTTCTCCTCGTTATTCAGCTGCACTGGGGCACAAGGAAAGGGATGTGCCCACTGTCCCCCACTGCTTGGCAGAGTCCCCTGAGCTCCACAATCCCCTCAGTGCGGGGCGCTGCCAGTGCTGCCCCTCCAACACACACCACACACCGCCGGCGTTTATTGAAATTAATTGTGTTAAAAGCTCATTTTCCAACTCAAAGCAAGAGCAAATAAAATCACCGCCGGTGTTACAGCAAAGCCCCTCCATTCCTGCACCTAAAAATCAGAATTAATTTATTTTCTTTCTTTCTTTTCTTTTATTATTTCTTTTCTTTCTTTTCTTTTCCTTTCTTTTTTCTTTTCTTTTTTCCCTTTTTTCTCTCTTTCTTCTCTCTCCTTTTTTCCTTTTTTCTCTCTTCTCTCTCATTTTTTCTCTCTTTCTTCTCTCTCATTTTTTCTTTTTTCTCTCTTTCTTCTCTCTCTCTTTTTTCCCCTTTTTCTGTCTTTCTTCTCTCTCTCTTTTTCCCCTTTTTTCTCTTTCTTCTCTTTTCCCCCCTTTTTTCACTATTTTTCCTCTTTCTTTTTTCCTTTTGTTTCTCTATTTTTTTCTCTCCTTTTTTCTCTCCTATTTTCCTTTTTTCTCTCTTTCTTCTTTCTCCTTTTTTTCTTTTTTCTCTCTTTCTTCTCTCTCCTTTTTTCTTTTTTCTCTCTTCTCACTTTCTTCTCTCTTTCTTCTCTCTTCTCCTCTCTCTCTTTTCCCCCTTTTTCCTTTCTTTCTTTCTTTTCTTTCTTTCTTTCTTTTTCTTTCTTTCTTTCTCTTTCTTTCTTTCTTTCTTTCTTTCTTTCTTTCTTTCTTTCTTTCTTTCTTTCTTTCTTTCTTCCTTCCTTCCTTCCTTCCTTCCTTCCTTCCTTCCTTCCTTCCTTCCTTCCTTCCTTCCTTCCTTCCTTCCTTCCTTCCTTCCTTCCTTCCTTCCTTCCTTCCTTCCTTCCTTCCTTCCTTCCTTCCTTCCTTCCTTCCTTCCTTCCTTCCTTCCTTCCTTCCTTCCTTCCTTCTCTCTTTCTCTCTCTCTCTCTCTGCCTCTCTCTCTCTCTCTTTTTTGTCTTTTTCTCTCCCTTTTCTCTCCGAGGGCAATGCAATAACACATTTTACCCCTCTCCCTTCCCCTTGCTCTCAGCATTCCGTCAGTGCCACCTCCAAGCTCTCATCCATCAGCACGGGCTCTTGGCTCACAACGTTTTGGTTTTGTTTAAATTAAAGGAAAAAGAGGTGGAAATGTAGAGGCGTTTCCCCGCTGATGGAGCTGCTTGTTCGGAAGGTTCAGGTGGATCTGAGCTCTTTAAGGCAGTTTTAAACTGTCAACTTTACTTTAAAGCTTTAATCCTACATGAAAAGCCTTGAGCCGCAGCAAAGCCGGGAGCGCTCCCAGCGCGCCTTTATCACTTGCAGCCTTTCCTGATATCTCTCCTTATTTTTTGCTGTATTTTCCCCTTTTTTCTTAGGGCTAAATGTATGCACAGACGTTACATTTTGCTTTTCTCTGAAGTGACACTCTCCGCTCCGCTCTTCTGGGGTTTTTCACAGCTGCAGCGTCCCTGAGAGCCGCCTGCCCCCGTCCGGCCGCGCTGCGAGGCAGGGCTGGAGCGGGGACGGGAACGGAGGGACGGGGATGGGGATGGGGATGGGGATGGGAACGGGAATGGGAATGGGAATGGGAATGGGAATGGGAATGGGAATGGAGCCCTTTGAACCCCCGGGAACAGAGGGACGGGGATGGGGACGGGGATGGGGATGGGAACGGGGATGGGGACGGGGATGGGAACGGAGGGACGGGGATGGGAACAGAGGGATGGGAACGGGGACGGGAACGGGAATGGGAATGGGGATGGGGACGGGGACGGGGACGGGGACGGGAACGGGAATGGGAATGGGAATGGAGCCCTTTGAACCCCCGGGAACGGAGGGACGGGAATGGGGACGGGAATGGGGATGGGAATGGGGATGGGAACGGGGATGGGAACGGGAATGGGAACGGGAATGGGAATGGGAATGGGAATGGGAACGGGAACGGGAACGGGAATGGGAATGGGAATGGGAATGGGAATGGGAATGGGAATGGGAATGGGAATGGGAATGGGAATGGGAATGGAGCCCTTTGAACCCCCGGGAACAGAGGGACGGGGATGGGAATGGGAATAGGAATGGAAATGGGAATGGAGCCCCCTGATCCTCCGGGAAGGGAGAGATGGGGATGGGGATGGGCATGGGCATGGGCATGGGGATGGGGATGGGGATGGGGATGGGGATGGGGATGGGGATGGAGCCAGAGCCCTCTGATCCCCCGGGAACGGAGGGACGGGGATGGGGATGGAGATGGGGATGGGAACGGGGGACGGGGATGGGAATGGGGGCCCCTGATCCCCCGGGAACGGAGGGACGGGGACGGGGATGGGAATGGGGATGGGGACGGGGATGGGGACGGGAATGGGAATGGAGCCCTCTGAACCCCCGGGAACGGAGGGACAGGAATGGGGACGGGGATGGGGACGGGGATGGGAACGGAGGGATGGGGATAGGAACGGGGATGGGGATGGGAATGGAGCCCTCTGAACCCCTGGGAACGGAGGGACGGGGATGGGGATGGGAACGGGGGGACAGGGATGGGGACGGGGATGGGAATAGGAATGGGAATGGGAATGGGGCTAGAGCCCCCCAACTTCCCAGGAAAGGCGGGAATGGGGATGGAGTCCCCCAACTTCCCGGGAATGGAGGGATGGGGCTGGAGCCCCCCGACTTCCAGGGAAAGACAAGAATGGGGATTGGGATGGAGCCCCCACTCCCAGGAAAGGGAGGGATGGGGCTGGAATACCCCGCTGCCAGGGAAGGGAGGGATGAGAATGGGGATGGAGCCCCTGGGAAGGGAGGGATAGGGATGGGGATGGGGATGGAGCCCCCCGACTTCCCGGGAAGGGAGAGATGGGGCTGGAATCCTCTGCTCCTGGGGAAGGGAGGGATTGGGATGGAGCCCCCCGATTTCCAGGAAGGGCAGGGATGGGGCTGGAGCTCCCTGAGTCCCCGGGAAGGGCAGGGATGGGGCTGGAGCTCCCTGAGTCCTCGGGAAGGGCAGGGATGGGGATGGAGGCCCCTCTCTCCCTGGAAAGGGAGGGATGAGCTCGCCCAGCCAAGGCAGCACAAACCACCTTCCATCATGAGATCTGGCAGGTGCAGACAGTCTCAGGGCTGAATAAAGGCTCCTTTTCTCCACCCTTTTCTCCTCCAGGGAGGCAGAAGTCATAAGTGAGATGCTCTTTTCCCATTAAATCATGTCCAAGGATTAAATCTCCCAAACTCCCAGACTTTGGTCTCTGTGCTTTTGGCTTCACCCGTGCAAGACCTGAAGCCCAAAGTCTCTGTTAACCGTTGCTGGATTGAGATTTTCATCTTCATCTTGAGCTCAGTGGATTCCCTCCCTCCTGGCTTTCCTGGGTTGCTTTCCACATCCATCTCCTAAGTGCTGGAAAGAGCCAAAAATAAAAGTTATCCAAGCTTGTCTCCTTTTGGCCACTCTGTTGAAGGGCTGGGGGGTTTGCTCCAGCTTCCCCTGCTGTGGTAATTAGCTGGAGTTTAATTATTATGAGATTGCTTGGGATGGGAGGGTGGAGGAGAGGCACCTCCGGGTGCTGAAGAGCTGGGGAGGGGAGGGATGGTGGGGAACCTTTGGCAATCACTGAGTGCCCAGCCTGGGAACCAGAACATTTGGAGAGGTTTGGGGGCAGAGTGAGCCAAGGCCAGAGCAGAGATCATTTCCTGGGCAGTGACCCTGCCTCAGGTGCCAGTGAGGGGAAATCTGCAGCCCTGGGAGCTTTCCAGGCAGCTCAGAGGCTCTCCCACAGCCCGGGGTGCTGCTCTGCCACAGGCACGGGAGGAGCCTCCCACTCTGGCTGCAGATCTGAACCTGCACGGCCCTGGGAGCCGGGGAGGACATCGATTATCCAGGCTGACTTCCCATCTAACTCAGGCCAGATGAGGCAGCCCCTCACCCTGCTCCCAGCCCCTCCAAAGTGCCATCCGGTCTTGATTTAAAGACTTCAAGAGATGGAGAATCCATCACTTCCCGTGGCAGCTTGTGCCAATGGTTATTTCTAATAAAGGAGGAAGTGATTTAGAGCTGGGCTGACGTGTCAGGAGCCTCTCTGGGTAAGGGATGGCTCCCAGGCTGCCTCCCCTCCCCAGACAAAGCACAGAGCACTCACAGAAGGATTTGCCCCCAGGTGTGTCTGTTCTCTCCAATGCTGCAGCTGATGAACCTTAAGTTGGTCTTTTCTCTGAGACCTTGGCACAAAGCCCAAGACACCTGGGACTTTGATTATGACCCATGGAGCAAATTACCACCTAAATATGAAGAATTACAAGTCAAGAGAGTTTAATAATAGTTTGTCACTGAGTGAGAAGTAAATTTTTGGGGTTTTAGAATGGGAGGGCTTGGGGTCCCAAGATGGAGGAATTTGGGTGTGCCCTGTCTTTCTTCTTCTTGGCCTAGATGTTCTGGGTGATGGTGGCAATCATCTTCTGAAGCCCATTGTGGCTGTGAAAACATTCCCCCAGCACATTCTCTAGAAGCTGGTTCTATTTCCCAGGAAAATCCTGGCATGTTTTACCAATGCACACAAGAAATCCTCCCTGGGAGCCTTCAGCCCCCACGGGCTGCCAGACCAGCAGGAGCTCTGCAGAAAACACCCCCAGAACTGCCCAATCCCCATTAATCCATGGCTCCTGCAGCCTCTCTCCCATCTCCTGGAGGAGCAGGGAAGAGCCCGCTGGTCCCAGCCCTGCTGGGCTGTCAGGACAGACAGACAGACGGACATGGACACCTGGGGCTGCCTCCTCCTCCCCAGGTTATCTCCGAGCTCCCATTCCTCAGCACTGGGACAGCCCCAGGCAGGGCTCAGCTCACCTGGACAGGGCACACGGAGCAGGGAAGGGTTTGGGAGAGCTGCTCACAACTGGGACGTGCCTTGGGGTGGGACCTGTGTCCCCTCCTGGTGCTCCTGCCTTGGACTCATTCCCATTGGAGCTGCCAGGGAACTCATTCTGCAGTGCCACTTTTCAGCTTCTTTTTCTGCCTCTTGAGGATTGAAGCTCTTGAGATGGAATTTCATGTTCAGGTTTAGATGTTCATTATTTCTTATCTATATTACAAGTCATGAGTTCTACAGCATTCTACTAACAAGCTACAAAATGGCTCACTGTCTTTCTCTACAAGGTCTTTTAAGGCTAAACTGTCCAATTAAGAAATGACACCTCAATTATTTTCACTTTTAACCCAATAACCAACCACCTGTGCCTGCAATGGGGACTTTTCTGTCCAGTTACACAAAACCACCCAAACCCATGGAGAAGAAGGTGATGAAGACATGTCCCATATATATTGCTATATTCTAAAACCCCAAAATCTAAGCTTTCCACCACGTGATATTCACAGAGTTCAATTCACAGAATCACCAGGTTGGAAGAGACCTTCAAGATCATCGAGTCCAACCCAGCCCCAACCCCCCAACTCAACCCTGGCACCCAGTGCCACATCCAGGCTTTGTTAAACACACCCAGGGATGGGGACTCCACCACCTCCCTGGGCAGCCATTCCAGAACTTTATCACCCTTTGTGTAAAAAACTTTTTCCTGATATCCACCCTGTATTTCCCTTGGTGCAGCTCAAGGCTGTGTGCTCTGGTTGTGTCAGTGCTGCTGGAGACAGAGCCCAGCCCCAGCTGAGCACAACCACACACTTCTATCCAAACCCCACACTCACAATCCCAGTGCTATCATTCCATTCTGGAAGCTTCTCCACGGCCTCAGGTCAATGCAGTGTTCTCCTGGGGGTCAGAGCCTGTCAGCACAGAAAGTCTGAAATTCTCAGCATGCAGGACTCCAGCACTTGGGCAGGCTCAGAGGGCCCTGCTGACACCCAGGGCAGAACTGGGATCTCTCCAGCTCCCGTCCCTCAGGCCACATGGAGTGTGCAGAACCAGATGTTCTCCTGGATTTTTTTATAACCCTGGAATATTTGATGTTTCCTGCTTTATTAGAGGGCTACAGGTCCCCAGGTCATTTTTCAGAGCAGTGAGGGCCACAGGAGCTCCTGGAGCATCCCAGAGTCTGTCCCTGGCAGAGCAGGAGGGAGGGAGGGAGGTGGGAGGGAGGTGGGAGCTGCTCCCGGTGATCTGATGCTCTGAGGTGAGAATTTGTGCATCCAGGAGGGCTCTGAGGGAGGGAATTGGGCACACACTGAGCACCTGGGTGAGCCCACCTGAAAGTGCAGCTGTGGGAGCTCCCTTGTTCCAATGCATTGAACCCTTCCCCTGCTGGATGAAGATTCCATTCCCAGCACTGCAGCTGAGCTTGGCTGAGAGTCCACCTGCAAAAGGAGCTGGAGGAGATCTGAGCCAAACTCACAGAGATTTTCACCCCTATCTGGCACTGGCTGCAGAGGACAGAGCTGCCATCAAATCTCAGCTCCCTCAGATCTCCCAAACTCAGATGAGAGAGATCTCCAGGATGAGGGGAAATGTCTCATGTGGTCTCAGCTGATTGACACAACCTCCCGGCCCAGAGGCCACAGGCAGGGCAAAACGTGGCATGGAGGCAGAATGGGGATCCAAATCCATCTGGGAAGTTCATGGTTTGATAATCCTTCTGGAAGTTCATGGTTTGATAACCACATCCTCTGAAAGGGACAGGGCTGGGGAGGGAGGAGCAGGACTTCCATATCCCCTCTTCCCCCGAACAAACGCGCCCAATTTCTCTCTTTGCTTACCAGAATCCCATCCCATCCTCGGGATCCGAACCAGCCGAGGCTCCTTCAGAGCAGCAGCTTTTGCCTCGGTAGAAATGCTGTTTTCCCGAGCTGCCACAAGATGCCAGCATTTCAGAGAGTTCTGAGCTGGGCGCCGGGCGGAGGGAGCGCGGCTCGGGCTGAGCCCTGGGCTGCTCCCGCTGTCCCCGGGATGTCACCGAGCCCCTCTGTGCCCTCTGGGACAGGGAACGAGGTGGGCAAGGTGGGGAAAGCGTCTGCATGGGGAGGATCTGCATGGGAGGGGAGGAAAAGCATTTTAGTGGGAGGTGAGGAAAGTGTCTCCATGGGAGGTGGAAGGAGGCATCTCCACGGGAGGTGAGGGCAGCATCCACTGGAGATGGAAGAAATCATCTCAGTGGGGATGGGAGGGCACCATCCATGGAGATTCAGGAATTCAGCATCCATAGGAGATTCAGGAGAACATCTCCATGGGAGGTGAGGGAACACATCTTCTCAGGGGGATGGATCAAAACATCTTCTGGGGGGATGGAGGAAAATATCTTCCTGGGAAATGGACTGGGAAATGGAGAGCATCTCCCTGGGAGGTGAGGAGAGCACTTCCATGGGAGATGGAGGAAAGGCCCTTCCTGGGAGTGGAGCTGTGGCTGTCTGGGCTGCAGGCAGGGCAGGCTCAGCAGCTCTGCAGCTCCCTGTGGTGCCCAGGCTGGTGTGGAGCACATCCCTGAGCCTGGGGGGGCCACAGACCCTGAGGCTGCCTCTGTCCATGCTCAAAGGAAACAACAACCTCCTCCTCCTCCTCCTGCTCCTGCTCCTCCTGAACTGTGCACGTGTTTCTGTGGATCCTCCCTCAGCATCCCCAGGCACTTGCAGCAGCAGTTTTCCCTCTCACTTCCCCAAACAGAGAGAGCCAAACGAGGCAGTTCCCCATTTGCTCCTAGCAGTTATCCCTGGGGAGCTCCCAGCTCTCTTTCAGCTCTGTTTCTGCCCCACCTGCTCCAGCCTCAGCCCTCCAGCAGGTCCCAGCAGGAGGAGAAGGGCTCTGTGGGCCCAGCTCTCCTTCAGGAGTCACTGGGATGTCCCCAAACCTGAGAGTGCCACTGAGAAGGAGCAGCTGAGGGGGCTTTTCTAACTCAGATGAGCTTTTTCTTCCTGTGGACAGACATGGAAGAAATCCAGCTCCTCTCTCCCACTGATAACCTGCTGACCCCCCTTGTTTGCCAGCAAGCCTTGGGTAATTCCCCTAATCCTGCAAACATCCCAGACCCCACGTGGGCCCTCCCAGTGCATCCCCTCTGCAGGGGATGAGGGACAGGGTGCAGAACTGCCCACGGCACCTGAACCCCTCAGGGCTCCTCTGTGCCCCTGTACAGCACATCCAGGGTGGCGCTGGGCTGGAGGACACCCCTTGGCACCCCCAAAAGCTGTCAGTAAAATCCAGCAGCCCCCATCCCCTTTTCTGTCCATTCCCCCAGAAATGGGGAGATGGGAGAATCAACAGCCATGTTTCTATAAATATTTGTTCCTAGAAATAAATGTATTCCTTTCCCTTTTTTCTTGCTTCATGGATCTCCCTTCTCACCCAGAGGGATAAGGCAGATAATTGGAAATGATGGATAATGTACTAGAAACCCAAATCCCTGTTTGCTTTGGGGGTAGCCAGCTGGTTTGGAGCTTTATTACCCAGGACAATTTTCCTTGGGAATTTGTCTTTGCAATCACAGAATTCCTCCCCTGTGACCGTGTTCACAGGGATTTTTGGATTTGGGAAGAGAAGAGGATCTGACTCCATATTTCAGAAGGTTTGATTTATTATTTTATTATATATCTTACATTAAAACTATAATAAAAGAATAGAAGAAAGGATTTCATCAGAAGGCTGGCTAAGAATAGAAAGCAAAGAATGATAACAAAGGTTTGTGGCTCAGACAGAGAGTCCGAGCCAGCTGACTGTGATTGGCCATTAATTAGCAACAACCACATGAGGCCAATCCCAGATGCACCTGTTGCATTCCACAGCAGCAGATAATAATTGTTTACATTTTGTTCCTGAGGCCTCTCAGCTTCTCAGGAGAGAAAATCCTAAGGAAAGGATTTCTCATAAAAGATGTCTGTGACACTCCCCTCACTGCAGCAATTTGGGATTGATGTCAGCAAAGAATTCAGTTTTCACAGCCTGGAGCCCAGGCCAAGGACTTTTTGTACCTTGCCATGATTTTTACACTTGCCAGTCTTCCAGCACTGCTTTCCATGGCTCCACAGAGGTGTTGAATAAATTTCCTGTTTCACTCCTGCAGCAGTGAGCCACAGCTTTATCAGGGAATATTTAGGGAGGCAGACACTGCTCCCAGACAATGCTGTCTCCATGAAAGAGCTGGGAAATGGGGCTGTGCAATAATTCCTGTCCTGCTCACCAGAGGCTGGCAGCTCAAACCCTCAGCTGGAGCTGACAGTGTGGGTTGGCCTGTGGCACACAGGGATGCTCAGAAATTGATCTCTTTTTTCCACACACATTCACATGAATTGGATTTCTCTGCTCCAGAGTGGAAAATCAAACATTTTACCGTACACTCCTAAGAGATTTTTGTTAGAGAGCAACTTATCTCCTTCTTTAAACAACCAAAAATTATTGATTTGTAGTTTCCTGATAATATTTCCATTGTGCAGTTGAGGCTGTGCAGGATTTGCACTCAGAAGATAAAGGAGCATTTCACCATCACCTTTCCTCAGGGAACATTTCCCACCAGAGCTGGAAAGACTTTCCCAGGTCAGTGAGCAAAGCTCAGCCCTGGTCCCACACCCCAAACTCTGCCTGTGACCGTGTTCACAGGGGTCTGAGGATGAGGGAAGAGAAGAGGATCTGACTCCGTGTTTCAGAAGGCTTGATTTATTATTTTATGATACATATTATATTAAAATTTATTGGAATATGGATCCCAATATTACCAGTTAGATTGTGCCTGGGCCAGTCTGACCCTCGCTGCTGGGCCAAAGGCAGCAACTGCGGTGTATCACCCCAGAGATACCTTGGCTTGCTGGTGGTTGCAGCTGGGCACTGAACAAGTCCAGGCTTGTTAGGAACCCCGTTTACCTCAGGAGGAATAGCTTCAGGCGATGGTGAAGAGAAAAAGGAGAGGATTCTGCTGGAGGGTTTAATGTCCAGAGGTTTATTCCATGGTTACAGAGGTCTGAACGTGAGCAACTGCTCAAACAGAATCCTGACCACATGCTCTGATCACCTTTTTAAGCTCAGGGACAGGGAGAGAGGAGGTACAGGTGAGCCACCAACCAGGTGAGAGGGGCAGGGTCTCAGGGGAAGATGACACCCAGACAGGCCAATGACCCCTGGGCATAGGGGCATCCTTTGAACTTGACCAACCACACGACGCCTTGCTGGAATGTTCAGCCTGATTGACAGGACTCACTCAGCATGGGGGCAAGGGGGAAGGGAGAGAGGCATAGGCACACCTGGGGGAATGACCTGGAAGGCTAAAATGGGACATTACAGCACACCACAACAAAAATTATACTAAAAGAATAGAAGAAAGGATTTCATCAGAAGGCTGGCTAAGAATAGAATAGCAAAGAATGATAACAAAGGTTTGTGGCTTGGCTCTCTGAGCCAGCTGACTGTGATTGGCCATTAATTAGAAACAACCACATGAGCCCAATCACAGATGCACCTGTTGCATCCCACAGCAGCAGATAACCATTGTTTGCATTTTGTTCCTGAGGCCTCTCAGCTCCTCAGGAGGAAAAATCCCAAGGAAAGGATTTTTCATTAAAAGATGCCTGCGACACCAGCCTGCCTGGCACTGGGAGCCCTGGGGGCTGCCCAGTTTAGCTGGGACCTCTGTGCCCCCCCCCAGCCCAGGGTGCCCTGGGCAGCAGCAAAGGCACCAAAACCTCTGGATTGTGCAGATGTGGCAGAAACATCCCCCTGCTGCTGTCACCAGGGCAGCACAGAGCAGCCTGCAGGGCCGACATGCTGTGGCCAGATGTGTCCAACATCTGCTCAGAGCAACCGAGCAAAAACAACAACAAAAAATGATTGAAAGGAAAGGGAAAGGAGGAGCAGCCATGGATGCTGCAGGGTGCAGGGTGTGGCTGATGTGAGGGGTCCCCAGGAGAGGCTGTGGCAGTGACAGCTCAGCTGGGAGTTGTTGGTTTCTCGGCTGTTTAGGTGGCCTGGAAAGGCCCGGGGTGGCCTTGGACAGCCCGCGATTCAAAGGATGAGAAGAGGCTTCAGATCTTTTCTCAGTCTCGGTGTTTATTAATTGTTTATCTAAAAGATTTTCTCTCGGCCCGACAGAGGTCTGCACAGCAGCCAGCCATGAGCACACTGAGAGCCCCCGGGGCGGTCACCTATCTTTATACTCAAAATTACGTATACAATATTTATCATTTTTGCCCAATACCTTCTACCCTTATTAACCAGTGCACTTCTAGTAATAACCAATCCCAAAGTGCCACCATCACCACAGAAGATGGAGGCCAAGAAGAAGAAGAAGGACAGGACACGCCCCAATTCCTCCATCTTACTTCTTTAGACCCCCCTGTACAGAAATCCTAAACCCTGTGTCTCACACTCTAATTAACTTATCCCTTCACCATTCACCCCAGTGAAATCCTCCCACCCTCATACAGGTGTCGTCTCCTGTGCAGGATCAAAGTCCAGCCCCAGACACTTCTGGCAACATTCCAGGACTCCCAAGCCCCCAAGGGTGGTCTCGGTCACTCTGCACCTCAGTCCTGAGGCACTGAGATCCCACAGGGAGTGACTTCCCTGCTCCCAGGGAGAGCATTCCCAGCCCTGAGCAGGCCATGGGACCCAGGGGATGATTAGGACACTGCAAAGGGGGCTCCATGGGGGTCTGCAGCCCTCCCAGAGCCTCAGATGGACACTGAGGGCCCCTTCCTGCACATGGCATCATGGGATGTGGGCTAACAGCATCCCTGGGGGTGAGGAGTGTCCTCATCCCCTCCTGCAGGCTGATCCCAAGGTGCACACAGGCCCTGTGCTCCAGGGAAATGCCAGCAGGGAGCCCAAGGGGGCAGGGCATGGCAGGGCCTTGGTGGCTCCTGCCCAAACCTCACCAGGATCACCCATGGCGTGAAAGCCAGGAGTGTCCAGCCAAGCCCTGGGTCCTGCTGGGATCATCCTGGATGCTCTGAGCACAGGACAGCACCACGGCTATCCCTGATCCTGCCAGAAACACTGCCCCAAAAACAACACCCCCATCCCAGAGAGAGGAGGGCACAGCCCCAGAAAGGGAAACGAGCTGGGTTCCACCAGAGCTGGGGCAATCCCCCGTGGGGACACCCTGAGCTGGTGTCCTCCCCTTGGGGACACCCTGGGCTGGTGTCCTCCCTCACAGGGACACCCTGGGCTGGTGTCCTCCCCTTGGGGACACCCTGGGCTGGTGTCCTCCCTCACAGGGACACCCTGGGCTGGCATTCTCCCCCCTGGGGACACCCTGAGCTGGTGTGTCCTCCCTCACAGGGACGTCCTGGGCTGGTGTCTTCCCCCTTGGGGACATCTTGAGCTGGTGTCCTCCACTTCAGGGAGATCCTGATCCAGTTTTCTTCCCCATGGGGGCATCCTCAGCTGGTGTCCTCCCCTTTGGGGACACCCTGATCCAGTTTTCTCCCCCATGGGGACACTCTGGGCTGCTGCTCTCCACTGGGTGAGCTCAGCCTCACCCCCAGCCCTCCTCCCGCTCTGCTTCATTGATTTGAGCTCAGCCCTGGAGTTCTCCAGGTGTAAATCCAAGGCAAACTCCCCTCTTTTCTCCAGCCTGACTTCACCAGTCAGTGACAGGTACCAGGACATCCAACCCCAGCCCTGCCCCTGTGTGCTCCCAGCACCCCTGGCCACCTCAGGGGGCTGATTGTGCTTCCAGAATTCCATCAGGGCATGGGGCTGGGTAAGGAAATCCCAACAATCACAGCTGGCAGGTTAGGATTGAGTCAGACTCATGGAATCATGGAATCATTCATGCTGGAAAAGTCCTTGGAGGCTCTAGATGCCCCTGCCTGATGCTCACCCCAGTGGAGTGTGGGCTCTGCCCCCCTGAGCCCCCTGTGTGGGGTGGGGCAGGGCAGGGATGGTTTGTCCTGCTTGGGCTGAGCTCTGCTGAGCTGGAATCTGAGCCCAGCCCTGTGACCCTGCTCAGAGCAGCTGCCCCAGGAACAGGGAAAGGACAGGCTGGGACAGGGATCCCTGGAGCAGAGCTGGGGACAGCAGGACAGCAGGACACTGTAACCCCCAGCCAGCACAGAGGTGGGTCTGATCTGTAAATGTCCATCTATAAATACATCCCATGTCTGAAATCAGGAGAAACAAATCACTGGGCAGAGGGGGAGCTCTGCTGTGGTGCCAGCTCTGGCTGCCCAGCAGCTCTCCTGGGGACACCACGGGGGCACAGCTGACACAGCCACAATAGCCAGAGTGTCACTGGGCAATTTCAGAAAGCTTCAACCCACACAGAGCAACACCCAGCACTTCAGAAAGCTTAAAACTCAGCTCTTGTTGTTCTTCAGCCCACCCTTTCATAGCCCTCATGTCCATGCCTTACCCCTGTGTGCCCTCTGTTCCCTGGGTGGTTCCTCAGCACACCTGGGCACTCCACGGCTCATTGCTGTCAGTGCTGCTCACAGCTGTACCCAGGGTGCTGCTGGACTCTCTGGTCAGTCACAAGATTTTATTATCATTCCATTCCTTTCTATTCCTTGCTAACCTTCTGATGAAATCCTTTCTTCTATTCTTTTAGTATAGTTTTACTATGTCATTTTCTTTTAATATAATATACATCATAAAATAATGAATCAGCCTTCTGAAACATGGAGTCAAGATTCTCATCTCTTCCCTCATCCTGGGAGCCCTGTGAACACCACCACAGGGTCACTGGGGCCAAGTACGAAAAATCCCACCTGATAACCTTAACAAAATTACAAATACAAACATTAGAATGATTCCTACTAGACAAAATAACATCGTTGTTATAAGTTTTTACAGTAGCACAGGGAGTTCTCAAGGAGGGGATGGAAAGGGAGAGGTGTGGGGTGGGAGACGATGGAAAGGGAGAGGTGTGGGGTGGGAGATGATGGAAAGGGAGAATGAATCTGACTTCATGTTCTCAGAAGGTTAATTTACTATTTTTTGATACTATATTATATTAAAGAATACCGTACTAAACTATACTAAAGAATACAGAAAGGATACTTACAGAATGCTAAAAATATAATAATGAAAATTTGTGACTCTTTCCAGAGTCCTGACACAGCTTGGGTCCAGTTGGCCAAAAAGTGAAAAAAATTCACAGCAGAATCCAATGGAACAATCACCTGTGGGTAAACAATCTCCAAACACATTCCACATGTGAGCACAACACAGGAGAAGCAAATGAGATAAGAATTGTTTTCCTTTTCTCTGAGGCTTCTCAGCTTCCCAGGAGAAAAATCCTGGGAGAAGGAATTTTCTCAGGGAATGTGAGTGCTATGGATGGATGGATGGATGGATGGATGGATGGATGGATGGATGGATGGATGGATGGATGGATGGATGGATGAGGGGATGGCTGTGGGGATGGCTGAGGGAATAAAGCACTGATGTTCTTTGTTCCCAGCAGTTTGTAATCTGCTTCTCAGGCCTGCTCTACAGCCTGGAGATGAGAACAGGGCTCTGTTCCCCAATCCCTGAGGGATAACTGTGCCCAGTGCCATGGCAGCCACGGCTGGGTGCTGCTGGGAGTGCTGAGGGCAGAGCTGGGACAGGACAGAGTGAGCAGCAGAGCTGGGACAGGACAGAGCGAGCAGCAGAGCTGGGGAAGGACAGGTGTGGGGTGGGAGATGCTGGTTCCCCTCACAGACCTGCCAGCCTGGGATGATCCCTGTGGTGCTGCCAGGAGAAATCTCCTCTGATGGACACAAATCCCCACCCTGGGTGACATCAGGGCTGAATTCCAGAATTCCCAGGCAGACAGAGCCTGGGCAAGGTGCCCACACTGCCCTGCCCTGCCCTGCCCAGGCTCAGCCCATCCTCTCCCCTCAGCACAGCCCTGGCTGAGCTCTCTGGCACTGAGGATGCCCAGGAACAATGCACCTTTGGTAACTCTTGGCATTCATGGCAGCAGTGTCACCATCGTGGTGTCCACAGCAGAAATGTCACCAGCCCTGAGCTCCCAGTCCCAAACCCAGGGCTCCCCACCCTCACACCTGGGGGTGCTCTGGTCCCAGGGGAGCAGGACAGGAGCAGCCATGGGCCAGGCACCCCAGGAGAGGCCACTCCACCCAGCAGGGTGAGAAATGCACTTCCTGATTCATCAGTGATTTTGAAGCTTTGACTGTTAAATAACCAGATCTTAAAATAATACAATTACCAGATATTAAATATATCAAATAAATATAAATATACCCTTATATTAATATATTCCTTATATTTACTTTAAATTATTTTATAATTATAACAGATATATTATGTTATATTATATTATATTATATTATATTATATTATATTATATTATATTATATTATATTATATTATATTATATTATATTATATTATATTATATTATATTATATTATATTATATTATATTGTATTGTATTGTATTGTATTGTATTGTATTACATTACATTACATTATATTATATTATATTATATTAATATAATAAATACATCAAATCCCCAAAATTCTACGTTTTCACCCTGTGACAAATTAGCTATCATTCTACTCAAACTCTTGTGGCTTGTAACTCCTCACACAAAGTTGGTAATTGTTTCCATGGGCTAAAATCCAAGGCACAGGTGTTTCTGACTCTGTGCCAAGGTCTCTGAGCCCCCTGTCTGGGTCTTGAGCCCTCCAGGGCAGCCAGAGGAATGTCCTGGGTCCCGACATATCCCGAGTCCAGGCTGCTCCCCCTCCTGGGGCTCGGCTCTCACTGACGTTCTGCTCCTCTGTTTCTGTTTATTTGTCCTTGAGTGTCTTTGTCTTAGCCAGGAACTTGGAGAGCTCCTTGGAAAGCTCCTTGGAAAGCTGGCTCGGGCTGCCTTTGCCATCTGGCTGCTGCTCATGGCTGAGGATTCCAGTAGCAAACCAAACCCAAACACTGGGCAATGGGCCTGGGGAGAAGTCGTTTTATGAGGAGGAAAATGGGATGGGAATGGGAGAGGGCCTGTCTGCTCCAGGCTGAAGAGGAGCCCTCCCCAGGGCTCTCCAGGAGTTCCCAGGGCTCCTCAGGCCCCTGGAAGCTCCTGGTGGTTTTGTATCCCCTGTAAGAGCCGAAATGAGGGATGCGGGACTCCAGGCAGCTCTCCAAAATGCATTTATTGTATCCAAAATGCAGTTTATTGTATTCAAAATGCATTCATTGTATCCAAAATGCATTTATTGTATCCAAAATGCATTTATTGTATCCAAAATGCAGTTTATTGTATTCAAAATGCAGTTTATTCCATCCAAGAGGTTACAGCAGTCCAGGGTGGTAGGTGACAGAGCTGTGCCCACAGCTGTCAGCTCCAGCTGCAGGCAGGCCTGGAGACCCTTTGGTTTTGATTACAATGCATTATATACTTTTCTTTTGATTACAAATTCATTCTATACTTTTCTTTGCTGAACATCTCAATACAGTAGAACCAATCTATACCTTAACTATTATCTATAGCCTATCATAACTACTGTAATTACCATATTCATGTTACAGTTCTCCAATCACTAAAAGTCAGTACATTACAGTTTAAGCTAGAAGTTGCTTTTCAGTTTTCTTGCAGTGGAAAATTCTGAGATCTTTTTTCTACTTGCCACATTTGCTGCCTTGTTTGCCTGTGCTCTCTTTCTGCTTGGTAAAAACATCTTCTTGTTTGGGGTGGGTTTATCCTTTGCTCTAAGCCATACAAACCCCTTCTAACTAACACACCCTTGGTTATCCAGTAAGACTGGCTCAGCAATTCTTTTCTTCTATATCAAAACTTGTTTCCATCTCTATTCCTTCATCAGACTCTACATTTAAAAATCTTTCTGCCAAGCACACATATCTGTGAGACTTTCTTGTCAAACTTTCATCCTTCCCAACAATCCCCAAGTTCCCAATGAACAGGGTGGGGAAACTGAGGCACAGGGCCACTCCTTGTGTGGCAGAGCTGAATGTCCTGACCCCCAGGAAAGGTCTGGGGGCCCAGCCAAGGGAAGGTGGCTCTGAGGTCACGTCTGCCCCCAGTTTGGGTGCTGGCCATGCTGGGGACAGTGGCAGCTCCTGCCGGGGATCACTGGGAACAGGCAGTGACAAATGGGCTCTGGCTGGAATGAGGTGATGTTATCATGGCCTCTGTTCCCCCCCTGGGGGCAGCACCACGGGCCCTGGCTGCCTGGGCCAGCTCCATTTCCCTGGGTGGTCACGGGTGGCCGGGCACCGGGATCAAAGGGTGGGAGCAGGAAACGGGATGGGAACGGGAGCTGGAACCACTCTGCCACGGGGGCTGGCCAGGGAAACCCTCACAGCCTCATCTGCCCTCAGCCAGGCACTCAGGGTGGTGTTTGAGCAGCTCCCCACCCTTCAGAATCACACCTTGGAACTTCTGAGGCCATTTTTTGATGGCTCAGCCATAAAGCTGGGAGTTTGCCTCTGCCCTCTGCTCTCATTGCCCTCCTCCTTCAGTGGCACTGTGGAAACATGAGCAGGCAAAGGATTTTCCTGGGGGAGGCCAGAGATGGTGTGGGGAGGTGATGGAGCACAGAATCCTTATGGGCTGAGCTGTTCTTCCCTCCTAAATAACCCCATGTGTTGCTCCAGGCACTCCCTGTGTGAGACCTGCACTGGTATCCCTGGGAAAGCCTGGGCCAGGGATGCTCTGCTGCTGGCTCTGTCCTTCCCCAGCTCTGCTGCTGGCTCTGTCCTTCCCCAGCTCTGCTGTTCACTCTGTCCTGTCCCAGCTCTGCTGTTCACTCTGTCCTTCCCCAGCTCTGCTGTTCACTCTGTCCTTCCCCAGCTCTGCTGTTCACTCTGTCCTGTCCCAGCTCTGCTGCTCGCTCTGTCCTTCCCCAGCTCTGCTGCTCGCTCTGTCCTTCCCCAGCTCTGCTGCTCGCTCTGTCCTTCCCCAGCTCTGCTGCTCGCTCTGTCCTGTCCCAGCTCTGCTGCTGGCTCTGTCCTGTCCCAGCTCTGCTGTTCACTCTGTCCTTCCCCAGCTCTGCCCTCAGCACTCCCAGCAGCACCCAGCCGTGGCTGCCATGGCACTGGGCACAGTTATCCCTCAGGGATTGGGGAACAGAGCCCTGTTCTCATCTCCAGGCTGTAGAGCAGGCCTGAGAAGCAGATTACAAACTGCTGGGAACAAAGAACATCAGTGCTTTATTCCCTCAGCCATCCCCACAGCCATCCCCTCACCCATCCATCCATCCATCCATCCATCCATCCATCCATCCATCCATCCATAGCACTCACATTCCCTGAGAAAATCCCTTCTCCCAGGATTTTTCTCCTGGGAAGCTGAGCAGCCTCAGAGAAAAGGAAAACAATTCTTATCTCATTTGCTTCTCCTGTGTTGTGCTCATGTGGAATGTGTTTGGAGATTGTTTACCCACAGGTGATTGTTCCATTGGATTCTGCTGGGAGTTGTTTTCACTCTTTGGCCAACTGGACCCAAGCTGTGTCAGGACTCTGGAAAGAGTCACGAATTTTCATTATTATATTTTTAGCATTCTGTAAGTATCCTTTCTGTATTCTTTAGTATAGTTTAGTATGGTATTCTTTAATATAATATAGTATCATAAAATAGTAAATTAACCTTCTGAGAACATGAAGTCAGATTCATCATTCCTTCCTTTGTCAGGGATCCTGGCAAATAAAATAGCCATCTCCACATCCATCCCCAATCCACCCATTCCCACATCCATCCCCTCAGCCACCCATCCCCACATCCCCACAGCCATCCCCTGGGCCCAGAGGGTTCTGTCAGTCCCACCAGGACCCTTTTACTTCCACAGGTTCAGACTTTCCTTGCACACATCCTACTGCAGCTCAAGGAGCTGCTGCCTGGTCCCCAGCTCAGTCAGCATCTCCCGTTCCCCTCCCAGCTCCTGGAGCTCTCTCTGATCCCAGGAAATGAGTTTTCCAAATGAGCCGTGCCTGGCTCATCGATAAAGAGCCATCAATGGCCAGCCCAATTTGTCCTTTGCTTTCTTAGGCCCCATAATGGATGAGGTGAGGAAGGAGTCCCTGCCCCTGGGCTTAGAATGAGATGGGCTTTAAGGACTCCTCCAACCCGAACCATCCTGGGATTCCACGATCATTTCCTTCTGCTCCTGGTTGTTTCCAATGTGTTTGTGCCAAAGCTGTGTAAAAATGTGGCTGTTTCCTGCACCTCACAGCTGCCTGGATCTAAAGTGTGTCCTGAGAGGAGGATCAGCCCCTCGGGTGTCCCTGTGCTGGCTGCATCCCTGCTGCATCTCAGCTTCCCAGGGAATGCATATCTGAATCTCCAAATTCACGCCCCCAGTGGAGACAGCAGTGGGGTTTGTTGACTTCAGCAGCACCAGGATATCAATCCATAAATTAACACAGCAATGCCAGCTCAGGAACTCCCTTTATTGCTCCCTTCAGCCCCTGGGCTGCCTCGGGCCCTGAGCCATTGCCTGATCCAGGTAACCCGGGCTATCTCGGGACCTCAGAGATCAAAAGGAAGCTCTGCACACTCAGAGGGAAACATCCTGGGCTGCTGGATGTGCTCCTCTGACCTTCTCCTCATGGGAGCTTTGTCACTGTGCCCAAACCTGTGCCGGAGATCTCTGCTCGTGGCTGCAGTGACACAGCTGAGGGGACCACCCCTGCCTCACACAGGGCCACTGGATAAAAGGCCACTGGATGGAGCTCCCCAGTTTCCCTCCACCCTGAGCATTCTGCCATCACAGGAGCGTTCCCACACCCCCAGAGCCCCAGAGCAGCAGGTCCTGAGCTCCCCAAATCCTGCAGAGAGTCCTGAGCTCCCCAAATCCTGCAGTGAGTCCTGAGCTCCCCCTGAGCTTCCCAAATCCTGCAGTGAGTCCTGAGCTCCCCCTGAGCTTCCCAAATCCTGCAGTGAGTCCTGAGCTCCCCAAATCATGCAGAGAGTCCTGAGCTTCCCAAATCCTGCAGTGAGTCCTGAGCTCCCCCTGAGCTTCCCAAATCCTGCAGTGAGTTCTGAGCCCCTCCTGAGCTTCCCAAATCCTGCAGTGAGTTCTGAGCCCCTCCTGAGCTTCCCAAATCCTGCAGTGAGTCCTGAGCTCCCCCTGAGCTCCCCAAATCCTGCAGTGAGTCCTGAGCTCCCCCTGAGCTTCCCAAATCCTGCAGTGAGTCCTGAGCTCCCCCTGAGCTTCCCAAATCCTGCAGTGAGTCCTGAGCTCCCCCTGAGCTTCCCAAATCCTGCAGAGAGTCCTGAGCTTCCCAAATCCTGCAGTGAGTCCTGAGCCCCTCCTGAGCTCCCCAAATCCTGCAGTGAGTTCTGAGCCCCTCCTGAGCTTCCCAAATCCTGCAGTGAGTTCTGAGCCCCTCCTGAGCTTCCCAAATCCTGCAGTGAGTCCTGAGCTCCCCCTGAGCTTCCCAAATCCTGCAGTGAGTCCTGAGCTCCCCCTGAGCTTCCCAAATCCTGCAGTGAGTCCTGAGCTCCCCTGAGCTTCCCAAATCCTGCAGTGAGTCCTGGCCTGCTCAGGACCTGGGAAATGAAATGTTTGTTCTGCTGATGAGAACAAGTGACAAGGAGTCACCCAGCACTGCAGGGACATGGAACACAGAGCACTTTCCATCCATGCAGGAGGGCAGAGTGCAGGGATAGAGGTTTCCTACTGCCCCAGTTTAAGCACTGGGTATAAATGGGTTTACACTGGGATTTTTGGCTGGTTTAGGGATCAAGTCCCCCCATGGCACTTGGCAGAGCTCCTCTCACGGCTGTCCCTCCCAGGGTGAGGAGCTGGGTGTCACTCCAGCCAAACCTTGGGGAGCCTGGGGGAGCTGCTCACCCCAGGGCTGTGCACTGCCCTCCTTTGGGGATGGCCCAAAGTTTGGGCCCAGGGCAGGACAACGGGAGCGCAGGGGCTGCAGGGGCCTGTGCCGAGCTCCCCTCATCCATCTCCATCCATCTCCATCATTCCTCCCTCTCGTGTGCCCCCGTTTGGTCTCTGGACCAGCTCCCTTCCTCTCCCCCCTCCCTCCCGCTGCCCCCCAGCACACACAGGCACGTTTCCTTTTCCTTAAGCAAACATTTTCAGATTTAAAAGTGAACTCCGGCTGCAGGCTGCAGAAAGACAATGCGGCCTGGCCCTTATCTGCTGCTATCTGCCCCGACAGGCTGCGAGCCCAGATTGGGCCTGCAGGAGGTTCAGTGTTTATGGCCGCGGGAGGAGGCACAGAGGGGAAATCTGCTGGGCCTGATAAGTCCAGGAAATGGGACTGGAGGCTGGAGAGAGTCAACAAAGCTGAGGGAGCAACCGGACACCTCAGGAGTGCCGGGGTGTGACTCCATGTCACGACTCTGTCACGAGAAACCCGACAGCTCAGGACACCTCAGGAGTACCCAGGGTGTGACTCTGTGTCATGACTCTGTCACGAGAAACCCGACAGCTCAGGACACCTCAGGAGTGCCGGGATGTGACTCCGTGTCACGACTGTCACGACTGCAGAGAGGATTGGCCTGCAGTGTCCCTTCCTGCCATGGAGAGCAGAAACATCCTGATCTCTTCACACACCTGGAATGTTTGCCAGTGAGGACCCAAATTGAAGCTCCTCAGCCCATAAGCAGGGCCCTGAAATAACCCCCTTGGTTTTAATAACCCCCTTGGTTTTAATAACTCCCTTGGTTTTAATAACCCCCTTGGTTTTAATAAACCTCATGGCTTTAATAACCCTCATGGTTGTGCAGGATTGGGAGCATGAGCTGGGCCCAGCAGCAGCTCCCAGCTCGCTCCCACCTCGGGTTGAAAATATCCTGTGTAAATCTGGAAGCTCTCTGGGCCCCAAAGGATCTCCTGATCTTTGTCCATGTGCCACCAGTGTGGCTCAGAACCCACAGCACGAGGCAGGAGCTGCTCACGTGGGCACCAGGAGATTTTTATAGCCACCACGTTATTTTTATAATCACCTGTTATCCCCATGTGCACGAGGGGTTTGGTGGTAACTGGAAAAGCCTGTGGGCTTTGTCTGTAACGTATTTCAAATACAAAAATATCTGGGCTAATTATATCCAAGAACAGCAGCTCACATTGTTCTGGCAGCCCAAAACCTGTTGTAAGCATGGCTGTGGGATGGAAAAGTGAGGCTGTCTGCTCTCCGCTGGAAACCAACTGAAGGGAGCTTTCATGCTCTGGTGGCTGTTTCTAAGCAGGAAAACGTCTGCAAACTCTTCTTCGGAGCAGCTGCTCTGGTTTTACCTTAAACTCTGTAATTTATGACAGGGCCTTCATATCTGAGCTACTGAGAGGAAAGGCAGAGAGCAGAGTGCCACTGGTGTCCAACAGCCTCCAGCTGCAGGGCCCTGGGCCACCCCAGCTCCATCCTGGTCAGGTTTTACTGGCTGAACTCTCTGGATTCACAGCATTTTAATCTGCTTGCAGATGGGCTTTTCCCTGTGCACTGTCCAGCCCTGATTTGGATGCTGCTGTTCCACCCTCACCTCACTCCAGCAGGTTCCATTCTGCTGCCACAGCCCTGGCACAGCCCAGCTCCAGCTGTGAGCCCCCATTGCTGCCACAGCCCTGGCACAGCCCAGCTCCAGCTGTGAGCCCCCATTGCTGCCACAGCCCTGGCACAGCCCAGCTCCAGCTGTGAGCCCCCATTGCTGCCACAGGCCTGGCAATGTCCCTGCTCCAGCTGTGAGCCCCCATTGCTGCCACAGCCCTGGCAATGTCCCTGCTCCAGCTGTGAGCCCCCATTGCTGCCACAGCCCTGGCAGTGTCCCAGCTCCAGCTGTGAGCCCCCATTGCTGCCACAGCCCTGGCAATGTCCCTGCTCCAGCTGTGAGCCCCCATTGCTGCCACAGCCCTGGCAATGTCCCTGCTCCAGCTGTGAGCCCCCATTGCTGCCACAGCCCTGGCACAGCCCAGCTCCAGCTGTGAGCCCCCATTGCTGCCACAGCCCTGGCAATGTCCCAGCTCCAGCTGTGAGCCCCCATTGCTGCCACAGCCCTGGCAATGTCCCAGCTCCAGCTGTGAGCCCCCATTGCTGCCACAGCCCTGGCAATGTCCCAGCTCCAGCTGTGAGCCCCCATTGCTGCCACAGCCCTGGCAATGTCCCAGCTCCAGCTGTGAGCCCCCATTGCTGCCACAGCCCTGGCAATGTCCCTGCTCCAGCTGTGAGCCCCACGGCCCCAGGGCTGGTGTGTTGGACTGAACAGACCTCCAGGCACTGTCCCTGTCCCAGACACTGTCCTTGCCCCAGGCACTGTCCCTTCCCCATACACTCTCCCTGCCCCAGGCACAGTCTCTGCTCCAGGCACCTCTGAGGGCATTCACAGAATCCCAGACTGGTTTGGGCTGGAGGGACTAAAGCTCACCCAGTTCCATCCCTGCCATGGATCCCAGGATATTCCTCAGGTGCTTTCCAGCACTGGCACAGAGGAAATCAGGCCTTCCCTCCCCGCTCCTACAGATTCCTCTTTCACCCCACACCTTCCCCTGTGAATGGTTTGAATCCAGGTTTCGTCCCCTCCAGATTTTGCTGTCTGAGGCTGGTGGAAGATTCCCTGCCCACAGCAGGGCTTGGAATGAGGTGATCTTCAACCTCCCTTCCAACCCAAACCTTTCTGTGAAATCTGCATTTCTGCCATCTCCTCTCCTTGCACAGGGAACTGCTGCTTCTTGGCTTTTTTCTCTCGAGGTCAGGACTGAAGCACTCAAGACAATAGTCTGTGTTCTGACTCAGGTGTGTATTTCCCTTATCTATATCACAGTCTCACAGCAGTGAGCTCTGCAGTTCTTCACTAACGAGGCACAAAATGGCTCACTGTCCTTCTCTACAAGGTCTTTAAAGGCTAAACTGCCCTTTAAGAAATGACACCTAAATTATTTTCACTTTTAACCCAATAACCAACCACCCATGGCCCTCAATGTGGACTTTTCTATGCAATTACACAAAACCACCCAAACCCATGGAGGAGAAGGTGAAGGAGAAGGAGAAGGAGAAGGAGAAGGAGAAGGAGAAGGAGAAGGAGAAGGAGAAGGAGAAGGAGAAGGAGAAGGAGAAGGAGAAGGAGAAGGAGAAGGAGAAGGAGAAGGAGAAGGAGAAGGAGAAGGAGAAGGAGAAGGAGGAGGAGAAGGAGGAGGAGAAGAAGACGGTGAAGAAGAAGATGGAGAAGAAGGTGAAGAAGAAGGTGAAGAAGAAGAAGAAGAAGAAGAAGAAGAAGAAGAAGAAGAAGAAGAAGAAGAAGAAGAAGAAGAAGAAGAAGAAGAAGATAAAGAAGAAGATAAAGAAGAAAGTAAAGAATGGGAAGAAGAAAAAGGAGAAGGACCAGCCTACACCCCACAAACTCCTTCTTGCTCTCTATATATGACTATATTCTAAAACCCTTAAACTCTAAGTTTTCCACCCTGCGATATCGCACACTTCTATCCAAACCCCACACCCACAATCCCAGTGCTATCATTCCATTCTGGAAGCTTCTCCACGGCCTCAGGTCAATGCAGTGTTCTCCTGGGGGTCAGTGCCTGTCAGGACAAAAAGTCTGAAAGCAGGGCTCCAACAGGGAGCAGCTCTCCCTTGTCCCAGGCAGTTTCTTTGGCCCAGAGTTGCTCAGGGCTGGGCCCAGCCTCTCCTGTGTCCCTGTCCTGCTCAGGATGCCCAGGGGCCCTGGCAGTGCATGGCAGAGCCCTGATGGAACCATCTCGTGGTGCAGCAAACCCTCACTCCCAGCATGGCCAGGGACATTTCCCAGACCGTGGCTGCTCCAGCTGGAGCAGTGATCCCCAAATCCCCTTCCCATGGAGAGGCTGCTCCAGGAGCCTGGAATCGGCCTGGAGCCCTGAGCTGCTGGGACAGTGTGGGGACAAGGGTGAGGTACCAGTGCTCCTCAAGGGAAAGCCTGAGTGGGAAGGGCAAAACCACCATTTTTCTGGGTTGTTCCAAATTTCCTCTTTATTTTATGGTTCATCTGATTCAGAGAGAAGCCTTCTCTGTGGAGGAGAGGAATGGGAAACACACTTCCATGTCAAAGCCTTGGAATGGCACCAAGCTGCTGCTTTAGTCATTTATTTTCCTTTCATTCACCTTGGGGTTGGGGTTGTTTTAATCCTTTTCATTCCTCTGCCTGTCTACATTTTTGATGGCTGTTTTTGTTTTGCCTCACTTCTCCCTCCCTTCCCTCCTGCTCTCTGTACCATCCACAAGGTGAGATATTTTCAAGGAATTCATCCCTGGGAACAAATAATGGATGTGTTTGCTTGGCTGGTTGTTTTTCTGTGGAGATCAGAGCAGGTGGAGCCCCTTTAGAGCTCCAGAAAGGTCCTCAGGGGCTGCCTGGTCTCTCCTGAGCTGGAAAGCTCAACTCCAGGTCAGCCAGGGAAGCTCCAAGGAAGAATCAGGACAAGAATTGAGGATTTTGCTTTAAAAAAAGAGGAAAGAAGCAATCCCAGAGTGAGTAAAGGCCTCAAACTGTGGAGCTGGGCTATGCAAGGAGGGGAAGCTTTGCCAAAGGCAAGGGCAACCTCAAGTTTTATATCCCAAAAAGGAAGATTTTTATTTCTTTTAGAAGAGGTGCTTCATGTAAAATTTACTGAAAAGCAAAGCAACAGCAAATCCTACAGGGAACCTGGGGTCACTGGGGGCCACTTCTCTTTTCTGAAGAGGCAAAACTCCTCTGGAGGAAGAGGTTTGTTTTACATTGCTTTTCCATTTTTTCTTCTATTTCTCTAGTCAGCATCACCTGGCCAGGGATCTCTGTGGGGCAGGGACCTCGCAGGGGTGGCAGTGCTGTCCCCAGGGCCACCCAGGGGTGCTCTGCAGGTGCCACTGCCAGGGTGCCACCACGGCCCAGGGTGCCCTGTCACTGAAGGGATGCTGGAGGGGCTGAGCACCAAAATCCTGGGCTAAAGGAGGAGGGCCAGGGCCACGTGTCCAGCAGAGAGAGGAGAGGGGAGTGGGGGCTGCTGCTGGGGAGGGCTCAGGAGGGCAGAGCTGGTGTGGGGTGAGGCTGTGGGGGATTCCTGTCCTGCCTCTGCCACTGTGGGATTAAATCCCTCTCCCACAGGAATTCCTATCCCCCCTCTGCCACAGAAGTGAAATTCCTGTTCCACCTTTGCCACTATAGGATTAAATCCCTCTGCCACAAGGATTCCTCTCCTTTCTCTGCCGTAGGAATTCCTGTCTTGTCTCTGCCACAAGGATGAGATTCTTGCCCTGCCTCTGCCACTATGGGATTAAATCCCTCTCCTACAGGAATTCCTGTCCCCCCTCTGCCACAGGGATTAAATCCCTCTGCCACAGAGATGAAATTCCTGTTCCACCTTTGCCACTATGGGATTAGATCCCTCTGCCACTGAAATTCCTGGTTTTCCTCTGCCATAGGGATTAAATTCCTTTGCCAAAGGGTTTTCTGTTCCACCTCTGCCACTCAGGGATTAAATCCCTCTCCACAGTGATGAAATTCCTGTTCTATCTTTGCCACTATGTGGTTAGATCCCTCTGCCACCGAAATTCCTGGTTTTCCTCTGCCATAGGGATTAAATCCCTTTACCAAAGGGTTTCCTGTCCCACCTTTGCCACTATGGAATTAGATCCCTCTGGCACAGGAATTCCTGGTTTTCCTCCGCCATAGGGATTAAATTCCTTTGGCACAGGGATGAAATTCCTTTTCCACCTTTGCCACTATGGGATTAGATCCCTCTGGCACAGGAATTCCTGTTTTTCCTCTGCCATAGGGATTAAATTCCTTTGCCAAAGGGTTTTCTGTTCCACCTCTGCCACTCAGGGATTAAATCCCTCTCCACAGTGATGAAATTCCTGTTCTATCTTTGCCACTATGGGGTTAGATCCCTCTGCCACCAAAATTCTTGTTTTTCCTTTGCCATAGGGATTAAATCCCTTTACCAAAGGGTTTCCTGTCCCATCCTTGCCACTATGGAATTAGATCCCTCTCTACAGGGATGAAATTCCTGTTCCACCTTTGTTACTACAGGATTAGATCCCTCTGCCACAGGGATTAAATCCCTTTGGCACAGGGATGAAATTCCTGTTCCACCTTTGCCACTATGGGAACAGGGATGAAATTCCTGTTCCACCTTTGCCCTCTGGGATTAAATCCTTCTGCTACAGGAATGAAATCCCTTTGCCACTGTGGGATTAAATCCCTCTCCCACAGGAATTCCTGTCCCACCTCTGCCACAGGGATTAAATCCCTCTGCTACAGGGATTAAATTCCTTTGGCACAGGGATGAAATTCCTGTTCCACCTTTGCCACTATGGGATTAGATCCCTCTGGCACAGGAATTCCTGTTTTTCCTCTGCCATAGGGATTAGATTCCTTTGCCAAAGGGTTTTCTGTTCCACCTCTGCCACTCAGGGATTAAATCCCTCTCCACAGTGATGAAATTCCTGTTCTATCTTTGCCACTATGGGGTTAGATCCCTCTGCCACCAAAATTCTTGTTTTTCCTTTGCCATAGGGATTAAATTCCTTTACCAAAGGGTTTCCTGTCCCACCTTTGCCACTATGGAATTAGATCTCTCTCTACAGGGATGAAATTCCTGTTCCACCTTTGTTACTACAGGATTAGATCCCTCTGCTACAGGGATTAAATCCCTTTGGCACAGTGATGAAATTCCTGTTCCACCATTTCCACTATGGGATTAGATCCCTCTGCAACAGGAATTCCTGTCCCACCTCTGCTGCAGAGATTAAATCCCTTTGCCACTATGGGATCAAATCCCTCTGCCACAGGGATGAAATTCCTGTTCCACCTCAGCCACTGTGGGATTAATTCCCTCTCCCACAGGAATTCCTGTCCCCCTCTGCCTCGGGATTCCTGTCCCACCTCTGCCCACCCCACTGCCTTGGGCTCTGAGGTTTTATCACCCCATCCCTGAACTTTCCTTCCTGCCTTTTGCCCCTGAGGTTTCTTTGTCCAGGAAATGTCACTGTCACCCTCCTGCCCCACCCCACAGCCTCAGGGGCTGGTAAAAACCCACAGGAACTGAGGCTCACACCAGCCCCTGACCCAAACTGCTTTAAGGGAGGTTCTATGACATCCCACGGACACTAAATCATTTCCTTGGATGTTTATAAACGACGGGAGTGCCAACTCCCATGTTCTGTAAATGATCAGGACTTTACCAACACCAAAATCTCACTTTTTGTAACTCCACAATAAACACTCCTCGAAATAAACACTCCAAACATGTCCTCAAATCCAAACAGTGAAAAGAGAAAGGTTCTCATTCCCATCCAACAGATAGGGAACAAGGAAATTAAAATTCCTGGGGCACTCATGAACCTTCACCTAACATTCCTTTTTCAGGAATAATATAGCATCCAACAATGACAGCAATCCCTTTTCTTCCTATGCCCTCATTTTATCTCTGGAACTAAAGCTTTCCCTGTGTTGTGATAATGATTTTATCACTAATTTATGATTATTTATTTGAATACACTGACCACATCCATCACTAATATTAGGGTGAAGCATATTCTATTTCAAAGGTGGTTTTCCTGATAGAGAGTGATTTAGCAAAGCTGAAATATTTGTCCCAAAAATATTTACAGATACACATTTTATTACAGATATACACTTAGAGTGGCTTTGCAGATTTTCAGTGGACCTCATCAAAGTGCCTTTAATGATTAAATTAATTAGTGGAAATGAAGGAGCAGGTCCATGCTAAAATGTGATTTCTGGGCTTTCTGAATTAAACTTTTTTGCATTGGTTATTTATGACAGAAAATATTTTTTCATGCTGAAATTCTAAATTTGTCCTTTTTAACAATGGAAAATTAAAATAAATTCTAACAGAGAGGATTTTTCTCTCAGACTAATAGCTTAATTCCAGGAATATGGCTGATTTTAATTCAATTTAACTGCTCCTTGCAGCTCCAGCTATTTAAAAGTACCTTTGTATCAGATGCTGCTTTAAGATAGCACAGGGAAAAGGCAGAAACTGCAGCCACAGAGGGTTTTTATCTTGTCCCGAACCCCCCAGCAGCACAGCAGATGCAAATCCAGCTGGACATCTCTCCCTGGATGTTGTTCCACCGTTTCTTCCTGAATCCAGGGATTCAGGGGAATTCAGGAGCCTGGTTGTACCCCAGCTCCTGGACTCACCTGTGCCCCAAAGCACAAAGTGGAGGTGCCTGCATGGGGGACAGGGTGTGGAAGGTGTTTGGGATCCTTCAGAACCCCGGGGAGGTTCTGCCCTTGGTCACTGCTGGACTCTCCCTTTTTCCCCCTAAACACCCAAATCTGGGTTCTGCCCTTGGTCACTGCTGGACTCTCCTGTTTTCCCCTCTCAAACACCCAAATCTGGGCTCTGCCCTTGGTCACTGCTGGATCCCCCTGTTTTCCCCTCTCAAACACCCAAATCTGGGTTCTGCCCTTGGTCACTGCTGGATCCCCCTGTTTTCCCCTCTCAAACACCCAAATCTGGGCTCTGCCCTTGGTCACTGCTGGACCCTCCCATTCCCCTCCCAAACACCCAAATCTGGGCTCTGCCCTTGGTCACTGCTGGACTCTCCCATTTTCCCCCTAAACACCCAAATCTGGGTTCTGCCCTTGGTCACTGCTGGATCCTCCCGTTCTCCTCCCAAACACCCAAATCTGGGTTCTGCCCTTGGTCACTGCTGGATCCCCCTGTTTTCCCCTCCCAAACACCCAAATCTGGGTTCTGCCCTTGGTCACTGCTGAATCCTCCCGTTCCCCTCCCAAAAACCCAAATCTGGGTTCTGCCCTTGGTCACTGCTGGACCCTCCAGTTTCCCCTCCCAAACACCCAAATCTGGGTGCTGTGGTGGCCAAGTTCACCGAGGCAGTGGCACCTCCCCTGTGGCTGCTCTCCTTGGCCATTAAATTGTGGGCCAAGCCTGGCAGAGGAGCAGGAGCCAACAAATTGTCATTATTTGCTCATGGCAATGTGGAACACTGGTGAACAGCTCAAAACCCCACATTTCCCTGGCAGGAAGGAGAAACTGAAGCACAGCAGTGTGTGTGTGGCTCCATGTCAAGCACTGGAGCTCCATCTGCCTTCCCAGACTTCCCCCTTATTCCTAATTAACATGTTGAGGAATTTTAAAATGTAATAAACATTATTTCTAAACAACCCGAAAGGAAAGCTTGCTTCTCTCCGGTTTGATGTAAACATTTATAGCACAGCTCCATCCTTAAACAGTTAATCTTATAGTGACCTATTAAAATAAAATGAATTGTGTTATAATTCATCCTAAAGCAACCTCGGGGTGAGTGTATCAGGTAACTCCTGCTTTTGCAGCCCTCATGACGTTTTTAATCAAATTCAGCTGTAATTGCTGGAGCATTCACATGCCTCTTTTAATACCCTGCCTCCATTTGGGACTCATATGAGTCTGTTTTCTCTTAACGTAGCTAATAAATAGAAAACATGAAAAGAGCACATTTCGCAGGGCTCGGAGCTTTTGCACCGTTCCGTTTGTGGCAGCGATTGTCTGCACTTGGCAGTGCCCGGATAAATCCCTTTGTGGGGTGGAACCCGCTGGGTTTGTGCCGCTCACACCGCGTTCAAGGGGACAGGGACGGGAGCCCAGGGAAGATTTCATCGGTATCTTTATAAACGCACGGCTGATGGAGGCTGGAGCGTCGTTGTGAGCATCTCACCCAGGGTTTGGGCAGGAGCAGCTGAATTGGGGCTGTGCCCCCGAGATGTTGGAGTAAACAAAACCCCAGCGCCTTTCCCTGCCCAGGAGCAGGGGGATGGTGCTCGGGGCTTTGCAGTCTCCGACGCTACAGCTGCTTCCAATTTGCCAGCAATTTTCTTTTGGGCTAGTAAAGCTCCCGGGATGGCTGGAACTGGCCACATGGGCTCTGCCTCGGCTCTGGGGTTTGGTTACAAGGGCAGCAAAGCCAGCTCGGGATTCGGGGCTGGCGTTTCCCCTGAACCTGGCAGTGCTTCACATCCCAAATTCCCGTTAACGCCAACCTTTAAAGGATTTTTCATGGCAGGTTGTGGTGTGCCGGAGCCGGGCTGGGATTGCTTTAAAAGTGCAGCAAAATGAGGTCGGGGCAGGGATGCACCGCGGGTTCCCTGCCCCGCCAGGAAAGGGGAAAAGCGTCGGTGACCACGAGAGCGGAGCCCGGGCTCCTCCGAGCCGGGTTCTGTGTAATTCACACGTGGAAACGTGAGAAAAGAACGAGCGATGGCCGGGTTCCTCCGAGCCGGGTTCTGTGTAATTCACACGTGGAAACGTGAGAAAAGAACGAGCGATGGCCCGGGTTCCTCCGAGCCGGGTTCTGTGTAATTCACACGTGGAAACGTGAGAAAAGAACGAGCGATGCCTTTGAAACATGAGCCCGTGCGGTCCCGGCCGGGCACAGAGCTGTTCCCGTCCTCGCACAATAATGAGATTAAGGCTTGCAAAAAAAACATTTTTAACCCCTGCACGCTATTTCTAAAAAGCCTTTAATGATGACAACGCTGCTTTTGATTTTAGAGGGATTTTTCCCTGTTCCCTTTCTGTCCTGGTTGTTCCCCCGATCCCTTCCCTCCTGCGTGTCCCTCCTGTCGCTTTGCTTTCCCTTCCATCCCAAGGAAGCTTCTCCCTAAAACCCCGTCCCCTCACCTTGGGAAAGGCTTTCTCTCGCCACAAACAACAACAACAATTATAATAACAACAAAGAATCCGAAGAATTTCTATATTAAAAAGTGGCGAGGTCCCTGGTTGCCGGGTCCGGGTCTGAGTCTGTTTTCCTTGGAAATTGGGAGGAATGCTAAACGCCTCGTCTACCAGGGAGTAAATTGTGTGCGGAGCTCAAGGCACGGCTCCCAGGTTGCCCTTTCACCCCTTCACTTTATATGTTCCTCTTATTAAGGAGAAAAATGTTTCAATATGTTGGAATTTGGGGCAAAGCCGGGAAGGAGAGAAAGAGAATAGAGAATGGAAGAACATTTTCCAAATAGTTTTGGTAACCCTTCTGAGGGTTGCATTTAAAATTGATGTTGTACTAAAATCCCTGGAAGTTTTTGCCCAGGTTAGAACAAAATATTGTCTGTGAAGGTTTCTGAGATGACAAAATGCACCAGGAACGTGACTCCGGTGGGGAAAAACCATCCCTGGATTGAAGATGTGTTTCCTTTCCCTCCTGAACACGTTCCTGTTTGATAGGCTCTTGTGAAATAGCTAAAAAGAGCTGGAGGTTTCGGCTTGCGGGGAGAAATGCGGAATTTTTTAACCAAAAGAATCGTTTGGAGCCGATTCCATAGCGCTCTCCCAGGCTGTGCATCTGCAGCGTGCTCCGTCATGCTTTGGGTTAACTCTTTTCTAGGCAAGAGTCAGGAAAGAAAACCTCAAAATAAGGACCGATGATTTAAAAACGGATATTTGAAACTTCCTTCTTTTAAAAAGGGGATTTAAAGTAGCACTTGAGCTCCACTCAGCGTCTCTTTTCGGCTTGACTCCTCAGCAATATATATCTTTTTTTAAGTTGGGATTTTTTTTTTCTTTTTTCTCTTTTTCTGTTTTTGGAGTGTTGTTTAAAGTCGCTCACAGCGCCAGGAGGGCTCACGGGGCGAGGATGCCCCATGGCCACGAATAATCTGAGGGAACAGCTGGAATATTGATAAGGGGGGAAAACGGAAATCAAATGAAAAGTAGAGGGCAGAGAAGCAAGGGAAAGGAAAGCAAAGCACGTCCTGGAGCTGCGAGCAGCACAGAAGCCCCCTGAGGAAATGCCTGCTTGATGCAGCCTGTCTGGATGGGCTGGGAATTTTAACTTCGGCGCTGCTTTGGATCCAACGCGTTGAAATCTCTCTTCTCCCCGCAAAACTGCAGCGGCGAGGGCAGCTGGGTTTGCTCCCAACCTGGATCTTTACAAACTGCTCTGCCGCTGGCTGAGGGGAAAGGCTCCAAAAGGTGAGTCCTTCCACCATAGCAATAAGAATAAGGATTTAAAGCTGTTTAAGAGGCCTTTTTCTGTCGCGGCTGACGCTGGCAGGGAGAGCCGATTGATAAATAATCCGCTGCAGGCTCCTGAGAAGCGCTCCAAAATGTGCAGATGTATTTATTTACATGCACAGCCGTAATTACAACAGGGAGGGGGACGCTAATCAGGGGTAAAGAGGAGAGCGGGGAAAACCAATATGGGAATCCTTGACCCCAGAAAATTTACTGGCGAGGCAAAATTACCTTGTCCTCCGCTCTGTCTGCCCCCACCCCCCGTGGCAAGTTCAGAAGCAAAAGAAACTGGAATGTGTTAGGAGGGAGGACGACAGGAAAAAAAGGAATTGTACTTATCAGAAACACATTGTCCGCCTTAGAGCCGCTTGCCCTCCCGTGCCAGCTGGACGGGCAATAAATACTTTAAAAATCAATTAAAGGGGGGTTACGTGCAGATAGCGAGCTTTTATTTTCCAGTTGTTGAGCTGTGGGGTTTTTTTGTTGTTTTTATTTCTTTTTTTCCTTTCCCTGAACTCCACGGAAGGTTCTGGGAGTGCGGGGTCTCAGCTTCATTAGCGCGGGGCTGTAATTAACCCGGGGCTGGCTCGGATCAGAGCGGGACAAGCCGTCAGGACCGCACAGCTTTTCCTCAGGAGCTTGGAAAAAATCCCTCCCGTCCCGCCGGGTCCCTTCCCTGCCCTAATTCCCACCTCGGACCCTTCCTTCCAGCACAGAGCATCAGGGGGATGATGTGTGCGAGGGTGATCCTTAATGATTCACCACTTGCACTTCGCTAATTACACTTGGCTAATTGTTTCTGGCGCGTTCCGGGAGGATCAGGGAGGACAAATGAAATCGCTTTGCGGGGTGTTTTGGTGGCTGCAGTTTGTTTTCCCGCACAGCATCGCTGTCAAGCTCTGCAGGGACGATTTGGGGTTGGAGGCAGAAAAATTCCCGGTTCAACAGGAGCTCATCAAACCTGGCGAGTGCAGGAAAACAGATGGGGTGCCCTAAACAGAGCCTGAGCAGGACCCCAAATAAAAACGGGATTGACAACCCTGAGTTCTTTTAATATTTCCAGCGATGCTTCCTTTCGGGGTATATTTTAATTTACGGTTTAATTATTGTTGGTGGGGAAGGCTCCTTAAATCAGTCGGGGCCGGCGGGTTAATGGCTCGGGATGGTTTCAATGAGCCGGGAGAGGAAAATGCCCCTCGCCCAGCCCGGGGAAAGCTCGGGGTACGAGTCAATGGGGTTAACTAGGCTCGACATGAAAACACGAGTATTTCAGCTGGCTTTTAATTGTTGGCTAAGAAATTCAGTTAATCAAATGTCAAACCTTTCCCTCTGCTCTGGTCTAACGTGAAGGAGGATCTTTTCCTGAGGAGGAGGGAGAATCCAAAGGAAAAACCAAACTGGTGTTTAGAAAGAGAAGTAAACCCCTGTTCTGTGAGTCCCTTACTTGATTTTAGTTACTGTGTTGATGTGTTCTCTGTCCTTTAAAAGTAACATTTAAATACTTGATCATTCCCCTCTATATTTTATTAGCAATCTTATTATTTAGATCAGGCTTTATTCCTTTATTTTTCTATATGCAAATATATGACTGGGAGTGTTTTTGTGATTTATTTCAGGTCAAATTTAGGACCCTTAAATATCTCTAATAAACAAGTAAGGATGTTTCAGACTGTCCCAGACACTTCGTCTTACGTCAAGGTAAGACATGACAGCATCCTTAAACAGGTAATGTCAAAAATCACAATCCTCCCAAATTCAGTCGTTTGTATTGGTTGAAAATCTCATTCCCTTTCTTACCGAATTTAGCAGGAAAAAAAATCCCTTGATCTTCAGTGGGAGAGGGGTCAGAGACTGAAGTATCGAATTTATCCTTTTGGAAACATACAGGGCTGAGTCAGAAGTTGTATTATCGGGGATAAACAACGGGTTCAAGTGGATTTCCCTTTTACCCCTCATTGCTGCTGGGTTATCGGTGCCCAGGCTGTGTCAAACTCCAGCGTGCTCCTGTTTGCTGCTCTGGACCCAGCACAGGGGCTCTGCTCGGGGCTCTATCCCAGAGCTGTCACCGTGGCTCTTCCATTTCCTCCCAGCTTTCCCCAGCCCCCTTTAGTGCTGAGCCAGGGCTGAATTTCCTCTCTTCTCTCTGCCGTGCCAGCTCCTGAGCTCCCTGTGCAGGATGATCCGTGGAGCTGGGTGGTTTCTGCAAGGTCCATTCCAGAATGGATTTAGAGGGGGAAATATTGAATGAGTTAAAGGCAAACATCTTGGATGTGGATTGTCACACCAGGCAGTGCTGTGTGACACCGGGATTTCCTTCTGTGCTCCTGAAGTTTTTCTGTGCTTGAATGTTTCCATGTAATTTAGTGGGAAAATTACCTTGTTTTGGTTTTTAACTGATATTACCTTGTTTTGCTTTTTAACTGGTATTACCTTGTTTTGATTTTAACCGATATTACCAGATCTTGCACTTTAAACACTTGCTTGCATTTATATATTTCTAGTTTTTAAAAAAGGATCTTACAATATATTTTGATGGGCCACTTCTGCTTTCTTTCTTTTGTAAAGATTAAAACAAAACCCCAAGCAGGGTTGGCACAGCCTTGTCCCTTTATACCTCAGCTGAGCTCTATATTATATTTGACATCATATAGGGTTTTTTTCACAACAGCTCCCAAGAATGTAAATAAACCAAGCCTGGGACATCTGGGTTACACGTTTGAGGCAAAACCTGCATGCAGCAGCACTTAGGGAAAATCTAAACCACAAGCCTCTCCTATCCCTGAAGAAACACAGGAGGGTGTTAACTACAGCTGGGTGGATAATTTGTAATGAATAATTTATTACAGGAATTCGGTCTCTCTTTTTTTTTTCCCCCTTTCCCCCTCTCAATGATCTGTGCCCCAGGATTCCTGGGGATGATCCACTGGATGATTCCTGTGAATAATCCCGAGGTCACGGCTCAGTTTGGGCACCTGTGGGACAATCAGCAGTGGAAATGCAAGTTTGGGATGATCCCAGGTCGTGTGGCACTGGCTGAGCTGTGCAGCTGCTCCACATCACTGCAACAACTCCAGCCAGGAATGGGCAGGGCTCCCCATGGGCTGATAGCCCCAAATCCCACTCCCACCTTGGTGCTTCAGGGAATCCCGGGGTAATTTTGCTCTGTAAGTTTGCATAGCTCTGGGTCAGGTTCGGGAACAGAAATTGTGGAAAGCAGCTGGAATTCCAGCCTGGGGAATGAAATGCCATCAGGGTTCAAGCACAGGAAGGTTCCCCAGTGTGTGACTGGCTGTGGGGATGCAGGGAATGCCCTGGGATGCTCTGTCCATCCTCTGCAGTGGCATCACTGCCCTGGGCTGGGAGCAGATCCAGGGCTGCTCCTGTTGGGAGCAAAATTCATTTGGAATGGTGGAAGTGAGGCCTGAAAAGTGACCATGGCAGCAGGACTGAGATCCTGTCCCTGGCTCAGCCTCGGGCAGGGCAGGGCTGCAGGAGAAGGGCTGGGCCAGGGTTCTGTTCCCAGGAGCTGGTGCTGTATCCAGCAGGGAGAGCTGCCCAGGTGGGACTCACAGTGTGGAGGGAGGAATGAGCTGTGGGCGCTGGGCTCTGCCTCTGGCACAGCCCTCCCTCCTCAGCTGAGGGTGTTTTGGGCAAGGATTCTGTCTCTGCTGCTTTGTCTGCAGAGCTTCTCACACTCTGGTGGCACAGGGTAAATTATTTGTAGCTGCGCCTAAAAAATCAACAGGATTTCCATGGAGTCTGACCCAAAATCCTCTGGAGACAAAGGAAAGGTCTGCCCCTGGCTCTGAGGGGTTTGAGTTGGGCAGCTCTGTCCCAGAGGGACCAAAAAGTGCCTGGGCTGTACATAAAGGTGGGAGTGTGGTGGAATCCAGGGAAGTTTGCACCCTCGGCACATGGGTGAGGTCAGTCCCTGCCCCCCTGAGTTTGGTGGCACTCCCAGTGACCCAAATGGCCCCAGGGGCAGCAGAGAGGCTCTGCCAGTGCCTGTTCACAGGATTGCTGGCATGATGAATGCTCCAGGCAGTGGAAATGTGGCTGTGGATCCCCTCCCTGCTGCAGGGAGCTCTGGGCACCCCCACCCTCTGCTGCCCCCTCTGCCATCCTCGAGCGTGGCTGCAGCTGAGCCAGGTCCCACTGAGACCCCCCTGCTGCCCACCCTCACCTGGGAGGGCTTCCCAAGCTCTGGGGAGCACAGAGAAAAGGAGAAGATTGAGAGATGATTGAGTCCCAATTCCTCTCTCTTTGTGTGTCCTTCCCCTTTTGCTTCCCCCTTTGCTTCCCCCTTTGCTTCCCCCTTTGCTTCCCCCTTTGCTTCCCCCTTTGCTTCCCCCTTTCCTTCCCTTCTTATTAATATCATTTCTTCTCCACTAAGCCTTATTTGCTGCTTATGGAAGGGAGAAGTATTTTCTCTGTTACTTTTGTGGCATGGGTACACCACCCCCACCAGACAAAGAGAGATGGGGATTGATCTTTCCTACAAATCCTCCCCGACAGACGGACAGTGTGCATTCACTTCAGGTTTCCTCTGTGCCTTGGACAGAAAATGCCTCATCCCTCCAGGCTGGAGCCCAGAGGGGGCAGCTACAGGGTGTCCCCACCACACACCTTACAGGGTGTCCCGCACACCTTCAGGGTGTTCCACAGGAATCCCAGAAGAAAAAAAATCACTAAATATCCTGGGACACCTTCAGGCCATGGGGTTTTTGTCATGGCTCTCCAAAATCAGGGTGAGGTGAGGGATCTGCAGGAGGCAGAGCAGGATTTCGTGGAAAATGCTTTGTTTTAACGAGGATTTTTGTGTGGAGTCACTCGGATTGGAGCTCAGGGCTGGAACCTCGATTTCCATCTCAGCACAAGGGGGTTATCAAGAGCACTGAAAACAGATCCCATGGAACAGGGAATCCAATCCCATAAAACTGACAGGGAAACTCGATCCCACAGAATTCCAATCCCACAGAACCCCTGACAGGGGAACCCAATCCCAGAGAACTCCTGACAGGGAACCCAATCCCATGGAAGTCCAATCCTACAGAATTCCTGACGGAGGAAAGCAATCCCATGGAGCTCCTGACACAGGAACCCAGTCCCACAGAGCTCCCGACAGGGGAACCCAATCCCTTAAAACTGACAGGGGAACCCAATCCCCTGGAATTCCTGACAGGGAACCCCAATCCCACAGAGCGCCTGACACAGGAACCAAATCCAACAGAATTCCTGACAGAGGAACCCAGTCCCACAGAACTGACAGGGAAACCTGATCCCATAAAAGTGACAGAGGAACCCAATCCCATGGAACTCCAATCCCATGGAGCTCCTGACACAGGAACCCAATCCCATGGAACACAAATTCCATGGAACTCCTTAAAGGGGACCCAAGCTTCTCTCTCACACCCACTTCTTGTAGGGGCCTTAATTCAATGGAGGGCTGGGAATTTGTAGAAATATAAAATAATTTTGATCCTTCATGGCTTATTCTGCATAAGTGTTGAAGAATTTCAATTCCTCAGACCATTAGGGACTGGCTGATCTGCGAATATTTAATAACTCACAGTGTATCAGAGGGTGCTAATCTCATCCGAACACGAGGACTTGACTTTAGAGAATGAAACACAGAATGTAATTGGGAAATGAAATTTTAAAAGAAGACAGCGCTGAAATCCTGACTGGAGGGATATGGAAAGAATTAGAGCCATAAGCAAAGCAACATGACCTGTGAATTCTGATTTTTAAATTATGCCCATTGTGACAGCTCCTCTAGGTCACAGCAGCCTCGCTGCCCTCCTGCCCCCACAGAGCTCTCAGATGTGTGCAAAGGCACCAGGATCATTTGGGGGCCCATTGCTCACCCGCGCTTTTCTCTGCCCTTGGGCAACATCCAAACGCTTCAATCCCTTTATCGCCTGCTGCTCGCACACTCAGCGCTTCTGCTTTCGCTTCCCGTGCCCACCCCGAGACTGCCCGGGGCCAGCTCAGCCTCTCTCCCTTGCTGCTCCTGGAGCTGCTTTTCCTGCTCCTGGAACCCCGTTACTTCTCCTGGAGCCCCTTTTCTATCTCCCGGAGCTCTTTTTCCTGCTCCTAGAGCCATTTTCCTTTTCCTGGACCTCTTTTCCTTCTCCTGGAGTTCCTTACTCCTCCTGGAGCCCTTTTCCTTCTCCTAGAGCTCCTTTTCCTGCTCCTGGAGCTCCTTTCCTGTTCCTGGTAATCCTTTCCCGCTCCTGGAACCTCTTCCCTGCTCCTGGAGCTCCTTACTCTTCCTAGAGCCCTTTATTCTGCTCCTGGAGCTCTTTTCCTGCTCCTAGAACCCCTTTACTTCTCCCAGAGCCCCTTTCCATCTCCTGGAGCTCTTTTCCTGCTCCTGGAGCTCCTTTCTTTCTCCTGGAGTCCCTTAATCCTCCAGGAGCCCTTTTCCTGTTCCTGGAGCTCCTTTCCTGTTCCTGGAGCTCCTTTCCTGCTCCTGGAGCTCCTTTCCTGTTCCTGGAACCTCTTCCCTGCTCCTGGAGCTCCTTACTCTTCCTAGAGCCCTTTATCCTGCTCCTGGAGCTCCTTTCCATCTCCTGGAGCTCTTTTCCTGCTCCTGGAGCTCCTTTCTTTCTCCTGGAGTCCCTTACTCCTCCTGGAGCCCTTTTCCTTCTCCTAGAGCTTCTTTTCCTGTTCCTGGAGCTCCTTTCCTGTTCCTGGTAATCCTTTCCTGCTCCTGGACCTCCTTTTCCTGTTCCTGGAACCTCTTCCCTGCTCCTGGAGCTCCTTACTCTTCCTAGAGCCCTTTATCCTGCTCCTGGAGCTCCTTTCCATCTCCTGGAGCTCCTTACTCCTCCTGGAGCCCTTTTCCTGCTCTTGGAGCTCCTTCCCTGTCCCTGTAGCTCTTTCCTGCTCCTGGAGCCACTTTGCTTTTCCTGGAGCTCCTTTCCTGCTCCTCGAGGCCAGACCCCTCGGGAGGGTCCCCCGGAGCAGGAGGGGAGCCCCGGGGGGACAGGAGCGGCTGTCCCGGTGTCACCCCCGCGGTCCTGCAGCCCCAGCCCCGGGCAGGGCACGGAGATGGGTTCTGCTCGGGAAGGAACCCCAGGCTCTCTCTTCAAGCCCGGGTTTAAGGCAGCCCTAAGGTTTGTGCCGCAGCACAAAGAAGGATATTCATGCAGGGAAAAGGGGCTGCGTGGCTGGGAACAATATTGGGTTTGTTCTTGCTCTCCCTGCGCTGGAAAGTTTACAGAAGCCCTAAAGGGAGAGGGGGTAAACTCTTATTTTAAGGACAAAACAGTGGAGGTTTCTTTGGAGCGGGCACTGCCAGAGCCTGGCACACCGGACAGGAGCAGAGGACAGGCTGCCAGGAGAGAATATCCCGGGATTTGGCTCGGTTTGCAGCGGGGTTGGTGCGGGGTCAGCCGCAGGTGCTCAGGGATGGGCAGGAACAGGAGCTGCTGAGAGCCCGAGCCCGGCAGGAGCGGCAAAACCAAAGAACCAAATCCTCCCTGGGCTGGCTTTTCCTTCTCCGGGTGCTGATGTTCCCACTGAGTGCATCCTCCGGCGTTTTGTCCTTTTCTGCTTTTTCTATTTTATTTTTTCCCCCGTTTTCCCCATTCCTGGCATCCGGAGGGTCCCAGTCCTGCTCCCCGGCACCTCCAGGGTGGGCACTGCGGTGGCTCCGGGGGCTGCTTGAGCTCCTTCTCACGCACCTTCCGCGGTCACTAATCGCGTTTATACCCAATCCTCTCTCTTTTTTCCCATTTCTCGGGGTACTAACGCTGCTCAATTGTCGGACTTTTAGCAAGTCATTAATTAATGTCCTATGACAACTTGGAGCTTAAGGATTTAGGTGTTGTTTGCAGCGATCTCTCTGTTTTAAAGAGAAAAATCCCTCTCCGTGTCCCTGTGCCTCTCTCCCGTGCTCAGCCCGGGGCTGGCATTGCTCCTTCCCGCTTCACCTTCAGGACACGGCTTGAATTTAAGTCGAGGTGGGAGAAAAGTTGTTTTTCTCCTGGAATTGTGGCGCGTTGGAGCTTTCTAAAATAAATCGGGCACAAGGGACGAGCTTTTCCAGTGACCTCCGTCTTCAGGCAGCAGCAAGCAACCCCCTCCCCAGCTCTGCGACCTTTTAATGGCTCCATTCTTTCCCAATTTACAGGAAAAACGCCCCCTCCCAATATGCTGGATCCGGGGAATTTTGTATTCCAGCCCTCCCGATGCTCGCCCAGCCCCGTGGTTAGAAGGAGAGGAGGTGTGGAGGGAAAGGGTAGCGAAAAGGGAAGAAAAGAGAGAGTGAATGCTAAGGGAAAAAATGCTTTAAATCTTTCCTGTAAATCTCCAAATATATGAAGTCTGAGGAACAAATTCAAAGCAGGCACGGCCGCCTGAAGAGAAGTTAGAGAGAAATATTCTGTTCCATTCAAGCGCATCAAGGGTCTCGCTGAAGTCTTGTTTGGCTAAGGTCAGACGAGACTGGGTTCTCCAATAAAAATAAATCTCAAATTAATTATGGCCTCAAGCGAGGGGCCAGACGTTCGGAGCTAGTGCACTGCAGTCTGTTTTCTTGGCCTTCAGTATTTTTGTTTTTTGTGCCTCGGCTTTTCAATAACTGCGGGATGGGGGAGGGAGGGAGGGCGGGCGCTGTTTTATTGGGACATGGAACTCAAATAAAAGCATCCAGGACACCCCAGGCTCGCCCCGCTCGCCCCTCATTGCGATGCAGCTTCAAAGCTCCCGCATCTTCTCCACCCCACGTTTAAGACATTATGTTTTACTTAGCAGCGATTAGCGAGGAATAACTTCCCTGCTTCAGCTCCCAGATCTGCTGTTCCTGTCGGGAGGAGGGACCCGATCCTCCAGTTCTGATCCCCTCTCCCGATCCCCTTTTATTGCTGCGGCTGAAAAGCGGAGGTTTGCCCAATTCGTTGGGTCTAAAATTGGGATTCGTTTGGGGGGATCAAATCCCAGGGCTGCAGTCTGGGCTTTTTGCTTGTAAGAATGTGGGGTTAGAAAAGAAACAAACACGTCGCGTTTTTCTTTCTGCGATGGGGTCAGTGCCAGGGGAAAGTCAGAGCCGGGGATTTTAAACGTTCCCTAAAGCTGGGGGAGAGTTTCCCTCCAGGGAAGGCTGGAGCGGGATAAACTCCGGGCCCTGCAAGCCCAGAATGACGGAATTGTGCACACGTTCAGAGGGAACAGAACATGTGGCAGGTTATCTGAAAAGCGGCTATTGGATTATATTATATATTACATATTATATATTATATATTACATATTATATATTACATATTATATATTATATATTATATATTATATAATATATAATATATATTACATATTATATATTATATATTATATATTATATATTATATATTATATATTATATATTATATATTATATATTATATATTATATATTATATTATTGGATATATATTATATTATTGGATATATAACACACACAATGCACCGCGCGGGCTGTGGAAGTACACGCGTGTGGAAAGCTCGTTTTACAAAGGGGACACTGTAAAAAATGAGGCTATTTCTAGCCACAAAGCCAGGGCGTGGATGTTGAGGTTTTTGAGCTCCCCTCCTCTATCCCCGCGTTATTTCACAGCCACAGCTCCAGGCTGGGCTCAACGAGAGCTCAGCTGATGCTGTTGGGGTCACAGAGGGTGACAGAAGCCAATCCCCTCTCCCCTCCTCGGAAAATCAGATTCCCAACCTGCAATGGGGGTGGGAAAGGTTCCCATTGTGTTTGTTCCTAGCGAATAACCGGAGGTTTTAATCATGAAGCGATGCCCGCTAATCCCGCGTGGGTAACAGACAGAAAATCCAAATCTTTGGGGTTCTGCGAGGGATTGGCACAGAACTACACCGAGGGTTAACTCCTTTGGGTCTGGACACGAAACAGCTCCAGGCCACATCTCCCCAGTGGCTCCTCATTCCCTTGGGATCGCGGCGTTTTCACCCTCTCCGTGTGGGGCTGGGAGCAGCCCCAAGGACGGGGGCAGGAGGTGGGGACGTGCCAGGCGATCGATATTGAGCTAATTACCAACGCCGCTCGACAATTCCCTCCCATTCGTTAACGGAGTGACATATAAAACTAATAATAATAAATAATAATAATAGAGGAGTAACTGATTTCTACCAGCCCGTCCCGAGGCAAGCATTTGAAATCCGTGGTTGCCAAGATCAAATGATTTTCCAGCTGTCTGGCGGTGACCACATGAAGCAGATCCCAGCTCCTTTGCTGTACGTACACGAGCATCCGAAGGGCGAGCGACAGATCCAGAGTGGCGACAGATCCTGCTCAGCCCCGTGCCCGCCTTTCCCCCGCCTGTCCCGGCTCCCTCCTTCTTGGTTAAATGCAATAACAGCTAAAAACCCAGTTAGATAACAGTGAAATACTCAGTGAAACACCAGTTAAAAGCTCAGTCAAATACTCAGTTAAATAACAGTTAAATGCCCAGAGTCACGGCACAACCACCTAGGATGATTCAGAGCTTGGCGTCCAGAGGTTTTGAATATTTCAGCCTTTTCCAAAACGTATGGAGTAACTTCAAAGGTGGCTTTGGGTTTGGTTTTGAGGTTTTTAGGGGGTATTTGGTTTTTTTTGTTTTTTTTTTTTTTTTATATTTTTGGGGGGGAGGGGGTGGAAGGTGGGGGATTAAAACAAAACCAGAAAGAAAAAATAATGCAAAGCTTCTACTTTTCGTTATTTGGGCAGAAAAGAGCAGATTGTTCAGCTTCTCTTTAGAATCTGTAACACCTCCGCTCATTCCCTTATCTCTTGGATTCTCCCAAATGTTGCTTTAGACCAGACCCCGGAGGAGAAGCGCGGAGCATCCCTGCCAGCCCCGGCATCACGAGTGACCTGAGCAGGCTCCGCTCATCCCCAGACATGCAAAACAAACCCCTGCGGGTCACGGTGCCCGTCTGGCCATAAAATGCAGAGCTGGGTTCCAAAAATATCTCCCGGTGCGATGGCGGGGGGTCTGTCTGGCCACTGCCCGGCTTTGGGATGCGCGGCGGGGCCGGATTTGATTGTCCCTTCAGCTCCGGGCAGAAGGGACAAAAACCCCCTCAAAGGGAATTTGAGGTGTCGGGTTCAGGGGTTTTGGGGCTGTTGGGCTCAGGAATTTGAGGGTGTCGGGCTCAGAGGCTTTTGGGGCTGTTGGGCTTAGGAATTTGAGGGTGTCGGGCTCAGAGGTTTTGGGGTTGTTTTGCTCAGGGGTTTGAGGGTGTCGGGCTCAGGGAGTTTGGGGCTGTCGAGTTCAGGGGTTTCAGGGTGTCGGGCTCAGGGTTTGAGCTGTCGGGCTCAGGGGTTTGAGGGGTCGGGCTCCTCTCCCGTGAGTTGGGCCCGTTTCCAGGTGGTTCCCCCGCCTCTCCCGGATCCTCAGCTCCCCCGCTGTCGGTCCCGCAGCCCGACTCAAAGTGCTCTCTGAGGTCGGTGGGTGGCAGAGGCTCCTTCCAGGGGATTTTCCCCCTTTCTTTCGCGGTTGAGATCCTCAACCTGTCCTCTCCCTCACCCCCCACCCGCGTTGTTTGCCGGGGCTGGTGGGGAGCGCTGTCTAGAGAGGAAACCACTCGGGTTTTGAAAGGATGCGTTTCACTCTTCCCTTTTCCCTCTCGCTTTTCTGGTCGCTGTGGGAACGCCGAGGGGGGAGCCGGGACCAGAGCGCTGAGGGAGCAGGGGCAGGACAGTGGGCACGGAAAAGCAAGAGGAATGAGGAAAGCAAAGGGTTAACGGCGATTTCTTTTAATTGAACTCCAGTTTTGTGGCCCTAGGCGAGGGGGGACCTGACCCCGCTAGCAGCATCCAGATGTGCGGCTCTCGGGGGACCCCGCGCAGCCCCGGAGCGGGGGGCAGGCAGGAGGGGCCGGGGTCGGAGCTCCCCCCGCTGCAGGCGGCCCCAAGCGCCGGCGAGCAGCGAGCCAAAAACCTCCAGGTCTGGTCACGTTCAGCCCCGTGTCTGCATCCGAACTGAAAAATTGTAGCTGAATTGATGAGGCTAATTTCAGAGGAGGGGGAGGGAGGGGAAGGAGGGGCAAGGGGGATCTGCGGCTCTCTCCTGCCAGCCTCGGGCTCGGAGAAATAAAGTATTAATAAAGCATCCCTGCCGCAGCCGGGGAGAAACACTGGTGGCATTACTGCATTTCCCTTTTGGAAGGAGCCGGGGCAGGATAACTCTGGATATAACTTTGCTTCCCCTCATCCCCTTCCCCGTGGCTGGACTAAGGACAGGGGGGAACACAAAGCCTGGACGCGACTGGCACTGCACAAGGTAACGCTGTCCCCCGACGGGCAGGGTGCCCTGCTGCCCTGGCACTTTCCTCTCTTGCCTTCCCCCTCCTTTCCTTTCCCTCGCTGTGCGCCCGCTTTGTGGAAGCGGGGCAGGAGGGCTGTCGCACGGTGTGTCCGTGGTTGTTGTGGCCGGGGCGGGCAGCGGGAGCAGCACAGGCGGGGATTGTCTCATTTCCCTTTGGAAAGGTTCGGCTTTGCCCGGGAAGAGGAAAACGCGCGTTCTGCTGCCGCTGGCCGCGCTCTGAACGAGGGAGGATGGCGCGGCAGGGGCTCCGGAGCTTTAGGGGCTGAGGGGTTTGTGCGCTCTTTGCTGCGCCCGTCAGGACACGGCACCCGAGCGGCTGTTCCGGGGCTGACTGGGAGGTTCTGACCTGGTTATCAACTGGGGGTGTCCCCTCCGCTCTGAGGGGCTTTCACATCAGGGCGGAGGCTGGGAAAGGGCTCCGGCACCTGAAAGAAAGGACAGAAACCATCCATGGCAGCGCCTTCCCTTCCCAGCCCCACATCCCACCCGCCAGAGCAGCGGGACTGAGCGAAGGGGCCAGAGTGGCCGAGAGCCTCGGCTTGCCCGCAGCCCGTGCTGGATCCGTCTGTCTGTCCTGCATTACTGCACTCTGTCTTGGACCCGTCTGTCTGTCCTGCATTACTGCACTCTGTGTTGGATCCGTCTGTCTGTCCTGCATTACTGCACTCGGTGTTGGATCCGTCTGTCTGTCCTGCATTACTGCACTCGGTGTTGGATCCGTCTGTCTGTCCTGCATTATTGCACTCTGTGTTGGATCCGTCTGTCTGTCCTGCATTACTGCACTCTGTGTTGGATCCGTCCGTCTGTCCTGCATTAATGCACTCTGTGTTGGATCCGTCTGTCTGTCCTGCATTACTGCACTCGGTGTTGGATCCGTCTGTCTGTCCTGCATTACTGCACTCTGTGTTGGATCAGTCTGTCTGTCCTGCATTACTGCACTCTGTGTTCGATCCGTCTGTCTGTCCTGCATTATTGCACTCAGCGCTCGCTCCTGGCAGCGGCTGCACCCTCGGCTCACGCTCCGTGCTGGGAGGCGTGAAGGAGAGGGCTCGAAATATGCTTTAAATTCGTTTTAATCGCCAGAGTTTTGCTCTTCTCCCTCCGCCTGCCGTCACCGAATTGCATTTACGGTTTTCTCCCCTTAATTTTTCCCGTTGACTGGAAAACGCATTAATAAAAAAATCTGTGGGAAGAGACGGAAATTCAGTGAGTCAGGCTAAAGCTGCTCCAGCCAAAAGAAAAAAAAAAAAAAAAAAAAAAAGGCAAAAGCCCACGTTAAACGGAGCCGTGAGATGACACAGGCTGCCTAACACGGGGTGCGAGGCAAGCTCTGCGCTGGCCCGGCTGTCCCAGCGACAAACAGGAGCTGTGACAGAGGTGGCTATTGTTCTGCCCCTTCTTATCTAAATGGAGCAAATATCCTGTATGTAAAATATATATATTTTCACCAAGAAGGCAGGACCAGCGTAGAGACGAAGGTTTCCTCCTCGAGTGACTTCACTTCCCAAAATTAGCAGAAAAAAACGTTTCATCCGGTTAACTGTCTCTTTTTCGCTCTGCTGCAAGAAGGAAAGTTAAAAAAAGAGAGAGACCGAGAGAGAGGGAGGGAGGGAGAGAGAGGGGGAGAGGGGGTACGGAGAGAGCAGCAAAACCGCTGGAAGGGCAGCGACAAGAGCGAAAAGAGAGAGAAGGATAAAAAACTTCAGCAGGCGTCAGTCGCAGGCTAAACCGGGTCAATGTGTGGAATATTGCTGGTCCCGGCTGGAAGTTTTTCCCGATGGACGGCACTATTAAGGTAAGGGCAGGAGGGGCTGGGGGTCCCCTCGGGCTGGGGGGCTCTGGGAAGGGGCGCGGGGCTGGGGGCCGGCTCCGGCCGGGCTCCCTCCTCCTCCTCCTCCTCCCTCTCCTCCCTCTCCTCCTCCTCCTCTTTGGCCGCCGTGTCCCGGGGCTCTCCCGGGGCCTCCCCGGTGCTCGGGGGTTCGCAGCCGGTTCGTGCCCAGTGCCAGGGCCCAGGAGGGTCGGGCAGTGGCCGGCTCGGGGCAGTGCCAGCGGCAGCTCCTGCTCCCGGCGCGGCTCGGAGCTGCCCCCGCTGTCCGTCTGTCCCTGGCCCGGCCCTGGCCCCGGCGCTCTGGCTCTGGTGGTCGCCCGTGTTCCTCCAGCAGCTTTTCTTGGGGTTTTGGCGGGGAAAAAGCCCCGGGCTGGAGGAGAAACATCGCCCTGGCTCGGGGGAAAGGGAAGCAGAGTGAGGCAAATAAACCACCAAGCTAACCAACCTCGGGTGGCCTTGAGCAACCGGGGACGCTGCTGGGGCCGGGAGCAGTTCCCCCTCTGCCCCCCGGCCGCTCCTTCAGGCCCTGCGGGACGAACCGAGCCCTTCCCGCTCCCCCAGGGCTCCTGCGAGCCGGGGCAGCGCCGGGCTGCCTTTGGGGGACCCCTGCGTGAGTGTGACGGGCTCTTCTCGGGGAGCGCTGCGGGACGGGAGCCCTCGAACAGAGGAGCCTTGAAGCGAGAGACGCTGTGGGTGTGTTTGGGTTGGATGATTTCGAAAGATGCCTATCGCCTGCCTGGGTGGGGTGTCGAGCTCGCCTTAAAAATGCCCTTTTTTTCTTTTTTTTTCTTTTTTTTTTTTTTTTTAATTTTTTTCCTTTTTTTTTTCTTCTATTTTTTTTAAATTTTGCTGACCTGGGTAGAACAAAGCTGCAAACGGGCAGGAACCGAAACTGTCTCCCTTAGATTGCAGCTTGTGACAAGTGCACGGTTTGGAAAGGTCTCAAGAGAAGGGGGAGGGAAGGAGATGGACAGGAAGAGAAAATGGAAAGAGGAAAGAAAGAGGGAATGAAAGGGTGAATGTCAGAAAGGAAGGGAGAAAGCAGCAGTGTTGAAAGCACAATATTTGGGAGGTATGGCTGGAATAAAACAGGTTTTCCCCTCCACCTCCTCAGATCTGCAGCAAAAGTAACCTGGGCCTCATTCAGGATACATTTAATGCACCACAACTTTCTTTGATTTGCGGAGCCCTAAATATTGTGCAGTGAAAGTGCAGAAATTCCCCATCTGTGCCTTTGCGGTGGTGCACACGTGGACCCGCCGTTGTGCAGAGACCAGGAGCCCCCTGCCCATCCCTGAGCAGAGCTGGGCTGTGCCCCTGTGCCCCGGAGCCCCCGGGAGCCGCTCCTGCCCCCGCTGCCCCCAGCTCCCCCCGGCTGCGGTTCGGGGATGAGGAACTGCAGCTCCGAGCTGGGCTCAGTCACGCTGAGGCTGCGGCCAAAGGAGGAACTCGGCCACAGCCCAGGTCACTGCCCGGGGCTGGGCCTGCCCTGGGGCTGCTGGGCAGCCTGTGCCACTGCCCTGTGCCCGCTCTGCAGCCTCTGCCACTGCCCTGTGCCCGCTCTGCAGCCTCTGCCACTGCCCTGTGCCCGCTCTGCAGCCTGTGCCACTGCCCTGTGCCCGCTCTGCAGCCTGTGCCACTGCCCTGTGCCCGCTTTGCAGCCTCTGCCACTGCCCTCTGCAGCCTGTGCCACTGCCCTGTGCCCGCTCTGCAGCCTGTGCCACTGCCCTGTGCCCGCTCTGCAGCCTGTGCCACTGCCCTCTGCAGCCTCTGCCCTGTGCCCGCTCTGCAGCCTCTGCCACTGCCCTGTGCCCTGCTGCCCTGCCAGGGCAGGGTCTGACACTCCTGGGGCTGGGAGAACCAGCATCCAGAGGTGGGATCCAGAGACAGGACCCAGTGATGGGATCCAGAGGTGGGATCCAGAGACAGGATCCAGAGATGGGATCCAGACACAGGATCCAGAGATGGGATCCAGAGGCAGGACCCAGAGATGGGATCCAGAGATGGGATCCAGAGATAGGATCCAGAGACAGCATCCAGATATGGGATCCAGAGATGGGATCCAGAGGCGGGACCCAGAGATGGGATCCAGAGGCAGAATCCTGAGATGGGATCCAAAGAAAGGACCCAGAGATGGGATCCAGACACAGGATCTCCTCCTGGGCTCCTTTACCAAGCTGCTCAGGCTCAGCAGGTCCCTATGTCCTGTTTGTCCCCTCTGCCAATGTGCCCTCTTTCTGTGCTCCTGTCCTGCCCAAAGGATTAGCGGAGACTTCTTGTAAATTCTCATGCTGGGCAGAAAGAACACGGTGGGTTGGAGGCAGTGCCAGCTCCCCACAGAGACAGTGGCTGCAGGGAAGGGTGAGACCCCCTTGCCTGGCTCTCACGGGTGAAGGGCAGCATGAGAGGATGTGGCTGGAAATGCTGCAGTGCTTTTGGTGTGCTGAGCTCTGTCTTTAACCTGTGCTGCAGGGTGGGTGTGACTCTGAGGGCACATCCAGAGCAAAGCAAGTTAACAGCGATGGTGCCCTCAGCTCTGTTCCGCCCTGCCATGCAGGCATTGATTTATCTCAGAGCTCTGCATTTGTGTTGGGACAAATACGGCAGAAAGATGCACACGAGTGACTGGAGAGCGAGAAAAACACTGAGAAAGGTTCTTTCATCATCTACAGCAAGAACAGGGGCGGTCCCAGATGAAATCTGAGTTCCGGCATGGGGAAAGGCACTTCCCACCCCAAACTCAGAAATATTCCTGTCCTTGGAGAGGACAACTGCTGGATTTGGGACAGGGCTGTGCCCTCCAGATGATTTTCTTCTTGAGCAATTTAAATTTGACAAGTGGCTGTTTTTTAAGCCTATGCATTGCTATTGCACAGATTAATTGTTTTAATTGAGCTGAAGCCTTTAACTGCAGGCTGGCAGATGCAGGAGTTTGGGTCCAGCCTGCTTTGCAAATCTCTCCCTTGCCTGCAATCTCCAATATTTGGCTTTGTCTCAGGTTGCATTACCAAGACATGCTTGTACTTTTACTCTTCATCTTTTTATCAGAAAGGACCTTGATGACTCTGACTGCTGTTTTACCTCCCTAGAGTAATTTACCTGCACACCTGCCCAGCTGCAGGTGAAGGGATGAACCCACTGGAGCCTGGAGCTGTCCCAAGGGCTCAGAGCCACGCTGGGGAACGGGGCATGGGCAGAGAATAAATGTGGTTGGGATGATCCTTGAGGACATGGATCCCATGTGGACAATGAGTGCAAGTGTGAATGGAGTTGTCCTCAAGCAGGGAATTCCATGGATATAAACATAAACCACAGGATCAGCTCAGGATTTTAAGTCACCATTCCCCACCATGCACTGACTGACATCACATGTGACAGTGCTGAGCCAATGCCCCATAAAAATGAACACATTTGTATTTATTCTCAAAGGATTATCTTGAGGAGAATCAGGTCACCTGCTGGAGGTTGGTGGTGGTTTTTGCTGCATTCTCTAAATAATCTGTGTAATCTGTGAGCAGAACTGGCTTGGGAAGTGTCCCCTGCTCAAAGAGCTCTGTGGAGGAAGAAGTGCAGGAAATCTGAGTTATTTCCACCTTCTGTTCATATTCTGCCAATAGCACTGGCAGATGATGATTGGAGCCAGTGTAACTGCTGTCTCTTGTATTTGCACTAATTTTAAATAGTTTTAAATAATTTTTACTGTGCCCCTAGAGATTCAAATCCCGTCTTCTTTGGGTTAACACCCCACTTTGACTGACTTGCATTGTGTTTGTGGGACTTGGGTTTCACTGCCTCACAATAAATCAGAAAAGGGCACATCTCAACAACAGCAAGATGCTCATGCATGGCCTTCCTCACAATAACAAGTGGTGTGGTTTCGAGCTGCTTTAATTGTTTCAGTTCCACTTTATGTGTGGAGAATAATTAAAGCAAATTTACTGGCCAGAGCCTGCCTGCTCGTGAAAAAGCACATTTTGTGTGGCTCTTGCCTTCATTCCAGGAAAATAAAATTATCCTGATGTTGAGGCCATCAGAGAGCCCCTCTGAGGGGCGTTCAGCGAGGATTTTGCATTGTTGAAGAGGAGGAGAGCAGGGTCCCTGAATGCAGGGCTGGTGTGTTGGCGTTGCCATAGCAAAGGGTGGGGCTGGGTTTTGGAGCAATCTCTGTCGTTTGTGAGCTGGAGGCGTTTGCTCTCGCTCTCAAACTTGGCCGTGGGGATCTCAGACTAAGAAAATGTTTCCTTTTTGAGCAATTTTCGTGTCTGTTTGGCTCTTTTTAATCACCCCAGCTTTGGCCCCAGAGGGATGGCCTTTCCTGGCCAGAGGGTGTTGACTCCTGGGGCAAGGCTCCTAATCTCCACACTGGAAAAATAATAAATAAATCACAAAGATTTGAGGGACAACAACTTTCCATGTTGCTGTCCCTCAAAAGCAATTTGGAACAAAACCATCTGGAATTTCCAGGGCATGAACAGCAATGTTCCCTCCTACCCTAATCCTCATTCAAAGATACTTACATTGCATAATAACTTTCTAACATCAAAAACCATTTAGAAAGGTTTTATGATGGGGGTATTTTTTGATGGGGATATTTTTTGATGGGGATATTTTGAATTTTCCCCTCGAGAGCTGTGTGCAAAGGACATCTCCTGCCTCAGCATGAACCTCCAGCCTCGGTGTCCTGCTGGGTGCTGCCAGCTCAGAGCCTTCAGTGCTGACTCCCAGTTGGCAGCAAACACTGGGAAAGCCTTTTCTGAGCCTGCAGTGTACTTTTTCCTCCTCAAAAATAGATTATTTCCTCAAAAAAGGAGGATTTCTTTGAAGAAAACCTTTACCCAAGAGAACAATGCAAGGGCTTGGATTTGAAGCCCTCGGGGTACTGCTGCGAGGCTTTGAGGAGGTGCTGAGAGCCTGGTGTAGTTTCTCTTCACCTCCACAGGATGTGGTCACTCAAAGGAGTAGCAATGCGTGTCTTGAGGATTTCATGCTTTTATTTGAGTTATTGATTTTATTTCTGGGCTATTCCTTCTGTGAGATGAGGGGAGGAGCAGCCTGTGTCCCTGCTCACAGGATTCCTGCCCTGTGGCTGCAGGACTCTGTTCCTGGCAGGGTCACCCTCAGGAGCAGCACAGGGAGGCTGCAGCTCGGGGTGAGCTCTCAGATGTCACCCTGAGAGGTGAGATGTGCTGGGGGAAGGGCACTTGGAGGAAGGTTTGCAGGCAGCAGAGTTTATTTCCTTCAGGTCTGCCCTTGCTGGACTTACAGGAACGTTTTCCTCCTGAGTTCAGCTCCCACCTGCTCTGAAGGGTCAGGTCTGGAACGCGTGAATGCTCAGCCTCAGCACAGAGCACCTCCCTGCCTTTCTTCCCCCACAGACCATCAATGTTTGAGGTTCCTTTACAGCCCCTCATCAGCTGCCCTTGAAAAACAAACGTGTGTCCTAGTGCCCGAGCTCACCTGAGCACCCACAGAGAGTCCCTGGGTCCCACCTCAGAGCTGACATGCACCAGCAGGAGCATGAAAGGAGCCAGGCGAGCATCAGCTTCAGGGGTTCAGGTATTTGTGGGTTTGCTGAAGCTGCAGAAGCCTGGTGTGCATGGATGTGCCCCTGGAACAAGCAGGTCTAACACATCCAGTTGAGTTCTACAACTTGGTTTGAGGCCAGTTTGCACCAGAAATGTGAAATTCTCTTCAGATCTCTCACCTGAATTGGACAGCAGGTCTGTTTCCCTGCCTGTGCCTGCCCTATGCTCTGGTGCACACCTGAACACAGGTGCCCCATGAAGCTCTGGCATCTAAAGGAGCTGCCTGAGGGCACTCAGTGCCAGGGGCCTGTCACACCGCCCTGGGCGAGGGCCAAGGACATTTTCTGAGCCAACATGTATTTTCAGAGAAGAGTGTGGCTGCACATTTATAGCTGGGTTTGAAATACAGCCTAAAATATCCCCCCCAAATGTGGATTTCTGCCTCCCTTGGGAATCCTTTGCCTGAGGTGGAGCTGAGTCGTGGGTGCTGTGTCACCTCAGACACGTGGGCAGTGAGGGGGTGCCCTGGGCAGTGAGGGAGTGCCATGGGCAGTGAGGGGGTGCCATGGGCAGTGAGAGGGTGCCATGGGCAGTGAGGGGGTGCCATGGGCAGTGAGGGGGTGCCCTGGGCAGTGAGGGTGCCCTGGGCAGTGAGGGTGCCATGGGCAGTGAGGGTGCCATGGGCAGTGAGGGGGTGCCCTGGGCATGCAGGGGGTGCCCTGGGCAGGCAGTGAGGGTGCCCTGGGCAGTGAGAGGGTGCCATGGGCAGTGAGAGGGTGCCCTGGGCAGTGAGGATGCCCTGGGCAGACAGTGAGGGTGCCATGGGCAGTGAGGGGTTGCCATGGGCAGTGAGAGGGTGCCCTGGGCAGTGAGGATGCCCTGGGCAGACAGTGAGGGTGCCATGGGCAGTGAGGGGTTGCCATGGGCAGTGAGGGTGCCCTGGGCAGTGAGGATGCCCTGGGCAGACAGTGAGGGTGCCATGGGCAGTGAGGGGGTGCCCTGGGCAGTGAGGGGGTGCCCTGGGCAGTGAGAGGGTGCTCTGGGCATTGAGAGGCTGCTCTGGGCAGTGAGAGGGTGCCATGGGCAGTGAGGGGGTGCCATGGGCAGTGAGGGGGTGCCCTGGGCAGTGAGGGGGTGCCCTGGGCAGTGAGGATGCCCTGGGCAGACAGTGAGGGTGCCATGGGCAGTGAGAGGGTGCCATGGGCAGTGAGGGTGCCATGGGCAGTGAGGGAGTGCCCTGGGCAGTGAGGGGGTGCCCTCACCACCCTTCAGCTCTATGCACAGCAATGTGTGTGCCAGGACAGTGCCTGCTCTGCTCTGCTGAGTTCCAGGTATCAAAGCCTTTGAGATGTTGATGCATTTTTCTGCTTGTTTTCTTCCTCCCTCTCATTACCAGCCACATAATTACTGATGTGTATCTCCCCTGCGGTAACACCCACCTGGAAGCTGGCTCTGAGCTTACCACAAACGGTGCCTCCCTGTGCCTCCTCCCCCAGCTGAAGCTCTCCCCAGCCCCAAAGCAAAGGGATGTGCAGCAGGAGCTTCAGGCTCTCCTGACAAACCTCTTCCTTCTCCAAACAGCACCAAAGGCAAAATTTAGGAATAACACCCTGGCAAGGACCAGGGGAAATAGAGGAAGAAGCTTCAGTCTCCCAGGGGTTGTGCAATTCCAGCCTTTGCTTCTCTTCAGGATGCTGCACAGAAAATAACCCTTCATTCATGTTCAGCGTTCTTTCTTTTCCTGATTTTTCACTAAAATCCAGTAAGAAGCACAGCCCAGGAGAGGAAGTGTTGTGGATAAGCTTGCTGCTTTATTTGTATTTATTTCCTTGTTCTGCCAGCATAGACCAACCTAGGACTCTACCAGGGCTGTGAAGGAGTCAAAAACAATTAAAATAAATTAGAAAGCCTTAAGCCCAGCCTGCCAAAGCTGCACACCCAGGAACTGAACGTTACAATCCCCGTCAGTCATCCAGAGACAGTGAAAAATAACCCAGTGGGCAGCAGAGCCTCTCATTACTCATCTGCTGATCCCTCATTCAGCAAAAAACTGCCCTTCTTAATACTGCTGGTTTTGATCTGAGGGGAAGAGATAAATCAGCAAGAATACAGTTTTTTAAGCTGCTTGATGAGTGAAAGAGAGAAACTGGAGTAAGGTATGGTAGGGTCAGGGGAAGGTGTGGTGAGTTCAGGAAACCAACTGCTGTATGATGAGAAAATACTCATTTGAATGGCTTTTATAGCAGCTTTTCTTCAAAAAAAAAAAAAAAAAAAAAAAAAAAAAACCAAAAAAAAAACCAAGCAAGATAAGGAAAAGATTAGGAGCGGTTAAAATACTCTTTTTACTAAATACAGAATTTGGCTCTCTGGTTTCTTCTGAATATCTCTTCTTGTTGTTCCAAGCTTGATTGACTTATAACTGCATTGAACCAACCTCACATCAGTTCCTTTTTATCAGCCAGAGTGAGACTTCCTGTGCTCCGCAGTCTGGTTTCCTGATGTGTTTCCTTTTTCCTTTTAACAGAACAAAGGAAACTGTAACTCCTCTGCTGCTCCTGTTCCCAATCTCCTTGGGACTGCACACACTCTCACCATCCAAGCTCTGCCTTGTCTTTTCTCTGCCTGGAGCTCAGTGCCCTCCTCATCTCTGCCAGCTGCAGAGGGGCAAGAGCTCGGTGCTATTGAAAGGAAACCACTGCCACTGGCAGCTTTTAGTAGCCAAAATGTAGTAAAGCACAAAGGGAAACTCCTCACCCAAAGGCTCAGTGTGTCACTGCAGATATGGGATTTTTAATGTCCTGCTGAAGCAAGCATCAGGTGTTGAGGTCTCAGTGATTTGCTCAGGCTGATGTTGTGAACTTTGATACTTGAACCTGGGAATTTAAGTCCTGACATGTGTGGAACTGGTGGAAATGCTCCCCAAAAGGTCACACATGCACAGTCACTGCCCTGGCACACAGGAAACAGCTGCCCTGTATATTATGTTTTAATTTGGATTATTTTCAAACCACCCCCTGAAGGGCAATTCCCCTCTGGTTTTCCCTCAGCTGTGAGGGGCTGCAGCTCCTTCAGTCCTCCATTCACACAAGAACAGCCTATGGCTGCAAAATCCAAATCCTGCCCTGCAGTGGGGATCCTTTTCCTTGGGAAAGCCCTTTTCACCCAGCTGTTCTGCTGAGATGCTCCATCCTTTATAACCCCACATCTCAGAGCTGAGGCTTTTTCTGCACAAAAATCCCAAGTTCTTGCTCACTTGACTGACAAGGATCCCTTGTTTTCCTGTTCATACAGAGGAACACAAGCTCAGAGCAGGATTGGTAGATGCCTATAAAAATCCTTCAAACACAACCAGAATCCACTGGACAAGGGCAGAGTTGATGTTAGTGCAGAGTTCAGAGCAAAGCTGGGCCTGATTCCCAGGAATAGACATGGGATATCTGCAAATTCCCACTGAAATCAGTGTAAGGAGTTCATGGTGAGGTTTTATCCCTTCATCCAGACCCAGGAGCTCAGCAGGATTTCTGTGAATTCTGATTAGAAAGGAGAAGGGAAATTGGGCTGTGCAGCCCCTTGGCCACCCAGGTGGGTGTGGAGCAAAGGGAATTTGCCAACTCAGCCTGCCCAGAGCGGGCAGCTGAAATCCAAGGCTCATTGATTCAAACCATCAGCACTCAGGAATGGCAGAAAATGGAACAGGATTGGAGATTCTGGACGTGGCTGTTTCCTGGCTATGCCAGAATATGTCTGTGGTGTGGAAGGGTGGCCAGAGCAGGGCCCTGGTTACAACCAGGCTGAGGCAGCAGAGGATTCAGGCAGAGTTTCCAGGGAATCCTGCTCACCCAAGACTGGGGAATCAGTAAGAGCTGCATGACTTTGATCCAGGAAAAGAATTAACATCATTTGCCCCCCTATAGAGCTGCCTTTCTGTACATTTCTGTGCACTGCTTTGAGGTGTTCTCATGCACCTTTACAGTCAGAAATGTCATTTTTAATCCAATCACTTTGGACTGCCCAGCAAAAGGCATCAGAAAATTATACCCTACTGTAAAATCCAGGGGAAAACCAAGGAAGCTTTGTCTTTTCTGCTGTGTTCTGTTTATGGAACAATTTCTATACAGTGTAATTCACTTTCCATAAAAACTCCATTGATTTAATCCCTATTAAATTCTGAGGATTTGTCTGTGAGGGTTGTGCTGCAGCTCAGCCTTTAGGACAGGCTCCTGATTAGAACCAGAAGTTGTGACTCTATGATTAATTCCCTGTATTATGGGAGTTGTCCCCAGAGGTTCCCATCAAGGAGAACCCTGGCACGTAGAAGGAATAAGAGCCCAAAATCCAAGCAGGCAAAGGGAAAAACCAGGAGATGAAATGCAGGAAGCATCTGGTCACTCAGCAAGGCACCAGCAGAGATGCAAAGATTCTGTTCACAAGTTCCTGGCGTCAGAATTGCCCAGGGACTGGTGAATTTTAAACACCTTCCATGGTTTTACAACAGAAAAATCACCAGAGGCAGCAATGATTGATACAGTACAGACTGAAAAGGGAACAGATCCCTTCAACACTGGTCCCAAAAGCCTGAGAGCTGTTTTGAGCAGCTGCTGGGGGTGTCTCCAAGGCCACTGAGGATCCAGACCAGAGGTCCTTCAGGGCCACTTTGCTGCATCAGGGACAATTTTTCTGCCCATGACACTCCCAACCCAAAGCAGAATTCACATGACATGAGCTGTAACAGCCTTCCTTAATTAGATCTAATATGCCCATGTATATCTTTGCACAGCACAAATATTTATATTTAGCAGATATTTCTAAACTCATACATCTGACTTTGCTAGAACCAACCAAGCTTTAAAATAAGCACTCACTGGAGTGATTTGTTAGGCCAGCAGTCTCAGTATCATCCTGCAAATATTACCAAAATTGTCTTTAACAGCTCCAGTGACAGGGGAAGGAATGAGCCCTGGTGAGGGACAAAGAGCACAGGTCGGGGTCTGGGACCTGCACACATTTCTCCTGAATCTGTTTTTCTGCCAGCCAAGTGTGTGTGCAAGTTTCACATGTGTCACACTTGACCCCAGCAATGGTGAGCTCCCCCAGGACACTGGGATTGTGCTGGGGATCTGAGGTGTCTCCAGAAGCACAGGGAGGGATGTCATGGCTCCAGCTCCTGCTCTGCCCATCCTGATCCAGCCTCCCAGAACAGGGTTTTGTCCTGCAGTCTGGGCTGCAGAAAGGGGAGCAGGAGCATGGCCAGGTGCAGGATGGAAAGTGCTCTTACCCACACAGGAACTGGACAGAGCGGATGCAGGACAGGACTTTGCCCTGGCACCTCTCGGGCCTTTCCTCTGTGCTGCTCTTGGCAGTGAGTCTGGATCCTCTGGAGTGTGAGCAGAGTGTGCAGGGCTGGGTAGAACCTTACTCACATGCAGCCCTATAGGATCCTTTTAGTGGCAGGAAAAGTGTGAATCCAACTTAACTCCAAACCCAAACTCACTCCTGCCAGGGACAACCTTTTCTGTCAACGTTGAAGTTGTGTCTCTCCCTTTGCTGCTTCCCACAGGGCACCCCAAACCCAGCTCCACAGCTACAGGAAGGCTTTCCCAGAGCAGCAGGCAAAGGTTTCAACAAAGGGACAGAGTTCATCCCCTGCAGAAAGGGAAAGCAATGCCCTCAAGTTCAAGCTGGCTTGTGATAAATCCTCTGGATTTGCACCACGGCATGTGAGAGCAGACGTGCTCTCATCCTCACAGGACACAGCCTGCTCAGTAATGGATGGAATAAACTTGCAGTTTGCTCCCCGCTCCTCAGTTTTGGTATTCTCCTATGTCATGTCTGCTGCAGGAAGGATGTAATTATGGTTGGTCGTTAGTGTGAGGAATTATTTGCGCTGCAGCAGTGCCTGGAGACCAGTGTGGTCTCTGCTGTGTGTAACAGGAGAGTCCTCCTCAAAATTCCTGAACAGTGAAGAAAAGTTAAGGCACTTAATTTGAACTCCAGAGTGGGAGCAGTTCTAGGGCTCTGCTCTGCTGTCACAGCACCAGGTTCTGTCATTCCTTTCCCAAAATCTCCAAGGTTTCTCTAAAGGATTTTCTTTCCACCCCCACTGCTCCCCATTGAGCAGGACTTCTGTAACTTCTTCCTTCTGAGGTTTGGACACTTTCTTCTGGCTTGGGGCTGCCATTTGCTCATGACTGATTCATGCCTTTCTCATGCCAGCACCACTGCAGCACTTTCCCTTCCCAGGGCTTCTGTGGGGCATTTACAGACCACTGCTGTACCTCCCTCTGGCATTTGCTGGGACAAACAAAGCCCTTATGATCCCTTCACACCTTCCTTCTCTGGTTATTCCTTAGCCTGCACCTGATCCCATCTGGATTTGCCTTTTCCCAAAAAGCAGCACAGGCTGTTCCCAGGGCTTGGCTGGAAATGCCCTCCTGATGCAATCCTGGGACTGGGATGCTTTGGCTTTTTTAGGTTCTGGTGAATCAGAAAAGTCTGTGCTGTTAATTGACTGCAGCCTTTGTGTCAGCAGTGCCCAGCCTGGCTCAGGCAGCTGTGGTGCCACTGTGGGACCTCAGGCACTTCACCTCTCTGTGCCTCAGCAAACCCTCTGCTCCCTCCCTGCCTCTCTGCTCCATTTGCAGCAATGCTGTCCCAAGTTGGGAATGACTTTGGCTCTGCTCAGGAGCAGCAGAGATCTCAGTGCAGGCCTGTCCTGCAGTGCCATGGCATGGACAGACAGATCAGTGGTTGTTCCCATCCTTGTCCTTCATTAACATCCCACGGCCCCTGCCTGTCCTGAGAGGTGGGTGTAGCTCCCAGCCTTTGGGGTCCTGCATATGTTTGCAATGTGGCTTTGGAGAATGGCAGGAGTGCTTTCCCACAGACCAAAGGCCAGTCCAGAGGAGAAGGCAGGGTGTGAAGGCCTCCAGGTTCTCCAGGGGTTTGCAGCAAGTGCCCTGGAGGAGAGGAGGAGGCAGCAGAGTCCATGTGTGTGCCTGTGGAGCTGCTCCATGGATCCACACACAGCACTGCCAGTGTTTCAGCAGGGCCCAAATGCCAGCTGGCTCCTTGCACGAGCCAAACTTGATGTGTTTAAAAGCCAGCAGCCAGCACAGGCTCAGGACTCTGCTTCTCTCTTTCATCCATCCGTTTCTTACCCTATTGCAGCGTGAGGTTCTGTTGTTTCAAAACTAACAGCTGCAGGCTTCCAAAAATAAAAAAGAATTCATGAATTAACATAACCCTAAGCCACAGAAACTCCACCTTGTGAGCAGGCCTGTGCTTACCATATGCAGCTCTGTGCCAGGCTGGGGGAGCTCAGCTGGCTGGGCAAACCTTCCCAAATGTGGGATGTGAAAGGTGTGGGCACTCAGCAGAGAGGGGAAATGTGCATGGAACAGGGGAGCAGAGGAGCAGAGAGGGAGCTGGCTGTGCAGAGAATCCCTCCAAGTCCTCACAGACCATTGTCCCAAGTGCCACCAAGGTCTGTCCTCACCCAGATCATGACCTCAGCTGTTTCCAGGTGCTGAGGGCTCCATTCTGGTTGAGCTGAGCCTCCACAAGGTGTGTGCTGGTTTCACAGCCTCTCCTGGCACACAAGAGCCATTCTGTGGTCCCCTCACATTTCCATCAGTGTCTCATGTCCTCCCCAGGCTCCTCTCTCCCTGCCTGGGTGTTTGGGGTGCCCCAAATGCAGCAGTGGGGGAGACATCTGGGCACGAGCAGAGCTTGTGCACACAGGGCTCAAAGGATGGGCAATGCCCTGAGCAAACAAAGGGCTCTGGAGTGTCATCAGCTCAGGGATTAAAGGGATGTGCTCTCACCCTGTACAAACAGCAGGCTAAAGTGGTGGAGTTAAGCAAACAGCTGTAAAATGGCTCAGTCTCAGCTGATGCTGATTTCATATATCACAGAGTCACTGCATGGAGTGGGCTGGGAGAGACCTTAAAAATCACCTTGTCCCCCCCCTGCTGTGGGCAGGTACACCTTCCCCTAGACCAGGTTGTCCTGGCCTTGGACCCTTCCAGGGATGGGGCAGCCACAGCTCCTCTGGGCAATCTGTGCCAAGGTCTCAAAACATGAATTTATGATCCAGGACACTGGACATTCATCCCTGGCACTTTTTGTGCAGCCTGGAGAAGGCACTGAACTCTCAGGCGGGCCTGTCATTCCCCGTTTATCCTGCCTGCCCATCCTTGAGCTGTTTGGAATAGGAACCATCCCCAGGGTGTATTTGCCCAGCACAAGCACAGGGACAACCTGAGTGTTGCTCATCCTGTGTTGGCAGGTGAGAACTTCCCCAGGAATTATATCCAAGACCTGCCCTTGGATATTCACCTTCTGTTCTGACTCAGTTAAAGGGTTATGGAGATAAGGGTACTTCTAGAAGAGAAACATGTTCAGAAACCTGCCATCATCTGTGACAAAGTTTTCTTAGCATATGAGATTCTAATCAGACATCTATTATTTAGTAAGAAGATAAAGAGGACAGATCTCTCAGCTGGTATCTGCTCTGCTCAGCAGATAACAATCAGCTCACATGGCCCTCTTTAGAAACTCTCAACTTCGGGCAGAATCAAACCAAGTGGAGTCCCCTTGGCTTTATTCCTCCTCCTTACCCAGAAACCCAGAGCAAATCATCAGAGGTTTCTGTGCCTTGATTTTCCTAAGTGTAAAATAATAATGGGAAATGCTCTTCTGAGGTAAAGCTGAGAAGTGACAAATCTCCACAAAGAGTTTTGTAAGCCCTGGATAAAGAACGTGCAGGTGCCTGAAATGTCAGCAGAAAATCTCTCTGAAATCCAGTTCAAAGCAGCTGGATGCAAGAGTCGCAGCTTTTGAAACTAGGAAAGAACTATTTATAGGAGATGAAGTGTTCTGGTGCTTGTGAAACACAGAGAGAAACAGTCTGTGCTCTGCAGCCCTGAAGCCTAAAGCAATGCATTCACAGGGGCCCCATGGGACACCTGGTGCTGGTTTGTGCAGTCTGAGCCCTCAGCCCCATCCAGGATGCACCTCAGAGAGCCCAGAGCCCCTGGGATGGAGCTGCATGGCCTGCCCAGTCCTCCTGGGGACACTTCTCCTCCCTCCAGCCCCGACAATCAGAGCTGCAAAGGCCACATTAGCCAGGGGCTGCTCTTTGGGGCAGAGAGGTGTGTGGGGTGTCTGGGGTGACAGGAACCCTGTGCTCCCTCTTTGGGGCAGAGAGGTGTGTGGGATGTCTGGGATTACCCTGTGCTCCCTCTTTGGGGCAGAGAGGTGTGTGGGGTGTCTGGGATCACAGGAACCCTGTGCTCCCTCTTTGGGGCAGAGAGGTGTGTGGGGTGTCTGGGATTACCCTGTGCTCGCTCTTTGGGGCAGAGAGGTGTGTGGGGTGTCTGGGATACAGGAACCCTGTGCTCCCTCTTTGGGGCAGAGAGGCGTGTGGGGTGTCTGGGATTACCCTGTGCTCCCTCTTTGGGGCAGAGAGGCGTGTGGGGTGTCTGGGATTACCCTGTGCTCCCTCTTTGGGGCAGAGAGGCGTGTGTAGGGTGTCTGGGATTACCCTGTGCTCTGGTGATGTGGTGCCAGAACCAGAGAGCAGCAGAGGAGCCCAGCTCCCCTGGCTGTGCCTTGGCTCTCTCAGTGCTGTCATTGTTTGATTTTGGGCTGCTGGGACAGGTGCAAATCTGCTTCCAGATCACACCCGGGTACATGGCAGGCAAATGTTCCCAAGAGGCTGCAACAACAAGGAACAGCTCTTGTCTCTCAATGCTCCATAGAACTGGGGGCTCTTCTGCAGCACCTGACGGGGCCTTTCCTCCTCTGCTGCACCTTTGTGTCTGCCTGGACAGTCATTTAGTGAGTGCCATTTGTGACAAGCTGGTTCTTAAAAGACAAAGGGGTGAAAAAAAGGCACTTGAAATGAGTTTTGGTTTTTGAGCAAGCTCAGAGCCCTGCCTGGGTACGGGGGCAGTGCAAGAGTGAGTGCAGGTGGGGGAGGCTGTTGCTTCATCACTCAAAGAGAAAGGATGCACTAAAGGCTAAACAAAAAGATGCAGAAGGCAAATGAAAAGGTGCTGAATATAAAAAGATACACAAGTTATACAAAAAAATGCACAAGTTAAACAGAAAGATGCAGATCCTAAATAAAAATATGCACAAAGTAAATTAAAAGATGGCCAAGTTGTATAAAAAGATGGCCAGGTTAAATAAAAAGGTGAGCCAGGCAGGCAACCTGAAGCGTGGAGGACCTGGTCCTCTGATAGTCACTCACCTGCTCTTCTGGGCATGAATTAGTGTGTTTTAGAGAAGTGCTTTTTATCTCACCAGGACAAGGACATTTGTTAGTTCAGGGGCTGAGAAAGGTGCCCTGCAGCCCAGGCTTCCTCCCTCTGGTTGTACCTCAGTGGAGTGACGCAGGGTGGGATGAATTTCTGGATTATTAGGACATTCAGGAAGATCCTTTGCTCATTGACAGCGGGAGCTTCAATTGTTACCTTAGTAAAGGCAATGAGGACAGCCTGGAGTTTGTGGTTTTTTATGGACAGCAATATTGCAGATTCAATGAAGCTTCTGCACCCCCCAAGGCACAGAGAGCCCTGGGATGAGGCTGGAGTGCATTCCCTGTTTGCCAGAAGAGCTTGAGGAGCATGAGGAGCGGGTGGGAGCCATCAGGCAGGTGACAGCAGCCACCAAGGCCCTACAGCCACTGCTCCCCTGGCACTGAGCTGGGGCCAGCACAAAGCCCTGCTGTGATGGGATCTGGACACCACATGGCCAGGGAGGCTCTGGGAAATCAGGGAACACAGAAAAGCCAGAGAAGGGACAGTGTGGGGCCAACTGGCTGCTGCAGAAGGATGGAAAGAGGGACACTGGGTGACATGGCAGTGCTGCTGCCAGCTCTTGTGGGATTTGGTTTTCATCTGGAAAGCCTGAATTCTGCTCCAACTGCATAAGAACATCACCTTTTATTAAATAGGACCGAATTTCTTAAGATTGCAGGGAAGAGCTTGAAATGATATCCTAAAAAGTTTGAAAAGCCAGTTATAAATACAATTCCATGTTCAATTAAGGTTATGTTCAATTAAAGCATGGGACTGGAAAGCAAAGCCCCTCATGGCTGGCTGTGTGCATCCTACTAAGGTTCATGAATAAAAGTGTAAAAACCCACAGCAGGATGGCTTTAGGCGTATAATTTTAGTGTGTGAGTGATGAACTGGCAAGGGTAGAACCTGGAGGGGCAGGGATGGACAAAGATGAGTTTATAAAGGGGATATGAGAGCACACATTTGGGGGAGCCTCAAGCCCCACTGCTTTGTAGGATGGAGGAAGAAGCCCTGGGCAGAGCACGGCCGGTGTCAGTCCTGCCTCAGCCGGCACAAGGATGGGAGCTCTGGCAGGTACGAGCTCACCACTTGGAAATGAAACCTGGCAGAGCCCCAGCGAAAGGCTTTTTGGGAGATGAGGTCAGGTTGTTCTGCCCCCCCGACAGCCCGTGTCGGGCTCTATTCTTGCCTCCCTCCCACAGACGATGAAAGGAGCAGGGCTGGGAGCATGTTTATTAATTCGGGATGACAATAGGACACCTGGAGCAGCACCTGTCAGAGCAGGATGCAAATGAGCCGGGGAGCTGCCCGCGCTCCTGCAGCCCTAATGAAGCTCTAATAGCGCTGATAATGCCTCGCACGGCATTCACGGGGCATTGGCTCAATTGCAGTAATTAATGCGCCCATCCCGAGCCGCAGCTCCCATTCACGGGCACTTCCTGATGCTTTGCTCTCGCTGTTTGGTTTTAAACACACAAACCCGGGACTTATTATATTTGCAAACAATGGCCTCGTGGAGATGCTCTGATTTGCTGCAGAGATAGAGGGGGGTGATCTTTGAAAGCCTAAATTAAAGCAGGATTTCCTTCTGTTTTCTCAAAGGAAAGGTTAACATTTGCTAATAACTGTCACAGGCTGCAAACGGTCTCAGTGTCATATGATGGATTTTTCTGATTGCTTTTAATCAAGGTTTTCAGATATCATGGGGTGTAAACAGAGAAATGAGCTGAGCGCTCATGAGTTGAACAAACCTCAGGAGATGTGACTCAGATAAGGAAGAACTGTTCTGACAATGAAGTAATAGCAGGTTCTTTGCTGCTCGAGTTCCACTTTTTATCACTATTATTTGAGCGTTCCCCATTCCATATCTGTGGCTGAGATAAACTGCTCAGCAGGGATGGATGTGTGCTTGCAAGGCTGTGTGGGAGGGTGGAGGGCTCTTTACCCCACAGAGATATTAAGTTGCTGCCCTATCTACTTCACCTCCCATATTTGGAGGGGTTTTTTTGCCTCTTCAGGGAAATTTAGATGAATTAGAAAAAGTCTATTTACATGTTCAAATCAGAGAGAGATGGCAAAGGTGAGGCTGGGGATATGGAGATGATCTGTCCCTGAAAATTATTACTTCTTGTTGGATGCCTTCCCTCGAGAAAGGGATAAATGGGGAGGTGTTTCAATACCCCATCTGAAAATAAAGGACACAGAAATTATCCCCCAAGAGAATTGCAGGAAAGGAGGAGTCTGTGCTGTAGAGCTGAGATCTGATAAGAGGCATTTTGTGCCATCAGTTTCTTTATTAATAGGAACCAAAATGTGAGAAGAAATTTTGTGTGGCTGCAGCAGGACCTGCAGAGGTGAGCTCTGATAAAAGGCATTTTGTGCCATCAGTTTCTTTATTAATAGGATCCAAAATGTAAGAAGAACTTTTGTGTGGCTGCAGCCGGACCTGCATTTCTCAGTGACTTGGGACACTGATGTTTTCCTCTCGTGCCATCTCAGGGGGGATTTGCAAACCCGCAGAAGCCAAGTTTTGGGCTAACCCCGGTGGTACCAGGGCTCACTCGGAGAGGGGGATAGGGGGAACTCCTGGCCCTCAGCAAAGCTGGAAAAGGCCAAGGAAAGCCGAGGGGATGAGGGAGTCTGCCAGGAGCACATGGGGTGAAGTGCATGCAAAACTCCAGCTGACACAAGCTGTGTCCTCTCCCACGAAAAGCTTCATCATAATCTGTGCAAACATCACTTCAGGATAAACACAATCCTGCTATAAATACCCCCGGCCATTTCCTGTTGTTCTTTCTGCAGCTTGCACAGGGTTTGTGTCTGGCTGAGGGTGTGACTGAGTCCACACAGTCACACACACGTCCCCTGCTCTGTGCTCCACTGAAAATGGCTTTTTCTGCTTCAAATCAGCCACTCTGGGGTTTGTGCCACTGAGCTGAACGTTCATCCTCAGTGAACCAGGAATATTCTTTATGGAAGGAATTCAGGGCAGCAAAATGGTAAAATCTCCTGCTATTGTGATAAGTTGACTTGAATGTCTATATGCACTTAATTACAGTTAAATTAATGACACTTCAATACTTAATTACACTTTAATATACACTCCCCATCCCTGAAAGTGTCTCAAGCCAGGTTGGATATGGCTTGGGGTAACATGGAATAGGGGAAGGTGTCCCTGCCCATGGGGCAGAACAAGATGATTTTTAAGGTCTCCAAACTCAAACATTCAGGGATCCTATGCCATGGTTTGTCACATTCATCCACATTTCTATCCCAGGCTATTTCAATTTATACCCATTCTTAATTTTGACTGTCAAAGGAAATCAAGCACATTAAAACCTGAACTGAGGGAAGCAGAAATGCAAACTCCTCCTGGCTTGTTTTATGCTTGATATTTACTGCATTTTGTGGTTTAAGTGGATTTATTATTTCAGTGAAAATGGAAGCAAAAGTCACACTCCCATCTGCTTGTTAATCACAGAAATACCTCAAGGAGAAAGGAAACAAATTGAGGGAGGGCCCTGGATCCTCATGTATGAATTAAGTCTTTGGAGAACCAGATTGAAAGTTCTTGCAACAACAGAATTTTTAGCTCAGCAGTTTCATTCAAACCACTAATTATTTTTTAAATTTTTTTTTAAATAGTGTTGGCAATGTCCTTTTTTGCTAAACAAAAAAAGGACTGAAAGCCTGGGTTATAAATACTTGGCTTAGGCTTTCTACCCAAATAGAGCTAAAAACTTCGGGTCATACATTAAAGATAACTTGGGCACATCCAAGGAAGATACTATCCTGTTTGAGTCTTTAAAACTCCCTTCCCAAAGTGAAAAACAAACCCAGATTTACATTGCCCAGACTTATTGAGCTTGGATCTGTGTTTGTCATTGGTTATAATCAGAGAGTCAATCCTATCTTTATGAAACTCCAGAAATTAGAAATTGTTCCCTCAGTGTTCACGAGAAAATGGGAAGGGAATTTTTCAGATCGTGGACAGACTGGAACTGCCCCAGTGGGGAAGGAACCAGGGCCCCACTGATCCCTTTGCTCCTGCCCACAAAAACAGGCAGGAATGCTCAGAAGCAGAATATTCTTTTAAAAGCTCACTGTAAACCAGTTTCCCTGTGATTGCAAGGCAGTGAGGCAGAGTGGGTGTGTGCTGTGAGAGGCAAGGAAATGGGAATTGCAGGCAAGGCTGGGGAGAAAAGGCCTAATGAATGAAACAGAGACAGAATGTTCTGTCCCTGCTCTGGCTGCTTGAGGCTTCACCTCTGTGTATTTTATATGGGCTGAGTGAAGGCACAGAGTAGGATGTGAGAGGGTTGAAATGAAGGATAAAATGTACTTGCATGCCTAATTCAGATTTTCCCTTTCAAAGATGCCCTTGAAGAAAAACTCTTGTTTGCATATCCCACTGTGGCACAGCACCTGAGGCACTGCCCTGGGAACCCAAATCCTTGTGCTCTCAGCCCAATTTTGCTGCAGTTGTGCTGTGTGACCCCCAGAGAGTGATGTTCTTGGGCCTCCTGTGACTGTGTTACAGAAAAGTTGTTCAGAGATGAGAAAAGCAGCGTGAAATCTGCCCCTAAGGGTGACCTTAGGGTGTGTGAGAGAGGGGCAGGCAATATTTTGATATGTTGAACAGTCCCCACCAACATTTTTCCTTGATGACACTGAAAAAGACCTGGTTAACCCTGAGGTCCCCTGGCATTCCCAAACATGTTCTGTGTGTGGTGACATGGAGGAGGAGGGGACAGTAAAACATCAGTGATTACATCAGTGTAAGACAGGTAAAATGATCTTGATCTCCACAGCCTATGCTCCCCCAAACCTGCATTTATCTGTGGCATTAGGATGTGACCAACAGAAGGTTTTGCCCCACCAGCTTCTCTTGGGAGTTGACTCCTATTCTCAACCCCTTCCTCCCCACATCCCTGGCAGTGCCCAAGGCCAGGTCAGGCAGTGCCCAAGGCCAGGTTGGGCAGGGCTTGGGGCACCCTGGGACAGTGGAAGGTGTCCCTGCCCATGGCAGGGGTGGGACTGGATGGGCTTTAAGGACATTCCAGCCCAAACCCTGCTGTGACTCTGCAATTCTAATTTTGCACTGCTTTACCCATTTTCCCTCTTCCCCCTGTTTTGTAGTAGCTCCATCAGGTGTTTTGTCAGCAAGTCCCCAACCAGGCCCCAGGTTCTTTCAAAGCTTTGTTCTTTGTGAGGGATTGATTTTTTTACTGACAACCCTATAAGCATCATCCGAAGCAATGTTTGGGATCTCTTTGTTGCTCCCATGGAAGAGAAATTCCATCATCACCCTCACCTCAGACCCCCAGGAAGAGGCAGGGCAGCCCCAGGGAGGCACTGCTGAATTGCTGAAATCTCACTCCCAGGGGATGCTGATGAGGAAGGTGACTGTAAGACCTGTCATGAGGCTCTCCTGCTTCCTCCCTTGGATGTTCCTGTGGGACCTTCCCAGCCAGGGAGAACCTGTGTCTTCAAAGGGGCCCCACTGAGCTCCCTGAGTGCTGAGGAAAATCAGACCCCCAGAAAACTCAGCTCAGGTTGCAAGAGCTGCTCAGAGCAGTCTGTGCCAGATATCCCAGGAGGATCCACTTTTCCTTTGGTCTCTCTGAGACCTCCAGAGTCCTGCCAGGATAAGAATATGAGGTAGTTTGAGTCACCATGATATCAAAATGCCAAATGTTATTGATATTGAGGTACCTGTGCAGCCAAATGGCATCAGCCAGAGCCAAAAGCAAAACAGATTTTCTTAAATTATTTCTAAGCATCCAATTGCTTCTTTAGTATTTGTATAAAGTATTTAAAATACAATTAAAAGCCTACAGATTCCAACTGCTTGGCTATTGGAAGTTTTCCAGGACAGATCCTGTGTGAGTTGGAATCATTCTTGCAGTCACACAAAGCACACAAATACACAAAGAGTTGCAGGGAAGGCTGGAGGTTCACACATCACCCCAAAGGCAAAGACAGAGCTCCCAGTGGCTGTGCTGGCATGGGGAGCCTTAATTTGGCCCTGTCCCCAAAGGCTGTGACAGAATTCACTGTGTTTGTACCAAGGACAGACACAGGAGAGTCCTGTGAGATAGTCTGACCTTTTCCTACGTGGTGTCTTTTCCTCAGAAAGATTCAAATGGATCCAAGCTCTCCTGTTCCCTGGAAAGGCTGAGTTCTGACAGGCTGCCCTACCTGGTGCCTTCTCAGGTTTTTCAAGGCTTCCTTTGAAACTCCACTTTAGTTGGAAACCAATTGCAATATTTTAAGGCAACTGAAAAGGTTAAAACTGCAATGGAACACTCAGAATATCCAAAGCAAACTTTGGTTAATTTAAGGTGGAATTCTCTGGATAATTGTTTTGACCTTCTGTCCAACATTAGGATTGAAAATTTTCCTCCAGCCTCCAGAATTTTCTCAGGATATGACAAGGATCTCCCACCACATTCTGGACTTTTCCATCCCTTACCCCATGGCCTTGACACACTTTTTACCCCTCATTTTGCACAAAATCTTTGGCTAGAGCTGAACAAACAACTTGGCTGCCGAGATAGTAAATGAGCCCCCATTTCCCAAATGTCACTGTAGTACTGAAACCACAGGACCATCTTGTGGCTGCTTCCTGGCCATTTCCTGCTTGCTTGAAAGCTGAGGAAATGAGGTATGCTGAGGTGTGAACTATGTTTGTTTGTATGGGGAGAGCTCTAAGAGACAGAGGTACAGCCCATGACCAAGGTGCTGGGCTCAGAAAAGAGAAAAAAAAACCCTAAGAGCCTGTTCCCAAGGCATTTACAAATGAATGTTAAACACTGCACCTGGATTAACCTGCAGGGACTGCCTGACACTCCCAGCCAGGGCAGAACCTGGCCTTGGCTTGGTTCAGTTCAGTTTGGTCTGGTTTGGTCTGGTTTTGTTTGGTTCAATCTGATTTGGTTTAGTTCAGTTTGGTCTAGTTTGGTCTGGTTTCATTTGGTTTGGTTCAGTTTGGTTTGGTCTGGTCTGGTTTGGTGTGGTTTGGTTTGGTCTGATTTGGTTTGGTTTGGTTTCATCAGGTTTGGTTTGGTTCAGTTTGGTTTTGTCTGGTCTGGTTTGGTTTGGTTTGGTTTGGTTTGGTTTGGTTTGGTTTTGTCTGGTCTGGTTTGCTTTGCTTTGCTTTGCTTTGCTTTGGTTTTATCTGGTTGGGCTTGGTTTGGTACAGTTTGATTTTGTCTGGTTGGGTTTGGTTTAGTTTGGTTTGGTTTGGTTCAGTTTGGTTTTGTCTGGTTCAGTTTGGTTTGGTTTTGTCTGGTTTTGTTTGGTTTGGTTTCATCTGGTTTGGTTTGGTTCAGTTTGGTTTTGTCTGGTTTGGTTTGGTTTGGTTTTATCTGGTTGGGCTTGGTTTGGTTCAGTTTGATTTTGTCTGGTTGGGTTTGGTTTAGTTTGGTTTGGTTCAGTTTGGTTTTGTCTGGTTTGGTTTGGTTTTGTCTGGTTTGGTTTGGTTTGGTTTTGTCTGGTTTGGTTTGGTTCACTTAGCTTTGCTGTGCAGTGCTCCCGTTCTCCTGCCAAGACAAGAGCAGGGCCACCCCTGGCAGTGACCCAGCCACAGGGACAGTGTGAAATGCCAGCCCAGGACTGGCACAGCTCAGGTCACAGAGGTGCCCCTGAATTCCTTGGGCTGGGATGGCCCCTTGTCCCCTTGCCTTGAGGAGCCCGTTTGGTACCAGTTGTGCCAGCCCTGTTCAGTCAGAGCTCTGGCAGCCTGTTCAATCCCCCAGCCCTGGCACAGAGCTGGCTCTCTGCAGGGTGTGCTGCTCACTGCGGGCAGGGCTGGGGGCAGCCTGGGTTATTAGCAGGGAAAGCTGATTGATTTATGAGAGCAGAAGTCTCCTGTGCTCCAGCACAGGTTATTCTCCAAATGCAAACTCTCCCTCACTTCACACACACAAAGTGGCCGAGTGCTGTGTTATGAATGGGCCCCTTTGTTACCCCGGCCCGACACCACAGACTGTTTAGTTCATGTCTGTGCTTTAGCAGAGGAGGACAGGGTCTGCAAGACAGATGTGCCCTTTAATTGCAGGGAAATATTAGAAGATCGTTAAGCCATTTCTGACAGCGCTTTCCTCTGGCTCGGGGAGTGGGGAGTTGTTTCGGGAAGGCCAAGGAGCAGCCCTGTCTTGCCAGCCCCACAAACAGGACCTTGTCCTGCTCCCTCACCCCAACACTAAACAAAACCAGAGGAGCTTCACTCAGAAGCCCCAGTTTGCTGCCAAAGCTGCAGAGCTACATCTCAGAGAGAACTCTCCTTGCACTGCATCTGATAAAAGGCTTTTCAACACAGCTCAGGGGACTTGCCCTGCTGGAGATAAGAGCAGCACTATCAGCTCTGCTGAGAACATGGAGATGTGCCGAGGGTTCTGCTTCTTATTTGTGTTACTGAGCCCAGGCTGAGTGTAAGAAACTCTCCAGCACAAGGAACACACTTTGCAGTCAGCTCAGAAAACACCCCAAAGTGCAGGGGGAAAGGCAGATCCTCTGCTCTGCAGTCAGCTCAGAAAACACCCCAAAGTGCATGGGGAAAGGCAGATCCTCTGCTCTGCAGTCAGCTCAGAAAACACCCCAAAGGGCAGGGGGAAAGGCAGATCCTCTGCTCTATAGGAGAGAGAGCTTTGGGGACAACCTGGGGTTTAATCTTTGTTTAGTTTCACTGACACAATGACTTGGAGCAGTGTTTGGGTGCTTTGTGTTGGTTCCCAGGCTGCAAAATTACTGGAACAGCTTCATCTGAGATGGTGGCTTTGTTCTTTGGGATCATTGCTGTGACAGAACTTGACAGCCCCTACTACAGTTATCCACTAAGAGCTAATGATTTTCATTTAAAATACAGCAAAATAAACCAGGACAAAGCCATCACATTGATTGTACAGGTGGGGATCTGCTGAGGGATAACGTGAGTCCCACAGAGGTCTGAGCAGGGCTCCTGGGGATGGCAGAAACCTGCAGAATCAGCCCCAAACTGGCCCTTGGGGACAGGGTGAAAGAGAAGGAGAAGGATGTAGAGCTGAGTGACCTGGCCAAAGGCACAGCACTGAGCAGGCTCCAGGCTGGGATTTGCCTCCTGGCAGCCCTGGCTCCCAGCCCCTCCCAAACCCACCAGGAGCCTCTGCTGCAGCTCTGGTCTGCCCCCGCTGCAGCAGAACATCCAAAATCACTGCCAGGGGCTCGCCCATAGACCCTGCAGCGCCAGACACTGGATCTCCCAGGCATGGAAAACTATCCCTGGGCACACACTTGGAGCATTCTGTGGTTCTGGGACTTCTTGAGGTGCCAAGGGACCTCACTTATCTGAGCCAGGCTCAAAGCCCTTCTCAGTACCACTCTGATAAAGCCAACAGCCTTTCTGTTAATGGTCACTGATAAGAAATTTTGGAGAGGGTTTTTTGCTCATTCTCAGAGGAAAGTCAGTTTTGCTTTGTCCTGGGATAACACTTGGCTGTTCTGTGGCCTCCTTCTCCAAGGACAAGGGATTTGCAAAATCTGAGCTCTTTGGGGGGCAGCATCACACAGACAGGGAAACTGAGGCATGGGGACATTAATACAGCTGTAAAGAGCCCTTTTTTCAGTTTTACTCTCACATCTGCTGTTGGGTGAGCCAGGAGCCAGTATTCACTGCCTGGCTCTTGTAGATTCTTGCTGATTCAAGCCTGGTTCGTGTAGCTGTAACACCAGAGAAGGCCTTGGATGTGTTTATTCAGTAGGAATGTTTGTCCTCAGCAAGAGCTTCACTTTGTTTATGCAGCAGAGGCTCTTTCCCCGCTGCAGCTCCCTGGACCTGTTGGTGGGGTGGTCTTTGCTCTGCCACGTTTGATATCAGGAGCAGGAACAGCACCTTGTCAACTCCTTTTTGCATGGTAATGTTAACTTTGGGCTCCAGCCCAGATGCCAGGATGAGATTCAGCCTTTTTGTCCAAGAGGTAGATGTGATGGCAATCCCTGAATCCTTCCAGGACCTTCCTCTTGCACCATAGTTAAAACATTGGTGTTCCTTTGTAAAGAAATCAAAAGCTCCTGGGAATTTCCACTGGTGTAAACTGGGTTTTCCTGTTCAAATATCTCGATGGAGATTGACAAAGAAAATATCTCAGTGTAATGCTGCTGAGCTGTTTTCCTTGGAATGCCACGGGCAGGCTTGTTCACAAAATCTCTGCTTTTGCTATAGGCGTAGGCAGAAACAATCCCCTCACTGGAGCCACAGGGGCTGGGCTCAGTGCACAAGGAAAACACAGATCCTGCCATCCCAGCAGGGTGGCAGCCCTCAGCTCCACTGCCAGGCTCAGCAGAGCAGCTGGGGTGTGGGTCAGGAGCCAGCAGAGGCTGCAGTGCTGCACAGGGGCACCCGAGTGTGCCCAGGGACAGGGAAATGCAAACCTGGGCCAATCAGGAGATTTAAACCTGATATTTGAGAGGGATTCATGGCACTGTGGCTCCCAGCACCTGGAAATGGGAGTGTGATTTGTGTGACTGCAGGCTCTTTGGGAATCTCTCTGTCACGACCTGTCCATCCCAGTCAGAGCCATTTGTCTGCTGCAGAGGCAGAGATCAGACTCCCAGTGCTGGATCAGGAGCATGCATGTGTTCCTTGGGGAACAAACTGGCTCCTGTGAGTCCTGGACCACCTCCCCCTCTCCTCTTATCTCTGGGCTCTGTGGGATGCAGGCCCTGACCCAGCCCAAGGAACCTGCTCTGGCCTCAAACCCCGAGTTTGTGCTCTGGATGTCTTGGGCGCCCAGAGCCTGAGCTCAGATTTAACCCAAACCCAGCTCTGGCCTCACACCCTGAGTTTGTGCTCTGGATGTCTTGGGCGCCCAGAACCTGAGCTCAGATTTAATCCAAACCCAGCTCTGGGCTCAAACCCCAAGCTTGTGCTCGGGATGTCTTGGGCACCCAGAGCCTGAGCTCAGATTTAACCTGGCTCAGGGCTCAGGACACAAATAGACTCAAGCCCTCAGACTGGAAAACCCAAGGCACATTTCATTTTGGATTCAGCTGCAGGATTATGTTGGACTTGTGTTTTCCCCCACAGAGTGTCCAGACCTTCACTCTGCACTGTAGGTGTCAGTGATGGATTATTCCTTATACTTCCTTTTAGCTGAGCATTCCCTCGAGAGCTGCTGAGGTGCTGCAGGCTCCTGGCCCAGGGAGCGGCGCAGGCTGTGCTCGCTCCTGGAGATGCTGCTGGGATCCTTTCATGCTGTTGTTTTTCCTCAGTCTGGGATAAGTCATCTCGGGCTGCAGGAGCTTGTTTTGTTCTCTGTGGATGGAAACAAAGCAGCCCCCGATGGCCGCTTCCTGATGGGCTTCCTGCGATTGTGCAGGGAGCGGTGTCAGGGAACAAAACAGGATACGGCACGGGCTTGTGAATGTACCGGGGACAATGGTATCAAAGTGGAATAAAAATAATGAATGGGCACTGCTGGAGCCTTGAGTCACAACCTGAAATATTTGTGTCTCCCGAAGCTGCCCCCTCCCACCTCTTGAATTCCTGGGAGAATGCTCTTTTTACAGTTTCCAGTGCTTTGGCAGTAGGAACCCAAAGAGAAAAGATAAGGTTTCATGGTTTGCACCTATTCCTTCATGCTTTTAAGACTCTGCTTTCTGTCCTTTTCCAAAGGCAGCCTGAGAGGAAGCCCAGAGATGGGACAAACCTTCTCTCATAACAAACCCCCAGCATTTTGAGGCTTCTCCATTTGTTGTTTTCCTTTTTAGGGCAAATTATTTATATTGAAAAGCTTCAATTTATCTCTGCATGTTGGAAACAAAACCAGCAGGATTGTCACAATCTCAGTTTCTGACACAAGTAAAAATAGAAGCTCAGTTTTGAGGGTCAAGGTGACAACCCTGCAGTGGCAGATGCAGCTCAGGGTGAGCTCAGCTCCCCTGACACAGTGCTGGGTCAGTCTGCAAAGTCCTGATGGAATACTGGCCCCTGGGAAGAGCCTCTGGCAGCACATCAAGGCGAGGGGCTGGGCACAGGGTGCTCCAGGACAGAGCTGAGGTCAGCACAGCATTTCTGCATTTGTGCTCTGGGATTCTTGGGGTTTGTCAGCAAGCCAGACTCTGAAACCATCTTGCAGTTTCCCTCCCTGTTTCTTCAGCAGAGAAGACCATAAAAATGCTACAATAATATTTACTGAAGGGTGCATGTTCCCAGTTAGGTCCATGTGTCTCTGTTTACAAACACATCTGCTCAGAGCAAGGCAATTATTTTAGAAGCGTGAGGGGACAGAGAAATGAAATGAAAAGGAAGGTGAGCTAGAGCTGGGTGGATTTGAGTGCTCAGCCCTGGGAAGAAATCACCCAATAGTGTCAGTCTCAGTGAGAAGGGGATACAGCTTCGGAGGAGAAAAGCGGTGGGCACAGAGGAGTGGAGATACCAGCACAGGAAAGTGACTGAGGGGAGTGTTAATACCTGGCAAAGGCTGATTGGTTTTCTGGGAACATGACATGGCTTGAAAATGATCTTGTGAGATCATGAACAGTCCTCAGCCTGAGTAGGGTCAGTCTGGTTAATCCATAGAGGTGAATCCTTTTGAGTTCTGTATCGCTTCAGGCTCCTGGGAAAATCTCCAGCTCAGGACTGTCCATCCCAGTTAGAGCCATTCTCTGGCTTTTATCAGATGCCAGATTTCTGGTGATGCAGTGAATTTACCTGCCAAGGTAAGAAACCTGGCCCAAGCCATGCCAAAGGTAAACTTCCAGCACTCAGGACAGGTTTCACTCTGGCCTCATCCTGAACTGTTTCGTGTCCTGGTTGGCAGAGCCAGGCAGGGAACAGAAGCCAGGGAGTTCTCTGGGAAGGGCAGCCAGAAGCTGTGCTTTGTCCCAGCAGACACACACCCCATCCCAGGGTCAGTCCCAGCAGGGTGGGGACCCTGGGGAGGGAGGGCAGGAGTGCTTGGGGAGCTCCCTGTTCACAGCCCAGGGATGGGATGAGCCAGCTGGGGGCTGACAGGGCTGTTCCTGCTCCAGGCACAGCTGCTGCTGCTCATGTTCCAAGGGAAGAGCTGCAGCACAATCCAGGATTTCAGGGTGATGGGATGGTCCCTTCAGCCTCAGCTTTCACCACATTTACTTTCCAGAGGTCAAGGGGCCACAGAGATAATTTGGGCAGGTTCTTTTTAAATTCTACCTCCGTTCCTGGGCCTGTGCTGAGACCTCACAAAGCCTTTTCCTGGGGATTTCCCACAGTTCCAGGCCTGGTTTAAGCCTCCTTATCATTATGCTTAATGCAGCAACTTGCTGGGAAAGAGAAACTGTCACCTGGTTATTCCCAGTTGGCTGGAAACAAACCAAAATAGGCCCTGAAACCATTAATGTGAAGTCTAGACGGAGGAAAAAAAAGTCTTTGGTCCAGATCCTATAAAAGTGTGCCTGAAGTAAAGTGCTTTTCTGAGAAGTGAAGTACAGAAGAATGATTTATATTTTTATCCTTTTTGAGTCTGCTTTTGGGGATCTTGAGATGAAAATAATAGAGCATTGATTTTAGCAGCCTTCTTTTGCCCACCTGATATGAAATTTCATGGGAATAGTGACCGTAAAAATAACGCCCAAAAGATAAAGATGTTTTTTCCTTCTGATGAGTTTTGCCAAATCATTTTGCCCCAATTTTGAGCTAATTTCAGCATGATTTTGGTGGCTTTCAGTGTTTTTGCTGTTTCTGCTGCTCTTACTCCTGCTTTGTTTCCCCCTAACATGAGTTACCGTGTTGTGGTTTTGCAGACATTTAAATTGTGAAGGAATTATGGTGTGTTCCAAGGCTGCCAAGGTACCCTTGGATGGAAAGAGAAGGAAGGGGGAGGAAAGGGAAGAAAAGGCAGCCTGGGCTGAGTGGGTGGCTCTTTGTCCAGGTCACTGTCCTGCTCTGTGGCTCTGAGCAAGTCTCCAGTGCAGACTGGGGCAAAACCTGCTGTGTGGGATGCCCCAAAATTAATGAATGAAACCCCTCCTTTATACCCATAGAAATCCTCAGATCTGCAGAGACTTGGACACAGTGTTAAAGGGTTACTGCCATCTTAACCTTGAGTGCTGCTGCAGCAGGGAAAGGGGCTTGGAGCAGCCTGGGATAGGGGAAGGTGTCCCTGCCCTTGGCAGGAGGTGGAACAGGAGGAGCTTTAAGGTCCCTGCAAACCAAACCCTTCCACGACTCTGTGACAGCAGCCTGCATCTCATCCCATCCCTCCTGGGGCTGGGGCAGGGCCAGCTCTGGGCAGGGATTCCAGCAGCTGGCATGTCCCAGCCCCACCAGCAGCAGTGGGGAAATGCTGTGAGCAGCACAGTGGGCAGTGCTGCAGGTGGGTAGCAGGGGGAAGAACAGGGCACCTTGAAGTGACAAGTGACATCCTGCTGCACTCACCAGGGGGATGATGGATCTCCAGCTGCAGCCAGGAGATGCTCCTAAGCAAGACTTCAGTGGATTGTGAAGGGTACAAGATTGGGTTGAGGTTGTTGGTAATCAAATGTTCATGATTACAGTTTTCTAGGGGGAGTTCTGGGGAGTCTCTGCCCCAATCACATCCTCTAAGGAAGGTGGAATAGCAGGAGCAAGCCTCAGGAAAAGTGGTCTGGAAAAGCTGCAGAGGGAATTCTTGGTTTGATTGGGAGCAAGGGAAGAGTGGAAATCTGAGAGCGTGCCCAAAGGATTCCTGTGTGTGTCCCAGAGAGAGCACTGGCCGGGGCTCAGGGCCCCACAGTGTGCACACTACAGGGCAACAGAGGAGGGGGAGGCAGGGAGAGGGGGATGCTCCCAAAGATCGAGGGCAGGGATGAGAACACTCTGTCTTCCAATCCAGTGCCCGATCCTCCCTAAAGTGCTGCCCCACAACCAGCACAGACCTTGCTCCTTTTGAATTTCTTATTTGACTCATTTTCTTGTAAGTCTGATGTTATCTCTGTGCTCGTATGAGATGCTGGCAGCAGAAATGCTGACTTGTAACACTGCAGTGCCAAAGTCATTTCTACTCCAGGGTTGCTCCTCGGAGCAAACCCTGGGCCGTGTGTGACACTGGCAGACCTTGGATTTTGGTTACATCGTTAGGTCTGGGCTCTTCAGGTCTGTGTTGACAACATTCTCTTTACAAAAATATTTCAGGAGTGATTTTCTCACAGGACCAGGAGTGGTGAAATTTTGGGGAGAGGGAAAAAGGAAAGAAAACAGCCACCTCTCTAGCAGTGGAGTCATTGCTCCATGGCACAATGGTTCAGGTACTCAGCACTGTCGTCTCTTCTAAGGCAGCCTTTGTGGAGGAGGATGAAGCTTTGATCTTTAGTAATGCCTTTTAAATGTGGTTATGGCCAGAAAAATGATTGTGTTGTAGAGAGCTAAAGGTTGATGTTCAGTGAAATCTCATTGCACATACATTGCACACCTCGGTTATTTGGGACACCTGGGGTGACAGCACTGACTACTCACCTCACCAGCCCTTGTTCCCCTGGGCTTTCTCCTGTCTCAAATGTCCTGTTCAATTCATTAAGTCAAACCTTAGCTAAAGTGTGTGTGTCATCTCCCTTTGCAAGGAGATCAGGAAAACTTGGTTGAAGCACTGGTGGCTTGCCAGCCCTCCCAGAATGTCAGACCAGCTGTTCCTTCCCACAGTTTGGCCAAGGCCAAACTGTGCCTCTGTTGTGTCCCCCTCATACCTGGGACCTGGGTCAGGATGGCTCATCCAAATAAAGGCAAACCTGATAATTCACTCTCTTACAACTAGAAACTGCTGTATAAGTAAGAGGCACACCACAGATTCCTGCCTGAGGGATGCAGGAGTGAGTGCCAGCTCCTCCTTTGGGGCAGCCACTGGTGGGCTGTCCCGCCGGGGCTGGGGCTGGGCTGCCCAGGGAGCTGGACGAGCTGCCACGGCAACATTTATGCCAGGAATGTGATTAAAACCTGGAAAAACTGAGGCCAGCCTATTCCCAGAGGCACTATAATGTAACAGGTATGCCAGAGTAGCACACACAGCCCCTGTCTCGGCCTCAGGCTGGCCAGCCCTAGGCCACAGGCCGAGGCAGCGCCGTGGGAGGACCTGGCAGGCTGTGCCCGTCTGGCACCTGCACACCTCGGAGTGCTTTCCCAGTCCCAAATACTGAGCAGCTCTCGATTCCAGGGATGAGAAGCTCGGTGTTTCAGGGAGCTGCCGCTCTGTGCCTCAGGCAATCCCCCTGAGCAGGCCGGGTCTGGCAGCTCCGCCGGGGAGCGGAGCCCACGGCCCCTGGCAGCTCTGCCGGGCAGCGGAGCCCACAGCCCTCGGCAGCCCTGCCGGGCAGCGGAGCCCACAGCTCCCGGCCAGCTTCGCCGGGCAGCGGAGCCCACAGCCCCGGGCCGGCTCTGCCGGTGAGCGGAGCCCACAGCCCCCGGCCGGCTCTGCCGGTGAGCAGAGCCCACAGCCCTCGGCAGCCCTGCCGGGGAGCGGAGCCCACAGCCCTCGGCAGCCCTGCCGGGCAGCGGAGCCCACGGCCCCCGGGCAGCTCCGTCGGGGAGCGGAGCCCACAGCCCTCGGCAGCCCTGCCGGGCAGCGGAGCCCACAGCCCCCGGCCGGCTCTGCCGGGGAGCGGAGCCCACAGCCCCGGGCCGGCTCTGCCGGTGAGCGGAGCCCACAGCCCCCGGGCAGCTCCGCCGGGCAGCGGAGCCCACAGCCCCCGGGCAGCCCTGCCGGGGAGCGGAGCCCTCAGCGGGCACAGGGAGGGCGGTGCCCATCCCTACAGCTGATGCCGGGCCCTGCCCCTTCCCGGAGCGCTGGCCCGAGCCCCAGGCAGTCCTGGCCCTGCCCAGGGTCCCCACCAACCAAGGCTGCCTGCTGCTTGCCCCTGTGTTTTTTCTGAGCTGGATGTGGGCACAGAGCTGAGCTGGTGGCAGCGGGGCTGGCTCAGTGCCACCCGACCTGCCTTGCATGTCACCAGCACTGCTGTGCTGTGCCCCTGCAACCGAGCAGGTGTCACCAGCCCTATCTCTCCTCATCTGCCTGGTGGCGCAGCTCCCCTGGGGCTGAGCCTGTGCTGCCACCAGCTCGGGTTTAGCTCGAACCACTCCTGCCCCAGGAGCTGCCAAGAGCAGCCGGAGCATTCGGATTTCTCCTCCTGTTTTCAGGATGAAACTGCTCATGCAGCACACGGCAGAGCTCCATCCCAGTGCCCCAGTGAGGTTACTGCTGTCCCAGTTAACACCAGTTGCATGCAGGCAGCTCTGAGCAGCCACTGTCTTTCACAGCATCCTCTGTCTTTCAAGGAAGATCCTTATCTGAGGAGGCTCTCTGCCACACACTCTGTGTCACAGAGCAGCGTGTACTTGCTTGTATACGTAAAGTTGTACTTTGTGCAGCCCCAGGATCTTGGCCCAGAGTTATTCTGTGGAGTGTTGATAAGTTTGAGGGTTTTTGGGACAGCCAGAGAGATTCCTGCTTTCCAATTTTTTTACCACCAGAAAATTTCTTCAGAAGAAAATGTCTTTAGGCAGAACAAGCAGCCTGGAATTAAGTGTGCCTGACTAAGCTTGAATTCAGAAGAACCTTCCAACCCCTGCATAGGTCCTGCCGAATTGTCAGTAAAATCTTGTGAGCAACCTCTCACCCTGATTTTGTGGGATAACTCTCATTATCATTATTTTCCCAGATATCGTTTCCCAAAAACAAAACACAATTTTTCTATGTTTTTAGAGTATGATTTTAGACTGGAAATCTCCAAACCCAAACATGCAAAATATTTATCTGATGAATTTGCAGTGGTACTCACATTTCCCTTGTCTCTGCCCAGCTGAGACTCGGTCTAGAGGGCCCTAAGCCAGTGTGGGCTTCACCCATCACCTCAGGTGGGAAACCTGACACTTTCTGGACTGTGAGGAAGTAGAGGCCTGCAGAAAATGTGTCTTTTGGGAACCCCTGCCTGGAGTGAATCCTGACCTCAGTGATTCAGAAGAGCAGCAAATCCTGAGCTCTGATGGGAAGGCTTTGCTCCCCTTTAAGACTGAACCATCTCTTGTTCTTGTACCTTCCTGCACAGGCAAAGTTAGGGAGATGAAGCTAGCCCTTTGAGGGGTTTCTGACACAATTCACACCAATCCTTCCCAGGGACACCTTAAACTCCCTCCCTTACTCTAAAGCTGAAAAGGGGAGGGGTATTTTTGAAAGGTTGTGAATCCACCTAGGAAAAGCTGCAGGAAAGGTTGAACACAGTGTGAGCTCCTTTCTCCAGCCACCACTGGGCAGTGTGGGGTAAAACTCCTTTTTGCTGTTTAGTGGCTCTAACCAGTGTGAGACATTGGCCACAAAGTGCAGCAAGTGCTGGAACTTCAGCAGGATTTATGCAGATGTTTGAGGGCTCCTCTGAATTCAAGCTTAGCCAGGCCCACTCCAATTCTAGGCCACTTTGTCTTGTTTGGGTTTGTTACATGATCTGAGATCAGAGATAGAAAAGCACTGGTTTTTGTAGGCCTGACTCTCTTTAAGTGGGTTAACTTGAGGGGGATTTTTGTGTTTACCCAGCAGACTGAATTTACTGGTGTTTTTTGTGACAATATCATGAGCCTGCTGGTATCTGATTTGTGCTTAGATTCTCATGTCATTCCAGGAGCTGCACTTCTCTAAGCTGTCAAAATTTCTGTTTCCCTCCTTGGTTATGGAAGAATTTACAAAACAAACCTCTGAAACAACTACTTGGGGGAAGGGGGCGGGGAGAAAGCAATAAATAATTATTTTTAGAAGCTCCCTGTTGAGGCTGTGCCCTGTGAATGTTGAGCATGGGTGTTAGCACACCCCAGGTTTCAGCTGTGTGTTCAGTGAGCCTCTGCAGCCCACACACCACTGCTGGGAGGCTTTTGAGCACTAAGAGCCCAGAGTAGGTGAGTGTAGCTTTGTTTTGGAGTCTGCTCCATCAGCTCACATGAAAGTGGGGGAGGTTTCAGTGCGGGAGGTTCCTCCTTCGGTTTCTGCCCTGCCACTCATAAAGGCAGCTGTGTTGTGTGTGGTTAGCTGAGCTCCCTCCAGAGCAGGCAGCCCTTGCCAGATGCACTTTGAGTCAGGCAGGGCCGTGCCAAAGCCATCAGAGGCCCGGCACTCCTTGCTTGGAAAACCCAAGCACATCCACACAAGGAAATTGATAGCCAGAGCTTTTTGTCAATATTTGGAGTTTCAGCAAAAGGGGGGGGAGGAATATAAAAAAAAAAAGGGGGATAACAATTTCCTGTTTTTAAGCATTTCTTGAAATGCACAGTTGGGTAACACACAGCCCTTCATTTCCCACAAATAAACAAAAAGTGTAAAGTAATGCATTTTTTCCCCTACCACAAACACCCATAACTGTGACCTGCTCTGGCTGCTTCTCCTTCAGCAGCAAACTCAAAACACAAGCTGCACACAAACCCTCCGAAAGGAGACATAGACACCTTCCCGTGCCACTCCAGAGGTGTTTCCCTACGCACCAGTTGGCTTTGGGGCACCAGGGCAGCAGGTGGGCAGGTCAGTCACTGGGGCTGGGGCTGAACTGCTCACAGCGAGCATTGGGGTCACACAGCCCCTGTGGGGTGACACAGCCCTGTGGGGTGACACAGCCCCTGTGGGGTGACACAGCCCCCGTGAGGTAACAGCCCCAGCAGCTCCTCTGCTGTTTGCAGAGCTCCAGTGAAGCTGAACGCTGCTCCCACCCAAAGCCAGCAGCCAGCAAAGCAGAGCAGAGCAAGCCCTGGTTTGCATAGGGGCTCCTGGACCCCAAAGGCTCTGATTGCCCCTGGCAGGTGGGAATGGCAGCAGAGCAGAGTAACCCCATGTTTGCATAGGGGCTCCTGGACCCCAAAGGCTCTGATTGCCCCTGGCAGGTGGGAATGGCAGCAGAGCAGAGCAGAGTAACCCCTGGTTTGCATAGGGGCTCCTGGAGCCCGGGCCCCTGCTCCTCGGGCAGGTGGCAGCCAGTGCAGGGCAGCTGTGGGGCCCTGCAGGTGCTCCCAGCTCAGAGGGAGAAGCAGAGGGCAGTTGCTGCTTTAGTCACAGCTCTGAGGGCTGGTTCTGTCTCTCCCCAGGAGGCTCTGTCGGTGGTGAGCGACGACCAGTCCCTGTTCGACCCCACGTACGGCGCGGCCGCACAGCTCCCCAAGGACATGACGGCCTCCGGCAGCCCCGACTTCGGGCAGCCCCACAAGATCAACCCCCTGCCCCCCCAGCAGGAGTGGATCAACCAGCCCGTGAGGGTCAGTGTCAAACGGGAGTATGACCACATGAACGGATCCAGGTAAGGACAGAGCCTTTCCACACTTACAGTCTTAAACACGGAATCCCAGCATGGGAGGAACCCGCAGGGATCATTGAATGCAGTGCCCGAATCCAAACCCTGAGCCCAAATGAAGGCAAAGAACACACTGTCTATTTGTGCTCCTGTCCTGCACATCAACATCTCTGTGCAGGACCATGCCCCACTCTCCTGCAATTCCTTCTTTTGTGACTCATTTTGAACAGCCTGAGCACCCTGCTCATGCAGTCCTGCAGGATGTGCCCCTCCCAGTCTCCATGGACACTGCACGGACTGGGCATGAGACTGCCAGGGCAGAGCTCGTGCTGGAAATCCCACATTTCACCTCTGACTTCAGCACCCCATGGATGGGCTGTGGTTCCAGGGGCTCACAGAGGGAACATGCAGCAATAATCAGAGTTTCTGCCAATGAAGCAGTGAAAGCTGCACTGCTGGCCTGCCAGGGCTTCCCTGGAGGGCACCTTTTATTTGTGCTCTACCAGGCTGTAAGCAAACTTCTGGAAATGGAAAGCTTTTTGATGTCTCAAGCTGCACCAAGGGAAATACAGGTTGGATATCAGGGAAAAGTTTTTTACAAGGGTAATAAAGTCCTGAAGTAGCTGCCTGGAAAGGTGGTGCAGTCCCCATCCCTGGGTGTGTTTAACAAAGCCTGGATGTGGCACTGGGTGCCAGGGTTTAGTTGAGGTGTTGGGGCTGGGTTGGTCTCAATGATCTTGAAAGTCTCTTCCAACCTGGTCATTCTGTGAATTCTGTGGAGAAGGGAGGAGACTGAGATCCTTTATGGGAGTCTGCAAGGTGGAACAAAACCAAAGACCTCTGCCTGTTGGCGTTCTGGATGCTGAGAATTTTAGGCTTTCTGTGCTAACAGACTCTGACTCCCAGAAGAACAGTGCATTTAACCTGAAGCCATAAAAAACCCTTCCAAAATGAATTGATAACACTAAAATTACAAGTGTATCATTAATTAAAAGTATATAATATCACAAAGTAAAAAACTTAGGGTTTTAAAATATAGTAATAGATATAAAACAAGATAAAAGTTTTAAAACAAAAACACATTATTCTTCTTCACCTTCTTCTTCATAAGCTTAAGTAGTATTTTGTAATTAAACAGAAAAGTCCACATTGCAGACTTGGAATAATTAGTTGCAATAAAAATAAAAATAAAAATAAAAATAAATAAAATAAAAATAAAAATAAAAATAATTGTGCCCACCCCTTCTGAGTGGATAGAGGTGACACAGGGAATTCAGGAGCCATTGCAGAAGGTTCATTGTGTGCACCCCAGAGGGTGCCAGGGGATATTCTAACCTGCCCAGCTCACAGCCAAAGCACAGCCCAGCCCCTGTCATTTGTGTCTAGAGGTGAATCCTTTCCCTTGTCAATGAGAAATTGAATGGCCTGAAAACATTTTGTTAATGGATTCTTTGCTTCTTTTCTGCTAAGGCTGGGACTAAATCTGAGATGTTGTTTTTTGTTTGGACTGAGATGTTTATTAGATTTTATCTATGTACAGTCTCACAAACTGAGAGTTCTAAGCACTTCACTCTAGCAAGGTAAAAAATGGCCCCATATCCCTCTCTACAAGGTCTTTTAAGGATAAACTGTCCAATTAAGAAATAACACCTAAATTATTTTTACTTTTAACCCAATAACCAACGACCTGTGCCCTGCAATGTGGACTTTTCTATCCAATTACACAAAACCACCCAAACCCATGGAGAAGAAGAGGAAGAAGAAGGACCAGCCTCTGCTCTAAAACTTCCATCTTGCCTTATATATATGACTACATTCTAAACCCTTAAACTCTAAGTTTTCCACCCTGTGATATCACACACTTGTATCCAAACCCCACACCCACAATCCCAGTGCTATCATTCCATTTTGGAAGCTTCTCCATGGCCTCAGGTCAATGCAGTGTTCTCCTGGGGGTCAGTGCCTGGCAGGACAAAAAGTCTGAAATTCTCAGCATCCAGGGTTCCAACATTTTGTTATAGCAGCCCAGGTGGCCCCTTTTAGAAACATTACTACAAGTCCACAGCCTGGAAACAAATTTCACTTTCTGAACATAATTTTTAAGTGCAAAAATTTCAGTTTATTTTTCAATTTTAAATATAGGTATAATATAGATACACTTTTGGTTTTTAGCAGAAGCTTTTAGAGTTCATGTTAATTTTAAATGTAATTTGAATTTCTAAGTCACAAACATCTTTGCATTTTTAGTGTTTCATGGCGAAACTCTCAAGGGTTTTTCTACTTTAGGGTGAGTTTAGCAGCACATTTTCCTGGTTTCTGAGAACCCAGCAGAGCATAGAGTTGGAAACAGAAAGCAGCCTTGCCCCTCTACAGAGAGATGATGCTGTTATAGACATCAAACAGCAGCATGGTGTTTTTCCTTCATGAGTGTACAGTAGATGCTGATTTTGCCCTCAGATGAAGGCCTTTGTGGCAGTTGCTCTCTCGTGGGGATCATTTGCAGGCTGAACTCCATCTCACCCTGCTGTACCTCAGTGGCATTTCTTGACTCCATGAAATCCCTGAGGGTATTTGCACTGTGTTCCCAATCTCAGAACTGGGGTGAAATGTGGGAAAAGGAGTTATTTCCTGAAAAAGCATAACACAGAGAGAAGGATGGATCTTGAAAAAAGTGCTTGGGGTTTTGATAATCATGGCAGTTACCTTTGGCTACCAAGGATGGTTTTCTCAGGAAAAGGAGGAAGGAGCCTTTGCAGCATTGCCAGGCTGCCCAAATCAAGGCTGGGGCTTGGACCAAGCTAGGGCAGCAGAGGTGTCCCTGCCCATGGCAGGGGATGGGATGGGATGGGATGGGGTGGGATGGGATGGGATGGGATGGGGTGGGATGGGATGGGATGGGATGGGATGGGATGGGATGGGGTGGGATGGGATGGGATGGGATGGGATGGGATGGGATGGGATGGGATGGGATGAGCTTTAAGGTCCCTCCCAACCCAAACCATCCTGGGATTCTGTGGTTGCTGCAGTTGCTCACTCCCCCGGTGCCAGACCCACGCACACAGAGTGTCTTTCCACTCCTCTATCCCAGGGAAATCTGGCAGGGAAAAGGAGCCCTCCACATCCCCTGAGCTGCCATAAACCACACATGTCAGGGCTCTGCAGGTCCTGTAAGCACAGGCTCTGTATCATTCTGAGTGTACCTGTACTTGTACACCCAAATTCGAGTGCTCTGTGTGCTCTGGAATGAAACATCCTGGGCTGTCCCTCTGTGGTTATTCCTGTGTAGCCATTTCCTCCTTTGCTCAGAAAAAAGGGAAATAGCTCTGCCTGGACAAACTGATTCATGAGCAGCTGTAGGAGCCCAGGGAGCCATGGAGAAGGCCCCTGGAGTGTGGTGGTTCTGGGCAAACAGGAAATCCTTCATCAACGACTTGCTCAAGACTCCAGGTTCTTGGATATAAAATATGTGCTCAGTGTCCCTAAAGGGAGGTAACCCCCTGTCAGGAGAGAAGAAAAGGCTGCTGTGAATGTCAGGGCCATGCACTGCCAGAGCTCCCAGCCTGCCTCTGGATAAGTCCTTAGCATGGGAGCTCCAGGGCACCCAGGACAGGAGAACATTCCCTCCATCCTCCATCCCCTCCTCCCTGCCCTGCATGTCCATCCCAGTCTGGGCCACTCCAATCACTCATTCCCCTGCCCATCAGCTGCCTGGCCAACCCCACACACGTGCAAGGGGACAATCCCAACCCCAATGCCCACCCCAACCCCAATGACAGTGCCGATCCCAACCCCAATGCCGATCCCAACCCCAATGCCAATCCCAACCCCAATGCCAATGTCAATGCCAATCCCAACTCCAATGCCAATCCCAACCCCAATGCCAGTGCCAACCTCAACCCCAAGTGCCAACTCCAATGCAAATGCCAATCCCAACCCCAATGCCAATCCCAATGCCAGTGCCAATGCCAATGCCAATGCCAGTGCCAATGCCAATGCCAATGCCAACCCCAATGCCAATGCCAACCCCGACCCCAATGCCAATGCCAACCCCAACGCCAATGCCAACCCCGACCCCAATGCCAATGCCAACCCCAACACCAATGCCAACCCCGAGCCCAATGCCAATTCCAACCCCGACCTCAATGCCAATCCCAACCCCAATGCCAATGCCAACCCCAACACCAATGCCAATTCCAACCCCGACCCCAATGCCAATTCCAACCCCGACCCCAATGCCAATCCCAACCCCAATGCCGACCCCAATGCCAGTGCCAATGCCAACCCCAACCCAATGCCAATGCCAACCCCAACCCCAACCCCAATCCCAGCTAGCTCCAGCTGCAGGCTGTCCAACACCCAGTGCCCCCTGGCTCTGCTCTCTTGCTCTCAGGTGTCCTCTCCCCGAGCTGCAGCTGCCCCCAGCAGGCCCAGCCTGGCTGTGCTGCCACCAGGGAGTGCTCAGGGCTGGGGCTGTGTGCCCTGCTAGGGACAGCTCCAGGGACTGGCAGTGCCAGGGGACAGCAGGGACACTGCCTGGCTTTGCTCTTCCCTCAGGAGCAGGGCTGAGGGTGCTCTGGGGGTGTTTGGGCCTCAGCAGGGTGGCAGAAGGATCTCTCCAAGTGCTAACCAACATGGAAAGCCCACCCAGCTCTCTATTCATGCCAGGATCCCTTGGTTTGGCCTCAAACTGGAAAGAATTTTCCAGATAAGTGCATCCTGATGGCCTGTAGGAGATGCCCAGGCAGGCATCAGTGTTTTAGGAGAGAAGGTGGGAATTCTGCTTTATTGCAACATTCAGATGTAGAAATGTCATGAACTCCTCTACTGTTATCAGACCCTGAGGCAGGTTCTGGCCTCAAAATCTGCCCTTGCCCTCAGACAGCACCTTGCTCAGAGCAAAACCCAGTTAAAATCATATTTAAAAACCAAAACAAAATAAAAAAAAAAGTCACATTTGAAATTTTACTGAATAAGGGGGAGGAGGATTGTTTAGATGAATGCTGGGTAAAGTTTAACCCAATTTACAACCAATATTATTAATAAAATTTTCCGTATATTTTACATAAATTCAAAATGAATTCCAGATCTTGACTGTATTTACTGAGTTTCCCCTAATGTGCATTTGCAGCTAAACTCAGTGAGTGAATTTTTAAAAATAATACAAAATGTGTCAGATCTTCAAATGTGAAAGAAAGTTCTGTGCTGATGGATGTGGGCAAACTTCCATGGGCACTCCCAGCTGTGGCACAGGTTTTGTCCAGCTGGAATAATGAAATTTGGGGATGCTTTGGAGCTGTTCTGCAGAGACAGGGCATTTCAGCAGCCAGATCAATCCCTGCCTTCTCCCAGAGGTTCCAGTGCTGTCCCTGCTGGATTTGCTCAGGCTGTGGATGCCCACAGGTAGAAGGCACAGGCTGGATTCACAGGCTCCCCAGAGCACAGCCTCTGTTCTGCAGAGACATCCCAGAGCAGCCGTGGCTGTCCCTGCATCCCTGGCAGTGCCCAAGGCCAGGCTGGACGGGGCTTGGAGCACCCTGAGACAACGGGAGGTGTCCCTGCCCGTGGCAGGGCTGGCATTGAATGGGTTTGAAGGGTCCTTCCAGTCCAAACCCCTCTGGGTTCTGTGATTTGATGTTTCTTTTGCTCCAGAGCATGAAAATCCCGCCAAGGTTCGGGGTCCCCGAGGTGTTTGTCCCGGGGCTGTGCCAGCCCAAGGCGAGGGACCCGCTCTGGTGCCTGCAGGGAGGAGCTCCCCGTGTGAGCCCTCTAGTGGGATCTGCGGCTCCTTCTGCCCCAGCATCCCCCTCCTGCCTGCCTTGACCTGGCTGGGACAAACCCCCCATCCTTGCCATCCTTCTGGCCCTTCTGCAGCCTCTCTCAGGAGTTTCCCTCCTCCCGAGGCATCCCTGAGAGTGGGGTTGAAGCACAGGCAGATGCAAGTTTGGAGGAGCTGGCTGTTCCCTCTGTAAGATCCTGGTGTCTGTTCTTCCTTCCTTCACTCAACAACAGCAAATTAAAATGGGGCTTTACACGCAAAAGCAGCAAATTTCAAAAGAAAAGAGGGGTGGAAGAAAGGAGGAATGAAAGGATAGGAAAAGAGGGATAGAAAGGAGGAAATATTCCCCTGAGTCAGGTTCAGAAATCCCTGAAATCTGTTGCTCTTTCAAGCAGAAGTCAAAGGTGGTTCCTTGACAGAGGCCTGGGACAGCGATGGTTTTATTTCCACACCTCTGGAGCCCAGGCTGGAGCTGTACAGAGGATTTACTGGTCAGTGCCAGGCGAGCTGCTTGTCCATTTTGGCCAGTCCAGGAAAAACTGTCCCAAACAAAAGATGCAAACTCTTGGCATCCCCAGAGAGAGCTGCTGGAACAAGGAGCCTCTGGGCAGTGGGAGTGAGCTGTGCTGAGCTGTTCCTTGGACTCTGCCCCTGCCACAGGGGCTGTGCTCTGGGGAGCCTGTGAATCCAGCCTGTGCCTTCTACCTGTGGGCATCCACAGCCTGAGCAAATCCAGCTGGAACCTCTGGGAGAAGCCAGGGATTGATCTGGCAGCTGAAATGCCCTGGCACATCCCTTTCAAAGGATGAGGGAGTATTTCTGTGAATCCCAGCCTGCCCATGGGTGAGGCAGGAGCTGAGGAAGGAGTGATATTCCATGAACTCATCCATGGCTCACACTGCCTGCTGTCCTGTGACACTGTCATTGTTCCCCAGGTGAATCCTCCCCTGTGTGGCCACAGCTGCACCCCCCTCCTGCTGGGGTAAATCCCTCACCTGGGGCAGGGCAGGAGTTGCAGGGGGGACTCAGGCTGGCAGAGCTTCTCAGTTCCCAGGAAAAGGCTGTGCTTGGTAGGAAATGCTGAGTTCCAGAGGACACAAAGTTAAGGATCTCCCTTGCTGTCACTGAAGACTCCATGGTGCTTTCTCAGGGACAGTTTGATCTCCTGCCCAGTTGGGTGATGCTGTGCCCAGTTATGTGTGTCCTACAGGGTCAGCTCTGGGTGCAGCCATCCCCAAAACTTGCCCAGAGGGAAGGGAGGCAGCTCTGCAGACACAGGGACATGACCCTGCCAGGCACCTGGAGCACATTCAGTGTCCTGCAGGATTCATGGAGTGGCTCCTCTGCCCACAGTGCCCAGCAGGGGCACCTCAGTCCCTTAAAGTCCCTTCAGACCTTTCTGCCAGAGCTTTCTGGGACTTGGCTGTCCAGGTTGGGCTGCTGAGACAGAGCAAGGGATGGGCAGAGTCTGAACTGGAGAGCAGTCTGTCATGTGAAAAATCATCCCAAAAACCTGAAGGGACCTCACAGCCCCGGGGTTATTTTGGTTGCTTCACTGTCAGGGTCACTGTGCACAATGTGAGAGGGAGCTCAGCCAGCCCTGTGCTCATTCCAAACCAGCAGAAGCATGGAGAGGCTCTTTACAAGGTGTTGGTATCCAAGAGTCTGGATGTCCCAGAGTCACAGAATCCTGACAGGTTTGGGCTGGAAGGGACCTTAGACACCATCCTAATCCAAACCCCTGCCATGGCAGGGACACCTTCCCCTGTCCCAGGCTGCTCCCAGCCCTGCCCAGCCTGGCCTGGGCACTGCCAGGGATCCAGGGGCAGCCACAGCTGCTCTGGGCACCCTGTGCCAGGGCCTGCCCACCCTCCCAGGGAACAATTCCCAATTCCCAATATCCCATCCAGCCCTGCCCTCTGGCAGTGGGAGCCATTCCCTGTGTCCTGTCCCTCCATCCCTTGTCCCCAGTCCCTCTGCAGCTCTCCTGGAGCCCCTTCAGACCCTGGCAGGGGCTCTGAGCTCTCCCTGGAGCTTCTCCTCTCCAGGTGAGCACCCCCAGCTCTCCCAGCCTGGCTCCAGAGCAGAGGGGCTCCAGCCCTGGAGCATTTCCATGTTCATCTCTGGATTTGCCCCAGCAGCTCCACATCCTTCTTGTGTTGGGGGCCCCAGAGCTGGACCCAGCACTGCAGGTGGGGTCTGTGCTGGAACAGTTCCCATGGAGCTGTATGAGTGAAATATATAGAATTCTTTGATCACAAAAAGTGCCTGTCCCATCTGCAGGGGCATTTTCCAGGGAAATTTTTACTGCAGAGCAGGATGGGAGAGAGAACTCTGGACCCCAGGCAGGGCAGGAGAGGAGGCTGGTCACTCAGCAGGGACAGTGACCTATGAGCACAACAGTCTGAGCCCCTGGAGCACAGTGTGAGACCCCGGGGCACAGTGTCACATTGTGGAGCAAAGTGTGACACTTGGAGCAGAGTGTGACAGCCTGGAGCACAATGTGAGATCCCAGGGCACAGTGTCACACCATGGAGCAAAGTGTGAGACCATGGAGCACTCTGAGTGTCACACCCTGGAGCATGCTGTGACAGCCTGGAGCACAGTGTCACACCCTGGGACACTGTGTGACACCCTGGAGCATCATGTGACACCCTTGAGCACAGTCTGACACCCTGGAGCAGGGTATGACTCCTTGGAGCACAGTGTCACACCCCTGAGCACAGTGTCACAACCCTGGAGCAGTGGTCACACCTGGATCACGCTGTCACACCTGGATCACTCTGTCACACCTGGAGCAGTGTCACACCTGGATCACACTGTCACACCTGGAGCAGTTTCACACCTGGATCACTCTGTCACACCTGGATCACTCTGTCACACCTGGAGCAGTGTCACACCTGGATCACTCTGTCACACCTGGATCACTCTGTCACACCTGGAGCAGTGTCACACCTGGATCACTCTGTCACACCTGGATCACTCTGTCACACCTGGAGCAGTGTCACACCTGGAGCAGTGTCACACCTGGATCACACTGTCACACCTGGAGCAGTGTGACACCTGGAGCAGTGTCACACCTGGATCACGCTGTCACACCTGGATCACTCTGTCACACCTGGAGCAGTGTCACACCTGGATCACGCTGTCACACCTGGATCACGCTGTCACACCTGGATCACTCTGTCACACCTGGATCAGTGTCACACCTGGATCACACTGTCACACCTGGATCACTCTGTCACACCTGGATCACGCTGTCACACCTGGAGCAGTGTCACACCTGGAGCAGTGTCACACCTGGATCACACTGTCACACCTGGATCACTCTGTCACACCTGGATCACGCTGTCACACCTGGAGCAGTGTCACACCTGGATCACTCTGTCACACCTGGATCACGCTGTCACACCTGGAGCAGTGTCACACCTGGAGCAGTGTCACACCCTGGATCACACTGTCACACCTGGAGCAGTGTCACACCTGGATCACTCTGTCACACCTGGATCACGCTGTCACACCTGGAGCAGTGTCACACCTGGATCACACTGTCACACCTGGATCACGCTGTCACACCTGGAGCAGTTTCACACCTGGATCACACTGTCACACCTGGATCTCAGATACCTCCCTGGGCCTCCCCAGCCCAGGCCATGCCCAGCACCACTCAACTCCATGCCCAGCAGCACTCAGCTCTGTGCCCAGCAGGTCTCAGCTCTGTGCCCATTTAGCTCTGTGCCCAAGCACTCAGCTCTATGCCCACCCAGCTCTGTGCCCAAGCACCTCTGTGCCCAAGCACTCGGCTCGGTGGCCCACCCAGCTCTGTGCCCAAGCACTCGGCCTCTGTGCCCAAGCACTCTGTGCCCAAGCACTCGGCTCGGTGCCCACCCAGCTCCCTGCTGCTGCCCCAGGGCCATTCCCTGCCAGCTCAGGCACTTTCCCACCTGGCAGGAGCCGTGCCCCAGGGGACCCAGCCCTGCTGGTTCACCCTGTGAAAGCCTTGTGTCCTTGTGTCCTTGTGTCCCCGTGTCCTTGCAGCTCCTCAGCCTCCCCGGCTGCCCGGGGCCATGGAGCCTTCAGCAGTTGCCTCTCTGAAGGCGGATTTTGGTTCCCTGCCTGGAAAAACAGTAGGCGAACTAGTAAACCCTTAAATTCGAACATGTGTAAGTTATACATCTTATTTCCATTTTCCAGCAACATTCCCTTCGTCAGACATGAGGAAAAAATTACCGTCTGCCTTGGAATATCTCGGTGGAGCATTTATCTCCCGGCCATGATAACTGAATTTCAGGCACTGCTCCCTCCCCCCCAGCTCAGGTTAAGAGACAAATTTGTTTAGTGTCCCTGCTTGGAACTCGTGCCAGCTGAGCTCAGAGGGTGGGATTTGTGCACTGTCACCGTGCTTACCCTGCAGGGAACGGGTCCCTCCAGAAGCTCCTGGCTTCTGCCAGAGGAGGAGGACAGCTCTGGGATCAGAGCGTGGCCTAAACTGCCCTGGAAATGGCTCTGGGATTAAAGCCTGGCCTTGCTCTGTGCAGAGGTTGTGCACTAATTCCCCCCTTGGGAAGGTGAGGACAATGTGCCCTTCCCTGGAAGCCCCTCAAGGTGGGATGTGCTGTGTGTGCCTGGCAGGCTTGGGGCTGGCCTTTGAAGGGATGAAAGGCAGGAGCTGCTCCTGCAGCTGGAGAAAAGCACAATCCCTGCTCCTGTCAGGCTTTGGAGACTGTCAGTTCTCCCCAGAGTCTTCCCAAGGCTCTGCAGCAGGCCAGGCCTTAGGATGGAGCCACCTGAGCTGCTGGGTGTCCCCCTCCTCATCACTCCAGCACCTCAGGGGTTAAACTGGCGCCAGAGCCCTTTTCACACCCGTACTGGGGCCTGAAGTTCCTGACTCATGCCTGGGGCATCCAAGATTCCCAGATTTCCTCACCAGGTAGTGAACTGTGGCACTATTAATCAGAGAATAATAGAATAACAGAACAATTGAATAATTGAACAATAGAATAATTGAACAGGCTGTGTTGGAAGGGACCCACAGGATCACCGAGTCCATCTCCTGTCCCTGCACAGGACACCCAGCAATCCCACCCTGTCCCTGAGTGTTATCCAAATGCTCCTGCAGCTCTGGAGGCTCCAAGAACAGACAAGCTCCATTCTATTCAGCCCTGATAGACCAGACTGTGCTGCCATTGGGTGTTCTCTGGGGACATTTGGGTGGGTGTTCTGGGTTCTCTGTTAATGAAAGGGCTGTTCCTGTGTCCTGTGAGCTCTGCACAAACACCTCAGGCCATACGAGCAGAGCACCTGTGTGCCACTGCCAGGCTCCAGTGCAGCACCAGGGCTGTTTGAGCCCCACAGAGGGTGAGACAGCCCAGGGGTGTTTTAGCACCACAGAGGGTGAGACAGCCCAGGGGTGTTTGAGCCCCACAGAGGGTGGCACAGCCCCAGGGGTGTTTGAGCCCCACAGAGGGTGGCACAGCCCCAGGGTTCCCAGGAGCAGCCACCCTGCCTGCAGGACAGCTGGAGTGCACTGAGCATCCAGGGATGAGGGAGTTGGATGTAACCCACAGACTGCTGTCCTGGGCACTGGCTCCTTACCTGGTTTGGGAGTGTTGGTATTTCAGAGCAGCTGCACACGTGGCCTTGTCTGGAGTCATTCTGTTGG